>NW_017729022.1:166252686-166273526 GCF_001723915.1 Gavialis gangeticus | reverse complement strand
GAGCAGGGATAGGGAGAGCAGCTGCAGATGTGCAGTTGCTCCAAACTGGAGCTCTATCTCCCAGTCCCCAGGACCCAATAGCAAACATCTGTTGGGGGTTGGGGGGGAGCTCTGTAACTGATGGTGCTTCCTGTGGAGTGCCATGAGTTACAGCAGGGAGCTGTCGGCTCTCAGCCCCATCTTACATGGGACTGAACTCATAAGTAACATGAAAATGGCATCCTAGGGTTCACATGTATTTCCTTTCTGTGCGTCTTCTACATGTTTGCTAAAAATCAATTTATTTAACTGCTGTATTGCAGGCTAACACTAAGATCTAAAAACTGCCGTGTTTTTTGCCTCCTGCAGATAATCGTCAACAATAGTTTTTGCACTTAGAATACATTAATTTTATTAACAGTGTATAAGGTGAACTAGTATCATAGTACTGTTTTCCTCTCACACAGCTGCCCTAACTGCAGCACAAGCAGTACTGCTGTTTTTGTTTTGCTAGTGGAGTTAGTAAAAGAAATGCAGGGAGCGGATATATTGGTTTAGAAGACACTGTTGTTATATCCATGCCTAATTTGGCAGGGCTTAGATTTGGCTATCCTAAGCAGTTCTGCCTTGAAATAACAAGGTTGCCATGAAAAACTCAAATAGATATTAAGGAATTAAAATATTTCATTAGAATTAATGTACAGAATAGTGTGAGACAGTATACGTGTCAATAATGAGCATTAGAGTCCTGCCAAGGAATGGGAAAATCTTTCTCACAATAGCAGAAGCAGCACTACTTTAGACCAGCTAAAAATGGAATTCTCTTGGGAAGAGCTGCACGACCCCAAAATAAGAGCAACATGCCATCTATATGCCACAGACAGAAACTTCAGATACTTCTGTTTTATAATAATGCCACATTACTGTATGTGATTTCAGAGCACTGATCTTGCCATTAGTGCTCAAAGCACAGCACTAAATATCTGATGTCTTTGCACTCACCAGACATGAATGTTTTTTCACAGTTAGATTAGAGAACTAGAACTCAAGGCTCTAGGGCATTAATCCTAAACTATCTATAAAATATGGGAAATAATGAAAATAATAAGTACTTACCTTCTAGGAGTTACTTGCAGTTTAACTGTTTCTGAAGTGGGTTGATTTCCATGTCTGAAAGGTGTTATAGAAGTGCAAAGTGTTTCTCTTTTAGATAGCACTGTATTTAAGTTCCTATTTTGATCACTATATAACAGAACCTTTGAATAGCTCTTCCATCATGGTTAGCTACCATAAATTATGTGATAATGAGGATGGAGTATAGGTCACAGGGTTGCAAATATATGAGAGAAGATGGTGAGCTTAACTTTACCAGGTGAAAGAAAGGTTAGTAAACCAACTGCATGAACACTTCAAAGCATGTAGCTGGTTTACTGCACTAACTTAATTATCTGTGCTATAGATATGTTTGACAAACATATCTATAGCCCAGATACTGTTACTTCACAGTGGGAGATAGCAGAGGGCTTCCGTTTGATTGCCAGTTTACTGAATCCTTTCTCCTGTT
Source organism: Gavialis gangeticus (assembly GCF_001723915.1). Classification (NCBI taxonomy): domain Eukaryota; kingdom Metazoa; phylum Chordata; order Crocodylia; family Gavialidae; genus Gavialis; species Gavialis gangeticus. The sequence continues at coordinate 166,271,983 of NW_017729022.1, read as the reverse complement.
TCTTTGCATTACTCTCTTCAAGGACTCCTCCACACCATTTCCCATCCCTTCCCTCCTTAGTCTGTTTAAATGGAAACTTACTCTTCTCTTTGTAATAGCTGAACATATTTTAAGAAGCAACATTTGCAGCCTGATGAAATGGTTTCAATATGATTTTTAAGTAAGGCAGATGAGAAGTGCAAGGTCTCTATTTTTTTCTCTTCCTTTTAATTTCTTCTATTGAATTAGTTGCATTATGGAACCAGTTTAGTTTTTCAGTGAATAAGTGGCTCAGATCCTATATGTAATGCTACAATGGGTGTGTCTACACATGACCAGCAGCTACTTTGCTGTAGTGGTGCTCTCCCCTGTTATAGCACACTGCTACAGCAAAGTTTCTGCTAAAACTTAATCGTGTGCCACATGTATGGCACAGTGCGGGTGGTTACTTTGCCATGCTTTACTACTTCCAAAAATGAACAAACAGACATACAATTTAAAACATATTGGGTGCCTATGTGTTGCCCTATGGCAACATTGTTACTGCGCCATGCTTTAGTACTTCCAAAAGGCAGGACTAGACTTCCAAAAGGAAGTACTAAAGCATGGCACAGTAACAATGTCTCCATAGGGCAATGTGTAGGAGTGCCCAGTATGTTTTAAACTATATGACTGTTGGTTGATTTTTTTCTGCAGACTGTAATCTGAAATGCGGAGGTGGAATTAACAACTCATTGCATGAAAATTGAATAGAGTCACGTTCTGGGACACCCAAACTTGGTCTGTGCTTGGTAAGCTATAGATGTCAGTAGACGAAGACTGTGAGGAACTGTTCAGCTTGTTTATCATTTCTTCTTCTGTAAAATCTGTTACACAATTAGGTACAGTTTCTAATTATAGTCATTTTTAATACTTATCCTTTGAAGCTCATGGGTAGATGGAAGGAAAGAGAGTGAGATTGTGGGAAACTAAAAAGTCTGGGATAATCTATATAAATAAAAATGAAGTAAAATAACAATAAAATAAATTAAATGAATTCAACACAAGTGCTCAGTAGGAATCTATTTTAGGAAAGCTCTTAACTCTGATATTAGATCAGCCGTGGTAAAAGTATTAGCTAAAGAAACCAGTAATGTACCTGTTTGTGAATTCACTTGAGTAATTCATTAGCCAACACTTCTAATCAGATGAAGTTGCAAGTAAAATTCTAAATGAGTTTTTGCCCCTCTGTAGCAATGCTTTGGTTACAAATAAAGAAAAAGATATTGCACATGTATTCTTTTTTCAAATAAAGAGATTACATTGGTTATCTCTGATGTGTCAGTTGCCCGTGTGTGCTGATTAATACAACATTTTGTTTACTAAACAAAGGCTCAACATCCAAAGACATGACCAAACTCTGATCTTGGTTACAATGGTGGAAATATGGAGCAGCCCGTTGTCTTTAGATGAGTTGTTTTGGGTTTCTTCTGGTATAACTAGATCAGAACTTTGCCCATGGTTTGAGTAATTTTCTGATTTAAAGGTGCAGTTGATTACAGGCATGTTTTACTAATATGCTTGGCATTAAATACAGTAACATACAGCTCTTAAGAAGGGCCTTAGATAAGCTAAGAGGAAAACTTTTTTGTTTATCCTAGTTTTTATTTGTTCTGCTTTGCAGATTGAATTTCATAAAAGAAACTGTTGTATTGTAATAACTCCTGCAAGCTTTAGCTCTTTCTGTGGGGAAAGAGGACTGACCTTTCCCTATTTTTAATAAAACCTTTATGGTTTTCTGTTTGCCTCCTTTAGAATAGCACAGTCATTTTTATTTTGTGTTGGTTGGGGAAAACCTATTTATTTCTTTTGTATGTAAGACATCAGGAAAGTCTTGGGATGAGGCGCTTTATAGCCTTAGTTTATAGTGGTGTAACTGAAAGGAGGATCACATCGTATATACTATATTGCCATTGCATGTAATGTTGGATGGAACAATATGGGTGGCTAGTGAAGTATTAGTTTAAGCACAGGCTACTCAGAACAAGTTAATAAAAACAATCAGTGAATGGCAAATTATAAGGCCAGATCTGCATGTGTGCATTCCCCTTTGACAGCTAGTAACAGCTATGTGCGTGAGTGTATAGGAAGCAGTACGGTCCAATGGATAGGGCACAGGCCTGGGAGTCAGAAGAAGTGGGTTCCATTCCTGGCTCTGCCCCTGATCTGCACTCCTTTGTTAAGTGCTTTGAGATCTCTGGATGAAAAGCATTATAAAAGAGCTAAGTATTATTAAGCCTGCTTAGTTAGACAGTAGGCTTTAGTGTCTTTTATTTTCTGCTTTGTGCTTTATGTGAATAGAGTGTGAAACTGCTAGGAGAGCCCTTTGTTCTTTAAGACTGGCATTTTCCTTTGGCCTCCCCTTTTTTTGTTCAGTCCCACACTACTGGAAGGTAAAGGACAGAGCATTTATTTGAACAATATGAAGTTACCTAAATAACAGGCATATTGAACCAGATTATCATTAACATGAACAACAGATAATTTCTGTCTGATACTTCTGGATGCTTCTGGAATAACTCTGATCATTTCAAGTGTTACTGTGTAGATGACATAGAAGACTTTGTGTGGGATTCTCCTGTATATATCAGAAGAGAGCAGTCCCCATCAGACAAAGGCTGCTTCTGTGCCAGAGACTGACTTGTCTTCATGATAGTGACAGAAAACTAAGGGATAGCACTGAAGTCACACTTGCTGAAGATCTGACCTACAACTCTTTGCTTTGTCATCTCCCTAACACCTAAAAACATTATCTCCAGGGAGTTCTAGAAATACAAGCTAAGATCTCTGAGAGCTGGCTCCTATCTGAAAGGAGTAATATGTGCAGTGTATTGTAATAAACAAACAGCTCTCTGGCAAGTTCACGAGCTCACAACAGCATTTCTTTCCGCATCAGTTTCTCTTCTGCTATCTCTGATTATTCTGCACTCGCATGTCCCCTTGGTTCCTACAAAATGGTTTTGATCAATGCAGGGTTTTTCCAGACATCTTGCGAATAGTTTAAGTTTTCTTTGGCTGCTTCATTAAATGCCTTCCTATCTATCGTATCAGAGAGCAGACGCAAAGCTTTAGTTGCTTCTCCATCACCACATTGCATCCTCTCTTTTTGAAGCTTCTATATATACACAATAATTCTGAAGACCCCTTTTTTACTTGTACCCAGGACTCAAACAAATATCCAGGAATGGCTTTTCTGTGTCTGTGGGTATCTGCTACAGGGAGAACATAAATCATCTGAACTTGTCCCAGCTGTATTCCTCCATTTGCGATTTTAACATACCCCCTTCTCTCTCTTTTTTTTTTTTTTTTTGTGGTAAGTCCAGCTATGTGCTTAAGGAGACCAGGATTCTGCCCAAATCAATAGAGTCTGACTGAATTTAAAAAGTCTACCCACCTGCTGCATTAAAAAGAAGCACTGGATACTGTTGTGATGAATGGTACAGGAAAACCCTTTCTTTAAATTTCTTCAGGAATTGTGAATGTGTGACCTTAATAGAATCACTGAGTGTCAGACTGTCTTGTGACAATATGATTTCAGCTACTCATTTGTGAAGGGAGAGATCTAGCTCAGTGTTCCAGGAGCTTCACAAATGATATTTAACTAATTTGGGGAAAAAAATCTCTCAAAACAGCCTTTTCTGGAGTTTCCAGAAAACCCATCAGCACTTGATTCACAGTATCTTTTTATCACTGGGCATTTGCTTCCTGTGCCTACCTAGCTCAGTTATCAAGAAAATATACCTTTTTTTCTCCAGAGCTAAGACTCGAGCAACATAGTCTATATGCCACCAAGCTTTGTAAAGAATCTTACTGCAGAAAGTTTCACAGCTGCTGAGGAATAGGCCAAGCCTTCCTCATAATGTGACACTAACACAAGAATATGTATTCCACTGGGATTGATCATGTATTTTCCCAGACTCCTTTCCTTTTGAAAGAAATATGCTAGCACTTCCCAACTACATGCCTAACAGATGGAGGCAGCAACCAATTTCCATCGCAAAGGCGTTCAGCCACAAAGCATCCAAAAGAATTATGGAATTGGACAAGTTCACACACTGCAACCTAAATCAAGAGCCGTGGAAATAAGAGCTGAACAATTTGCTTAGCAAGTCTAGGAACATGTCTACTCCTGATAGAAATACACAGGAATGAACATTTCAGAACTTACACCCCTTATTTATTAGGGCCTAGCTTTTGGAGTTGCTTTCTATGTTATGGGTTTTCCGCATGTCAGAAAATCAGGTCTTTAATATCTGGCCAATGGTTGCTTGAACAACTACTGAGAAAACACCTTTCAAAATATATAGAATGACCTTCTGCTGAGGCAGGCTTAATATAGCTCCAGCTGGCTTAGTCAGGCAGAACCTTTCCTTTTGGCTCACCTGATATGCTGCTTACAGGCCATGAAAGACCCAGGGGCTTGGCTGTGGTGATATGGAGGGACACACTGTTAATACAGAAAGAGGGTTGGACACTGTTAATTGGTTAATTCCAGTCTTGTGTGTGGCTACAGGTTGTTGACCACAGCAGCCTCCTTTTGGTGAGAACTGTGGGTAAATTGATTAAAGAACATAATATGGTTCATGATGCCGTCTTTTCAGAACACCACCTGAGCTTCTGCACACCATGAAGATCTGAAATAAAGACCATCAAAAGCAATACTTCTCCTTCCTGAAGTATTCCTCTCGTAATTCCATGATGGATATGAATAGATTTCAGAATGCCATTCACTGAAAAGTAGAAGGTAGTTTGCTTGTGTAACTTTGGATCTCCTGTACAAATGGGGCATGAAAGGATACTTACAGAACCATCTGGTTTCATGTTTGTCTTGTCAGAAACATCTACCAAAATAATAGTATAGAATCCCACAGAAATAGAAAGCAGATGGAGAGATCTCCCATGTATGATCCATGGGGAGGTGAGAATTCATCTTCCATAAAAATCTAAGGACCTGTTGTCATTGCTGGCCTTGGACTGTCTAGTTTTATTCTCTTGCTTTAAAATAATTAACTCCTTTACTTTCTGACCTACAGTGGGTGACTGCTGGGCCTTCTAGAAAATAAACCCAATAATGCAAGATCCAAAGTTTTGAACTATGTTTCCATAGAAAAAGTGATTATTTTAAGATCCTTAAAACAAGGCTAGCCATGTATGTAGCCACAGATAATATGGTTTTGTAAACTTGGACTATCAGTGAAGTTGAGCTTTGAAGACTGTGCAAGTATGCCAGAAACCACTGAAAAGTAGAATCCATATTTGCACTTGTCTGGATTGGGGCATGTAATTGCACAAGTGTGCAGTGGCGTGGTTGGAAAGAGGCGCATGAAACTGAACTTAAAAGAGAGCCAATGAAATCATTAACTGACTTACCTTCTGGATGTGACAAGTGATGAATCAGCTTAAACTTGCCTGGAGCTTTCTTTGGGACAATACCCAGAGGGGAAACCCTCATATGCTCAAGTCGAGCGTTTTCAAGCGGGCCCTTTATTCTCCCCAAATGCCAGTTCATTTTTGTCTCGTCTCTGATTACCTGAGGACATATAACTGCTGATCTCAGCTTTTTAGTCAACATTTGCATCTTGGGGGTTTGAGTGTAGGATAGCAAACCCTCAACAAATACTTCATGCAGCAACTGTGTGCACGCGTGTGTTTCCTTGTCAGCCTATTTCCACAATGACAGAAATATTTTATTTGCCCTTAGTGGCATTTTTGTTTGTTGCAGGCCCCTTTAACTAACCCTGCGTGCTTCCAACTTTCTTGCTTTGATTTGGGTGACTGCTTGAAGCACCTGCTAATGGCCTGGGGCATTCATACTGAAGTGTGCAATCTCTGTACCACGCACACTCCAAGCTGTTAGTAAATGGCAAGTATGTGACTTTAGCACACAGGCTATGCTAGTTGGGCCTAGGAGTCTGCTTTCTGTTTGCTGATGGAAGCATTCTGTTCAGTGCTCCCTTTCTCTAACCTTGTTCCAGTCCCTTACATTCTTCCCATAAGCTACTTTCTATACTTCAGCTACATAACACCAGTATTCTGGATCTGATCCAGATGTTTGAATGAAAAGTGGGGTATTTCCAAGTTGTGGGGGTAATGGGTGTTGCGGTAATGGGTATGATACAAATAACAGCAGCAACAACAACGATGATGATGATTCATAGAAGTTTAGGGCTGGAAGGGACCTCTTGAGATCATCAGGTCCAGCCCCCCTGCTCTGTGCAGGAAAGACTGCCAGGGTCAAATAACCCCAGCCCAGTGTGCGTCCAGTCTCCTTTTGAAGATCTCCAGGGTAGGTGTCTGCACCGCCCCTGCTGGGAGTCTATTCCAGAGGCCAGTCACACAAACTGTGAAGAAGTTTTTCCTTATACCCAGTCTGAAACCTAGGAGTTTATGACTGCTGCTCCTGGTTTTCCCCTGGGGTGCTTTGGTGAATAGTTGTCTGCCTAGCCCCTGATGCCCCTTGATATATTTGTAAGCTGCCACCAAATCCCCCAAAGTCTTCTCTTTTCTAGGCTGAGCAGTCCCAGATCTGTCAGCCTTTCCTCGGATGGTCTGATAATGGCTCCTTATTAGTAGATCTGTAAGCACTTTACAAAAGATGAACTGTTATTCCCACTTTGCAGATGGCAACACTGAGGTGGAGAGTGGGGTCACAACATGTTCAAGGTTATCCAGTAGGCTATTCGCTAGGAATAGAATTCATGTCTCTTGTGCCACTATATAGTATACAGAAAAAGAGAGAGAAATCCGAAAAGCCTGAAGAATAGCACCACTTCTACCTAATGATAAAGCTCCTCTCTATTTGGCGATTACCTTCACTGCTTTTGGGATTGTTTTGTGCCAGTCTTTGACGTGAGTCATCCTGTTCACTATGCATAAGCAAGAATACATTAATGAGTTCTATACACTGTGCTTTCTCATTCATATCACTTGGCAAGGGACAACCCTAATGGAGTAGCTAAGCATGACTTCACAGGCAATATGGTCCAACTCGGAAACTGACACTGTTCCCCTCATTTACTTTCCATGCTGCACCCACATGCACTGGCTTTCCTATACCTAGGACATCACTAACATGGGATTGCTCCCTCTGAAAAATCATTTATTTTCTCTTTTAGAATAATTGCTGTTAACAGTTATTGGAAAAGCATAAGCATTGGCTTCTTGCCTGAATATTTGCACCTACATAACCTGCCAGTCCCATTAGTGGAAGGAATCATGCTCTTCCTACCAAGTTCCACGCCAGTATTCAATCTTATCTTGCCTTCCACCTACCTGCTACCTCAGTGGAAGTGCCTCACAGTGCATTATTACAATCTAGGATGTCTCTCAAGAGATATCTTACTCATTGTGCTGCAAATCATATACTTGTCGATACTAGAGAAGCATCTGCTCTGATAAAAATATGGTCTGACCATCATAGTGTTTGATTTGTCTAATCATTCGTTACTGGTTGTCTCAACATAACCCTATTCATAGTGCTGAAAAGAAGCCCATACAGTAGACCCTCATGTGTCTGACTCCTTTTCATATGGCATTGAGATCATATGAATGCTCAATTTGGTCACCAGAAAAACAAAAAACTGAGCATCTGCACATGCATACATAAGCATGGATGGCAGCAGGAAGCAACAAGATTTTGTTCTTATGTTCCTCTTTTTTTGGTGCTCTGTTATATTGCAGATGTTACATATATCAGAACATTTTGCATATATGAATGGAGGATGATCGTAGGAAGGTCAGATAAGTGAGGGTCTATTGTAGTTGCTCCCGTAATGGAATTGTTTGATGTTCATCGGTTATATGTTATCTTTAGATGCTTTTTGGAATAGTGTAAGCATAGTAACTCCTGAGTTTCTAGTCATGCCTTTGACCCTGACTTTCTCTGTGGCTTTTGACATTTTGCCTGATATGCAGGGTGATAACAGTACTACTTACCTGCCTACCTACTGAAGATCTTGTAAGGATTGAAAACGTTTGAGATATTATTTAAATATAATTTTTCCCATCTCTATTTTTCTGGTTGTTTAATTTCACACAATTGCTCTTCTTAACCATCCTTAATCTTTTTAACTACTTCATCATCATCATCATCATTTTGTATAATTTGTATGTATTTATGCACGTGTAGAGGGTTGAGAGAAGGAATAAACTCTATTACTTCATGTCTCACAAAAGCTCCCTCCCCTTTCTTCTTAAGTGCCAAATCAGCCTTTTTTAATGTACTCCAGGTCTTTTTCTAAATAGCAGTGCCATATTGCTCTTCCTAATTTCAGTGAAAAATGTCTTGGATTTACATATATCACTTAAAGCTAGCCCATATTATTCCTCTAAAAGGGTGGGGGATGCTGGTCCTGGTCTGGTTCTTCATACATACTGGCTCTGTCTACTGTGCAGTAGCCCAATATGACTGTGTGGCAAAAACAGTGATGTGATGCTGCTGTGGAGCAGTATTAGGCTACTGCGCAGTAGCGTCATGAAAAATACGTTCATCGGCACTACTGCGCAGTAACTCAGGTTACTGCGTAGTCATTTAATATTCGTTTATCCATGTACTAAATGACTGCACAGTAATGACTGCTCAGTCAGCATCTCGTGTAGACGAGGACACAGTTCCTTAACCTCTCTTTGCCCACAACTCTCGGCCATTGCCTCTGTGTGCATACAGAGATTTAAGTCTGAAGAACCTACTACCCGTCTTCCAAATGGTGTCTTCTCTTAGTATCTCTAGTACTTAGTTGAGACTTCCTGTTTCTCGTCTACTCAGTGTTCTGTGGTACTCACTTTTGAAATCGTTTTTCTTGCCCTTCCTCATAAGCCTTCTATTAGGCAGCTACATACTTAAACAGTGATAAGAGTTTGCTCTGAACATTAAATCAAGGAAGGAAGATGAGAAGTCACCTCACTGTTTTTGGCATCTGAAGAGGTACAGTGCTGACAGGACACAAATCCTATCAGCATTTTTTTGCTACCCCAGCCTTGTTTTTTCACATAACAAATTGTGATATATCCTAAATGTAAATAATAGAAATATTTTACATCAGATAATTATTTTGGGCTTATGCAGTATGAAATCCTCTTGGGTTCTTCTCTTTTCTGCCTTGTAATAGTTTCGAAAAAACTAAAAAACAAAACCTGGCTTAAAAAAGGCAGATAATGCAATGTCTGTTAATAGATCCACAGAGTAATGTGTGTCTGAGAAGAGAAAAACATTCGTGTAGCTGAATCTTTGAAATGTAGCTGTACCACTGTAGTTGGGGAAAATTTGTTTGAAGACATATTACGTTCCACGATCAAATGGAAAAAGCGGCACCTGTCATCATATTTAGAAAACAGCTGGGTAACATGGCTAAGTGCCACAGTCTCTTTTCACATGGCCTTTATGCTGAAACCATCCAAGCTCGATCTTCAGCAAATGGAATAACCCAGTGCCTTTAAATGGTTACAGAAACATCTACTTTGGGGACAGCTCTTATTGCAGCAGAGTTTGCTTCTGATGCTTCTAATTAGCAGTTAATGGATTACACTTTACTTTTGTAAGCCAGCACGCAGTCTTTCAGGGTACTTTTTCAGTTATTTGAAGTAGCCAGATATCTGCCTTTTACACTGCCTGCATGCCTGTAATTTGAACATGCAGAATACATTTCAAATAAATCTATTCAAGATTTATTTAGTGCTAATATATTTAATTTAAATCTGAATCAGCATTTTTACATGTGGACTTTATCTCTTATCTAACATCTTAAAAAATACCTGTAATGGGTTAACTGTCCTTGCTGATCTAGTCTTTGATGCAGAATCTCTCAAATGCATATGCATTTTAATTAAAATATTTATATACGCAAAGAGAATCTTGACTTTTTTATATTTGCAAACATAGCTTTAATATACGCTTATTTAAAATATATTTTTCCAGCTGAATGCACTAAGGGTACATGCTGAAGCACTAGTGCTGTTCAAAAAGTAGGTGTGCTTGTACAAATTAGAAATTTTTACACTGATTTTGAATGAAATGACAATGGGATTGTTAACAAAGAATATATATTACTTTATCATATATGACAGGTGCACATAGTCCTGCACTGTATCTGTAACTGAATTAAAAAAAAAAACCCTTTTCAGAAACATCCCTTAATGGTTTAATAACTTTGTAACTGTTTAATTATGAATGACACACATCTTTTCACTAGGGATTTTGTTTTGCTGTTCCTTTCCAGCAGCAACCCTTGCCTATTGACCTAGGGCTTGAGGCTGCTGTCCTTACTCAGGTAAGACTTCCACTGAAGTAGTGTTTAAAATGGACCAGTTTGAAACAGGAGGGGGAGCTCTCACTGCACTAGTCAAGAAAGAGGGGATGGTATGGGGATTTCCTAAGATGGAGGGGAAGCTTCCTTACCTAGGAATGAGATGGGGCACTCACTTCTACTTTATCAGAGGTATGTGCATGGTGCTTCCCTCTGCTTCCATGTTTCGGTAATCTAGCATTAAACTCTTGGGAGCCCAGTCCTCCATCTCTTATTTACACAAGTGATCAAAGTGTTCAACTCATATGAATAAGCAATATGAGGTGAGAGCCATAGTTTGTGACAAAGGAAGTGCCAGTTGGGAGTGTCCCAATTTAGCAAGGAGCTTAAGTGGATCTTTATCCAAGATAGCACTTGTTAAGCACGAGGTTTGAATGTGGAGCTGGGTGAAATGGTAGCTATGGTGACCAGGAGATGGCACAGCTGCCATGGCTGGTTCAAAATAAATGATGTTGTTTGCTAGAAAAACCCGTGCAAAATGTGTAATATGAAATAACCGTTACGGCAATTCTCTTAACCTATCTTTTGTTCATTGTGTTACCTTAACATGGCTATGACAACTTTCCTCAACCCTGTCTGGCAAGAGGGCACATTTGTGTCCTTTACAATTATATATATTTATGTTGCATAATATGCTGGACCACCTAGCCTGGCAGGGCAGGGCCAGAAGTGTGGTGCAGATGGAGTAAGCCCTCCCCTCCTTTAAATCTCCATGCAAGCTGTCTGTCTCCTGTGCATAACTGCAGTGCCCCCATCTTGTCAGGCACATGGGAGTTCTTGGAGTGCTCCCATCTCCTTGTTTTCTGGACAGCAAATATAGATAAACATTTAGCACGGTTTATTCCCACCCACAGAGCCAAGCAGAACCAGAAGAGAGACGATGATTTTCTGACTTGGTTTCCTTCCTAGGCTGCTCCAAGGAAAGCACAAAAATGTGGTGTCTCTTGCTTGGACCACAGTTGCAGTCAAGGCCTCTCTGAATAATTCTCCCCTGCTTACTCGCTGGCAGGTGGATGAAGTGATGGGAACACATGAAAAACAGTTCACATCTTTTTGCACATTATGGCCAGGTACAGACATTATACTTTTACTGGTATATGTGATCAGAAACCTGTAACAGAACAGAAATTTGGTATATGTAGACTGGTTTAAAAATGGTGGAACCTGGTCTGAGATTTGCCTCTTCATTAAAGGGCAAACGTGCGTTCTGTTTGCTACCGATCTAAACTATGCCCCTTACAGAAAACCGCGTAACTTAGATCAATTCTGCTTTGGGCTTTTTGAATGTCTGTAGCTAGCCTGCATGTCTTTTTAAAAAAACCAGCATGACAGTTGACAGGCCCAATATACTGGTATAACTTTTCCTAAAAATAACCTTTATGAAAGGAGTATTCCCTGAAAATGATAAAAGCTCTGGATTTCTCCCAAACAAAGTCTGACACAGATAAAATTCAGTTCTCACTTGGCTGGAACCCTCATAACACACTCAGAGCTCAATCACAGATGTCAATGAATGCAGGGTCAGCTTCCATTCAACACATAGCAGAGCTGTACTGTAATAGCGCTGCCTCCTGCAGATACATTTCCAGTCTGTAGATTGGTCTTTGGTGCCACTTGCTCAGTGTGTTGGGACTTTCATACTCATCAACATAACTTCCCTGACCCCTCTGGTTCTCTGCCCATGCATAGCTTGTCCAACTCAGGGACTCAGTGGCTCAGAAGGTTTTTTGTTGGCCAACCATCCCAAGAATCAATTCCACCTCTCCCCACCAAATAAAAATATTTTTTGGTCCAAAATTTATCAAAAATGTAGCAACAAATTCGTTGTGTTTGATATTAGAGGGTTTGGGAAGGGAAAAATGTATTTGACAGAGATCTTCTTATCTACAAAAGCAAGGTTTCAGATCACTTGCATCTCCCAATAGATGGTCAGCTTCAACATGAAGCACTTCATAAGTATTTCTGCCTGTTTTTGTTTCTAGGGGTGCCAAGGATGGCTGAACGTTTAGCATTTAAACTAAACTTGCCACTGGAGACAAAAGGAAAAATGGAATGTCTGAGATTGCATTTTTTGACCTTTTCTTGAGAATATGGGGAGAAATGAGGAAAGTACGATATAGATGTCGGTATTAGGGTGATGTGACAAAGAACAAAGCATCATGACATGGCAGGGGACTGAAGCAGTGGTTTGTTTCATGAAAAAATAAAAAGCATACATTTCATGAGAAAAACCATGACAAATTTCATGGAAAAATAAAAAGCGTAAATATATACGAGAGCAGAAAGTCTGACGAAGGACAGCACGCTCCTCTGTCGAAGGAGTTCTGCTCTCAATACTAGATTAAACATGACTAGCCCCTTGTGTTCAGATGAACCCTTTTGGAAGTTCTTTTTTTAAAGCCAGCAGCTTGGCCTTCTAATTTTAACTTTGATGGCATATAATTAGAAATATTTCCAAACTTGTTTACAAACACCTGCGCTGACAGTGTGTGCCTGCAATTTTAGAAGGACTCTCTTGTCACCTCTAGTGGGGGTTGAGAGGGCATTTCAGTTCTTTGTGCTTGTACACTTGCTGGACACTGGAGCAAAAGTTGCTGCTTCTATTTTTTTATGATGTTTTAGGCAGGATTATACATGTTGAAAACTGAAATGTATTTTATCAGGGAGCCTTTTACTGCTTTGAAATCGGAAGAATAGTTGGCCAATGGTCATTTGGGACAAGGCTTGATTTAAACTGACACTCACTCAAAGGAGAAATTCCAGTGACTAATTTTAGCAGCCTGGTGTCTGCATTTGGAGAGGATGGTTTTATGTTTTCTGTATTTATATCTAATTTAAATATATTACTTTCTTATCTACTGTCTTTTAGTAATGGATTCTGACACAGTTTTAAATACCATAATTCATGCAACTCAACATTTTATTACATTAGAAGTAAGAAAGCATGATGCTTTTTGAGCATGAATGGTTTTATGTGGTGCACAGGTTTTTAGGCAAAATTTCTCCAACTATGTGAATTTTCCATTAGGTTCATTGACAACAATTTTGCCTTTCTGAAAAACATAATAAATATTTTGGCTACAATGGAAGGCGAAAAGCAGTTAGGAAAACAAAATATTAACAAAAATGTTTATCGAATCATTACATTGGCATTAGAAATGCAGGGTAAGCAGAACATTTTATAAAAATAAGCTTTTGCCTCTTCATTTATGCCCTTATGCCCGTCACACCTGGATACTAGCTGCTGCATTTAGATTAGCAGTGCTGCTTATGAATTCCTTAAATAATATGGAAAATGATGTCCTGCTAATGTCCCTTTATGTTGCTCTGGGAGCAGAAACAACCCTCAGAAAATACTCATAGTACTGGGCTGGTGCTGGGGCAGCATTAGCTGTCCTGTTGGCTGCTTTATGTGCCAGTTATTTCTAAATGCCCTGTGGAAGCTCCTGTAACTTTAAACAACCTCTGTGATTTTTCTAAATTATGCTGGGAGCAGCACTGCACCTCTTCATTCCCCTCCTTGAAATCCTGAATATTGAAAGGGAAAAGGTGACAAAATGGCTTTCCTTTGTTTTTGTGAAGTATGTGTTATCAAAGTATGCAGCATAAATATCTGGACCATTGTATTCATGTTTAACTTAAAAGGAACTCACGGCCTGTTCCACGAAGGTATTTAGGTAATATACTCCTCCCCTTTTTTTAATAATGGGAGTCATGTACCTAAATTAGAGTTAAACCCCTAAAAGCTTTTGTTGATTTGGCCCAAAGTAACTAATGTTCAAATTCCTTTAATATTTACATACTTCAAGGTCAACATAGGTCAAGTGGAGATAATAATTCTAACCTCCCTAGATACAAGTTTTAATTATTAAGTGTTTTTACAACACTAGCCTAGAAGATATTATAGATGCCCAAAGATTTTAATATTATTATTCAAACCCCAGACCTGTGCTTGACTATCATTTATCATCATGCTTTTTTAAGTGTCATGGTTCTGAAAAAAAAATTTCTATCTGCATTGAATAGGGATTTATTTTAAACAACTAAGTTAGTGAAAATTGTGCTTTAGGTATGAAACATAAGTAGTCCAGTGGTTTCTCATAAAGTGTGGATGTTGTGAGGCTGTAGCCATATTTGAAAATAACTTCAAACATGATTATAAGACTTCCTGTGGTGAAGATCTAGGTTGATTGGCATTAGAAATAGCTGATGTTTTAGAAATCATTTGTTATGATTTAAGTTTTACTGTAGACGTTAGACTCAAAGAGAATAAAGTAAATTCTCCTTCATAACCAGACTTACACTTTTTGTATTTTAGTGTCTCTTCCTTATGCTGGAAAGAAAGCACTTTCTAGACTGACACACTAAGGGAAATGTTGCTTCATGCCATTGTTACAGTTTTCCTCTATTTTTGTTTGCTTGTGTCAGCTCTATGCCTACTCTCCGAAGTGTTAATATGTAGAAATGTTTCCAAAAGGTTAAAGAAGGTTCAAAAGCAAGAAATATGCAAGTGTGGAAAAATCTGTCTAGCTAGCAAGGGCCTTTTTAAACACAAGCACGTACAAAAACTTTAGGAAACCCTTGTGAATACAAAGATTGAGTGAATGCACCTCCAATTACGAGTTGTCTTAGATTTGTGAAAGATCTGATATTCATATTCATATTGGGGTTATCCCTGGCCACACACAGAGTGGGCTGTGTATTTTTAAACAGCATCTTTTTGGGAATTGTCATGGCTTTTGTACTGAGATAGGATAGAAGAATCCTGGCAGCAGATAAAGGTCTTTTATGGTACTTATCTACAAAAGAGCATGGGCCTTTGAAAATATTATTAATTAATTGAGGAATCTCTGAAGGAAAATATCAGTGCATCAGTGTTCTTCTTTGGTTCTTTTCTTGTAAAAGTTTTCATTCTCTGTGTTAGGTGGGTTCTTCTGTTTCACCAAGGGTGCTCAACCAAGGGAGCTTTCACCAAGGGTGCTCAAGTGCAGCCCATGGAGCCTTGGAATCCAGACCACATGGCTCCCTACAGGTTGGACAATTTGGCAGTGGGGGAGTGGTGACAATGAATACTACTATCTTCCCCTCAGCTAAATTCCCAAACCCCCAAACCACAAGCTGTATGCAGCAAATTGGGGCTGGGCCAGCCTCCCACCCCCCCAGCTTGGTCCCCTTCTTTGTGGCTGGGCCATGCCGCCTCTCCCCACTCTCCGCTGCTCCACACTGCTGGAGGGTCCCGCCACTGCTGCTCTAGGTGCCAGGTCAGGACCACTGGTCAGATTCAGCCCACAGACAGACCAGGCACTGCCCATCTGGCCCACTGGCCAAAAATGGTGAGCACCGTTGGTTTATATGTGTCCAGTTCAAATAGTCAAATTCACTTATATTTAATTGGGCTGAGGGATACTACTTGTATTAGTGTTCTGAAATCAAATATGGGCATAGAGTGACTGTAAATTGCCGTTCCATTTGTGCACATTGCCAGTCCATGAACTACCACCCAAAAGAAACCAAAGAAAAGAACCAAAGAAGAAAAGAACCAAAGAAAACTGATGTACTGATATTTTCCTTCAGAGATTCCTCCATTAATTAGTATTTGTTTGGCAATGGGTGCATTTTGACAGCAAAAGCAAAATGCCAGTGTGGTAATAAACTAGTCAATCAAATGTGTATCTTGCAGCCATTTCTCCAGTATTTCAGGCCTGTTGACTAGTTTAATATTTCTTTCCAATATTCAGAATATTTCATATTCTTTTCAAAGGAAAAAAAGAGAGGTAAGAAATTTTATTTTCTGTAAAGTAGCAAAAATGAAGAGCATCATGACTGACTGTTAATTAGGAAAGTACTATGGCCTTCTGAAAATGATTGTAATTTACTCCTTAAAGCTCTGATTTCTTATTTTATACCAGTGAACACATTTATTTAAGAAGGTATTTGTCACCTCAGGAGCAGAACCATGCTATGATACTTATTTTCTCTGCTTAATTGCATGTCAGAGGTTGGCAACCAAAATGAAGGGACACTGTGTAAACTTGGGTTGTCTTGAAGCAACACCTGAGTTTCAGATTAACCAGGCATTTTTAAAAGGCATTTTTTTCTCAGCATGCTAAAAGCCAGCATTGCACCATTTTAATCCTAGCCAAGTTCTGTTTTGAAATGTTGGGGACCCTTTGAACAAGGGGAGACTTTCACCCTTAATGAATATGAAAACCACTTGCTGTACTTAGCATCGAGTAAATGTGTGCTAGAAGGGATTAGTCCTGAATAAAGTGTGTGTGAGCACCCTGGCTCAGTCCTCTGTACTTTTTAATGGATTGGCCCTGCAGTAGAAGGGGAAACCAAATAAGGTGCTTGAGAATAGAGTAAGCACTGAGGAGGAAATTGAAATGACACAAAGCACAGTCATAGTTTTTAACTTTATATAATGTGTTTCGCAATATATTAGAAAATTAACTTTAGGACAAGTGGCAAGACCTGTTATATAAGTAATCGAGCCATAGAGCTGGTTGGTATCTCTCCTTTCATTTGAGTTTCTCTGCGGTGTGACTCTTGAAGGAATGAATGCTTGCCATAGTCCCGGCTTGGCTCCTTGGTAAGTCTGTCTTCTGATACAGTCACTTGGTGACTGAATAAAAATAAGGACATTTTTCATGGAGTACTTTAAAAGAGAGCTGCTAATCAATATTTCTTATTATTTTATGCCCTGTGATTTTTACACCACCCCCACCAGCTGGTTAATCATGCAAAAGCTGAACACTTCATTAGCCAGAACATGTTTGCCCATGGGCATTTCTCTAGTAAATTAGTTCTTTCTATTTATACAGGTAAGTCATGGCCAAAAGTCTTTAAGGTGCCAAAGGTAAGGGTTGGAATTAATACCTTTTCTGAGTTTTCAAGAGAACTCATTTTTTAACTCTGAGCGCTGGTGGTTTGAAATTACTTTTGAATTAAAGATGACATGGAGAAAAGATCATTCTCAGGCTGGTCCAAAAAATATTGTGTCTTTCTGGATATCTGACATGGCATTTGTTGTGTATCCTTTCTATTAAAAAACCACCAAACAAAGTGTGTGTTTGTGTAGCAGAAGGCATACTGACCATTCTTAGAGGGTTTTTTTCCTTACTAGTTACCTTTTACACCAATAATTGAAAATCCGTGGTTTACAGATGCTTTGTTCCCTAAAATGAAATGGTACTGTCTGAAAGCCAGCAATAGCCCAGCATTGAATTTATCTTTCAGACATAGACCAGTGCAGTACTGCTTATATACCACTGTTTCCTGTAATCATTGTAGTTTTATGTCCACCTAGAATAGAAAGTCTAGATGGCAATTGTCTTAATGTAACTGAACATAATAATCAACTGATCATCAGTTCCTTGCATGCCCAAAGCTTCCACTGATTTCAGTAAGACTGTTGGGTTCACAAAGTGTGCAGAATCTCTCTAAAATGTTGTCTTTGTGACCAGTAAGTAAAGTATCAACATATTGCTAAATTTAGCCAGTTGCTCCTGCCAACTTGTATGTCTCAATAACTTAAAGAGCATTCCAAAAATAGCATTCCACTTATATCACTATATCTCTTCTGCCTGATTTGCAGTATTTTACCAAATATTTGCATAAGAATTTGGTGTTTGGCAGATAGGCAGAAAGGGAAAATAATATTGTTAGTGAATATCATTAACTCACAGCTAATGGAAACCATTTTGAAAAATTAAAGGGTTGGCCAAAAGATTAATCCCCTGAGAGCAACCTGGTGAGTAGCAGGACCTAAGCTGAGAGACATTTAATCAGATGACCAGATCCTGATTAATACAGAATTTTACCAGGGGCACCAAATAAACAGGTAGTTGGTATAAAATGTACCATCAGCATTTGAATTTTGCGGTGTATTCACAAGGCCCTTATACTGAAATGATGTCTCATTCCCCTTAATTTTCTCCAAATGTACAGGCAATAAATGTTGCATTTTACAAGACTGGTGATTTTTCCAGTGTAAAAGTTCTCTTAACTATTTTTATGCTGATTTCTGTACCTTGACAATTAGTTTCTTCAACCTTTAAGTGAATCAGGACTGCAGGAACTCTCCTTAAGGACTTTTTAAAAATGGATATTGGCTACCAGTGCTTGGGCAATTCACTTTTTTTCACCTCCCTCATAAAATCATACAACACAGGTATTGTGAGATTAGATTGCTCTCATTTTTAAAACATATTTATGCAGTGCTGCATCTTATTTTTCTCCTTTTATTCATATTCATATTAACATATGTGGGCGAGAACCAGATTTTCATATGCGACTGTTCAGTGCCTAGCATAGAGGAGGCTTGTCTTGATTAGGGCTTCTGGACATTGCTATAATATTTATATATTAAATCATAATAATATATTTTGATGTCTTGAAATCCAGTTGAACTCAAGCTGAGTTTAAAAATCCAGGATCTGATTCAGGAGAATTCAGTCCCATCTGGTCTGTGGGTAGCAGGTGTGTGCGTGCGTGTAGTAGGTTGATGATTGCAGGGAGTGAAACATTTGCTTTACATGTAAAGCTTTAATTCCAGTCTAATGCTGTGGTTTGAGGCTCTCTGTTTGCAGTTTAAGTTCCCATTTAAGTACAAAAATCTATTGTTTTTCTCCATTTTTACACAACATAATTGTGTTGGTAAATGGCAGGAGCAATTAAGTGTACAGCATAATGAAGAAATAAAGGTTCTAGGCCTTTAGATTTGACTTGGTTTCTAATTACACTGAGTCCTCTTTAATATGGGTGAATGTGTGTTTCTGAAAGTTTGAAGTATGTATAGAGATCAGTAGAATAAAAGTCAGAGAAGCTGTTTCATTATATACTTCAGCATGAAGGTCTATTGTAAGAACTAGCATGTTATCTAATAGCAGCACAAAAAGAATTTCTTCTCTTTCTTTTTATATGATGGGCAGAAGATTTATTATTTCATCTCCATTACCAGTAAGCAGCAAAAAAAA
>NW_017729022.1:166238950-166247686 GCF_001723915.1 Gavialis gangeticus | reverse complement strand
GTCTATTGTAAGAACTAGCATGTTATCTAATAGCAGCACAAAAAGAATTTCTTCTCTTTCTTTTTATATGATGGGCAGAAGATTTATTATTTCATCTCCATTACCAGTAAGCAGCAAAAAAAAAAAAAAATCTGCTAAAATTTCTCTCTCTCTCTCTGGTTAGTAACATGAAGGAATCTTTCTCAGTTGAAGCAGCATTTTAGGAAATCTTGCCCAGGTAAATCTAATGTAAGTAGGAAAAAACATGAATTTGTGAACCTACTGTCACCTTCAAACGACTCTTTTGATTCTTTGTTCGTCTCCTGTATTTAGTATAACCTTCATGAACTTATTGGACCTCTTTTTCATCTATCTCTTATTTAACGACTTCTCTTTTTCCGTTGCCCAGCCCTCTCTCTGCTTCCTCATGCCATCTTTATGCTTAGGAGGTTACTGCCTCTTTTGCAACATCTAGCCCCAGGAATCACTTTCTTATGGGCCCATTTCATTGAATGCATGTCTTAAAAAAAACAAAAAAACCCCCTTATTAACTCTTTTTTATCCCAACTTTTAAATGTCTCCCACTGTTTTTGCTTATGTTTGCCTTTGCCAGTACATAGTTGTACTCTGTAAAGGGTTTTTTTTGTTGGATACAGCTTATGTAGAAGATATTGCATAAAATAAAGTGGTTGTAAAAAGTGAAGCAACGTGTTATTTAGTTCCTAAATTTCATGCTACTATGGCAGATAACATTTTTCTTGCTGTACCTCATGCAGTTTTCCTTGGGAACTGGCCTGTATCTTTAATGAAGAGTGGAGCTGGGGCTGCATTGTAAGGTAAAGTCTGTCTGTTTAGCAGACTGAGTGATAAGCGTTTATCTGGACATTTCCTTAAGGACTCCTTCTTTCATTTGTTTGCCTTGGTAAGGTAAATGAGGGAGGTCATCCCCTTTGACAGAGTAAATTTTTTCCAGCAATAGGGTTTTGCATGAAAACATTTTTTATTAAGCAAGTCATCCATACTGCACCGTAGGCTGTTTGAGTATAACAGCGTGTTACAGACTGCAAAGTTAATGCAGTTAATATTCAACTGAACTTTTGGGGGGTTGCTAATCCCTTAGGCGGGCTTAGTAGAAAGGGCAAACATATTTATAGCACTTTGAATCAGACTTCAGTGAGTGAACAACAGTATGTTATACCATGCAAATGTTATACAATTTCAGCAAACTCAATGCAAAGTAAGCTTTTAATAGTACCTGAATTGCTGAGATATCCCTTTCCTAAGAAACGGAGTTGTTGGCTCAGAGAGACAACAGATTGGTTAAATTGGGGCTGTCCAAAAGGTCTTAAGATTCTTTCTCCGGTAATAAATCTGTTTGGAACTTTAAACATTTATGGGCTGTTTAATAAGGGGCAAACTGTATTGTAAAGCTGTGTGATTTGTATTATTGCCTAATAGGATTTCATTGGACTTTTATCACATATTTGGGTATGTTTCTGCACATGTAATGATGGACATAAATGATGTCTGCTGTTTTATGTAGACTCTGCCGTGTCTTGCTGACTGTAGAGGAGTGTGAAAGTTATCCTCAAATCATAGTAAAGGTTTCTGGTTGGTGTGTAGTAAGGGGTAGAATTTGCTCAATACATTTGGCCAGAAGACCTAGGGGTTAAAACATAAGTTGCAAGAGGTTTGGTAGGGATCAGAATAAGGGACAAAAAAGGAGGGTGATGTCTCCAGGGTTTGCTCACATTTAGATTAGTGACAAAACTCTCTGGCTTTAATTGTATAAGATCAAGGTCCAAGTTACTATAACACTGCTTATCCAGTGAAGAAATAAGGGTCATACTTTAGAATTTTGTTGGGGAAAATGTGAAATGTGGAACTTGAATGGACTCAACTAAATATGAAGGGCAGCAGTTGGGAGTCAGCAACAAATTCCTCCTTCCTCCTATATTTTCTTTCTGCAGACACATTTCAGATGGCTGCTGGTA
This sequence comes from Gavialis gangeticus, assembly GCF_001723915.1. Classification (NCBI taxonomy): domain Eukaryota; kingdom Metazoa; phylum Chordata; order Crocodylia; family Gavialidae; genus Gavialis; species Gavialis gangeticus. The sequence goes on along the minus strand of NW_017729022.1, from coordinate 166,245,713 downwards.
TCAGTAACATTTAAAATAGGCTGCTAAGGTGGGCTTCTATCCCCCACAGTCATAGAATACCAATGCACAACACAGTAGCTACTCTATTCTGTTGGCTGCAGTTTAAAACTGCGTTGTCTTTGATGGGGAGTCCCACCCAGGACTGATCATGTGTCTCTCTGAAAAGAAAGAAGTCTGTTCAGGAGCATCTTGATCTTACAGCTGTTGGAAAAATGGAAAACATTTGGGCTAAGTACAGACAATCAAAAAGCCCAGTGCTGAATCGATTCAATCTTCACAGGTTAGTCTAAGCTGAGTAGATTGCACCAATAAGGAAGTGAACAGGCATTCACTTTTGATTTTGGAAATGCAGCCACATGCCTGCAGTGGCCCAGGGCAGAAGCCAGGGGGCACTAGAGCATGCCTCCCTGCTCGGCTGGAGCAGACAGCTTAGGCCAAGGCTAGGCAACCCATCCTTTGCAGGGGATGTGCAAAGCATCCTGGGATGCTGGGGAACTGAGTTAGGTTAAATTGGTTTAGTAAACTTCTGTCTCAGATTCCTTCCAGATTTAAGTTAAATCAGGTAAGTCTGGGCATTTATGCATATACTTTTTTTTTTTTCCTGTAATGCACCGGAGATCCACCACTTTGGAGCAGACTCGATTAAATGAGTCTGCTCCGCCTGCGAGATGAGTCAAACTGCATTGTGCCACATGCAGTTGTATAAGCAGTGAAATGTGCGTAGGCACACAGAAAATGGCTTTGGTGCACTTTTGAACGAAAGCACCTCCAAAGTGTTTTGCTTCAGAAGCATGCCACTACTATTTTCTTAGCGCTAATGTGCATTTCACCACTTATACAACTGCGCTTTTCAGAGCACCCAGCACTGTGATGCATGCATGTGTAATAATGCCCTCTGATTCTACATCCATCCAGGTTTATCTTAAACCAATTTCAGCCATTTTGAAAGTGGTTTATATGCAGTGAACTTCTGTTGTGTCACAGATTTGAACTGGTTTCTGATCATTTATATGAGTTTATGTGTAATCCCTACCCTGTGGGAGGAAGCTTTCATGAGTGTTTTTTTTTTAATGTTTTGTCCAATTTTGATTTTTATTTAAAAGTTAGGATTGATTAAACAGGCTATACAGTGGCCTGTGAAGGGCCAGCATGTAGCCCGGGGGCCCCAGTGCCTGCTTGTTCCTCTGCTTTGTGGCAGGGGAGGACTTTAGGATCTGTGCACTGCTCTCCAGCCTGTGCAGTAGGGGGGCTGCATGCTGCTAGTGGAGGGCAGGGGTAGCTGGGTGCTACTAGTGGGAGTTAAGGCTGGGGGTGTTGCTTGCTGTCACTACCACAACCTATGTGGTGGGGAGGGACTCTGGGGGCCAGCCCCACAGCATGCAGGCCACGTACATACCATGCGCTGCCCCCAGTTGTTCCAAAATTGGACAGCCTGGATTGAATACATTATGTCTGGCTGATATTTAAAATGTTATAAATAAATGCAAAGTATTACACTTAGGTTTTCAAAGATGAGTTCCAAATGTTTTAAAATATTAAGTACAAACCTTTGTTTTAAAACTCTCTTTCATGTTGTTTAACATGCATGCTAAAAAAGCCCCTATTGCTTAATTAGAAATCATTTCTAATGATTTCTTTGAAGACTGATCGTTACCTGCTCTTAGGTTTTAAATTGTTCAGGATAAAAAAGCTTATTTGTATGACCCATAAATCACTGCTGCACATTCTGCAACTCTCTTGAAGTTTAAAAATAAATAAGATTGCTGGCAGTTGTGTATGGGAAGTAAGGAACTAACATACCAGTTACCTTTGTTGTGATAATAGTTATATCTTTGTTTTTCTGTGGGGACTCTGCCATGGTACTGCATTTATTAACTCTTATTACAATAGCAGTCAGAGACCCTATTTAGGACTGGTGGACAATTGTAGTTGCACAGATACCTATGTAGACATGGCATGCTCCTTTCCTTTAAAAGGTTGCAGTCTAATTAAACACTGGATAGACAAAACAATTGGAAGCGTTAGGGACATTAAAGCTAACTGTAATGAGTTCAAGTTCCTATGTAGGGTAGCTACATGCACAGTATGGCTCTTAATGATTTCACTTTTTTCCTTAGACCTCTTGTCTCTTCACATTACCTCCTCCAAAAAAGGGGATTTTCAGTTTATGGACCATAATTATTTAAATAGGAACACAGGACTTACTATACAAGACCTAAGTTCTACCTAGTCTGGTATCCTTTCTCCAACAATGACCAACACCAAATGTTTCTGAGGAAGATCACAGACCAGTGTGGTAGGGGCAGATATGGAATAATGTTCCGTATATTAGATCTCATCCTAATAATTGATTATTAGGGATTTTTCATAAGCTTTAAGAATGAGATTTAAATGTGTTTGCCCCCTGCCCTTTGTATGTGCTGTCCTTGTTTAAAACATTCACTGTCCCCACAACACTCTCAGATACCGGGTCCCTCTCTCTGAATAATTCTTCCCTTCCTAAAGCATCTGCTTAAAAGCCTTTGGGCGATCTTTTCTTCTTTTTTTTTTTTTTTGCTGGTTGGAGGATTAGGGTATGTCTCTGAGTGTGTGAGGAGAGGTGCAAGAGGGCAGAAGTCCATCAATTAGCTATGGCCTGTATATTCTGATGTCACTCTGTGCCTGTGTCATGATGGTGCTGCTGGACCTTTTTTATCGCCCAGTTTTCAGTACAGCACAATAAAGAAATAACCATCGGTAAATCTGGGAATCTTCGTATTAATTTCCATTGCTAGCCATGTACATACGAGCAGCTTGCCATTTGCATATGTGAATCTTGTCATAACAATTTCAGGAAGTGATCTGTTAATAATCAAGTTCTCAGAACAGCTCTAAATCGGTAATTGATGTAGGTCTGGATAAAGCAAGCCTTCCGCCTGCCTATTTTGTGGAGCATTTTTTGGCAAGTTTCAAGCCAGCATGAAAACTAGCCATCAGAATAAAATTTAGGACAGCTGGGATGCTTTGCAGTGAAGACTTTTGGCTCCACAGTTCAAATAATCACAATAGCAGCTCAATTTAGCCTTTGGCTGGATAGGTTTGGCAGGGCACAATGAAAAATAATTATTTCATGGCCTGCTTATTTGTCCCTTAACAAATAAACTCTCTGACCTATGCAGGCTTATGTAAATATGCTGCCATATGTAGAGCTGTAGAACAATGTAATATCCCTATTTAGAAAACTGTTTTATTTCACCCTCACGTTACAAACTTTCTTTGAGTTCTATTTGGGGACCAAAGAAAGGAACTGATGGTGTCAGAAATTGAACCCCAGGCAGCCAGACACTCAATCTAAAAGGCCATCAACCAGTGTCTTCCTTCTGAAAACATTCCCATTAGTATGCAGCATTGTCACTATTGTAATAATACGAACAATAATGATATAAACAAGTCTGTCTCTTTGCAGCCTTACCACTCGGGATGGGGAATGACAGGTCCTAAAGCATTTGGATTTTTGCCTAAATGTATGCTGCTTAGCTAATTTTCTGTTGTCTGTCTTGTGCCTTCCTTGTCTTCTTTTTTGGTTATTTTAATGACATCGTAAAATGCAAGACTGGGGGGGCAGGTAGACTAAAAGGCTACAGAGTGCTTGGTGGAAGGAGACTATATGCCCAACAGTCCACAACCACATAAATAAACCTGCCTGTATCTTCCCTGATTTTCTCTATTTGAGGTTCTCTTTGAACTCAAATGCAGCCAATCCATAGTACTGTATTTCCAGTTCCCACTCAGTGAATTAAAAAAAACATACAGAGAAGCGGGCAGAGTGATGTGGTTTCCTCCACCCCCACCATTTATTTCTTTAATAGTGAAAAAAGGCCCTTTTCCCCCTCATGATCTGAAAGATTTGCCTGGAATGTCTGCTGTAAAAACACACTGACATACAGACACACAGACACAAATCAACTCTCACTATGAGCATCATGAGCTGTTTTTAATGAGTGGCACTTCTTCTCAAAGTGTCATTTAAAAAAAAAAAATCAGCAGTCATGTCATGCTTCAGGATGAATTTCTAAATGTAAATGAGATTCTCTCAGTAATTTATTTACATTTGTTTTCAGCACAACAAATGAGACATCACGTAGCTTCATAATTTCCCATGACCGAGTCACCAGCATGCGGTGTGTAATTTACCATGATTTAAGATGCTTATCTGGAGGTTCTTGCAAGAGTACCTTCTGAGGGGGGGTTTTTTTATAATACTTTTCTCTGGCTTCTCCCCACCTTCATTCCCTTCAGGGTTTTTCAGTAGAAATATAAAAGAATATATATATATTTGATTCTGTGAGTTTTCTTGCTGATTATCAAGACCTTTGAGAAGTAGAGCTGAGAAAACTGTGTTTGGTTTGTGTATAATTTTTTTCTCCTATCATTTAGGACATTGTTGCTTAAATTTGTGTTGCTGGTAAAATTAATATATCAGTAGCCACAGTGGACCCTATCCCTAGATTAGAGACTGAATATAAAAGAGGAGCATGCTGGAGGGACATATACATAATGTGTCTGAAAAAAATGACTGCCCAGTCACTTGTTATGAGTGGGAAGTATCCTACTGTTAGCAGTTCTTCACAAATTAATGAAAACACCAGGATTCTTAGGGCTGCTATGGGTTAGATTTCTAATCACCTGGTTGTTCATTTGATGAGGTTTAAGGTGGAGAAATTGTGGGCACAAAAGTGTGCGTGCAGTTTTGTACCACTTATCTTGGAGGCTGAGTATGGGGTTGGTTAAAAAATCAGGGATATGACATTTATTTTAATAGCACTGTTAACTGAGAACTATTGGGGCTTGAATGAAAGTTACTAAGTACTAGTACTACGGATGGTACTACCATGCTCTACCTTCTATACAAGGACAGTAATAATACAAAACAGTGCATCATAAAATTGTGCTATTATAGTGTTTTAGGTCATCAGCCTAGAACAATATGATATGAATATATGGCAGTCTGCAATATAAATTGTATATGAGCAGTTTATTCACCTAGAGTGAAAGCATGGAGTTTCTTCTGAGTGATCAGTTTTGCTCTCCTAGATATTTCCATGGGTCTAGCACCTTAGACTGCCATAGCTCAGGGCTGGTCTCTCAAACTGGATTTCATACTGAACTGTAGTTAAATTACAGAAAACTTAACACAGAATGTGCTAGGGGCAAATTATTTCTTTAAGACTGTTTTCCAGAATACATTTGAACAAGATCTTTAACAAGGAGCTGCATGAATCATATTTTGTGTGGGTGTGTATGTGTGCACAGGAAAATAACCTACTCTTTTGCAGATGTGGGGTTTTCTTCCAGAAACAGAAGTGTTAAAATTAATGATGTTTGTACTGATTTCAAATTCTCAAATCATGGATGTGTTGATAAGAGCAGCACAGAAGCTCGAGTGGCACCATGGTCTTGTATAAGATATTGGGGCACCATTCTGTTCTTCAGATTTATGGGCATGCATTTCTCTGTGCCTAGTAAAATCAAGTACTGCACAATTGCATGGCAGGTGCAAGCACATCAGCTGCTTTTACAAGTTCTCTCTCAATCTCTACCAATCCAGGAACATCCATTGCTTTTACAAGGGACCTTGTGAATATGTGTTTGTGTATATGAAAGTGGGATGGAGTCCTTGTTGTGTTTTCTCCAGTGCAGTGTGATTCAAGCATTTTTTTGATAGAGCAGTATCATTATCAGCTATACAAAGAGACTATATTTCCCAATGGCAACCCTAGTTCCCTGCAGAATCTCCCCAAAATGTTAAACATATTTCTCTGTAGATTTGGTCTTATTAATAACAGTCATACCCATTGCTTTACTTTGAAAAAGCATTGGAACAGAGCATTGCTTAAGGGTTCTGTATGCAGTGTTTATGCCTAGCTAGAGTATTTTGTATGCATACATTTTTGTCAGTATTTTTTTAAACACCTTTACATTGTGAAATACCTTTATATGGCTTTGTGTGGACCTTACTTGATCTTGCAGAAATACATCATAAGTTTTTGGTTTACTGAACACTGCAGTGCAGGCATTAAATTAATTCCCATACATAATTTCCTTTAGGAGAAAGAGTTCTGTGCTTTCAATACCTATAGGCTAGGTACAGATGTTTGAGGAGGTTAGATAGTGTTAAAAATGGCCACCCAATCTAATGTAGGTGCAGACCTTACACTTAGATCCCTAGGTAGGTCAATGTAAGTGTGAACTGTGCAGTACTTCAGGAAGATTAGATTGGTCTAAAAATGGCCGACCTGATCTAAGTTAACTGTACCTCAGCGGTAGTCTAACTTAAGTGTGGTGAGACTGATCCAACTGAACTTCTGTACAGTTCCCAGTGCAGCCCCAGGCCTTGGAAAGCCCAGATGCTGGCCCCAGCCCTAGGGCTGCACTTTTCCTAACCCTTCCCCCCCCCCCTTTCCATCCCTGGCTCTAGTCTGTTTTTAGTCCTCTAGCCCCTTGCCCCACCTCCATGCAGACAACATCCTTCCCCCACAAACCAGCCAGCTAGACCCCTCTGCCCCAAGCCTACCAAACCCCTAAATCCTGTAACCTGCTCCTGGTGCCAGTTTTATCAATGTTCATTGGTGCCAGGAGCAAATCAGAGTAAGTCAGGATGGGGAACTGGGGGAGACGGGCATTGTTCATCCAGGGGTGGAGGGATTGGGGGGTTAAAAATAGCCCCTGGCCCTGGAGGGGTGGAGAGATTCCCCCCTATCCCACCAACCCCCGCCCCCTGCAG
>NW_017729022.1:166226600-166238501 GCF_001723915.1 Gavialis gangeticus | reverse complement strand
CACCAACCCCCGCCCCCTGCAGATCCACCAGCCCCACCCATCCCCTCCCCCCACCTCAGTTTACTTCAGTTAGGCTCCATGGACCAGTAACGCCCTGAGAGCAGTTTGTGGGACTGGAGGCAGTTCAGTGGCATTGGGGAGAGCTAGGAAGATCTGGGAGGGATCAGAGAGTCTCTCTTTAACCCCCCCCATTCTTCCCAGTGTCCCTTCAACAGACCCTGCTATTCCCCCTGATCCCTCCAAGCACCCCTCCATGGACTCCACTTGTCCCCCCCCAGTCTCCCAAAGCCCCACCCCAGCCCACCGCATCCTGACTTACCTTAGATCAGGTAGCCATTTTTAACCCAGTCTAGCCTCCCCCTGTCCTTCCTGAATGCAGACCCTCAGGATGCAGTTCAGCCCTGTGGAGTGAGCTTACATAGTGCATAGGGTCTTCTGTGGGCTCTCTATGTATGCAGCCTACCTTCAGTTATTATTCAAGTGAGAAAATGCACTGAAATCCATGTGAATTAAAGGCATTAGAAGGAGGAGTTTTTGAAAGCCAAATGTATTTTTCATTACAATGCCAATAAGGGGATATGTGAACTAGTTTGTATATAATCCTGACTATTCACTGAATCAGATGTTCTTTGTGATTTGAAAAGTTCAGATAAATATTTTCTCTCTTCATTTTCTTCTCAATATGGGCCTTGTTTGCTAACAGCTAGTATGTCAGCGCTCTGTGAGGTGTTTGAGGCAAGGTTTGAGCAGCTTGTACCTTAAGGATGAGTGCAGTCCAGTTCCATGGAGACTCTTTCCATATGCACATGCAATGGGATTTAGAAGCCTGTAGACAGGCCTTCCTAGCACATAAAGCTGGATCCATTTGAATCCACACTTTGATGCAGAATCTTCTACAGTGACATTTGTGTGTAACTTGGTGGGGAGAATCCTTCCATCACCTTCAAAGGACCTGTGACTATATTATACTTTGAAACAGGGTAGGGGGTCATGTGTAAATGCTGTCCACTGGCTAGTATGTGTTAAAAATCTCTTTTTCCTCTCCATTCTCAGTTTGCAGAAGGTATGAGTCTGTTAAAGTCCCATATTGCAGAGACTGGCTCTCCAGCTCAATTCAGAGAGTCATGCTTTTAGCTCTCTGGGTCCCCGGTTCAATTACTATTGTGCCAAGATGGTTGCTGCCACACAAACACTGTGCCTTAAGTTTCTAAAACAACCAGAAGTTCAAATTGTATATCACACAAGTACTTTATTCCCCAAATTCAAATCCATATCCTACTTATTGCTACAGTCAACAGTCTAATAGTAACAAAAAAAACCCCTTTCATCATCTATTGATTTGCAGTCTATAAAAATGACAATAAAATATTTTTGTCCAATTTCTCAATAAATAGGAACATTTATTGGCTTTTCAGTTTTACCGTATTGCATGAGAATACATTTTACTGTGTGTGATGGGTAATGCAGCATTGGGATACATTGTTTCATTCTGCAAGTCAGTTCTGAATCTGCATTGCTCAAGTGAGAGGTGTAAACATTTTAATAGTACCTTAATTCAAATTAAAATGCATCTAGGAGACAGGCTGGAGTTAATGTGTTTGTTTGTCTCCTTGTGATCTTCTGTCTGTAGGCTAATGGATGAGAGTTGCAATTAAAAAATATTAGAGTAGATTCCCATACTATATTCCTCTACCTATTGGAAAGAAAAAGGATTTTCTTGTGGCTAAGTGAGAATGAGAATATCTAGGTTATGTTGCTGGCTTTGCTGTAGACATTCTGTCTGAGATTGGGCTGATTACATGTTCTCTCTTTCCTTTTTTGTGCTTTAAAGTGCATTGAAATAATTTTTTTCACTTAATGCACTGCATGTTCTTTCTTAGCTGTTTATTCCATGACTGTTCTTTTTATGGGGGGTGGGGAGCAATGGTAAACGAATATAGTAGGTCCCAGCCATTTCAGGTATAGAGTGTGAGACCTCCATTCTTGTTCCCAAGAAAACCTCTCAAGGGTTTTCTCCTCCTCTAGGTCCTCTATGGGGGAGGCATCAAGCTGAATCATTGCCTCCCACTCAGGGCTCACTACCAGCAATGAGAATCTAGTGAGATATTTCTAACCTCATGCCTTTTTCATGAAAAGGCAACTCTGTCCTGCACTATATTTTAAACAATAGTACAACAGAGGAGGAAAATCAGATTTCCATATGAATTTCCTGCTCATAGTGGGCCAGAGGCCAGGGAAGAGTATTCCTGTGATTTCCTTCTTTGGGAGCAGGAATGGAGAGGCGTCCTGAGAGTGAGCCCCCTACTGCAAAAGGAAGCTGTGAGGAGATAAGGTGAAGATCCAGCCCTGACAGGGGACATCAGGAAGATATTTCCTTGCTCTTCTTCTTACATTCCTGGAGATGGAAATCCTAGACGGCTGCAGTCCAAGCAGGCCTCTCTCTTCCAGCCTCTCTCCAGAGTTTTCTGGCAGGCCATTGAGCACAAAGTCCTCAAAAACTTGGGACCAAGTGTGCTCTTATTTTAACCACATGACGCTTCGACTTGTTTCATGAACATAAGAGCGAAGGAGTTATATTGCGGGCGTGGGGAGAATCAAGAGTTTTTGCAAGTAAAGCTGCGTGTTGTGCATAGGGTTTGATCCTGGAAGCAGCAGAGGCTTTCCTATAGGTGGTTGAGGGCCCTAAACCTTATCGGCTACATTGGAAGCTCACCCCCTTATAGGATCAGATGCATAAAGAGTAAATAAGTGATTGGTGACCAAAGCCATTTATGCTCTTCTTTGTAAACAATGATAAAGAAGGATGTATAAACCTGGAAAGCAAATCTAGGCCCACTTTGTGGATTTTTTTCATTTACCTTGCCCAGAATCTTTAATGTCATTCTTCCACGGTTGTTTTATATGTGGTACAGTACCGAAGAGGGGAAATAACAACATTCCTTTGTAGCAGGAGTCTACCTGACAGCACCCAGCAAATGCAAAATTTGACATTCATATAAAAGTGAGCTAAGCTAGACCAATAGGAAGGAGACAAAAATCAACTGCAGCAAGAAGATTAAAAAGTGCTTTGTGGAATCAACAGCTGCACAATTTATTGAAATACCACAGCCGACCTTTAAGGTGGCAGTGCTGCAATGTAGAGGTATGCAGAGTAGCAGACAGAGAGAGAGAGGGAGAGATGACTCTTATCAAGGAAACATGATTGGATTCAGGGTCATGGAAAGCTAAGCTTAGAAGAGGGTTGCCCTTCATTATTTAAGCATATTATACAGTAGAGTTTATTTCAGCATGCTGGATGGAAAGGTGTGGTATCCAAGACAGTTGTTTGCTGTGCTTGATAATGAATTTCTGATGATTGTTTGGCCTCAACATACACTGTGGAGATGCCTACAGCAGGGTAGATGATATCTGATTGCATGTGTAGTTTAGTTCTAAGTTACATGCAGAGCTGTCTCTTGTGAGGCTCCTGAACCCTGTTATAGTCCAATAAATCAATCTGTTAATAATAACTAATTTGAACTAATTTAACCTAAATTGGTCAGATTCACTTCCCCAACGAAGACCATTCAGGGCAAATTGTCATACAGTATCATGTCTCTTCTGTGACTGGATAATCTAAACTTTATAATATGCTCCTCTTCCATCACACTACATTTACTTTAATCAGAAAACAGACTTATTCTATTATGAAATGCATCTTATTTGCAAGTACAAAATTTGTTTTTCTCCTTTGTTAATATTTAACAAAATGGATTTGAACACGAGGAATGAGAAATTTTCTCACTTTTTCAACCCACTCTCAGACCCCGAGGGAGGGGTTAAGGATTCCATTGGCAGTTTTGGAAAGAATAAGTACCCCTTAATTGTAATTTTTCTTTCCTTATACATTGTTATAGGCCAGTTGCCTTTCAAATTACTGTGCTCCCTTCACTCCTCCCAAAATTCAGGGTGTTGAATTTCTGAGTTGAAGTGATTCCCTTCTCTGTGGTTTGGGCGGAACAGAAATGCTTACACATGTGATGTAATTATTTTTAATGCCAAAGGGTCACCATGAGAATTTTTTTTTTTTTAACTCCAAGGCATTATATGGTGCAGGTTTGACTTTAAAAAGCAATTAAGAATATGATATGAAGGAACCCTGGGTATAGTAAAATTGTAGTGCAGGGCTTAACTTTAGGATTTTTCTCTCCAAAGTTTTTAAAACCTGTTCATAATAATGATATTATCTGAATGCTTGTCTTGATAGAGGCCTACAGTTGCTGAAAATAATCATGGTCATCATTGTTGAGGGGGTGATTCATAGCAAGGACAACATAATCCAGTGAGCAAGAACCCTCTGCAAGGAAGAGAGGATTGCCAGGGTGGCAAAAAAGTATACTGATCCAGCACTTCTCTGTTGCAAAGTGCATTCCTGGGAAGACTGGTGGGAATTAACCACATGGTGATGGGGGCTTCTTCCCATTCATCCTGTGGTAGAGTGTTCACCTCTGCTGGGTAGAGTATTGCCTGTGGCACCAAGGGGCTGAAATCATAATTTATACTGGCTCAGGGAAGTTGAATTAATCTTTCTTTGCACCAGCTTCCATGAATTTGGCTCTTCGGGCCATGTTCATTCTTGATGTAATGCCACTAAAATCCTTGGGCTATACCAGGGATAAAACTGGCCCTTGCATTACCAGATACATTCATTGTAATCAGAACATCACTCCACACCTGTATACTCCATGCTTCACATCCCCACTGGCAGGTGCTACAAAGATCTTTTAATGTTTGTTTCCAAATGTAAGAATAACTTTTTCATGAGCTCTCTTAGTCTATTTAAGCAAAATGGCATTTAGAAATGGTAAAGAGAGATACAGAAGAAGTGAAAAGGGAAACTGGAGGCAGGGGTGCGGAAGGGGTCAGGATGTCTCTTCTTACATACGTCTTAGAAGAGAAAAAAGAAGAAAACATTATGGATACTCTCACCTTTTCCCCTTCTTTATTGTTTTCCAGTCCAACCCATTACACACATGAGGTCCCAACACCTTCAGTCATTTTGTATGAACTCTGATGCTTCTAAAACTAGTCTTCACTCTCATGCCTTTTAGCACTGCACTCAGGCTCTCCATTCCCTTTGGGCATTCCCTATAGTTATAACTACTTACCTCTCTCAACTAGAAAAGGCACATTGCGTTCACACACCTAAGACCAACATCACACTTAAGCCAAAGGCCGCTTGAGATCACTTGCATTTTTCATCATCTTTTTAAGATAGTTGGCAAAAGGGTACAGTGGCCATTCTAGCTGTTTGCAGTCGCTGAGAGGGGCTCTTGCTTACTATAATTTTTGTACAAAAAAAATTGCAAAACCACACAAATGAGCAACCAATTATAAAGCTGCTTTCCCCTCACTGCTCATTATATTCTCATCAAAATGTATGAAATGGGTATGTTGATATTCAACTTAATCCTATTATATATAGTCTTTTTATAGAAAAGCACCTTTCCTATATCCCTGTGTTAAGGGGTCATGACAGCTTATTTAGTAAACCTGAAGGTGATCTTTACAAGCCTCTCCACTGGGGTTCTTTTTCTCAAATGTCTAAGGAAGATGTAATGCAGTGGCACAATGGGTATAAATACACCAGTGCTTGAGGAGCTCAGGGCAGGGGACAGAATCATAGAAAGTTAGGGTTGGAAAGGACCTCAGGCGATCATCTAGTCCACCCCCTGTGCTCAAAGCAGGACCATCCCCAACTAGATCATCCCAGCTGAGGTTTTGTCTCCTCAGGTCTTAAAAACCTCCAAGGATGGAAATTCCACAACCTCACTGGGTAACGTGCTCAAGTGCTTTACTACCCTCCTTGTGAGAGAGTTTTATTTCCTAGTTTTTTCAAAGTTTAACTTCCCTTGCTGCAACCTGAGACCATTGTTCTGTCATCACTCATTAGAAGAAACTTGTCCTTTTATTGGTAGCCAAATATGATAGTTGGCTACTCTGAGTAATTCAGAATAACTTTCTTTAGTTGCTTGTGTTCTTATCCTATTATCATCATATCCTATTAATGCCATTATTGCCAGTTCTTCCTTGGTGTGTGATGTCTACTCAGTGTAAATAGAAATACCCTACTGAAAAAACTTTCCCCCCTCTGGAAAAAAATTGCTGTACAAGTAGAAAAGTAAAATAGTCAAAAGCAATTGTTAACTTCATTGTCAGTTTCAAGCAAAACGGCCAGTGATTGAAAGAACAGTAATGGTGGATTTCTAACTCCCATAAAGATGGTCGCCTTTTCAGAAGCAGTTTTGGAGGACTTTGGATAGGAAAAATGAGGGAGGCTTTCATTGTTATTGCCTCTAATGTAACTCGTCTTTGGAAAAATAAGTGAATTAAATGTCCAGCTCTAGAATCTTTCACCAATACTATTTCTTTAAGAAACAGGGCGGTGGGTTTTTTTTTTCTTGGATGAGAGTGAATTATTGTTATTAGAGGATATTTGGGTATTAGTACTACGTGCTGCTGTCTGGAACGTTATGTAATGTAATGATCGTTTTTGGGAACATAGAGTCCTTTTAGTGCTAGTCAGGTAATATGTTATTTTTCTTTATTGAAACTGTGCAGCAGGGACACGAGTTATTTATTTATGTTGTTATCAGAAGATCATGTGGCTCCGCTAAGGCAAGTCAGTTGAGTTTTACCCCCTAGTTGAAATGTTTATATATTTGGACAGATTGCCCAAATACACGTCTTTAATATTTTGCACATGCAACTGAGTTTCCATGTGCCTACCAAATGATAAGACCTCTTCACCTGTGTACTTATTATTCAGTTAACTGCAGCCTGATGACCATTTCCTGTCATTATTCTGCATGCATACTTCCCAGTGAGATCAGTGGTATTTCTGGCAAAAGTATCAGGGACGTTGTGACCTTAAATAGATCTCACTCTTTCATTGTATGAAGTGGGGATAATTTCTTAAATACATAGAAAAGCAAGGACATATTTGGTACTATTCTAAAGGCAAATATGGCCCCCATGTTACATTGGAATACATTCACTTGGCCTTTACAACAACATCGGCATCTGTCTCTAGACAGATCAGTTATTTGGAGAGCAGAGACAAGGTGAAAAAAAAATACATGGTTTTGAAAAGAAATAAATGAGCAATGCCATAGAGTTAAAAATGTTCACCTACTGATTTTAAAACAACTACATTCTTAAGATGGTGGATGAATTGTATTAGTACACAAGAGTTAATTAAAATGGATTGTTTTATCTCAAGCTAAAGCCATCCAAAATTGCAGTTGGAGAAATCATCTGCATTTGTGAAGATTTTACAAAGCAGTCTGTTTCTGAAGTCTGTTGAAACTGCACCATTCAGTCTCTGAGTCATTTGGCTGAAGAGGCGTCAGCTTTTTTTTTTCTCAGCTGCAATTATGATTGTTTTCATCTTCTGGTAAAATGTAACAAAAATGTGATTACCATTGCACTCAGAAGCAGCTAGTGGCTTGCCGGAGCCAAAAGGCACAGAAGGCAAAAACAGGCATACATGAAGATACTGAAAAGGTGTACAATAGATTCTTGAGAATCATTATGCATGACTGAATCTGTTTCCCAGTAAATCAAACACTTGACAAACCCAAACCCTTCCCTTTGCATTTGTGGGGGAAATAAATTATTTAATTTAAATTCAGCCCAGATTCACCTGAAAATCAGTTTGGAGGCACTAAATGGTTGGTAAATCTTGGCTGTTTTCCAGGACTAACCATATAGATAGGCAAGTTTTGCCTGTTTTTGTGATTTCTTACACACATTTAGTATAAGTGTACTGTACTCATATAATTCCCATTAATGGGGAGATCTTTCAGAGTTTTCACTATTTTCTCTCTCTAGTCTTACAACTGTAATAGCTATTAATAACTGTATTTTTGGGATCTGTTCTCGCAAAGTGCCCCTTGGTTTTTGATTTTTTAGAAATAATGTTAAGAACATACATGGGGGTTGAGTATTTGTTATATGTACTCAGTCAAAGTTGAATGCATAAATTCAAGAGTGCACCATTAGAATTGCACATGCCATTTCTTATGAACATAAAATATGAAAAGCACGTTAGAAAACAAACCCTAGAATGTTTTAAGAGATTCTGGTGTACTTGAAGAGTTAGAGTGGGCATTTCAATAATGGGCAGTGTGTAAGCTGCACCATCTAGGAGGCTTTATGTTTTAGAATTGGAGACACCCTTGTAGGCATCTGGAGAACTGGTTGTAGTAACTTGTTGGTGGCTAATACTAGTGATAAATTGCTACTCTATTCTTCGCCCCTTCTGCTCGGGTAATTTTGGTAGCAAATGAAGGGGGAACAGCAATTCCCTATCTACCTGCTATAAAGGAGGGAGAAAACAGGTGAATAGCTCCCCATTACACCTTTTCACCTGGACCCAAGATAAGCAAGCAGACAGGTTCAGGAGCATGTAATCTTTGATGACATCTATATTACCTCTCTTCTATCCTTGTTATATCTGTAAGTGTTTTGCCTTGCTTGTGATCGCTCTCTTATCCTTAATCTTTTCTCAGTAAAATCTTAATGGCAAAACAATAACTTGCTTAAATCCACACAACTGTGAACAGACATTAATTTTTTTCCACTGATAGAAGTAGTTAAAGCTGCCTCCACTCCCTTGTTTTCCCTGCCTTTCCCAGACTGGGGAATCAGTCTGGGGAAGGTGTTGGGAGCAGAGGCTACTCCACTCTTCCCTGTCTTGGGGTAAATGGAGTAGTAGGAATTAGTGTTTCATGGGGGGCAGAAGGAGACCTTCTCCTTTGTGTACCACCTCAAAGCCAGTGACTACCAAAGCCCTGGTGTGGGGCTGCAAGCACAGCACTCTCAAGTGGCTCTCAAGTGGAAAGAAATTTCCTCCGCATACAACACTTTGAAGCACGTGCCCACAGCTCTCCCTCAGATCAACAGGAATAGGGAACAAAGCTTGGGCAAAGTAGTCTTTGGGGAACAACAAAGTGCAAAGCTCCCAGCACTGGGCAGTCTCCACTGCTTCCCTTCTAGACCAGAACATATCAGGAGGGGAGCCTCAGACAGAAGTAGATTAAGTTGTTGTGGGGCCCTGGGCAAGAAGAGGATTGGGGGCCCCCTGGAGGGGGGTGCTTTTTCCCCCTTCCCCTCCCATGTGGGAGCTGGATTCCAGTAGGGGAAAAAAATGCTTCTTTGCTTGGTGATACTGATGTTGTGGAGGTGTACATCTCAGTTGTCACTCACTCACTCACTGGTAAGTTACAGTGATCAATGTGGAGTAAGTGAGGGGGTCTTATTTGTATATTTGTTTGCATATTCCCAACGTATGCACAATGGGCATGCAAATGGGCCTTCTTTTTGCTTTGTATTGCTCACCATGGCTGCGTGGTGAGTGAACTAGGTTAAAATTTAAGAATTATTATCATATACCTGGCAGCACTGTCCCCCCAGGCATGTGTGGGAGCCCTTGGGCCTGGGTCCAGCTGGCCTGTAAGTTAATCCGCCTATGCCTAAAGGTATTTTTCTTCTTGGTAGAGAAAATCTCTTGCAAAGGGAAATCTCCTAGGCTGACATTTGGAAGATCCTTTTCCGAACTGGGTATGTTTTCTCCAGGAGAAATTGAATGAATGCTTGCTAGTGGGAGAATGTTGTTTCTCCTGGTAGAAAAGTTGCATCTGTACTTGGCCAGTTTCAGAGCAGGGATTAGAATTTGGGAGTTCCTGACTCCTAGTCTTGTACTTGGGTGAGTAGGTGAAATGTGTAGTTATCATTCTAAGGGAAATATTGATGGAGGTTTACTATACTGTATCAGCAGGTTTTTAAGAATGTTAAGGGTGACTTTTTCCCCCCACAGGAATATCTCAGTTTAAAAGGACCATGGAGGTGATATGTTCCTCCCTACTTCCCCATTTCTACCTTGCATGTGGCCATTCTGGAATGAACTGTACTTTAGTTGCATGCAGTTGCAGATATTGGGATTTCCATTTCAAAGTACAAACAATTCTAATATTAAAAAGCCCATCTCCCAAGTGGGAATAATGGATTGTATGAGCTTCTTGACTTTCCTTTTTTATCTTTTGATCGTATGTGATCACACCTTTAGATCTCTCCATCATTTTTTTTTGTCAGTATCACAGTGGACAAAATGTCAGGTGAAGTTAAAGTAGAACATTTCTCTAGAGAAATAAAGGTTCTTTCTTAAGTACCATTGTACTTTTGAATCTCTTTTTTTCCAGTTATGGTTTGGTTTGCCAGTGCACTTCATTACTTCATCTTAGATTTACTTTTCTGTTATATAAAGTGGTAAGACTTTTAGCCACCAAATAAATATACAGGTGGGGAGATAAAGAAGGGGAGTGGTTGGAGGGGAGGGGATTTTCTACAATGATTATGTTCAACACTTGGAGCTCAAGAATATATCTGATACTTAAACTAACGTTCAGTTGTTTTTCTGTAACTACTTTTATCAATGAGCCTTAAAAGCACTGATATTTTCAGGCTTTATAGCTAAAGATAACTGCAGTGCCCTTGAACTGTCCACAGCCAAGGGGATGAGAGACCCAAATTCGGCTGGCAAATTACCACTTGCTGTCATATGTTATATTTTTTTCCTTTCTCTCTGGAATGTCAGACTGGTACCAGAACTTCGGCTCATTACACAATACTCACAGGCTGACTGGTACCATTGTCAGGTGCTGTGTAGATTCTCTGTTGTCCTCAAAATGTCTGCTCCTGCACTGTATAGTGAAGCTCATCGTTTGTTTAATTTTTTTTAATATTTCCAAAGGAAAGTCAGGCACTCAGACAGGTCTTTCCATCTTTGCATGATAGTACAGTTGAACAACATGTACATGTGTTAATTAAACATCCCTTTTTATCACCATTTTGGTAAGTGTCCTGTAAATTTAATCACTACAACACCTCTGTACACATTACAATCCTTTTAAAGATCTAGAGAAAAATCCTGGTGGATTATTCAAAGCACTAAATCACACAGAATTACAGTAGTTATTAGAGGCATTAAAACTTGTGATAAGAAGCTTTATCATGCATTTTTGGGGAAGCTTAGTCTTTATCACAGATGACAGTAAATAAAAGTGAACAGAAAAAACTTGGTAACACTTTAGTTCACAGTACATCAGTAATTAGGTACTGTAATTATAGTATAGTTACGTGATAATTATTGCATAGTAAGGTAACTACAGTATATTAGAGGTTCTTCATTTTTTCCATGATAACAAGTAACTAACCTGCTGGACATCTATAAATAAACACAGGGCCTGGTTTTCTCTCTTACTTATGTTGGCACTAAATGCAAGTTCTGTTTGACTTTAGTGGCGTTGTTCTTATTTACATCAGTGAAAGTGAGAAGAGAAGTTATATGCAGTGTGAACTGCTAAAATATATGGGCAGTATTCTAAATTAATTTATATGTATCAGAATCAGGGCTGTAGGAGAAGATGATTGGGTTTAAAAATAGATCTGCCCATTTAATTGATTTTTTTTTCTTTTTTCTGACTTCGGAGAAGCTATGTTTTCTTAATTGCAGGCTCTCCATTACAGATTTACTGTATCTCTACCTATACCCTATTTATAATTTATCTATATCTACATGTATGTTTATGTTTAAAGATTAGATTAGATTAGATTAAAGCTTTGATGATTGCACTTGGGCTGCATGTGTACCTCAGTATTTGCTTATTACCTGTTGTAACCCCAGAGTGTTTTTTTCTTTTATTTGGGGCGTAGCCTGAATGAAGAGATACAATTAAGTATGATTTCTTCTAATTTAATACTGTTTACAGTGTTGAGGGATCTAGGTAATTAAGACAATTTGTGAAGTTGGCAAGAGCAATGTTGATCAAGTTGAGCTCATCAAGTTTTATTTATAGCAAG
>NW_017729022.1:166213538-166221600 GCF_001723915.1 Gavialis gangeticus | reverse complement strand
GGTGGGGGCGGGGGGGGGGGGGGGGGGCGTGGAGGGTGGGAAGAAAAACTGATGTTTTGAGCTTCTAAAATAAGCACAGAAGGTGTCTATACACGAGCACGGAGGCTGCTCCAACACACTGCAATTACAGCGCGTCGGAGCAGACTCAATCAAGTCTGCTGGAGTACAGTAATTACTGTGCTGCAGCCAGCCTCTGCATCTCATGTATCAGCATCCCTGTGCTTCAAAATGGTGGCAGGGGAGCTTTAGCTAAAGTTTGTCAAGCGAGTTTTAGCTAAAGTGCCCCTGCTACAGAGACGCTGATGCACGAGACGCGGCAGCGCTTTAATTATAGTGGCTCTTGGAGCCCCTCCCCTCTACACCTCCCCCCCTCCCACCGGAGCACGTGTATAGACATGCATATATGCTACTGGAATATAAGCAAGCAACACCCATGGAGGTGCTGGAAGCTATTGAGACCAATGCAACTTTCAGGTAATCACCTTCACTAAGGATTAGTTCATATATTTGGGACCTAGTCTTGCACTGGCTGAAGACCATGGCAAAATTGCCATTGGCTTCTGTGGGAATGAACCACTGGTTTTTATGCATTTGTAATTTATCTCTGCATTTGGAGTTTGTTTCACTCCAAATTCAGGTCTGTATAGTCATTGTGAATTACCAAATTGTGCTTGGGAGGTATGGATTACACAGTTTAATAATTAATTAGTTTCTTTGACTAATGGTTACCCCAGAAGTAGTGACCCTGCCATTTTCTTTACAGATTGTAACTACTGTGTAATTGCAGTGTCTAATTACAAATAACCACCTCAATATTCTTTAATATAGTCAGAAGAACGTTTGGCTTTTCGTAGTTGCCTTTTGGTGGCTTTTTGACTGAAAGCAAATGTACTCTACTGTGTATGAACGTAGATTGCATGATTAACTAAGTATATGACTAAGATTGCATTAACATCCCACAACGTTGTACTTATGTAGCTACCATATGTGGAGTCCTGTTTATTTTCTAACTCTACAGTACCACATAAAGGTCTTAATTTTAACTTTTTCTCAATAAAGCTTTTAAATCTGAATTTAATGTGCGATTTGCCCTGATTAGGGGACTGTCTCATATATTTGCAGGTGAAAGACTTGGTGAGCTTGTTGGGTTTTTCTCTCTCTGTCCTGTGTCTGCAGTAGAGCGTTTATAAGGAGCTTTAGGTTAACCCCTATAAATGCCTTCCTGATTGGCTTAGCAGAGGGTCTTGTTTAATTTCTAGTAACTGCTGACATGTAGAAATTATTGCTGTCTGATCAACAGAAATTCTTACTGAATTGCAGCTCTGCAGCAGCAAGTTGGGCTAGTTTACACAGATTTGTAAAATGGGATTTTTCTATTTGATCTAAATATCATGAACAATTATTATATTTGTAGGATGGTAACTGCACTGAAAGATCACAGTCTCAGGCATGTAGGAAAAAGTATGTTGCATTAAATAGTAGTCCAAAAATTGTGTTTGCTGTGGCCCTGAAAAATGCATACTACACAGATCTTAGAAATTATAACTCTCTCTTAGGTACAGATGAAGCACACAGCCTCTGCTCTACCTAGGCAGTTGTTAAATGGTATGCAAAATGCCAGAGTGATGAGTAACATGGTGGAAGCACTGTGCCTCCAGGACAGAAAAGTTCAAATCCTGAGGATTAATTTGGAGGTTACTGGGTTTGTTTGTAAGTATTTTAGCAGCAAACATGAACAGGAAGATGCTGAGTTTGCTCTTTAAAGCAGAGGCCGCTTTACGCAGTCCACTGAGCGTTTTTTACAGTGCTCATTATATTGCGGTGGGGCCTGGTCTCTGGTTTGGTCTCTAATGACTATCTGAGCATGGTGAAACAGGCCTTTTTCAATTCCTTTTGACTCTCATAGCATTTTCAGAGTTAATAATGTTTTTCAGGATCTGATTTTAACAGAAATTGGGTTTTTTTTGGCAAACACACTTTTTATGGAGGCACATTGGAGAAGAAAGGTTAGGAATATTTAAGGGAGGGGAATTAATTGAGTCACTTCTATAGGCATTAGGCAAATTGTCTCACTCGGAGTTAAGAGGCAACCTGGGAGTGTTTAAGTATAGGGTGCCTGCGATGCACTTTATGGTAGTCTTAGCTTATGACCTTATATCATTTTATTTCTCTATTAAATCAAGATATCCCACACTGAGACTAGGATAGTGCATGGTGTAATAGTTAGCTACTCCTGTTCAGAGGATTGTGTAGTATACTTTGATTAAACAACGAAGTGAAACTATTTGTATGTTGCACAGAACATGGGGAGTTCATATAGTAGCTCATGAAAGAAAGGCAGGTATGTTGTATGGGTCAGAGTGGCAAATAGAAACATCTATTTCCAAGATAATTTTATGTGTATAATGCAAGTTTTTTACGTTGTAGGGCAGCTACCATGGAAACGCGTTCATCCTGGTGATTCAAAATAATAACTGGTACAACCTACAGTGATTACTAGGCTAAGTCCTTAGCTTTAGATGTGGGAAGAACTTTAGAATTAAGCCCACTAAAAATACAGCCCACATGGTAATTAGAATTCAGCCCACATGGGAGATGTGTATTTGCTGACTTGCCTTGAAGCCTGTGCAGTAGAGGCTTCCAAGGCACCTTAGTGGAAAGTGGTGGGACTGTTTTTTGAATTATACAGGGAATCAGCATTGGATGAAACAGGACTGTGTAAGGCCACATACAGACATTCAGTTTCTCCTGGGAGAGTTGCTGCTCTTCCAAGAGAAATGACAAGTGTACAGATGTTTAGGATTTTTCTCCCATAGCAAAAATGGCTGCTCCAGAAGAAAAATAACTGGGACAACCAGGTTTAAATGACTCCACGGAGAGTTGCTCCTGTGAGAGAGAATGTCTGTACAAATTACCAGTCTGAGGGAAGCCACAGCTCAGTCCTCCTCCAACATCCCAGGGTGCTTTGCTTTTGCCCCTCCTTCCCCCTCTCCCTGCTCTCAGTATGTCACTTGGGTTGGACTTTGCTACTGCAGCTGAGCAGGAAGCAGAACAAGTTTGTGAGGATTGTATACCTTTAAGAGGTAAGCAGAATTAGAGACAGGGCTGGGGAGAGAGTCTCATGGCTGTCTGGGTGTGGGTGGCATGAATACAGAAACCTCTTTGTTACTGTGGTTCCTGACTCAGTGAACTGAACCCATAACATAACAATATACCCTTCATAATTCTACATCATGCTGCAGGGAGACATAAGCAGTCTGAGTCAAACCATCAGGGCTGCCTTGTGCACTGCTGCCATCTGTTGCCAGGCAGACTAAGAGAGTCAGCAGAATTTGCTGAAATATGTGCAGAGGGGACCTCTGGCTGCTCAGAATCTGCTCTGCAAGCTCTCTGCTCTTCAAGGGCTCAGCTTTAAATGTCTGTTCAGGTATCTTTGGGTATGTTTTTCTATTAAGAGAACAAACCCAAGAAAATTCTCCTACATCATTTGAAAGTGTGTACACAGCCTAACTGGCAGCCTGTGGACTGCATCCAGTACACAAGGGGTTAATTTGAAACCCTAGGCTCCCACTCTGCCACTACTCTCCCTGTTGCTCCAGCTGCACTAGCAGCCAGGGCTAGGATTCCCCTCCCTCTTCTGGATTCTTCTTCCTGTGTCTGCCCTAGGGTAGCATGGCACAGTCCAACATGCCAAGGGAGCTTGTAGCCTGTGGCACTCAGGCAGAACAGTGTAGCAGGGAAGCCTGCAGCCAGGGAGCTTCGGGTAGGAGCCAGGACACCTGCATGTGTGGTACAGCACAGGGGTGCCTGCACTGGTGTGGCCTGATGGATCTGTGGCTTGCATTGTTGTGGTTTGCGCTGCTGCATTTTGCATGGGTTATGGCCTTGGCTGCTTAGAAAATGGACAGCCCTAGGATATAATACGGAAACAGGCCAGGGGGAGGGACAATACATCAGGCTTCCTTCCTCCCAGATGAGTGCCCTAACCCTTAGAGTCAGGCGCCCTCTTGTGCTTTTGTTTTGAGTTTTTTTCCCACAGTGCTGCAACTTCAACAGAAAGAGGGGTCTGATTGCCCTAGACCCAGTATAGGCTGTACCCTGGTGATTAGGGAAGTCTTATGGGAAGTGTGGGTATGAATCCCTTCAGGTGAAGGAGAGAATTGAGTGTGGGTTTCTCACATCCTGGGTTAGTGTTGTAACTACTTGGCTCTTCAGTAAAAGGGGAGGAGCAGTATCACCACTGGCTATGTTATATCAGAGGGCAGTAGTTCCCACGGCATTTCTGTATCAAGCCCAAAATCATTTGTGTGTGATAGGTGCCTCTGAAATCATACTGGGTTATAGCCCAGGACTTAGGCAAAGGAAAACCTAGTTGCTGGATCTTGATGAGGCTTTGGCACGAATAAGATTGCCTTTGTCAAGATTGGGACAGTTCTGGGAATCTGAAGAGGCACAACTTTAGGCACCTGGGGAACTGGGAAGTCCAATAGTGAACTGCTCATGGAATTAAGTACTTCACGTGTAAAGCTGAGGGGAGGCAGGGAAGGATTCAGGATTACAATTTTAAATATATACATCCAATTTCTGCCTAAATCCCACTTTAGGATTCAAAATCCTTTTTTTGCATTGGTTCCCTTCCATGTGCTTTACAAAACCAGCTCTTAAGCTGTAAGTACTTTGGAACTATAATCATGTTGTCTCCTATATTTTGTCGAGCATGAAACTTTTTATCAGGGATCCATAAATAATAATCCTATTTTTTTTAGAAGACAAATTGAGCATGTTTCAATTTGGTGCATATTATGGGTGGGAGTCAGGGTTGGATTACCACTTTTCTATGGTACGCTGGCACCTTTCATAGAATAGAAGGACTGGAAGGGACCTGTAAAATCATCAACTCCGGTCCCCTGACATGGACAGGAGGTAGTTGGGTTCAAACGAACTCCACAAGGTGCTGGTCCAGATTCTAGTTACACTTACAGAAATGAAGTTTTTCCTGTATGTCTAGCCTAAATTTTTCCTCAATTAGCTTGTGCGCATTGGACCTCGTGCTGCCTTCTTGTTTACCAGAAATGCATCCTTTTATTTAAAAATATAGAACCAGACTCCAGCCCTGCAACGTAGGCCAAGATAGCCTGTGCTCACCATTTTTACCCCCTGAGCTAATTGTTGCAGTGATGTTTGCTGGCACTTACAAAACCTGAAATGCTTGCTCTGAGCTGTGCGACTGCCCCATTCATTTTAGTGGGTGCTAACTCACATATCTAGTGCTAATTCTTCAAATGTCAGAGTTTATAATTATTTCCCTGCTCATCAAAGCTTTGTAAGAAAAGATTACATTATGAAGAGCTACACAGCCGAGTTTTAGTGGCAGGTTATATTTGGCACTGCATGAGCAGGTTTGGCATACTACACACACATACTGGATCAATAAGGTGCCAAGCCTAAGGAGACTAGAAGAATCCTGATGGCATCTGAACCCCACCAAGGGGCACCAAGTGCAAAAAAATCAGTAGGGTAAAGAGCAGAGTTCATGAGCATGTTCAGACAATATTTAAAGTTGAGCTAAGCTCATGGACCCAAAGAGCTTATTACAGGGGTGGGCAAAATCTGGCCCACCAGGCCATTCTATCCAGCTCACAGGGCCCTTAAAAAATTTAGAAAATCAATATTTATTTGCTCCTGGCTGCCTGTCAAAGATGACAGGAGCCAGGGGCAGTAGAACCCAGGGGAAGCTAGTGGCAGGACCCAGCAGCAAGGCCCACCTAGCCCTGCCTCCCCAACCAGAAGCCCTGCCTAGCAGAGACTTCTGGCTTGGGACCATGGGGCTGTTCCTGCATCCCTGCACCAGAGAGGGAAATGCAGCCCTCGACAGCGTGCCAGAACTCAGTAAGCGGCCCTCCACCTAAAATAATTGCCGGCCCCTTATTACAGTAAAGCTCGCATACGGCCACTGCCACCCACCACCCTGTGTTGTTGCTGCTCTGCGTGCAGCCACTGCCACCTCCCCTCTACTGCACAGGGGTTTTCAAAAAGGTTGAAAACCCCTGCCTCAGATAACTGGAATTTTTAGATACCCGGCACCCTGCTTACCCGACTCATGCTGGTTCACCAAACTTTTAGTGTATTAGGAGCATCTGCACAGTCTTCTGTGAGAAGTATTTTGTGGGTGGAGGTTTAAAGTGTACCACCACTTTTTTTCTAAGTCAACCTCTGAAGAGAGTCACTTTAGAATGACTATTAGGCTGTGGGTAAGTAAAGCGCAGTACAGACTTATGAAGATGACCAGGGTGGAATACTGTAGTTATGCTTTTCCTTCTTTAATTATATCTGTCTTGAATATTCTTCTGCTAACATATGTTGTGCTTTATTTCTTTGTACATTTGGCATTTTCATGATTAGCAATTGCTTCTTCAGTGGGTATGTGTCATAATGTCATTTCATTCCACTGAGGAAAAAAAGTGTTCCCATCTTCTGGACACTAAATGAAGTAATGGTAGCTACTACTTCTGTATCTTGATATTTTCCCTGCTGTTTTGCAGGACATTAGATTAGAACAAACAAACAAAGGTTTTCCCAGAAGGGTCAGAAAAGCAATTTTAGAAATGTGGTTTGCAGCAGAAATCATTGGAAAACTATAATGTTGTTTTCTGTGGGAATTATGTTTCCATTTCTACACTTTTTCTGTAAAGTTTCTATTTTTAAATATAAGGTCTTCTGTTTTACCAGTCATATATGAGTTGGGTTGTTTTTTTTGTTTGTTTGGTTTTTTTTGGAGCTCTCAGAACTACATGAAAAATTGGTACTGACCTTGGGTAAGATACTTCAGCCTCTGTGCGTCACTGTTCCTATCTCTAAGATGCTTTAAGATCTGCTGATTAAGAAGTGCAAGGCACAGTATTACTGTTTAGTCAGCAAAAGCCTCACTGACAAACAGTGCCGATGATGATGGTTCTTTTTTTGTTGGTTTGTCTCACCTGCCTGTTGAGAACTGGGCAGAGAGCATTATTTAAAACTTACCAAGGGCATCAAACACCTGTTACATTGTTTTAAGTACTGTATTATTGCCTGGACTACATTCAAACTATTGACCCAGAAGCGAGCAACTCTGTTCCTTGGTACTCATCCATCCAGTGAAATATTTTAAATCGCTCCTGCAGTTTTCAATTTGTGACGCATATTTAAGGCAATCTTAAGATGCACCCACAATACATAATTGGCCAGATTTTCAAAAAATTGCCTCCCTTTTCTGGAACAAGTTATATTGATAATGTGGGCCTGTGGTTTGGCACCTATGTTTGAATAACAAGCACAGATATCAGTACATGTCCTTGAAGCTGCACAAACTCTCATTCAGATGAGTAGTTGTAGGCACAAGTACTGTGACCTGCATCCACTTGGGAGGGCAAAGAGAGGGGCTTACAAATTGTGTAAGCACAAATGAGTACTGAAAAAAAGGATAGAATCTCTACAGGAGTGCACACATTGAAAATGGTTGGTATTGAAGTGTCCTAAATATAATTAAAAATAGTGATCCTCAGTTTTAAACTTACAGCCTGGCTATAGGTTACTGCAGTTTTGCGGAGAAGGACCCGGAGGTTGCAGTAGGTCATAAGCTGAATGTGAGCCAGTGGTGTGTTCTTGTTGCAAAAAAGGCCAGTGACATATACTGACTTGTATTAACAGGAGTGTCACTTGCAGATCAGGTGAAATAATTCTTCTACTCTGCTCAGTACTGGTGAGTCCTCAAGAAAAGAGAGCAAGAGTGGACAGAGTGGAGAGCAACAAAAATGATTAGAGGCCTGGGAAACATGACTTATGAGGAAAGACTGAAAAAGCTAGGCTTATTTAGTCTAGAGAGCAGAAGACTGAGGTGGGGGATGGGGATTTGATAACTATTGTCAAATACCTGAAAAGCAATTACAGAGAGGACAGAATTGTGTTTTTTTTTTTCCCTGTGGCCATAAGGGAAAAGACTAGCAACAAGAGCTTCAAGCTGCAGCAGAGGAAATTTAGGTTGGAAATTAGGAGGATTCTGATGATGAGGGTGCCCAAACACTGG
>NW_017729022.1:166194767-166208538 GCF_001723915.1 Gavialis gangeticus | reverse complement strand
ATATACAAGTGGAACCCAAACCCACGCCTTTTCCATTCTAAATTCAACAAGAAGCATATTTACCACATTTCACTTTTGAAGCAGTTTAAATATAATGTATGTTGTGCAAAATAGGTAAGGTATGAGCTGATCAGACAGCCTAAACAAAGCAGAAACAGAACAGAAATGCACTGGAACAGGCTATTTAGAGAAGTTGTGGACTCAATCCCTGAAAAATGTCAAGAATAGGTTGGATAGACACTTATCTGGTTAGTCAAGGATGATCTTCTGAGGTCCCTTCCAGCCCTGCTTTCTTACCATCTTACAAATAGAAGAGTAGGAGAAGAAGAATTTACACACCAGCAGCCAGAGTTTCAGCTGAGAAGATCAGCTTCCTGAAATGAGTTCAAATAGAAGAGAGTTATAATTAAAAACATGAATCTTCTCTTCATGGGAGGAGAGTCAAAGAGATCTCACCACCAGAAGTCTCTTCTTGTGGCATAAAATCCTGCCAAGAATAAAGTTACTAAATAAGTACTGCACAGAAGTTGGCACTTTTAAATGCAAATAGATTGAATCAGCCTTGATGTTAACTGGTAAACTCACATCATTTGGTTCTTATGATGCCTTTTGTGCCTCTATTTTTATGAAAAGCACATTGAATTCTTAATTCTAGAAGTGTGTATGCTTTTTTTTTTGGACATGTGCATAGGGCTTGATCTTAAGAGGTAGGAACATCCTCCACTTGTAATGAATTCCTTGGGATATTTTGGGTGCTCTGCAGAATTTAGGATCAGAATTTGTGGCCAAGACCTTCTGTCATTCAAATCAAGAAAGTATTGCCTTGTGGGAACAGGATTTAAACACTGAGCACATCTACATGTGCACTTTAATGCGCAGTAGCCTATTCTGCTGAGCATTAAAGTGGCATGTCAAAAACTGTGCTAATACTCTAATGCAGTAGAATAAGCTCTTGAGTATTAAGCATCACTTAAAAAGCATTAGCGCAGTCTAATGTGCATTTATTTAGTACCTCATATTGGAGGTACTAAATTAAATGCTCATTAGTAAAAGTGCATTAATGCATGTGTAGACCTGCCCACTGGGTCCTTTATCCGGGTAAGTCTTTCATTTTTCTCAAGAAAACGTGCATGGTGAAGTCCATTGTCTTTCAGAAAGAAAGTTGACTTGTTTGAGTAAGCAAGAAATCCTATAGAATGAAGAATTAAAACTCACACATTTCAGATGATCTGTGCTGGTTATTTGCATGCTTAAAATAGTTTAGAGAATGTCTGTGTATGGCTAATAAAAAACTGTGAATGTGGGTATGCCTCTTTGGGCATAATATAAATTGAACTCTCAGAAAGCATGCAAGCAGATTCTAGGGAAAACTGACACAGAAAAAGTGATCTTTGCATCAAGCATTGCTTCCCCAAATGATGTTAAGCTATTCCCAAGATGGGAGACTTACAAATATTGAATACAAGTGGAGAAAAAGAATCACATGAAAAGAAGTCACAACACCAGAAAACAGACAGAAGCATGAACAGCTAAATATGCTCTTTCAGTGAACAATGAAAGCTACACAGAAGGAGACATCAGTGAGGCATATTGCACAGGAGAATAATGAGAGCACTGACAGTACAGTGAAATCATGTACAGAAAATTGAAATTTTATTTTCTTAAGAGACATGATCATGCTTTATTAAACAGACACTATAAGGCAGTTCAGAAGCAAAGTTTAGGATTTAAAATGATTACTTTTATAGAAAGCCTTATATGAGCAGAAATGTTTTCATTAAAAACCAGGGCAATCAAAACATTCCACTGTAGAACAGGCAACCCAAATCCTTCAGCTATTTGCCTGAAAGTCCCAAAGTGAAATAAATAGAAACAAATCAGTCTAGTTTGTATTCTCTGAGCTAAGTGATATACAAAAATCAATGAGCAGCTTAAATGGTGAAAAGCATATTAGACAAAAAGTATTTATATTTTTTTCCTTTATTTTAAAATGACTCCATTCTCCTTTTGATATAATTCCTCCTGAGGCTAATAGGGGGGAATTTGCCTGTACCCAAGGAGTAGATCCCGGAGAGAGCTATTTGAAGATAAGAATGCAAAGATCTTCAATGCAGAGATTTCTGTTATCTACACAGAGCTAGGGCAACAAGGTTGTTTATACTATGGCCCTATTTTTTCATTCTTACAGGGCATGTCTACATGTCAAATCAGCGTGTGTGAATAAAGTTTAGTGCCGTTCGCACTGGAGTTTATTGCTCCCAGGCACAGCATTTACACATGCGCTCAGGATTGCAGCACATTGAGCCGGAGTGGCACAGCCCTGGCTGGCAGGGAGCCCAGAAAGTCAGCCTGCCAGCCTGAAGCTTCTCTGCCCCGGCTCAACCTGCTGCGGAGGGGCTGGCTGGGGCATGAGGCTGCTCCAGGGTAGAGCTAGCCGGCAGGCATGTCCCACATTGTAGCACCCTTGTACCTCAACCAGCCCCAGTCACTGTAAACATACGCATTGCAGTGCACTAAATAACTCCACCATAAGATAGTACTTGTATTGGGCAGTACTGTCCTACAGCAAAATTAATTACTTTATTGTAGCCTAATAACACTGCACATGTAGATAGTGCCACTTTACTGCAGAGCTAATTAGTCAACTCCTCAGTAAAGCTCATGTGTAGCTGTTAAATTATGTACTGGTATGACTGTAAACACATGCTTCTGAACATAATTAATATTAGTACCTTTTGCCATTGGGTACAGATTTATACTTCGGTGTTCCTCTATCTACTTCAGTGTTTCTCTGTCTTTTGCTTTGCTTAGACTATTCACTGTAGGATCAGATTCATCATTACTTCTCAGGTACATTGGATCATAGTAATGTGATAAGCATTGGACAGTGCGAAGCTTCAGCAGCCAATTCGATTTGGAGGAGATTCGGCCCAATTCAGTGGACGAATCTCTGAATCTGAAGTGAATCGGGAGACCAATTAAAAGGTCTGAATCAAATTGGAAGCCTCCAAATCAATCTGGAAAAGATTTGGTGCTAAATCGGATATTTGACCATAGACTAAACAGGCAATCATCACCATGCTGGACAAAGCTGCCTCCAGCTGGTAAGTCTGTTGTGGGGGGGGGGGAGGAGAGGCATTCATGGGGCAGATCAATGCCCCTACACCGAGGGAGGGATAGGGGCTGGGCTGGGACAAGCTGCCCAGGCAGGGTGGGGGGGCACAGGACTCGGGAGGAGGGGGCTCTCGCTACTGTGTGCCACTGGTTCAGGAGGGCATGGGAGTGGGTGTGTGCCCCCAGATCTGTGCAGAGCGGGCTGGATTGGGCTGTGCTCTGGGAGGCTAACCCCAACTGCCTGCTGCCGGGTTGCGCTCCACAGGGTGGGTGGAGTAAGAACTGCACTTTGGGCGGCTAGCCCCAGCTGCAGCCTGGAGTGCAGCCCTGGCTCCACCCACCCTGCAGAGCGCAGTGGAGCAGGAGCTGTGGTGGGGCTGCAGCCACCCTAAAATTCCCCATAGCTCCTGTTGCCGGCCCCTCCACAGTCTGGGTAGATGCACCCACTGTCATGCCCTGTCGCTGCTTGCCTAGCTGGGGTGAAGTAACAGCTTGTCTGGGAGGCATGGGGAGGCTGGGCGAGCCTTATTTGTAAGTCTCCCATCTTGGGAATAGCTTAACATCATTTGGGGAAGCAATGCTTGATGCAAAGATCACTTTTTCTGTGTCAGTTTTCCCTAGAATCTGCTTGCATGCTTTCTGAGAGTTCAATTTATATTATGCCCAAAGAGGCATACCCACATTCACAGTTTTTTATTAGCCATACACAGACATTCTCTAAACTATTTTAAGCATGCAAATAACCAGCACAGATCATCTGAAATGTGTGAGTTTTAATTCTTCATTCTATAGGATTTCTTGCTTACTCAAACAAGTCAACTTTCTTTCTGAAAGACAATGGACTTCACCATGCACGTTTTCTTGAGAAAAATGAAAGACTTATCCGGCATGGGGAGGCTGGGCGAGCAGTGGGAGGGCATAGCCCCTGCTCCCAGTGCCTTCTGCTGTCCATCTGGGGCTCAGCCCGGCCCAGCGCACCCCGTTCAGATCCAGGGGTACACGCCTGCTCCCATGTCCTTCTGGACTGGTGGCATGCAGTGGCAAGAGCCCCCCTGCCTGAGACCCGTGGCCCCCTACCCTGGCTCAGCAGCTTGTCCCAGGCCCAATCCCTACCTCACTGGGGGGGCATTGATCTGCCCCTTCCCCCATGCCTCTTCCCTCCCCGCTCCACCTACCACAACAGACTTACCAGCTGGAGACAGCTGTGTCCAGCATGGTGAGGACTGCTGTCTGTTTAGTCTATGGCCAAATCTCCGAATCAGCACCAAATCTTTTGGATCCAAATCAGCCAAATCGAATCAGGACAGTGATTCGAATCACAGAATCAAATTACTGTCCCTCTCAATTGTCCAAATCTGAAATGAATTCTTGCCGCTTCGCACAGGCCATGTGATTGTGTGGATCATGCACTAAATCCCATTGCACTTTTACCTGAATGTGCAGAGGGGCTCTAAATGTGTTTTGTAGTAGGTCCAGGGCTGAAAGCATTAACGGGTAAAAGACAACAGCTGGGTTTGCTGGGTCCTGTAAGGAGCCTGATCCTGGGCTTTCCCTGCACCAACCAAAAAGCAGGTTCCTATAGCTGGGAGCCCGCAGCTGGGAGATGCAGCTACTGCAGTCTCCCAGCCCTGGGAGGTTTGCTGCCAGGACCCAGCGTCTGCAGCTGTAGGACTCTAGATTCTGGCAGCTGCAGGGTGTTGCTGGGACCCAGAGTTGGCAGCTGCTGGGGCTGGAAGTCCCCTCAGTTGTGGCACTATGAGCCCCAGCTGGGCATGGTGCACCGCTGCGGCTGGGAGCCCATCAGCTGACTCGGCCCCCAGCCTCAGGGGAGACCCTGTTACTCATGTAAATTAAAGCTTGATAGCAACTAACTATAACTAGGTCTAACTTTACAGCTGATTGGATCTTTTTTATAGCATGATAGGTACTTTGCACTTGTAGCAGGTGTCAAAGTAATTGTACAATTAACCAGTTAACTTCATGATACCTGTAACATGTAGAGAGGGCCTTAGAGTGATAGGTAACTAGTGAATCAAACTCAATGCATAAAACAGATATACTATCCCATTTCAGTGTAAAGAAACTTTTTAGCCTATAGCACCCTTTCCCTACATAGGTATGTAAATCCCAGGATGTCAAAGATGAACTCCCTTGTTTCCATTTGCCAACTACATTGACTCAAAGCACTCTCAGAGTATCCATCAAGTTCTCTTGGGTCCATAAACTGCAGATTAAGAGAAATTGTGATAGATAAAGCTCTTAAAGTCTAATTTGGTAATCAGAAGTTTTGGCACATTAGCTGACATGTATTTAGCTGATAAACTATAATGGCTCCTAAGATTTCTAATATTAATAGAAGACAGGTTTGCATTTGAAGGAGGAAATAAAAAAAAAAATAATATTTTGCTCTTCTTCAGCACTTCTTATCTGAAGATTTCAAAGCACTTACCAGATATTAAATAATTTATTTATTCTTTTTTTCTCTAGTATACGCCCATCCAGTGCCCTGGGTACATATATGTTAACAGTAATTTCAAATATTCAAACAAAAAAGCAGATCATTACTTCTCTTCATTCCAAACTGTTATGCATAATACATTTGAATCCAGTTACCAACCACATTGTCTTTAACTGAACCATGGCATGCCCCTGTGATATAGGTGTTATGCCAACTTTGCAGGTAAATAAATTGACTGCCAGGGAAGTTAATTGAATTGGGAAAGGTTAAACATCAAGTCAGTGGCAGAGTCAGTAAAAGTACACAGTAGTTCTGATTACTAGTCCTTCATTAAGACCAGTAGGCAGTATATCATCTTAATATTAACAAAAACCAAATAGATGTTTTGGTGTTTTAAAAATAAGCCACTCCCCTAAGATTTTTTTTTAATTAGAGAAGTAAATAGTAATTTAAATAGTAAGTAAAGGAGGAAGAAGAAATACATAGTAATTTAAAAATAATCCCTATTAACAGTTCCAGCAAGGCCTCCTGAATGACTATAGTAAAGCCAATCGTCAATGAAGCCATTACATCAGAAGCCAAGACTTCACTGAAGTGCTTTGTTTTAGTGGAACATTCGTACTGTATTTTCTCATGTGTACCCACACCTTTCGTCTCAAAAGCAGTTGGTGAAAAGTGGGTTGCACATTATATATTAGGAAAATGGATCCCCATGATTCCAGAAATTTGGGATCTGGAGTGCGGTGGCAGCCCAAGCCAGAATGTGGGGCCAACAGCAGGCTTGGGAGCAGGCCTGGCTCCCTAGCTGCTGCTTTTTCATTACCAGCAAGGATGATCTCTTTTTTTCCCCGCTTCAGGCTATTCTTCCAAAACAAGGTGGGTGCTATATGTGGAGTTGTGACGTATGTGAAAAAATACGGTATTTTATAAAACACCATTGTGTTCTCTTGTGGCACAGTCATTGTTGGAGTTATGAGCTACCTAACATTACAGTTATGCCACTCCAGTAACAAAGTACCTTTCATTCCAGACAAAGAATCTCAAAACACTTTATAAACTTTTCTGTAGAAAGCACTTTACCTGCCATTTTAACCAGAGTACAGCTGATGCTGATAGCAACATCACACAAACATTTTGTAGGAAAAGTGAAGAATAATACCACGTCCAGTTTAAACTTCAGGAGGAGAGGCGTGCAGTTTAGAGAATTTAGAGAATTGCAATTTTGGTGGCACACCTCTCCAGGCTAGGCAAATATATTATACCTGTGAAATTCAAAGTAAGTTTGATATTCCTTCCTTTTGCTCTTCCCCCCCCATTTAAAAAGAAAAAAACCCCTGTTTCTTCCATCCACACCTTGCAATAATAAATTGTTTTAGGTTTGTACAGTGCCTAGCACATTGGTCTCCTGGTGCATGGGCCTCTTGGACTCTACCACAAGCCAAATAAATAATGGTAATAAAAATATTAAATCATTTTAAGGTAGCAACATATTATATCCCCCTCTTGTAGGGATGGGAAGTGAGGCCCAGAGAAGTTAAGTTGCTTTGTGCTAGGCCACAGGGTAAATCTGTGGAAGGACTGGAAATAGAACTCAAGTCTTCCGACCTTTGCTTTGGTGATCTAACTATTAGACCTTGGAATATAAGCCCTTCTCTACCCACAACTATCTCAAGGCAGCAGAAACCAGCCTGGCATGCTGCAGCCACAAAGTTAAATGCTCAGTTTGGAGGGGGAGGAGGGTTGTCACAATTTCAGTGGTAATTTAATAGTTTTGTATTTTATTTATATGCTTTCATTTGTCCTCTTGGAGAGTATGGATTATGGCTTTGTCCTCTTAGAAATTATGTGTTCGGTTACTTATCAGATCCAAAAATGTATTTCCCAGATATTAGTAATTAAAACATGTTAGAAACCTGTATACTTTCTCTTCCAGGCAAATAAATAACTAAATCAAATTGTGCAATTGTTTGAAGCCTGCTAGTCATATGGCTAAGTATATGCTGAAGTGCTGTTCAAAACAGATGAGTCAGCCCTAAACTTTATGACAAATTTCGACAGGGGGAAAAAAAACATGAAACTCCTAAAGGGGAAAAAAACAAAAACAGTCCACCAGACATATTGGGAAAGTTCTGCTCTGAAGGAAGGGGGGAAAAAAGATGGAGAATAATGAATTCATCAAGCTGAAAATGCGCAAGCCATCGGAGCGCTCAAGTTTCAATACAAGGCAAATGGAAAAAGAGCCCCCATTACTGTTGAGATACACAGACACGGCTCCACTAATCGCTTGGTCATGCTTGGGAGACAGTAAGTCATCACAGGCCATGACATGGTGAGAACAGGGTGCCAGGGTTTGTTGTAAGAAAAAATTGTTTATTTAACATCCATAACAAAGATCACCTCCTCCCTTACCTACAATCCTCTTCTGTACTCCACTCTTCTCTGCTGGGAAACAGAGAATCAGAAAACACTTTAAAACTCCTTCAGTAGAAAAGAATTGGGTAGCAGATAAAAGGCAGGGGGGCATTCCCACTGGGCTCATGCTCAATAATTTTGTAGCGAGATGTGTGGAACTGCTGGTAACCAGTTTGAACTGAGCTTGGTCCCGTAGTGACTAGCAGATATTTTGTGGTCTTTTTGTAGTTGGTGGTTTCAGTTCAGGCTGCACTGAAAATACACCATCACAAGTGGCACAGTTGGTAAGCTCCATGCACAGACTGAATAGGCTAAAAACTGGATGGACATGAAGTTACCTAATGGTCAGGGTTGAAGTAAATCATTAGGGCAGTGTGGGGAGGCTTCTCCCTCTGCCCTGCTTCTACCTCCCCAATATATTCTGTGGCCTTGCACATTGTTCCATTCCCTTGGGCTGTCACTCCAGAATCTTTCACTGCATTATATTAGTTATCCCATTTCCACATGATAGGAACCTAGATAGATAATGAAAACACTCTCATAGTTAAGTTTACTTTTAAACCTCTGAAGCTGAAGCAAGTTTTTGCTTAAAAAGAATGGAAGTCAAGAAGGGACTTGAAAATTCCTATAAAATTTAACATCTTCCCTCATCAGAAATAAAAAGTCTCTTTTTCCAAAATCTTCTAGACTTTCTTTAAAAAGGGAGGGAAACCCTGTGTGACAGGGGGCTTCCTTAGGGCCTGGTCTCAACATCGGCCTGCCCACCTGTCGGTATGGGGCAGTCTCTCCAGTCTCTCCTGCCACAACTTGCTGTTTATCAAACTGGTGTAAAATGTGGGAGGCAGTCCATTTTAATGCCCCAATGCCAGGGGGTGCTGTACACGGCTCTGTACTGCCCCTACACCGTGTTCTATGCCTTGTGGATGGCATCCAGATTATTATTACACCTCTGACTTGAGGCCGGGCTGAACTTGGTCCTATGCTGAGTCTGTTGCGCTTTGCCCTTCACTGGGCCACACGCATACCACCCTTCTCTCACTGGGGCCTCTTTCACTCCACCCATTATCACTGGGCCTCTTTCATACTGCCCATCACTGGGCTACTCTCTACCTGCCCTGCTCCCCTGAGCAACCCCCTCTTAGGCCATTGGGCTTGCCTGTTCTCATGCTGGCTGGACCCCATGCAGCCCTTTGGGTTGCTTGAGCTTCCCTATTCTTTGACTCTAGCTTTGCCTCGCACATCGGCTGACTCTGTCCCTAGCCCCTCACTGGGCAACTTCACACACTCATGTACTTGTGGGAGTTGGTCTGTGTGCTGCCCTTCAGGCCACCTCTACAGCCCTACACAACACACTGGTGCCCTCACAATCAGATCGCCCTCACAATCCTACTCTATACCTGCTTACACATATTCCTTCAGGTCGCAACAGTGCACCCTACTCCATGTGGGCCACCACAAACTTCTGCCCCCTCACTGGGGCCACTCTATCTGACCCTTTGCTGGGGCCTCCAGGGGTCTTATACCTCATGGGGCTCAAGTGTCCACAGATGTGCCTGGCCCCCGTGCCTGTCCCTAGGTATGGATGACCCAGCTGGATATGGGGGCTGGGGTTATAAGGTGCCCCTACCCACCTTTCATTGGGGAAGCAACTGGCCTGGCATTTTTGGGGCACTGCCCCACCACAGGCAGTCCCACCAGGCCATCCTTCCCCAGCAGGGTGTAGTGTTCAGTCATACCCAGGACCAGGAGTCTCTGGCCCTTACCTCCAATGATGTTCCAAGCAGCAGCTTAGCCAGGTGTTGCTCTTTCAGCTACCAGCAGCAGACCACTGCCTCAGTTCTAAGAGCCTAGATCTAAAATGGAAGCTGCTCAGCCCTGTCCTATCCCAGGGCTCTCCTACAGTCATGTGACTGCCTCATTAGGGCTAGCCCACACCTGCAGGCTGCCCTGCTGCCTGCTCTCAAGCCTTAAAGTGACAGGCACCAAAAGTGCTCTGCCACACTCTAGCTGATGATACATGATTTATAGATGATGTCTTGCCCATATATTGACAATGGGTAAGACCTCATATCTAAAACATTGGGAGACAAACACATCATGTCAGGTAAATTAACTGATAAACCCAGTGGACTGAAAATCACAGAAACTGTGTTCTGCCTGTGACTCCTGCCACAACTTTCCATGCAATGAAAAGCATGTCACACACCAAAACTTTTGGAGTTGGTTAAGGTTTACTATTTTTAATAATTTGTGTTATATTAAAGTAACTGTCTTGGTATATTTCTTTTTTTTAATGAAAATCTCTAATTTCTAGAAAGTGAAAATAGATCACAATATATGCAGTAATTAACTTTTTTATTCTTACATTAATTATATCACAATAATGCATGATGAAATGGGCCTGCTGTGCTTTTTTAGTCCTTTTCTTCAGCTTTAAGGTCTGTGCTTCACAATTTACCTTTCAAAGACTGATCTTTTCAAGCTGATTTTTTCCCTATTTTCTAAAGGAAAAAATTATAAAAATTTATATTCATTAGTACATAGCTACAAATTAAACACACTGATTTGATTGTTTTTTATGTGTCACCATATAATCTACTATTCTATGTACACATGTAGCTCTCAGTTACTGGAGGATGAAGAAAATGGATCAAAGAGTAAGTCTTCACCTCACAATTACAGTGCCAGACAGTGCTCATTATGTTCTGAATGAAAATATTGTTAACCCATTTAGTGTGGAGCAGTGTATACACCAATAACGCTGTCTCAGAGTCTTAACGTGGCTATGTTACTTTCTGTTCAGGAGATGGTGCCCAGTTTAAACATGGTATGTCTTAGTATGGGGATGGCACTGCCATGTGCTGTAATTAAGTAGTATAGTCGCATCCTAAGCATCCTTTCCACTTAACCCCTACATACACATTTAAAATGCCAAGAAAAGTTTCTTGAAAAACAATTAAATGTGGATAATGGAAATGGCTAGCCACACAAATGCTTAAAAGTGCGAAGTGTACAATTAACTTATGCTTCCTGAACACACTTTCTGCCCCACACATGATATTACTCACTGTCAAAGACAGACTCCACCTGTCTATATAAGAAGTTGGATACATCTCTAGGAAATATTGTGAAACACCTACACCACATTCCTTACAACTACAATATAAAACAATACTTTAAAGCTGACCCCATGCTTTCTCCTAAAAAAAAATAAGGTCACATATTTTTTAACAGCACATGGATATCTTTTAATAGTGTTGATGTCAGTTATAGCTTCCACTTTACTTCTTTATAACAAAGAATTTGAAAGTTCAGAGCCTTGTGAACACTTTAAAAATAATAACTCTCAAGTATAGAACCATTATCTATTCCTGGGTATCCTATTCTGATTAAATAAATATGAGAGGAATAAAGGTGGGGGCCACAGAAGCTATACATATTTTTTTACCTTTAGTGCACTTGATTTTGGTAGAATCAGGAACTAATTCTTTCCTTTCCCCCTCTTTCTCCTTCAAAAAGCCATATGAATAATGAGGAAAGAAACACTTATTTGAACTCAATCATTGCTTAAGGACAAAACACAAACTCTATTGAGTTAAAAATGAGCCTGAAAAGCAGTTAGGTTCACACACACATAAAAATTACCACTTCTCCTACAGCCTGTATTCTGATGAGATGAATTCTCTTTCACATAGGGATGAATTCTTGCTGTGTTAAATGAATCCATAATTAACAGGCCTTTAACATGTAGAGCAAGAGAGCCTTAAAATGCTGTTGCCATGAACATGTCAGGGCTGTAGAGACAAAGGGTTATTAAGGTTACAGGTAGTGAAGGTAAACTTTACAAAATGGCCCATCTAACCAATATGATTTGAGCAATTGCTAGTCAAGTGAAAGGCTGACTAACAGGGTATCAAACCTTTTCATTATTAATGCCTATAGCACTATCCTCTGGAGACTAGGGTTCAACTTGTGGAAAGTGGAATGAATTTGGTGGTCTTTCCTTAGTACCTAATAAGTTTTACCATGTCAAAAACTTTGGCTTTAGCAGTCTTTATTTAGGGGTGTTTGGGAAACACTGGAACAGCAGGAGATTCATGGTACAACATCAAAGCAAATGTAGGTAGGATTCTGTGAAGTGACTTACTTGTATAATACCTGTCCTCAAGAAAGACTTGACCCTGTTTGTGTGTCTGTTTCTCTCTCTATCTGATCGTAGCCTCTAAAAGTGATTACCTTTACACTGGGGTTAGCTTCCCCATTAACAAAGACTCAGCCTACCTATCTGTCTATGCATAACAGCTTTTAGACCATGTCCATCACCATAGGATCTGAGAGAGTGTGCCTGTTTTCAGTAGTGGTTTCAGTCCCATCCTCTTCATTTGCCTGCCACCCCTCCTTTTTTTTTTTTTTTTTTGGTAATATATGTTCACTCAGTTGGTTTGGCAAAAAGATTTTTTTTCTTCTCCTTGACTTGTCCAGATTGCTGTGTAACATGCAAGATAGGTAGAAGGTAGGTCATTCAGAGAAGAATACATAATACAGTAAGATGGTTGTTCTTTCAGGTTCATATAGCCATCTGATTTCATTTCAAGTTTTCAATTGATGTTTGTTTTTATTTAAAATGTCTGTAAGGGTAACTGTTCTGAATGTACCATCCAAGATAATAGCATTAACTGGCATGGCTGCAAAATCAATAATAGTAACAAAAATATTCGTCTACTGATTAAGAGTGACATAAAACAAATTTTGTTAACTAAAACAGATGCAGTCAACAGTTTAAACGTACATCATAAATGTCTAAACTCCATTCATATTTCTTTTTTTTTTTTTTTACTTTTAATAAATTATGTTTAAAAAAGATACTTTGAAACATGTACAACAAACTATGGAAAGAAACAGAGGTAACTCAGAAAGTGCCTTCCTACTTCCCAAAGGAAAAAAACCAAAACAATAGTGGACTTCACCCAGGGAAAGTAATTGAAAATGCTAATTCAGTGCCCATAGACTTAACTTTGAAGGACAGGACTTTGTCATTTGGCTTCTTGAGAAACAGCAGAGCAGAAATAAAAATAGATCGTAGACCAAAAATACCCTTTTCTACCTAGGAAGTTTAAAGCACCACTGTATTCCTTTTTTTAATCATAATATAAGTTATTTCAGAACTACTCCAAAAAGGAGCATGAACAGTGGAGGTTAAATATTTTGGACGACCTCACTGTTGATGGTGAGGATGATTTGAGAAGTGGTTTACAAAGAGATAAAGAACTAAACTCTATCTTTGAGTCATATATGCATACATATGTTTATAAAAAAGTGGCCAACCATGAAACATCTTGGCCCTGGTGATTGATTCAAAATCATTACATTTGTACAACAGTGGTTTTGAGCTCTTCATTGCATCCATGGAGGAGTATTTTGAGTCTATACTGCTTTGACTGTTTGTGTTCTAAGCATGAATCCTATGAGGATAGTATGAGTCATCATGGAGTCTGTATGGGTACTTTCTCATCAGCTAACATAAAGTCACAAGTTAACGCTATGATAGGTTAATTTTTGCCTACATTTTAAAAGACAAGGTGAAGAGTCAGCGTTTGACTTGAAGTCTTTCAAACTGCTTGGTGCTTCTTTGAAAAAACAGTGGAGATGAAGTGGAGTACTGTGTCCAGTTCTGGGTGCCGCACGTCAAGAGGGATGTGGACAACATGGAGAGGGTCCAGAGGAGGGCCACTCACATGATCATGGGGCAGCAGGGCAGGCCCTACGAGGAGAGGCTACGAGACCTGA
>NW_017729022.1:166158549-166189767 GCF_001723915.1 Gavialis gangeticus | reverse complement strand
CAGGCCGCAGCTGGAGTACTGCGTCCGGTTCTGGGCGCCACACGTCAAGAGGGATGTGGACAACATGGAGAGGGTCCAGAGGAGGGCCACTCACATGATCATGGGGCAGCAGGGCAGGCCCTATGAGGAGAGGCTACGAGACCTGAACCTGTTCAGCCTCCATAAGGGAAGGCTGAGGGGGATCTAGTGGCCTGTTACAAACTAGTCAGAGGGGACCAGCAGGCATTGGGGGTTCCCCCAAGCACTACCAGGAGTGACTAGAAATAACGGTTACAAGCTGGCAGAGCGTAAATTCAGATTAGACATCAGGAGGTGCTACTTCACTGTCAGGGCGGCTAGGATCTGGAACCAACTTCCAAGAGAAGTGGTGCTGGCTTCTACCTGGGAGTCTTTAAGACAAGGCTAGACGAACACCTTGCTGGGGTCATTTGACCCCAGTACTTATTTCTGCCATGGCAGGGGGTCGGACTTGATGATCTGCTCAGGTCCCTTCTGACCCTACTAACTATGAAACAATGAAGTGTTATATCACTATTCTGTAATATTGCTACAGACACAGTTAAAAAGTGTACAAATGCTTCAACACAGCCCCCCCCACTCCACCCCTGCTCTCCCAACTAGCAACCCAGCATCTTTAGCTTTAATGCTTACCTGCCTTCCTCTTTTCCCCTCTTCCCTCTCCCAGAATGAGACTATTAAAATTTTGCCCTGCTTCCCCTCAAATGGAATGAGCGCTCTGATTGGAACTAATTTGTTTTCACTGTGCATATATGAAAAAAATATTTGGAACACGGAGCTTGGGATCAGTACTTCCCTATGTACTTTGCAAGTGTACCCAGCATTCAGAAAAGTTGAGTATTAAGTGGGGAGCCAGCCTGAGCAGTCATGGATCAATGGCTCCCTGGATCCACTGACAAGACATGCATTCCTGAATCTGTAGAAGGAAAAGGGGGCCCCACTGTTGTTTTGTATCTCATAGGAGAAGATTCCTTTCTCAGCCTCCATAGAAACCTCCATAGAAACATATCACACAATTGGCCCACTGAGCCAGATCTTCAGCTTTTGTAAATCATCATAGCTCAGCCAAAGTCAGGGAAGCTGTGACTGTTTACGTTACCTGAGGATCTAGTCTATTTATTCTTGCTGTAAGGTGGGGTGAAGATATGGCAATTTGGAAATAGGTTGGTCCTATGGCTGAGTTTTAACTGTGTCATTGTATGACATTATAGCATGTTAGAAAGAATTATGCTTGGGGGACTGTTTCTGTTTCATCAGATTGTATAATGGAAATACAGAATAAAATTGAGGGTTGATAGAAGACACAAAAATAAAAATCTACTAATTCAGGACTATCAGAAGTAATGATATCTAAACACCTTAACCTCGAACTCATTAGTCTCACATATCTCAATCAATATGGATCCTCTCAGAAATCAATTTTCAGCCGCAAATATGATTGTTAAATAATTCACAAGTTACAGGCCTTCGGGCAAGAAGAGGTTAGAGAAGTAGAAGGAAAGTGGTGATCTCAACCTCAGATGTGATTTCAATTAAAAGAAGAGAGCATCTGTAAAATATAATTTTATGTCTGAGGCATCAGTCCATTGTTTAAAGAAGAAAAAAAATTATACATGTACATTATACTCTTCTGTAGTGTGATATTTTAAAAACATTTATTCTTTACATATTAACCTAAAAAGAGATGGTGAATTGGTTATCAGGGAATATTTCATATTAAAAACTGAACAGGTATTAAGCATGTCTTAGCAAAAATAATGACACAAAAATACCTTTATCAACCTGTTTTTAAACAAAGGATTTAGAATTTGTGACTGAACTTTTGTTTTTCTTCTGTTATCTCCCATATAATTTTATATCAGGTATTATCAAGAGACTCAAGAAGATACTAGTTTGGCTATGTGATAGATTCTGCAATATAGCAATTTTATGGGTATTAAAAGTGAGGCTAGGGAAGGCTTCTTATTTAGAGTTTATAAAGGGACCAGATCCTGTTACAAGGCCCTTGTCCAAGGCATAACAAAAAGACTCCCATCGATTTAATAGGTCATGGATCAGGCCTTAACTACCCTGTGCAATTTTAGGATAATAGCATTAAAGTTAGTGTCATTTTATCATTGT
Organism: Gavialis gangeticus; assembly: GCF_001723915.1. NCBI lineage: Eukaryota > Metazoa > Chordata > Crocodylia > Gavialidae > Gavialis > Gavialis gangeticus. The sequence continues at coordinate 166,187,628 of NW_017729022.1, read as the reverse complement.
TAAACTGGTATAAATTATTGAGATTCAGACCCTACATCTTAAAAATTCTTTTATTATGCCTGTAGATGCAAATGATAGTTTTAACAATTTTTTAAAATTATTATTTTATTCAAAATTATTTACTATTTTAATTATCTCTGCACTAGACAATTATTTCAAGTAATTGTAATGACACATTATAATCTGACGTTATCTGAATTCTCTCAGGGATTTTTCAACGTACATGATTTGGATAAATATCAAACACTCCAAATGCATTTGAATTCAGCCCAGGTCAGTAATGACCAAAAGGTATTACTGTCTGAAGGCTCTCCAGTGACTTAGTCAAATGAGCTGGTGAGCTCATTCCAGTTCTGAAGGCACTCGTGTACTCTAATGACGGATGCCAGTATAATGGCTTGAATAGATAGCTTCTGACTGAAAAAGCTTCCGTGTAACAATGCCCAACTGGCACTTATTGGCCCTCTCTATAAACTTAACTACTTTCTTGCCCTTTGAAGTGGTCTCTCCAGGTCCGGGATAAGGTAGTGCAGTATTGGGGGAACATTTTGTGGTGAACCTTGGATTGTTGCCTGTTCTGTTCTTGAACTGCAAAAGGCTTCATTCATTCATTCTTTAGGACTGTAAGTCTGCTACCTTTCACCTTCACTAAATTTAAGGTTCAAAAAGAAGAAAGATCTCCCTTGTAAAAAAATAGTGGACTATTCACTCAAGAGTAACGGTAGGCATGGGTTTAAGTCATAGATTTATCTTGCCCTTATAAGAAAAGTCATGTAGATTTAGCTGAAACATCCTCTACATTTTAATAGAGAATTTTCTCTTACGGAATTCTATAAGATGATTGAAAACACTTATAGAAAGGATATAATTCTCTCTTAACATTTATGAGTCTTTTAACAAGGAAAAAAATTGTTGGTTTCTTTTCGGTTGCAGTCTATGCGACTTCTCCATAGGAGTTGAAATGAGAATGAGGGCACTGGTCTTCATGCATGTGGATAATGATTATGTTATGGCCAATAGTGAAAGGTAGCACATTATTGCTGGCACAAAGAAAGGTAATATTAATGGATAAAATGGTGATTAATTTGTTCCATAGTGACAGGAAAGATGACTGACAGGTTATCTATTCTTGGACTGCTTTGGAAAGAGTACTACTGGGTGGAAATATTCTTGTGTTTTCTTTTTGGTTGCAAAAAGATGGGGACGGGGCAGAGACATAGTATTTTCATCATACTGCAAATGATTTAGAACCAACCTTAATAAATATGATGAGTTTTAGAATTCAATCAAAAACAGGCTATTATAAGAGTAATATATATTTTGCTCTTCTTTTCTAAATCTGGGTCTGCGTTGAATGAACTTTCTTTTAAAAATATATTGTGGAATGTGATTAGTGGCAAATGTCAGTGAAATTTATTGTACTATTAAAATCCTATTGGGTCTTTGTTTATAAAATGTATTTTCCTATATTTGAGGTTTAGGGAGGCTTGATAATGAGGCTGTGAAGATTCATAGCCCCTTTTCTGCAGCTTAATTTAGGCTCTATATCAAATATGTAAAATAACATTATATCTTGCTGCAGCCCATGTGTGTGATACATTTTTGTATTATTTCCCTGCCAATGTTATTTCATTTATAAATGCAGAGCTAGTAAATGGTGACAAACTGACAAAAGCTTAGTGTTCTGTTATTTCTTAGGCTAGTACAGTAGCTGCAAACATAGGAGGTGTTCTGTTCAGTTTCCCATATATTCGTTTAAGGGATTTACCTGTTTATGTGCACTCATGCATGCACACATACATGCGTGTCCACTAAAGTAGGCTAAATACTTGATGCCCGATTAATAGTGGAATGGTTCCCTGTAAGATGCAGGTAAGAAGATTTTCCAAGGCCCAACTTGAAATAACTATCTTCTGACCTTTGAAACCCTCTACCTCCTGTGTTGGGATGCTAAAATAAATTTTCCTTTTCAAAAGTGCTGTGGTCTTAAGTAGCATTGTCCCCAGAAGGAGTAGTGACATTATCTAAACTGAAGTTATGGAAGCATTACTAAGGAATATTTATTTTGCATAAGGGTGCAAGTTGATGAATTTCTGGTGGTGATGAAGATGATGATAAGTTTTCTTGATCTTTATAGAGTTGATATGACCTGAGACAAAGGCTTAAACCTGCAAGTCACTGAACACCTCCTGTGAGGTGCTGAGATCCATCAACTCTCAGTGAAGTCAGAACCTGGATCAGTTTCCAAATGATTTCAGTCATTTGCACTGATATTGTGTGTCTCTTCAAGAGAAAACCTAAGGTGTGTGATTTATGGAAAGACCAAGCATTGCTCTTTTCCATGGTTCAGCTAGAACCTTGTATTCCTGTCTTGTCTGTAAACAGTGCAGTATTTACCTCTTAGCACTCAAATAGCACTTTTTAATGCCCTCAGATAAACAAGTGAAAGGGGGCAACACTTGGGTGTCTGAAGGTAGACCGTGCTTATAGTATGGAGATATCATTTGTTATTGAAACTTGTGACCATCTTCTAAATAGAGGGTGGAAAGTAGTTTTCTAGAATGAGGAAGAAGAAAGAATGAGGGAATATCAACCCTTATTATAGACATATTTTATCTAACACATTTGAAGCAACAAAGCAATGGTGTTACTTCAGGTTTACACTTTAATTGAAATCAGAATTCTACGTCAAGGATCTACATGCAAACTGATTAAATTAATTGTCAGTCAAATGAGAATTTAAAAAAATCAACAACCAAATTGGCATCAGTGGAGTTGTATATATTAAATCAGTCTAGTTCTTATTCTGTATTCAAGCCCAAAGTCCTCGAAAGTGAAAATTGTCATTGTCAAATATATGTTTTGTTTTCTTAGCACTAGTTAAGAGGTAATTTATGAGATTATTAGTCCCTGATGTCTGTACTACAAACCCTATTCAGTGTTTCATTTTGATAGAAATTTTATATAATAGTGTAAGTTCCTTGAGTGTTATTCAGTTGCCTTTTCTGGCTACAGACAATTCATTTATTTATTCAGGAAAACAAATCTTTGTAACTGGGCTTTCCTTTTCAGAAATGTCTTGGGAAGTCAACAGAACAAAGCCCTGTTAATTGTTCCCTATTCAAGATGCATAACATGATGTTATAATACTGCAACAATATTCATTAGACAAAACAGTTGCAATAATTATCTTATAAAAAGTCAGACAGGGTAATTTCTTTTAAAATGAGAATAATCTCTAGAGAAGATTCTGCTGTAGTTTTGTTTGTGTTTGTTTATTTTTGGCCAAATGATTTTTAATAGCAATTACTGAAGTGTCAATGACCTTTGGGTTCAATTGAATTAGAAAACTTAAATGGAGTTTAACCATTACTGATCTTTGTTGCCTTAGGTTTAACGTAATGGGGCCCTGCAGTAATGCCATCTATACCAGTTTCCTGCTGAAGCTATGGTGGGTCAGTAGGGGTCACTCCTGCTCTGAGCCACTGTACTCACTGCACCTGACCACCTTCCAAGCTCTGCATGTCACCCCTGGGGTGCCTACGACTGGCTGACCCCCTTCCTGGAGCACACCCACAAGCCTGGAATAATCGCTGCCACCACCCAGTGTCTGGTCATTGCCTAGGCCTTGTGCCCCCCAGAGTACACAGGCCTTACAGGCTTAGGGGGTGCTTGACCCAGTGCGAGATCTTGGGCTGCTTCCTTTAATGTGAAAGTAACCTCCCTTAGTCAGCCAAGCCAAGGGAATAAACAAGTGTGCCCTATCCCTCTGAAGCATGTACCTCAAAGCTTGTTATAGTGGATAGCTTTATTGGGTAGAAGGAGTAGGCTTGGGGAGGCGTACAAGTCAGAGAAGTATTGAAAGAATACCCTGAGCAAACATAACTGGCCTGATGGGCATTTAATACGCTTCAAAATTACTGTAAGCTACCTTTCTAGTTCAGTTTCTGGTAATTTACTCACTTCAGCATCCCAGAAGAGGGTGAGGATTGCAGAGGTTCAAGTTGCTGTGTAGAAGTCCAAACATGGCTCTCCTCCCACCCCCAAGATGGAGGGACCCTTAAATAACCTTTCTGACCTCATCCCTAGGACTCAACCATAAGCCAGTATCCCCAGACCACGGCTGATGCTGGTCGGTCAGTTTAAAAAACATCAGCACCCTCAGGTGAGAGTTTAGGGTTACGCAAGAGAGGGGACGAGCAAGTCCTGTCCCCCCTCAGCAATTTGCAACCCTGTTACCATGGAGACCAGGTGCATCCACCAGCCAGAGTTTGTAACCAGGTTTGGGCTGTAGCCCTGCATCAGTGAAACAGGCAGGCAGGGAAGTTTATTCCTCCATAGAAGCCATGTATAAATCAGAGGTGCTGCCAAGTACTACATAAAGCTCCAGAAATTGATAGAGACAGGTTTTGTCTTCTGGGGGCTTTTGAGGGATATTCTGAACTTGATGCTGGAAGTTTTGGTTCTTTTAGATGTCATTTTTTTCCGTTGTGTCGAAGCAGCCACTGCCATGGTAAAGGTAGTTTGCTGAGGTAGAGAAAATCCACCTAAGAACTTTTTAATCCTTCTGTATGCTGCCTCTATGCTACTATGGGGTTGAATCCAAGATCTTGTGTCTGTGAGACATGAAATTTATTGCAGACACAAATAAAGAACTTACCTAATAGCTGGAATGACCTAAGCATTGCTGAAGTAGAATAATAATAACTGTTGGACATTTTCAGAGTGATAAATTAAAAACTGGGATTGTTCCTAGCAAGTCAAGTTTCTTCTTCATTAGGTGTTCCAATGTGGTTTCCTAAGAAGACCAAAAGCACTATAAGATTAATTCCATATTAGAGTGCAGCTGCACTGATCTTTCTAATTTCATTATCCTTAAGTATTATAGAGTACAATTAAAAATGCAGCTCTGGAATACTTATGAAGAAGGACATGATCCATGATTCTTTCTTCACCATTCCAATCATGGGATAGTAGCCTAAATTACTTTTCATAAAATACCAATGTATTGTTCTTTTGAGTTATATATGGTTTTAATTTTACTTCAATTGGAAGGGGACACTAGATAGCAAACACAGGTCACAGAAACAGACAAAAAGCCCAAGGGTCCAATTTGTATAGTCGCTTATTCAAACACATGAACATTTTTTTACCCAGAAGAAAGGTCCCACTGAAGTTTATAGTACTTACTGTATGCATTAGGACGGCCTATACAAGCAAAGGTTTACAAGGTAGGGATATATATCTTAATGTGGTGTCATTTCTTGATATGGCACTGGCATTTTTACTTTTTCTTCTTTCTAATTTTATGGCTTCTTTTTTTTCTTGCCAGAAAAAGGTTGTTACATCATTAATGTTGGAGCATCTTAGTGCTTTTAATACATGAATTATATCTGGAAAAGCATGGAGATGTATTTATTTACTTATAATTTAAATAAAAAAAATTTAAAATTAGGTATAAAAGAATCTTTTAAGTTATATTTGTATAATTTTAAAATAAATTTGGCATATTTTTCTGTTTGGTAACTGAAGCCTTTATCCTTACAGTGAGACCATACTTCTTTTAATGACAATGCTATTACGTCACCAGTCCTGGAACAGTGGAGTCAGAAATTAATTAAGGGACAAAATGATTATAGTCGAGAAAACAGAAGACTAAATAATGCAGAGACTAAGGGCTATAAATAGTTCCACTGGGTCCCATTCATATCTCTGGCACTCGTGTAAATGCAAAATAACTCCAATGAAGTCATCAGAATAACTGACAGTAAAATGTAGGTAAGATAGAAGCACTCATATGTGAATAAAGTAAGCAGGATTTTGCCCTAAAGATTCATTAAAATTTGAATGTCGATAGGATGAGGAGGAAATGAAAAGATCGGGCCAAAGTCTGCTTTTATTTACATCACTGCAATCCCATGAAGTCAGCTGTGGGCAGAATTTCATCCAACATTGGCACAGACTAACTTCAGGGTTTCTTAAACTTGTTTTAGTGTGTGCGGCAGGCCAAAAATATCAATAAATAGAATATGTTTCCAAAAAAATCCAGCAAACCTTGGAAAGTCTCCTTTGTAGTACAAGAAATGTTGGGGTAGAAAACGGGGGTGGTGGGTTACATAAATGAGAGCAGGTGCGGTGGTGCAGAGGTAACTATTCAGCATATGTAAGTGCAGTTGGAAAATCATTGTCTTGCAGAGAATACTTGAAATTGGTCCCTAATGGCCTTGGTTTTTGTCATATGGTCCTGATTATCAGGCTAAAATTGCATTGCCAATGCCTTTAGTGTGAACGAGATGGATGAATAATTATTACGTGCACTGAATACCTTTCTGCAAGGAGGAACCAGGACATCCCCTGGTCACCGTAGCTACCATTTCACCCTGCTGTCAGGAAAACTATAAGTGGCCAATTCATCACCTCCTTATTTCTTCAGACAAATAGATAATATACACAGATAACCACACAAAAAATGGGCAGTGTAAAATCCAAAATTGTGAGCAACAACTCTCTCTTGGATTACAGATTAAGGGGAAACAGATCCATGTTGCTGTATTGCATTTCTGAAGATGTCACTGTGTCTTCATATGCATATAAACCCCACTGGAAGATTTAGGAGTGAAAAAATTTCTAACCTAAATACATGCAAGCTAGCCAAAAAAGTGTGTGTGTGGACTAGTGTACCTTTCAGATATAATTTACACTCCTTATGTCTCTCTCAGCGAGAAGGAATATTGGACCCCCTCCTGCTCCTCTTTTACTACATTTTGCTCTGTTATGCGTTACAGCTGTGGGTTCCAGTAATGAGGTTAAACAACAATCTTGCTGTTAGCACTAAGAATAATTCTCTGTGTTATTGCAAGAGTTTACCCCATCCCCCAACTACCCCACAATGGAAAGAAAATGTGCTTGCAGGATCAGAGATGATAAGGTTCAGAACCACTCTAAGATCCATGACCATGACCACACTGCTCATTCATCACCAGAATATTTATTGTAAATCATGGCCTTGTGTAGCTGCTGCTTACCCACTATGCAGTCCTTTGCAATATTGGCAATTAGTTATGAGGGCCACTGGCTTCTAAACACGGTACCTTGAACTTCAGTGCAAACACAAATAGAACACAACAAATTGCACTCCTTGTTAGAGCATGCTGAATGTCTGATCAGGAAGATTATTTCCAGAGAGGGCACAAGCTTTTCAGAGCGAGATTTTCAGTGTCTGAAGGTTTCCTGATTAATTGCTTGATGCCATTTGCCACTAAAACCCTAATGAGGTGCCTAAAAACAGTTTTGATTAAATAATCAGACAGTCATCCCCAACTATTCGGATCTACTGATTATCTTTTACCAGCTGTTTTAGCTGTGGCTACCCATGCTGGATTTGACGAATAAGTAAATAAATAAATAAATAAATGCTAAACTAGGCGCACGTATTTTACATTTAAAGAAAATCAAGAAAGGATGGCAAAAATATATTTAAGAAAATGGTTTTATCTGTAATTACTTATCCATCCATCCACAGGTTTTTGCATTTTTTTTATCAACATTTCACTGAGTCTATTCCACTCATGAATGCACATTTACCTTTTCAGCTACACCCATTTTACAGGTAGGTACATTGAGATGGAGAGGTCTACAGCAAAATAGGCGTGTGTTTTGTTTTTTTTTTAAACTTGGCTTGGTTAACATGGGTTAAAATGGTGATGAAGAGAAGGGAACCTCGATATTATTAACTCAGGTATTAACTTGAGTTCAAACTTATTGCTAACTGCGTGTTGAACTCAAAGCTGCTAATCTAAGTTAAACTGTCATCTAGTCTTCATTGCTATTTTAGCCAAATTAGCTAACTCAGAATAGCCAGACTAAATTAAGAACACACATTTAAAACAGTGTAGATTTATCACCCAGAAGTTGAACGATCTTCTAAAAGTAAGTGAATGTGAAAGTTCTGCTCCTTATTTTGCTGTCCTCATTATCAAATCCTCTCTGTGCAGGTTAAACATATGGTGCCAAATTCACTCCCAGTTCAACAAGTGAATTGCTTCAGGAAAAGGCTGTGGCTCTAGGCCAAGCAGTAGTAAAGCCCTTTCCCTTCCCACCATGAGATACACACTTGTGTATATAGCAAGGCTGTTGTTGTATTTAAAGATTCTGTTGATGTAAAAATATGAGATGAAACCTACATAGTTTGTGATGTCCAATGGCCTGCTTTTAACTTTCCTTTCTAATTGAAAAAGCTAAATCGATTGCATCATATGAATCCTGATTTAGCTTTTAAAATAAGAAGTGAAAGCTAAAAATGGCTCAGTCACATGATTGAAATGCTATCACAAGCTAGTGAAATCAATAACCAAAAAAAATGAAAAGTTCTTGAGTGACAGGTTAAAAATGGGAAATTTAAATATATCTCTGTTGCCAGATTCTGCTTCATTGTGTGTTGCTTAAAGCACATTTTGACAGCCTGTTTTTAAGCAGTCCAGAAGGTGATTTATTAGTAACAGTGAATTTGTGTTTATGTTCCAAATTGTAAACTACATTTATAGCAATATATCTGTACTAAGGTATTAATGTTAGAAGTGCTACCTAAGCTTAACTTTACTGCTGTAACTCAAAATATAGTTTATAGTGCTATAAATAGTAACATCAGTATTGATACTTGCTGCATCATCTGTGTCCCTGGGAAACTCTGTCTCATACTAAATGAAAATTTAGGTAGCTGATACAACATAAAATGTAACCGTAAACACCAACAATATTTCATAGTTCTTATGACTGAGGCTTTATTGTATTTAAATACTAGGTGGCACAATGAAATTTTCGTATTTCAAAATAATGTTTGTAGGGGTTATTAGGTGGTGGAGAGTTGTTTGTCAGTAATTTCTTGCTAACAGTTTACATGACTATAATACATGATAATATGCACTATTGTATACATTGTCTGATATTTAGTATGGCCTGATTATTCATGACACACTTGCAACTTCATACAGGATCCCATCTTGCAAGATTGTATGGGTGCCTTGCACGCTACTTCTGTACATTGAACTATCTGGAGTCCAATGGAATTGGAAACATTTCAGTGTTTAAATTCCCTTTTAGAACTGGGTCCTTCATAATTTTTGAGAGGGTCCAGAGAAGAGCCACCAGTATGATCAGGGACTTGCAAGACAAGCCATATGTGGAGAGGCTGAGGGACTTGGGCCTCTTAGCCTACAGAAGAGAAGGCTGAGAGGGGACTTGATAGCAGCTTACAGCTACATCAGGGGAGTACATCAAGAACTCAGTGGGGAAGACCAGAAGCAACGGATACAAACTCCTGGAGAGCCACTTCAGGCTCAATTCCAGGAAAAACTCTTTCACAGTCATGGTGTCCAGACTGTAGAATAGGCTCCCTCCAGTGGTGGTGCAATTGTCTACCCTGGAAATTTTCAAAAGGAGACTGGACAGTCACCTCCCTGGGGTCACTTGGCCCCAGTTGTCTTTTCCTGCCTAGTGCAGAGGGACTGGACCTGATGATCTACAAGGTCCCTTCCAGCCCCTAACAATCTATGAATCTATGAATTTTTGAGTTATGTGGTTATCCCTAATTTATGAAAAATAAAATGTGTTCTGTAGCCTGCAGCTAGATAGTCTGTCTCACATACAAATCCGCACACATACTGTGATGATGCTATTTTTATATGCTGTTGTATGGGGGGACCTGAATAACTCATTCATATCTTATAGATTATGTGGTCACCACAAGTACAAACAAATTACACTATTTTACACTGGAACATCGTTCCTGTAACATTTATGTAAGATGTATATGTGTTATCATGTATATGATAACATTTTACACACACTGACATCTTGGATTTTAAGTTGTTAGTCCCAAAGTCACAGAACAAATCTGTGACATCTGAAAACAGAGCCTGGGACCCTTGAATTTCTAATTCCTGCTTTTATTATTAGTTTAATCAATTATATTGAGCCAAATTCTGCCCTCAGATGTACTTTTATAGACCTCCTTGAGAGCTGAATTAATTGAATAATATTTGTATGGATCCATGGACTGAGCTGGCAACATTTTTTTGGCAAATAGTAAGTTTCTAAAAAGCTCATGGTTTAGATGATATCAAAATTTTAAGTGAATTCAATCCAAATTTGTTATATTTTCAGGTGGAAAAAGAGGTATAGGGCTGGATTTCACAGTGGTCGTGGTGACTTTTGGTCCCTTTTCCACAAGGATGTAGGAAGTCCAGATTTAAGTCCCCGCTCTGTCTCATGGATTTTAACCCAAATCTACTACCTTCCTGGCAAGTTTTTTCACCCTCAGGCTATTGCACTCTTGAGAGCAGGAGGGCTCAGTCTGTCCTGCTGACACTTTCATTTTTCTCAAATAATCAGGTATTCACTAGAGCAGGGATTGGAGTCACAAAGTCCTACCTCCAGGGTGAATATCCTAACCATCAGGCTAGAGAGTCGTTTTCTTGTGTTTGCTGTGTTTCTCTGAGATGAATTAATTGTGTTATATAAAATGGAGGAGCTCAAAGAAGACAAAGGAAGACCCAACCCAAAATATCCTATACCTGAAATGGTTAAGATATTCACCTGAGCACTTAAATCTCTTAGCTCAAATCCCCTTTATGAAGGAAGTATGGAGTAGAATAGAACTTGGTTCTCTTAGCCCCGATAGCATATGACGAAGTAGGCTGTTGCTTACAAAAGCTCATGCCTCTCTAAACCAGTTGGACTCCAAGGCCGTGTCCAGACGAGCAAGCATGTGCCTGTTGTAGTTTTTCAAAGCAGTTTAAGATGCTGCAAGTAGCACACTGGGAATGAAAAATGTTCCCTGTGCTGTATATTTGCAGCACCGATTCTAATTTTGATACCAGGAAATCCAGGCACGTGTGCTGAGAAACAAATTTCCGGCACAAATTTGTGCCTCTGCTATTTGAGCTGCTGCAAGTGCACGTGCCTGCATGTGTGGCTGTGTCCTAAAGTGCTCCCCGTTAGACCTTCTGCCTACCTCTCATGAGGTATGATGGATTGTAGATCATTGTGAATTGGAGCTCTCGCAGTTCTTCCTAGTGAAGTTTTTTCACAGTGTGTAAGATAATTGGATTACAAGAGTGATTCTCAGCCAGGTTGCTGCGAGATCCTTTCAAGGGTCCATATAATATTAGCAGTGTTAGGAGTTCATTGTGTCAAAGACTTTCTGACTTGTGATCTTTCTGAGTTCTTTGCACCATAACAATTGGTCTATTATTTTTCCATAGTCAAAAACAAGGGAAAGATAAGAGCTGGCATTTTCCGACAGCAGCCTTGAGTTTAACAAGTGGTGCCTTGAGTCTAAGAAAGGTTGAGAACCACTGGACTAGAGAAAAAATAAGCCTCTATACTGGTGATTAGGACACTGTGGCTGCATCCAGGCGAATGCTGCCATGCAGTATGTGGCACTGCAAACACTTCTGCGGTGCCACATACTGAACATTCAGATGTTGGTCATACTGCAAGGGTGTGTTGCCCATGTGTGCACTGCTTGGCCTTTTTTTTCCCTGGGTTTTTTTTGACCCCTACATGTCCACGTGATAAGTGGAGAATGTGAAACTAGGAAAAGTGAAAGATAAAGTCCCCTTTTCACTACTAATGGCTATTATATCTCTACTACTTTTTTTTTCAAGTACTGGAAAAATGTCAGAGTTTCTAGTGACTTTAACAGAAGCAGGATTAAGCTCCAAATGACTTGTTTACATGAGTGGGAGACTGAAGACACTGGTATTATTTCACAAGGAAAGATTCCAGATAGAGATAGTTTTAGCTCATGGAAAAACAGGCCAAGAGGTAGATCTGCTCAGTAAAGGCCTAAAAGTGCTTGGTGCTGCATATTGACATCAGCAGTTTAGAAGGGCCAGGTTCTTCATTCTTTCAGAAATCTGTATAGGGATTGGAATCATGAAGTCCTGAAGGTCTGCATTTAAGAAGGAAGGCCTAACACAGGTAAAAAACTGTTTTGCTCATAATGGGCACATCTACACGTTCATTAATATGTGGTGGTCACTGCACATTTAATTTAGTTATTGTATAATCATATACTAAATAAAAGCACAGTAACCAGAGTTACTGCGCAGTAGTGCTGGTAAAGGTCCTTGTAGTGACATAACTGCACAGTAGCTTAGTAATACTGTGCAGTAGTGTTTCAGCATGTTTGTTCTGTGATGTGCTATTGTGCAGTATTATTAGGCTGCTGCATAATTAGTGTTTCCTGTAGATGCACCCAGTGAAATGTAAATAAAAAAAATGGCATCCAAAAAGCCAAGGCAGTGACATCCAAAGCAGTTCTCTTAAGTCTGATTATGTGATAGAGTTGGGCATATCTAACACTGCCAGTACAGCTTCCTGAGTAGTTCGCCAAGGAAGGAAATGCTACGTCTGCAAGGGTATTTTCTAGAGTTTGGCATTTGAGAGTCTTGTGACTACCCATCTAAAAAATAAGAGGTGACAAAGGGAAGCAAAACAATGTTATCTTGGCACCTCAGAACATATTAAGCTGCCATGTGAGCTTCATGTTTCTTTTCTTTTAAAAGGACTCATGTACGGAAGCAAAAAATATAACTTAGTGAAATGCTGTAAAAAATTGATGTGCTTTTTTTTTTTAAACAATTCAAACGCAAATACACAAGTTTGTTTAAACTAAGGATTTAATATCCTTTTTTAGTTTAACAAAGAGTCCACAGAAGCATTAGAGGAGTACTTGAGATAAAGAGGCAATGGGTTACTATGGATTAGGTGTATATAATATAGAAAATTAATATTTTGAGACATGATGGATAGATAGCTTTCAGTAAAATATAGGTGCTTCTGCTTTTTGGTGCATTCAAATCAATTGGAATGCAGATTTCTTCAATTTAGAATAATATTTGCATGTTGAAGTATAATGACTGTTAGTAAGGTAGGTCCGACGTGAGTTCACATATTGGGGATTTAAATGCGTGCGCAAACATGTGCATATGAAGCCTGACCTGCTTGTTGAGATCAGGCGATTGCATGTGAACTATTTAAGGAGAGGCAAAAGTCTATACATAATATAGTGTGTGAAACTGGAAAATGTGGGGTTGCTGTAGTTAAATTTCTAGACCTTGATCCTTTAGGCACTTGGGTGTAGGCACATCACATGAACAAATTTAAATCAGCTCCTGCAAAATGAACGTATCCACCTAGAGTGTTTATTGTTTTTTTTTCATAATTTGATTTGACTGCATTAGAGCAGCATAAGAATGAGGCGTAAAGGCCTGATCCTGAGCAACCAGAATCATCCAATAGCATTCAGACACTTGTAGGAACAGACACAAGTTGGATCCATCTATGCTAACTTTCAACTTCTCAGGTATTTCTACTGCATTTCATACTTTTAGAGTTGGCCATAAGCCTCCATTTGAAGTGGTTTATTTTTTGTCCCCCTCCAAACTTTGTCAAATAATGGAGCAGTTCTGCAACATGGAAAAATAGCCACTGGGACTAAGTTCAAAGTCCCACTAAACCCATTTTACATATTAATTTAAATGGCTTTCTAACGAAGGCTAACAAGAGTGAAAAGAGAAAGTCCAGTGGATTAATCCACTCATGGCCACAGCCTTTATTTTTTTATGGGCTTTGCTTGGGGATCAGAGGAGAGAAAAATGTGACACTTTGACATGATTTGTACTATTTCCCCCCCAAACAGCAGTAGTATCCCTCTCTCCTCGTACCTCTGTACAGAGTATCCGGACCTAGGGTCCCTGCCCTGTAAGTGCACAGATGATGAATAGTTTCGGAGAAGGCTGTTAGCCATTCCACCTGTAGCACCTTGGACGCAATGAAGAAATTTGGACTCTAAGGGGTGCATCTCAGTCACAGTGCCTCCTCACTCTATGCATACAGTAGTACAGCTTACTTTCTTACAGTACTACCACACTTTCCTCAGCGTTAGTAGTCCCTAACTAGCTCAGTGTTTTCATAAAATACTGGATAGAACACAAATCCTCTAAAATTGCTCTAAGTGCAGTGTTTTCCTAAAGTGAAACATATTGGAGAAGCTAGGAATTAATTTGATGCGCTCTGGTTGCGTGAAGCAGATTTGTTTTTCCTTGTTCTTCCTTGTTCATCACTGCAACCTCAATTGAAAGCAGCATGCTATGCATCCTCAAACTCCTTCCTTTTCAGTAACTGCTGCATGTTTGATCTCCTTAATCAAGCCCCTAAGGGTACTATTACCCCAGGTGAGAATGGTCTCCTTTCCTTATGTGACATACCTATCCAGGAGCTCAAACATTGACTTTATTTGCTTTTGAGTGCTAGTTCCAGCAACAGTGTAGTGCCAAGGAGATCTTATGCTGATTTTGGCCCCATTGGTTTGACTGGCCAAGTCACCAGAATAGCGGTGACCTAAGGAGAAATCCACAGTAATTGAATTTCATTTGCTAGCATTGAAATACAGCAGCTAAGGCAGAGCATCCTGTCTTGCTGTTTTTATGTGTCCCTGAGTCTAAAGTCATTTTTAAAATGTGAGTGATGCAATTTCTTGCATCTTTCATTTAATATGCAGCTTGGTAAACAGTGTTTTAGATTAGTATATTTGTAATTTAAATGAAGACAATACATCAAGCCAAGTCAAAAAAGAAGGAAGAAGTTTAAGGAATGATTGATGCCTCTTTCAGTGTTATGCCCTGTTTTTAAAGGAAGAAAAGAAAAGGGGTGGGGTGTGCTGGGGATTTGTGTGTGGTGTGGGGGGGGAGAGAACAGAGAAACTATTGTTCATGGGCAGAAATACACTATTTTTAAAACCAGAGTCAGCCCTGATGGCTGAATCTGTTTTCTTCAAGCGCACTAATAAATTCTGCCTAATTCATTTTTTATTCTCTCTTGGGGTCTGCTTGCAGATTTGCCTCAACAAAGGAAGCATCATGTTACTTCTTTTAAATAATTGATGGCTCTCAGTCCAAGCCAGCTCGAAGGAAATTCAAAAATAGGTACTGATTGAGTAAATACCCTGCCTTTCCCTCCACCTCCAACCTCCCTCCCTTTTATTTATTTTTGCACTCTGGGTGACTGACAGTTGCCGATGATGTCATTGAAGCTTTGGAGACACCCAGCACTTAGCAGCTCTGATTTCATTTATGTATTTATTTATATTTAAGAAAAGGGGAAGCTGTTAATTATAAACCGTCTGATGCAGCTAAGAGCTCTTAATAAATCATCAGCATGTTCTGCCATAATAACAACAAAGATGGGCTCTTACTGCCTGGGGTTGCAATTGGTACCCATAAAGACCTAAGGGTAACCTGAAGGCACACATTTCCCAATCTTCCAGGGAGCTTCACCCTTCCCAGGAAACAGAAAATTCCTCCATCGCCTATTCCCAGAAGTACTTTTGGGGAGCCAGGACCTGTTTCAGCTTGATTGGTTGCACTGTTTTTGTGGCTTACATAGCACAAACATAAATTAAGTAATAAACAATCCTTCGTAAGAAAATTGGAAGAAAATCAGTAGCCTTGCTTTCCTCAAGATTTCCAAGTTCTAGAGAAGTTCACACTCAGACTCTTGTTTGCAGTCTGTTTAACTTTATGCTTTCTAAAAGCCCAGCATTGCTGTGTTAAGAAAAAAAAAGAAGGCTTCAAGGAACATGGTTTTCATATGTAACACTTATATGAAATTGCCATTGTCTTTTTAGACTTCTTTGAGACTTTCACGTATTATCCAACATACCATAGATGATGCTCAAGTAAAATGGGGAATGTCCCCAAGCAAGCAAGTCAGATAGCTTCATGTTTACAAATTAACATACAAAATCAGCTCTTACATAATAAATAATCTCAGGTTTCCTTGACTTTGCTGCATTATGTGGGCAATCTTGATATACAGCTGAAGTGCGCTGGGGTACAATACATTCCAATACATTCAAAAAATGATCAAGCATTTCCTTTAATGTTGGGCTTATGTAATGCTCAGTCATGGTGGCTCTGTCTGGTTATAGTGGTTGGACCACATATCACCTTCTGAGTTCACACAGCCTTAATTGTACAGACTTGTACAGTTAACAGAGCTGGCTTTTTTTAATGTCAGAGTCTCATGATTTAAGAAGTGGAAGGCCTCGTTTCAGTCTTCACCATTGGTGATTAACCCAGGGGAATTGCATTAATTTTGCATAGCTGTTTTCTCTTTCCACCTACTTTATCTGGGATAAATATATTAATGATGGCTAAGTCACGTAGTCAAAGAATACTCATTTTTCCCTGTCCCAATTCCATGTTATCCATTTTGAAAAGTAATTCTTTATTAAGAGGTTGATAGAGGGAACTAGTCTGGTTACCAGTTTTGTATATTTATCTTTGCTATAAATTTCCCTTCAGGATCCCAGGGTGGATGTTACGAAAAAGTTTCTATTTAGTTGAAAGGAGAATGAATGCAGGGTTTCTTTTAGAGTTTATCAATGACATTACCAAGTAGGACATGAAGAATCCCCTTTCCAGAAGATTGATTCATAGCCTATGCAGTACTTCCACCTAACAAAACATAGAACAGACATCAAAATTGCAAAAAAACCCAAAACAGATGAAGGTGAGACATGTAGGTACAGCTTTACAAGGAAAAAAGTGTTCTGAGTAATTCCCATTGGCTCTGTTGCACACATGTAATAAGTGAGTGTAGCATGGTAGTTGCATGTGCAGGGGGAGTAGTTGTATGTGTCTGGCTGATTTCATATGCAGTGTGATTTGGAAACCCAGGTGCACTTTTGGTCCCATGCATGCAGAATTTGCACATGCAGTATAGGAATTCTCCAGATTGTGTCTCTGTCTACAAAAAATAGTAAAAATAAAATCCCAAACCTGGTAAAATATAATTCCAGTATGGGGAAATATTTTAAAAAGGAGCCTGTAGCTTGCTTTGCTGTTAATACAGTCCTCCATAGAGGAAAATCAAAGAATTGCTGAAGGCACAACATACTAAGTTATATCTATTAGTGTGTGCTTAACGCTATTGCGTTGGAGATTTTATTAAATACAGTGGTCAGGAAACTTGACCTCACTTTTTTTTTCTTTTGAGGTTGGCTCCTTGCTCACATCACATAAATGAACAGAGCTGGCAATTTACCGATTTGTCAATGAAACACTATTAAATTATAAAGATGTAGCGGAAAAGAAACTTCACAATTGCATTGTTACAGTTTGAGAGATAAGCAGCTCCCCACAAGATCAGGCAATATTAATGAACTGGACCCCTTGCAACATCAAATAATATCATGCCATATAACAAATAGAGCAGGTGATCACCAGTGCCTGTGATGGGTGGACTACCCTGGTTATAAAGTGCTATTGTAAGCAGTCTGTTTAGGAAAAGAAGTTAAAAGCCTCTCAAGGGGATTCAGAAAATGCTGATACTGAGCACGTTTTGATCCTGAAGTTATTAATTATTACTCTTGATTAATTATAATTACTTTATTACTATAGCAAATTCACAGATCAAATTGCACAATGAAGCCAATAAGAAATTTGCCAAAGAAACCTCTTGATTTGGTGTGTTATCATTATGATGATGATGATTGACCATTATCAGTTGTACTGAATATACCATCTGGTAGCATACCATCAAATTACAGCAAGTATTTGGGTTGCAGGTATAATTTTATGTCATTCTGTATCATCTGATCGAAGTGCAGATTTAAAGCCTGAGGAAATGAGAAACATTTCCCCTTTTTTTCTCCTATTCTAGACACAAATTGTAACTCAAAAGGAACTTTGCATGTCTGAACATTTAGATGGGGAGTAACATGGAATTGGATTTATTATTAAGTTTCCAGTGGAAATTTTTTTCATTCCTTCCTCTGCTCCAAACTACATTAAAAACGTTCTAATCCTCAAATTACCAAAAGAATCTTTTATTTTTCCTGAGCACAGAGCCCCTAATATACATAAAAGCAGAGTTTGCTTTGATCTTGACAATTAAGCATTTATTTTTAAACTCAGACTGGGCTGCTGTCCAGCAATGCTCTTTCCTTTGCATCATGCACTGGATCTAAAGTACCCAGTCAACCTCAGTGTAGCAGGAAGTAGTTAGAGAGTAAACTGTCTTGATGGGTGCTGGTGGGCTTTTTTCCCCCCTCCTCCCCTCTAGTTTTGAAATTCAAATTGAATGCAATTTTCAGCTCATTTGAGCCAGAATATACTGTTGCTGAGCTTCAGTGGCTCTTAAATTCAAACTCGCAGGAGAAAACAGATATCATCTGTCACTGAGGGTGGGAAAGAGTGTCCTCCCCACATTTTATTCATGGGAGCCAGGACTGAACTGACTAATTCAAACCCTTCTGTCTAATCAGTCACTGGCAAACTAATCAGCTAATCAATGAGGGTGGTTTTCTGCTGTTTGATCTCTTCTTATCGTTTCTTTTTATTGCTCCGACCTATTTAGTATTTATATTTAATGTTCAAGAGTAGACTACGTTGGAATGTGTAAGTGGATTTGCCTCTATCTTTCCTTATGCCTGACCGTATTGTCTTCATTAAATATTCTCTTGATAAACCCTAAAACAGAAAACTTTAAAAATTGGGTAGTTGGCAGAGAGGGGATAGGGAGAAGTCTTCCAAATAATGATAGATGATTTAGCCTGGTTGAAAACATACTTTAGAATGTTGAAAATAAAATCCAATAAGGAAGGGTGAAGAAAATGTTTAAAGAGAGAGAGAGAGAGAGAGAGAGAGAGAGAGAGAGAGAGAGAGTGTGTGTGTGTGTGTTTGCATGTCAACAGTTTCAGGGCCATATACGCTTATGGCTTGTATGCCATGACAGCTCATTATTAAAATCATCTCATATATTAATGGATATACCAGAATCTCTTGCGTCATATCCTTTTTGTAACATGAGTTCCAGTTATTTAAAGTCAGTGGGGATTCCTGCTTTAAAAAGTGCTGGTAAAATATGGCACCTACTTATATTGCTGCAATATTGATTTGAAAAAAAAATGGGACCAGATCCTGCTTTCATTGAAAGTCAGTGACAAAATTTCTGATTGCATTATACCCAAGATTAGAAAACTTTCTTAAAAAGAAATAATTACAGCAAAGGGAATTTGATAGGTATAAGGGAAAACATCTGATAAGGGGTGCCTAGGTGAAAAAGACCCTTTAAGATAGCAGCATAATAGCATTTTAATGCTGTTCTAAGCAACATCAACTTGCTTTTGGCAAAAATCCACATCTTCATGTAATAACATCCAGATATTATAAAGGCTGTACATGGGCCATCTGCAAATGGTGGATAGGTGAGTCTTGAGATCATGTGCAAGGGATGCAGAAAAACTTGTGACACATCTGAACTCGCCCTTCACCCCTGTGGTAGTCCAGATAACTGCAAACCATTCTTTTTTCCTCCTGAATGGATGAAATGATGTATTCAGACCCAAGCCTGCAAGTACTTTTATGTAATATAGTAATAGCATCCGCGTTACAAGTCATGCTTTGTTTGTTATTATCCTGTTAGTCATCTCTACATCTTATAACCTAAGATAGGTGTTACTGGTGGTTGTTTTCCCCTTCCATGTATAAAAATCCCTTAACTGGATTGATTTTTTTTTTTTTTTTTAAATGACCCAACAAATCAGAGATGCACAATATTTTTTTTTAGTCCAGATGAACAAAATATAAGCTCTATGGCCATTTCCAGTCAAAACTTTGCCACTAGTGGCTCTGTCACACTTTGACACTAACTTGCAGTGCCAGTACTGCAGGTTCTTATAACAGAAACTATTTCCAATTAGGGTATGGTGATATATGCAAATAAACTGCTATGTCCATACTGTCACCTCTTCATCTGAAAAGAAAGGCAAATCGTTTCCTCAGAAGCTGCTGGAACTGTCAGCCATGCTGTCATTAATACTCTACATTCTTCCTGGAAGCTCAGTACATCAGCTATTCGATGTACCCTTCCCCTTCCAAGAATTCATCTTCCCATTCCCACAAATTCATCTTGAGCTCAGACCTCCCATCTGTCAGTTTATTTTTCTCCTACAGCCCCATTAGTGCCTCTCCATGTCTATTCTGTTCTTTCTGGTTCTTATATTGCTCCAACCATCATAGCATTTTGAATGCCTTCCAGTAGTGAATTAAGTCAGAGCCTACCTTTTCTCACATGTTTATATTCTAATCCTTTCCCCCAAGGCTGGAAGTGTGCATGGTGGAGTATGTGGTTGTGTTGTGTTGTATTGTGTTCAACTATATTTGATTGATCACCATCTTCTGGTTAGTCACCAGTTTTAAAAAATTGTACTCAGATAATGCATCCTGCATGTTTCTGACTGAACAGTCCTCGGGGAGTGAACAATCTCTTGGGATTGGCTCCAGCCTTAGTCCCTGGGTATGGACCCTGCATCAGAAGTTGGACATTGTATTCCAAGCGCCCAGTCCGCTGACCAGTGCCGCATACCCCAAACTTCTTCCCAATGTTTAACATACAGGATTCCCACCCTTGTGGCTGTTCTGCTTTATATGTACGCTTTTAGGGAGATATCATTGACATGGTAGGACAAAATATATTCAGTTGTCAGTGGTCCTTCAGTCTCCTATTCAGAGACAGACACATAGGTCTTCATTTTGGGTTACCCCATCTCTACTATACAAACACGCCATGTATAATATTTGAGAGATATTTAGTTAGTGTAAACTGATGTCACTGGATATGACATCAGTGTATATCAAATGAACGGATATACGCCAACTAAGCATCTGGCCCAAATATATCCTTGTCCATTAATACCTTTCTTATTTTAGCTTCTGTTCCAATCAATGGCATGACATAATGGATTTTCCTCTGCTAATGATGCTTTGCTAATAATTGTGTCTTATATATAGCATACATTGATTTCAGTGGAACAAAGTTGATTTGTACTAGTTTAGCATCTGGTCCAATATATTATCTCCAAGAGGTTTGGTGGTGATTTTCAAAACTAATTAACAACTTTGGGTACCCAATTTGAGACACCTGATTTTGAATGTTGGGCACCTGTTCTTTGGACATCTGTTTTTTTGAAAATATCATGGCTTAATTCATTTTTGAAACTCTTGGCCTGTTTTATTTGAGAATTTCTTTTAATTACCAATCCCACCACATGCTATTCCCATAAAATATGGAAACTTTGGTAGGTCTAGCTTTATTTTCCAAGTTCTAACTTGTGACGTGAAAATGCCTTTGGAAATAAAGTCCTCACAGTCTTTTTTTGGCCTTTACCATGCTACATTATAGGTCAAATCCACATCTTTTGCTGTTTCCCAAACTAAGTATAATGTCCATTTTTTCTTAACTTTGCACTCATTACATTGTGAAATTAAATTGTTCTTTTTATCTAAGATTTTAACCACTAGTTAGAAAAAAAATCTCTAGATGGAGACAAAAACTCATTGTGTAATGTGCAAACAAATGCTGGTGAAGAAATATCAAATTATTAAATATTACTGTCTTTATCAAAATTGTCCAATCAAAATATGTTACAGAATCCTGAATCTGCAGTGAAATTCTCAGTGGCTTCAGTTAGAATTTCATTAATTTCTGACACAGTACATTCACCCATTGTTTTGAAAATCAATAATTGAGGTGGTTATTGATTGTGGTTCTTATCCTCTTTGCATTTCTCTTGGCCATCCATTTCTGTACATAGGTCTGTTACTTAACACCTAATTTGAAGGTGTTCTATCAAGCAAAACTCCAGTTGATTTCAGTGGTTATTGACATCAAGGAGAGTTTTCTAGGCTGAAGACTATGTAGCTTGGCTTTTTGTTGTTGTAAGTGGTTAACGTATAGCCAGTACACGAAACACTAAGTTATCTGCCTCTGGCCCTGATTCTTCAGGCTGTTCCTGGTGGGTAGATACTTGCATACAGGAGGAGCCTGATGAAAGGCAGAAATTTGCCTCTGTGGAGCAATTATATGACTGCAAGCCATAAGTATTAGTTAAAACCATATTAACATTTTTGTTTTGTCTATCTGTGTGTGTAGTCTATGAAGAACATGCAGTTCTTCTTGTCCACTAGGTAACAAACTGTTTGTTGCACTTGTCAATGTGGGATACACAATGACCTGCAAGTCTTGCTCCGCTATAGTTTGTTAAGTAGAGTTTAGGGGTTCAGGTAAAAAAAAAACCTGGTATCCTAAATGATAAGGGTTGATGACAGTAAAAATTTAATCAACTTTCTTTTAATTTTATATTTGCTTTTGTATCATATATTTACATGCTAGCCATTGTTCATTACTCCTCTAAAATAATTTATCACAATAAGATAATTTTCTGTTTAAAGTCCACTGAAGAACTTAGGAGTATGGCACTTGAGCCAACTCTCTTTGAACTTTTTAGCAAAACTACCATCAACTTCAACAGGAAGGACTAATACTGGTGGTGGAAAAGCCCTTGTCACATACAGGACTTGATTCCCAATGGAATAATAGCTCTCATAGGCCAGCTGTTTGCCAGAGTTGTATTCCCCCCTGCCACAAACCAGACAGGGGCAACATCTTGTATCAACAAGGGGTTGCAACATTAGCCTTACGTATATTTTCATCAGTCTTCGTATTGCTATGGCAACAATAGTTTTAATTATGGAGAACCAAAATGATAACTTGTATATCAGATGAAGCTCAGTTTTCCCTGTGGACAAAACTCTGATTAGACATTTGAGAAAAGCTTTGTATCTTGGTTTTCCTCCCAGGCTGGATTTTATTATCTGCTTTAACAGACAGCTGTTTTGCTCATAGTATGAACTTAGAGAAGCTGAAGCAGGCTGAAGAGCTGCCGGACAGTGACCCTCTAGTAGATGAACTGACCCTTTTTGTCTGAAAGGGAGTTTGGTACAGTAGTAGCTTGTGCATCTAAGAACACATTGTCTCACTAAAGGGCTGCTTTTGGTTTCCCTTTAAATTGCTGGAAATCTGCATATTTTGGGAAAAACCTTGTGTGAAGTGATGTCTAATAATCATTCTTGACAATATTCAAGATTGTGCTGGGGGGACAAACAAGTAGTTCCATTATAGCAGTAGACATGAAAATTCACAAATCAGAGTTGCATTTAAATCAGAGCTATAACCATGGAAATAAATGAGAGAGAGAGAAAAAGAAAGGTGGAGAGAATGCGGGGGTGACATGCGGGATGGGTCAAGAGTTGCTTTCTTTACAGATGCAGTTATTGTTTAAGTCAGTTTTTAATATTTGTTCAATGGAGGAGATGTGAACTAAGGTATATATCAATCATTACATTGAGCCCCTTTCTGGGTTGTTCTTAGAACATACTCGATTCAGTACCTTGACTGGAGTTTTGCTGGCTTCTTCATTTTAGGAGGCAGAGAAGTGCTAATTAAATTCCCAGATGGGCTACTGTAAAGAACCACTTTCAATTGTTACCACTTGAGTAGACTTTTGATGTCCTTGCTAATTATTGGTGGTGGACAGTGAAACTCAGTGGCTAGAGTACCACTGAGACTGGATTGTGAACTTTATCTCAGCCGTGAGGAACAAAGAAATCAGTGCGAGGATGGAATAGAATCCCAAACACCCCAAAACTCCCATCTCTGCCTTGTTTGAGAAGCTGATTATTTTACTGTAAATTTTCCTCATTGACCTGAGCTCATCTGATGCTGAGCACTTTTTGGAAATGCCTGACCACCTCCAGCTCTAATAAAAGCAATTGGCAATGTGAGATCTCAGTGGTCACTGCAAACCCCCTAACACCTGGGAAAAATCACACTATTAAAATAGTAATTAAAACATTTGTATTTTGATGCCTGAACAGAAGAAGCTCCACAAGAAGGTAGGATAATATTTGGACTTTCTGAATCTCTGTTTCATGCTATACTTTGTTGCAAGAGATCTTTATAGCACAAAACCCTATGCAAGTATTTCACTATTAGTTGGCCTGCTTGTTTCACTGGCATGTTACTAAATTTAAGAAGCCTTGCTTAGAAGATCCGTTTTAGAATTCGGGATAATTAATTAAAGCCTTTCTCTCAAAGAAAATAAGTTTGAGGGCTTTTTGCTGCTGTTTTAATAAGGGTTTACAATAAGAATAAAAATGTAAGTCTGTTAGCCCCAGCTTTGCTGCACAGTGTAGCTCTGTGCTTTGAGACCCTTGAAATGTCTGTTTTTAGGACATCAGCAGGGGGCTAATGAAAAGGCTTTGTTGATTTTAACGAATTGCAAGCCACTGTAGCCAAAATAAATATAATCTGCTTTTTGGATTAGTTGTCACAGATGATTTTACCTACTAACAGTGATTAAAAAACCCTGGTGGACCAGAAGCATAGCTGCTCTCTGGTGACTCTTGCTAAAATAGCAATAAACAGAAGTAAATAAAGACTTAGGGCATTAGTTATCTTTAATAAACAGTGACACTGCATATAATGTTTGGGGGACTTCAAAGACCTGCATCATGTACAGTAGGATCACTCTTTTTAGTTTGTAGAGCACTGTTCACATTAGATTACTGAAAATGCTGCCTGGTACTAATAAAGAAATGTCACTGGGCATCTTAGTTAAATTATAGACCTCCCACCCATCTAGAACCACCAAACTAACCGAACCTTTGTGGAGACATTTGCTACTGCCATGTCCACCTTCACCCTGCAATGGACTGTAGAACCAAAGCTGAAAATTCCTGCAACTAGAGGGATTACAGCATGAAAATGAAGGGAGTGTTAATTACTTGTGTAATTATGTAACCTTCTAACCACTGAAATTGAATCCCGTTAATGAACAGGAGACCAGTACTGTTTGCTTTCACCTTAGTATAGGCTGGTAAAAAGAATTACTTGCTTCTTCTGACATCTTTTATCCAATCTGCTTTTCCTGTCATAGGGGGTGGCTGAGTTTTTAGTTTCCATTACCATTTTCTGGGAAAAGCAGTGGTTGTAGCAGAGTCTTGGCAAACCACTTTGTCAGCTTCTGCCCGTATCCAATGGAGATGAGTAATCAGACAGGTAAAACTTTCATTTCCCTATATTTTCTTTCTGTGCAGGACATTTTTTATAAAACTTGAGTTTTAGGAATATATTAAGATTAATAAAATGAAATTCTGAAAGGGAACAAATAGGCTGAATATTAAGAAAAACTTTCCAACGGGTGTAATAGAAACCCAGTGCCTTTGGAATTTAAAACTAGACAGTGCAAAATAGGAAATGATTCTATTTTCAAGCAGGGAGATGGCCTAGTTGAACAAACACATCTTTCCACACGTGCGATTTGTGGCGCCTCAAAGCTGTTTGAGGTGCCACAAATTGCATGCAGCCCACATGCAACTGTTTGTTACACTGCTAATTTGCATTATGGGGCCAGAATTTGACAAAGCGGTAGCACAGATATGGGGGGGGTGCACATGGGGACATACCCATTAAGACTAACTTTTGTTTTTAACACAGTCTAATTAGTGAATGGAAATGTTTGCCAGTGGTTGCTGTGGCTTTATCATTACTTGGAAATCTTAAATCATGATTGGATGCTGCTCCAAAACTATGCTCTATTTAAAATAGGAGTTCATTTAGGGAAACTCTAAAACCTCTGTGAGGCAGGAGGTGAGACTTGTTGCGCAGAGTGATTACGTCTAGCCTTATAGTGTATGAAAAGAGACCAGGATTGTAATGAACTTGACCGAAGACTGATAATTCAGTGTCTGAAGTTGATGACAGTTGGAAGTGCTGCCCAATTGCACAGTTCAAATTTTGCCTACTGAAGAAACTATTGCAATTAAAGAGTTTAAAAAATGAGTAGCTTTGGTGTTCATTGTTAACTTTGGGCCAGGTTTTAATGTCCATTCTTATATTGGACACTATTTGACTGTAAATAGGACAGTTTGTTGAATAAGGTGCTACACAGATTATTCAATGAGGCTGTTAAAATCTGGGCCTGCCATTTTTGCACTATACAGTGATAGAAATAAATTAGACACTAGGGCTGCATGAAGCTTCAGTCTCTGATTCAATTCGGCGAAGATTCGGCCTGATTCTGTGGCCGAATCTCTTGAATCCAGATCGAATCAAGAGGCCCTTTAATCTCTCTGAATCAAACTGGAGCCCTTCAAATTGATTCTGAGAGATTCAGAAAGGTTTGATGATTCAGACATGGACACAGCTTTAAATGTTATTTCTACATACCTCAAGGTACCAGGTGGCTCATGAATGCTGACATGGTGGGGCAGATGGAGCATCACACAGGAGCACAGGGGGCTCCCCAGTGTGCTTGGTGGTGGACCTGGAAGTGGACCAGAAGCACTTCCGGTCCACTGGGGAGCGAGCCGGGAGGCCCCACCCCGTGCCCTCCCAGCTTGGCAACTGGTGCCTTCTAAGTCTGGGGGGGCACCTGGGGTCCCCCCTCGGCCAATAGCTGCACCAGGGGTGCATGGGTGGGCTCCTCCTGCACACTCACTGGTGGACCCAGAAATGGATCTGAAGTACTTCTGGTCCAATTCTGGGTTCACCGTCGAGCACGCAGGGGGCCCCCTGTGCTCCTGTGGAACGCTCCATCTGCCCCCACCGTCACAGCACTCACGAGCCGCGCCTGGTACCTTGAGGTACGTGGAAAAAACATTTAAATCTGTGTCTGTGGCCAAATTGCTGATTCTCTGAATCAGCATCGAATCTTCAGATTCGGATTTGGCCGAATTGAGCTGGGGACTGTGATCCAAATCAATGAATCAAATCACTGTCCCCAATTCGGGCCAAATCTGAATCTAATATGGCCCATTTCATACATTGCGTTTAGGGATAGGTTTTCCACAAATCTATGCTGCTGGTCATTAATACAAGGAGACTTGTAAGCTCTTTTGCAGGCCCAGGTGCATTCCCAATCTTTGGGCTTCTCAGTTTCAGCCACTATGGCTCTGCTGGTGTGAGTAACCTCTGTATATACATTTCTGAGTTCAGTTTGCAGCTGGGTAAAGTGGGTGGGGGGCAGTGGTAATTTTCTAAAGTTTATTTACAGTTCTACTCTTATATATACTTGGGACATGCCAGCATCACCCAGAGCAGCCTGATGTGCTGGCAGAGACGCATGAAGTAGTGCTCATTAAAATAAAAATTATGCAGGTGTTCTGTGAGTTTCCCATGGAAGTCTTATATGGGACGTCAAACTGGAGCCTCATTATGCAACTGGATAGTGACATGTGGGCAGGGTCCAGGTGAATGCTTTATGCTGCTTACAATTCAAGTGAGACCATGAGTATGTATGTCTAGGAAAGGGATTCATTCCTATTTTCATTTGCTAATGGCTGATCATATATTCATAGGTGGAATTTATGAAGAAGCTGATTCATTAAAGTGAATTTGTACAGCTAAAACTAAGTCTTCATGGATCACAAGCACAATTGTTTTACAGTGTGTCAGACTGATTTAATATTTTTTTAAGTTTGAAAATAGATAATAAAATAATAGTTAATAAATAGATAAGAAAATCAGCTTTGATGTTGCTTTCGTTTTTTGAGCTGCAGCCTGCGTTGGATGGAGAGGGCCTGCGCTTCAGCTGAAGCCTGGAAAACATATAGTGACTGACTTGATTCCAGGTTTATTGGGACCTTTATCAACCTTCCACAAAGGGTATCTAGTATTCTCAGTACTCCGTTGGCTGCTGTTGAGAGAAAAAGAACCTTAACTACAGTATACGATGGTATTATGCAAGATAATGGTTTTACTAGTGTAAACTTTCAACAGCTGCCTTCCTTTCCAATTGTGGAGCCACGAGTCAGTTATGAAGACTATCCCAAGCAAGTGCTGTGCTGAACCACTATGTAATCCATGCAAACTACACATCACCAGAACAAAAAAACTTAGTTTGCTAAACAATGTCATTAGGACACATTTCTTTCTATATCACATAAATCTCTTCTATATCTAAAATGACATGATTTTGAAATATGGTATCTTGGGAATGACCTCCAAAGTCAGATGTAAATGTATGTCCCATTGGAAAGTAGAGAATCTCCCTTTTCTACATTGCATGCCTATATGAGATTGCATGCTATCTGTCTGTCTGCTTGAGATACTTGTATAGCTCCTATTACTCTCAGGGCCTCACAATACTACTTTGCCTTAGGGAATTCCCATTACTTTAAACTTGTCATTTGTCCAGAAGTGAATACTGCCTGCTTTTAAGTCAGACCACCTTAATTTTGGAGGGAAACTCAATATTGATTGAAAGAAGGAAATGTTTTGGGTGAGGGAGAAGGTAGGCTATTATGAAAAAAAAATGGCTACTGAGACAGTGCAGAGTCTTGTAATCCTGGTAGAAGCTGAGTTATTGACCACCTGATGTGGTCAAACATGCTTCCTTCATTTCATTTATCACAGGAGTGTCATCATCATGTACTTAGTCCATTAATTGATTAGATGATAGTTGTTTGTGTATATATAGATATTGCAATATATTCTCAAAATTATTATTCTTAACACTTAATAAAGGCTACAGGAAGCTCAGATATATGTTTGTACTGATATTTTGTTGATCATTCAGATTAAACTAATGATGTTAATGAATGCATGATTATTTCAACCCTTCACTGGGGAGTTGCAAACATTAGCCTACCAGTAATTTGAACGACTGCAAATAGAAAGAGACAGAGAGAAAGAGATGCAAGGCAAAAAACACAAGGGAGGATTTTTTTAAGGATAATTTTATTAAAAGTTCATGTTTGAAGTGATGTCATCTTTTTCATTCTCTGAATTCAATTGCCTTTCTGAAGCTTGCTAGATCTAGTCTGATGTGCAGCAAAAATATTACATCAAAGGTTAATGTTTGGATCTAAACTAAAAAAAAAAGGAGAGGGAAGTGAGACATGGGGAGAAGGGAGAACCCCCAAATGACAAAGTTCTAAAAAGTAAGATATAAAGGAAAATAATGGTCTTCCTCCCCTGACAAATAGTTCAAAAAGTAGCCAACAGTTTGGATCTGGTCTGTCACATTGCATACAAATGAAGATACTGTCACTTTCTGTTTCCTTTGAAAGCTTTTGATCTTATCTTCTGTGGTAAAGGGCATGTGACATGATCAGTGCTCCTATTTTATGTAGTGAAAGTCCTGATCTATTAAAATGGGTGTGATTG
>NW_017729022.1:166148632-166158471 GCF_001723915.1 Gavialis gangeticus | reverse complement strand
TTCCCCCCCCCCCCCCCAAAAAAAATTATCTTGGTGTTATTTTCACCTTCCCTTTAACACCTTTTTTCTTCTTTTTCTCGGAAGGAAGTGTTAGATTATTTACTTGGTAGTGGCCATCTGAGGCTGTTTATTATTTTTCAGTCAGTAATATTTTTGTCCAGGTTTCCTCCCCACCATTTGACTTTTGTAGCTGTAAAACTATGTAATTGAAATCTAAATATTTAGTAAAGAACGCATTCACCGAACACATGAATTCCACAACCTGCTATTTGAAAACAGGGCACACATTATTGGACTCAAAACAGGACTATCTGGGGGAAGCACAATGGCTTGGGTTATGCAGGAGGACAGTAGATGATCCAGTGGTTCCTTCAGGCTTTACACTCTGTGAATCTAGAGAAAAGCGATACCTGCTTTTCCTTTAGCTTTTCAGACTGAATTGTATAATGCAGAACCCTCAAACTTCTCACCTGCCCACTTACTGAATTTGTTTCTGTGTAGGGCAGGCTGTACCCTGTTACTATTAGAGGACTGACAGGTTGCATGTATGTATGTACAGACAGCTTTTTGGCTGCACTTTTGTCACCAGTGTATACCCATTACCCTGAGCACAAGTAATAAACTGACAGAGACTAGAATAAAGCCTGGAGCAGGCCAGTTGGTCTGGGAGGTGCAGCTGGTTTAAGTACAGCAGCACGTCATTCACAGTGCTGGGACTGAGAGCCGTTTCCGTAGGCCAATGGTTCTCAACCTTGTTCAACTCAAGACTCCCCTTGGAAAATGCTAGCTCTAGCTCTCGCTTGTTTTTGAATATGGAAAAACAGTAGAGAAATTTTTCAGTTGCAAAGAACTCAGCAGGCCAGAATGTTTCTGGCCCTGTGCATTCCTATTTGAAATATCTGGATTTATCTTGTGTATTGTGTTTGCAGGGCTAATATTGTGTAGCATCCTGTGGCACCCTTAAAAGCAGCCTGGTTGAAAATCAGTGCCACAGGCAGAGCAATTTTGTTCTTTGGTGGTTTTTAACGCTGCAAGCAGTTAGAGCTGTTTACATGGTAAAGCAGGTCCTTCTACATGCTAAGGCAGCTTATGCAAATTCTCTGTGAGTTAATAAATAAGGGAAAATGATTACACAACTGCATAAGAAGTGGCTGTCTAAGTCATGTAGGTATATATTAGAAAAACCTGAGCACATAGGCTGTTTCCAGCTGCTGCTGAAGTCACCGGGAGTCTTTTCATTAGGCCTTCAGGTTCTAGTTCTGCAAAGCGTGGAAGCACGCACTTAAGTTGTGATGAGCCCTTGTAAATACATTTCTCATTAAATGTCATTGTCATGTAGTGTACAAAAATAGTATCTCTTGAAATAGTTTGTGAACCTGATAATATCCTTCACTGTCTTCTGTATTGCAGAAGACACCAGAATCCTGATAGAACAGCAGGGCCTTGCTTGTCATAGGCAGTTTGTGAATGTGGTGATATCGTCTCCATTGACGGGCTTCCTTTATTTTATACATGTTGTCTTACAAGCCAAAGATACAATGGTTAGTGATGAGTTTTTATAATGGCTGAACAGACTTGGATTTCTATGGTGATTGTTGGAAGGATTGTATAGGATCTTGAAATACAGAAAATCACCAACATCAGTTTATCATTCATCCTCTCTCTAAAAAGAAGCCTCCAACACAAAAACATGGGCAGCCCTCTGCTGACAGCAGCAGTGGAGAAGACGAAACCTTGGGCCAGGGTCACAGGACCAGAAGGTCCATTTCCTTCTGCTTAATTTGAAGGAGATGTGTACACAGCCTGACGCCTCCTCACGATGCCTTACTTGGACTGGGGAGGGAACAGTCCTGTCAGGCCCCTTCTAAATATGGCAGTAATGAGAAACAGGCCAGCTGACCAGCCTTGGAAGGTCTGTGAGGGAGAGAGGGCCCAAAAAGGGAGAGATCAAACAAGTAGGAAAATGGTAGATAGTGATGCTCCTCCCACCAATGTGTATTTGAAGAAGAGGTGGGGGATGGACAGATGAAATAACCGGAGGCTTCTCTACTTCCTCACTGAATCTGGGGTATGTGTTCTTCTATTCCTCCCATTGTAAAGGCAGTGTAAGAAATTAGTAGAGCCAGAAACCCCATTCTTCCCTTCCAGACCCATCATACTGATAGTATTCTTTAATGTTACCACCCCTACCACTCTATTGATGCCATTCATAACAGTAAGATTTGCCTTAAGAGAGAATGAAATGAGTGAAGGTTGTGAAATGGGAGGGTTTGTGTGGGAGAAAAAAAATTATATTCATGGGCTGACATTCTAACACTACCCTTCAGATTTGATTATCTGTGTCTAGCTGCTTTGCTTGGAGGAAGCAGGTTGCTGGATATTTTGGAAATATTAGCTATTTGGTAATAATAATAATTTAAAGATTTTTCCAGCTGTTAGCCAGCGGATATAGTTTTTCTTTCATGCACCTTTACATATGCAAGACCAATTGATAAACTGAAATGTACTGTGCTATAATTATTCTCCCCTGTAGCTTTAATGAGAAGATCTGTGTGTAGTTTGATGGGAGAATATACTCTACCGACAGTAACACTGAAAGTAGTAAGCAGATTACACCTGTCTTAAGAGTCCATGAATCCTCACTATGTGGCTATGTTATCTGCAGTGCATGTTTCTAGGAAGATGCTTGTACAAGGATTTAATTTAATGGAATAATGGTAGCTGACACCATGAATATGAAGGTGCGTGGATAATATGATGGTAAGAGTCTTATAAGTACCTGGATTGAGGATAAAAAGATGAGTTCCTAGGTTTCAATTAACATAAATACGTTTGAAAAATATATAAATTAAGGGTTGCTGTGCCTTTAAAAAAAACCACCCTGTTTAATGCTAAACTAATGTGAGGTAGGGTCTTGTTACATGTTACACTTTGAACTCTTCAAATGTTGATCAGTGTTAGTACTAGCTCAAGTCTGAAAGAGTCACACCTTAAGGCAGGGGTGGACAAAATGTGGCCTGTGGCTGCTCCGCAGTACTCTGCATGGGGGTGAGCCCTGCCGGCATGTGCTTAGGGCAGCCTGTACCATGCTCCTGCCTGCACCCAGCTTGCACCCACCAACAGCGCTGGCTGGGCCCCGACCCCAGGGCTTGCCAGGGCTGCTCCTACTGCTGGTGCAGCTGCGCAGGAACTGTTCATATCCCCCTGCCTCCAGCAGCTTCTCCTCCTCCTCCTGCCCCTGCTGCACTACTCCAGGTGGGGGGAAGCTGCAGCCAGGTGATTCTTACCCTAATGGGCTTCAGCTCCAGCTTCCAGCTGCCTTTCACCTATTCAGCTGCCCGGTGCAATGAGCAGCCACCTGTGGATGGCCAAGTGGGTGGAAGGCAGCTCTGCCGGGATGCTGTGTCTGCTGGCTGGTGCCAGGGCTGTACTGTTGGTGGGCAGAGGTGGGAACAGATGGGCCTTGGCCCCATGTGGAACACCATAGGGAAAGTTATGGACCAGATTGAGGGGGCTTGGGGTAGGCTGGACCATACCTGAACCTGCACAATATCCCCTGAGCAAGCTCTGCTGTAAAATGTTTCCTGTAAAATGTTTCCTGTTACACTTCACATGAGAGTTGGCTAAGTTAAATTATGCTTGTAAAGCCTGTTGACAAATAGAAAAATCTAATTGCTGCAAGCAGCAATCCAAGTAAATTCATCTTTTAATGAAAAAATATTATAAATATAATGTGAAGATAATTTTTTTTGTGTACAGACCTGAATCTAGGGTCTGATCCTGCTCACCCAAGTGGACTTAAATTCCTAAGTGTGATTCTGTATCATCCTGCTTATGTACTCAAAAAAAAACTATTAATGTTGCTACTTTTGTAATATGCCATCATCATGCCCTTAGGACTAAGTTACAAGAAGCAGTAAAGAGGAGGACTATCCTCCTTTTTGTCAAGTGTTTTTTAAGGACTCGAGCTGGCTGAAATAGGAGAGCACACGGGCATTTAAGACAATTTAGGCACCTAACAGATGGAATAGTGTACTTCAAATGATGAAAGAAACAGTAATAGCTGTTTTAGTTAGCCATCAGTCTAATCCATCTAAAGATAATACAGTTGGGTTAGGGACAGAAGTTACACATAAACCGGTTTAAGTGATCAGAAACTGGTTTAAATCTGTAACAGAACAGAAGTTCAGTGCACATAAGCCACTTTCAAAATGGCCAAAACTGATGTAAGATAATCCTGGTTGAATGTGGTATCAGAGTTAACTGATTTGGGTCACACTGGTTTATGGAACTTCTGTCCTAGACCCCTTCCTGGTTTAAGTTAAAGCAGAGTCGTCTAGCATCCCAGCATGCTTTTCAGCCTTGGGCTGTGCTGCCTACTCCAGAGAGCAGGGCTGCCCCCGCCCCTCTGCTCTGTAGCTGGACTAAGGGTGGGGGTGTGACCAGATGCCGGCTGGCATGGCCCCCTAAGGCAAAAGGGCAGGGAAGGGGTTTATTCTTTCTCTGTCCCCTCTCCCCACAGGAGATTGCAGCTGGGATCTTCCTGGCTGGGGTGGAGCAGCTCCTGTCAGGATCCCCCACCCTCTCTGCTCCAGCAGCAGGGGTGGGGGCATGCCCAAAGCCAGCCAGCATAGCTCTGCCATCTGCCTGCCTTACCTGGGGCTGAGGCTGCAGCTTTGGGGCAGAGTCAAGCCAGCCCACAGGTGGGCCACAGGAGTAGGGCCCTTCCCAGCCAACTGCGACTCCATGATAGCCTGGCCTGGTGTGCATGGATGGCAGCTGGCCAGAGAGTGGCACGGAGGCGATGCCGCTACAGCTGCTGGTGGGCACCTTGGTAGTTGGACTGGCTGTGCAGGTTATGTCTTTTATACCCATGACTGCCTGAGCCAGCAATCCCAGAGCCCCGCCACAGGGGCTCATGTGCCTGCAGTTGCTGCTGCCACCACCATACCTCCTGCACAGTGCTTGCTCATCCATCTGTAAATGCCATTTGAGACAGACAAGCAGGCAATGTGCAGGGGGTGTGGCAGTGGCGGCTGTGGGCACATGAGCCCTTGCGGTCGGTGACTGCTGGGCTCCAGGCCTCCTGGCGCCCCTGAGCCAGCCTGGGCAACCACAAGCATGAAGGACTTATCCCATGCAGCCAGTCTAGTTGCCAAGGGGCCTTCCCGCAGCTGCAGTGGCATTGCCTCCATGCTTCTGCTTGTCCAGCTACCACCCATGCACACCCGGCTAGACTGTCATGGAGCCATAGCTGGCTGGGAACGGCCCTGCCCCTGGAGTCCAGCCTGGTCTAGCCCTGCTATCCACCCGCCTTGCCTGGGGCTGAGCTGGACTGGCTGCAGGTGCTGCTGAGGATGGGCGCAGAGGGGCCGGCCTGGGCCAGGCCAGGCCAAGGGGGCAGGGCCCTTTCCAGCCAACTGCAACTTCATGACGGCCCAGCCCAGCCTGGGCGTGGGGAGCTAGGAGCAATCCAGGCGCAGCGCTCCTGTGGCCCCAGCCCAAGCCACAGCTGGCTGGGAAGGGACCTGCACCCTCAGCCCAGCCTGGTCTGGCCCCTCTGCACCCACCCTCAGGAGCACCCACATCCAGCCTGATTCAGCCCTGCAGCCCCAATCCCAGCCCCAGGTGAGAGGTGGGTGGATGGTGGGGCCTTGTCGGCTGGCTTGGACAACATCCCCCACAACACAAGTGGCCAGCAGGGTGGAAAGCCAGGCAGACCCGGGCTAGGGTCCTCATGCCCAAGAGGGAAGACACGGGAGTTTTAATCCTCCTACCTGCCTCCCCTTTGCCTGAGGTTGCTGCCCGGCCAGCTCTGCCCCCCCCCCACTCTACCCCCACCACTGTGTGAATGGCCAGCAGGGCAGAAAGCCAGGCAAACCCCAGCTGGGGTCCTTGTGCCTGTGGGAGAGAGGGGAGATGGGAGTTTCATCCTGCTAAAGAGAAGGGAGGGCTCGCTCTAGGGCCCCCCGGGTTCTAGCCTGAGCAACTGCAGGCATGTGGCTGCATTTCTTGAATCAAAACTGAATGTCTATTTACTTGCAAATCAGTTCATTCTGTGCAGGTTAGATTAGTCTACAAAGATTGAATCAATTTAGGCTCGGGCTTTTTCTATGTCTGTACTTGTAGTGCAGGTGCAAAGAGAGTTTGGTTACTTTTGAATTTCACATCCCAGAGGATATTTATAGATATAATGGCCTTTCCTTTTAGCCCATTTTAAGATCCCAAGCAAGATAGTTGAATACACACCTGGACTTATGTGCTGTATTTCTAATTCTTTGTGACTTCTGTCCTTGAGAATGGAGCGTGAGTGAGCAGAAGACAGCAAAAAGTTGATGGCAAATATTATGCTAAGTGACATTGCTCTCCTCACTCAATTACCTGAAAGCATTTGGGTTATAGAGCTCTGACATCATGTAACTTTTTTTTTCAATATTAAACGTCTTTGGAGATGATGTGTGTGTGTGTATATATATATATATATATATATATATATATATATATGATTTATTATCCATAACAAAGATGGTGACGTACATAATGCAAGACTGGGGTATAACATTCAGTACTGGGCAAAATCTGCTAAAAAAAACCCACAGACACCTCAACTTGCTCTTGGATGCAGAGAGACAGAGGTGGAATGAAGATATTCTTTGATTGTTAGTATTAGTCATTCTTATTTAATGCTCCCACTCAGATTTTGAGTCAGAATACAGTACTGATAAAGGAGTAGCCTTGATTTCTATATGCACATTATAGTTACTTATAGAACTGGCCTCACAAATTGCTACGAAGCTTCTCCTGTTTCTTTAGAACAGTTTCCTAGTTCTAGCAGTTTGTTCACAAATGTAGCATCCTCCCTTCTAATGCTGTGCAGGTTGATAAAACAGTTGCCGAGCTGGAGTCCCTAAAGAAATTATTAATTATCTGGTTAATGTGCATCAGGCTGTGAGAGTGTGAGATTAATCACCAGTGCTGGGATGAGTTGCTGAAGTGGATTTTGGTTTTTCGTCTCCTGTCACTTGGTAATGGCTTTTCCTTCCTTCACCATCAGGTGAACAGGTGCAGAGATGCTGTATTTTCATTTTCCTGTAGTCAGTAACAGCCGGTGGCCAGGAGATGCCTTTTCCTCAGTCCTGCTGCATGAGCAGTTTACAACATGGAGTGCTACCTGCTCAGAATGTTCCAGCTGCAGGAGATTTTCCTAGAGCGACAGAATTGATCCCAGCCTCTTCAGATACACTCACACATGTGCATCGGAAAGCAGCACTGACCAACGGTCTGATTCTGATTTTGCTTATACCACTTCTATAATGATGCAACTCCATTGACTTCAAAGGAATAGTACAGTGAGTTGCAGTTTACTGTGTGTAAGTAAGAACAGAGGAAGGGCCCTGAAATGTATCTGGATGCTGAATCATGACTATTTAAATCTCATACTCAGAATTTCACAACAGATAAAAGCTCACCGTGTCTCCTTTTTCAATAAATCGAAATGCAACTGTGCTCCTTCACAGTCGCACCTATACTTTTTTCTAGGAAAGACTTGAAAGCACAGTGGGATTATGGACAGCCTTTTTCATCAAGTCACAGACTGAAGGAGGCCTTAAATTCCCAGATAGTCTCTCTAGAGAAAATAATCAGCATTAAAACAGGTACATTTAATAAATATATATCTGTAGGAAATATATATCTATGGGAAAATGAATCAGACTCCTTTTCCAAAGGCAAGAAAATCAATGGAAGTCCTAAATTAGAATGTTAAATTGGGGTTTAAATCATATGAGAGGCATTATTTTTTCAGGGTCCAAGAGCTGATGTGACAAAGGATGTACAGTGAAGTCCTACACTTGCCTTAGAGTCTCTTCCTGGATCATGCAGATCCTTTTGCACTAGCTGTCCTGATAAATTTTATAGCTATGGGTGATGCCAAAAAATTGATTGATATTATTCCCTCCTTTTTTCTTGAGCAGGTCTAAGTGCAATGTCTGTCCCAGATCTCTTCCTGGTTTAAGTTAAACCAGACGCCCCCAGCATCCCAGCATGCTCTAGGCTGGGCGGGGCTGTCTGCTCCATAGCAGGGCTGCCCCTCCCCTCTGCTCCCTGGCTAGAGCTTGGCAGAGACTGCAGGCATCTGCCTGGCTTCCCCCTGTTCCACCCTTCCCTCCCCATCCCCTCTGCCTTACACACACCTCTCTGCATTAGCTAGCAGACCACATAATGGCTACCGTCCATGCTGTGGCACACAGGACAAATGCAGAATCAGCAGGTAGCTAGTAATGTTCCTCTGTTGTTTTCTTAATGGGGTGATAAACACCGTGTTATCAATTCCCTGCAGGGCTGGTTAGAAGTGGGGGGAACCCTTTCTAATCAGAGCCTGCTGCCAGGGCCTGGCCATGCCCCTCATCAGCTTAGTACTATAGAAGGGAAGGGAGGGTTGCTCTAGTGCACCCCGGCTTCTAGCCTGAACCACTGCAGGCACATGCCTGCATTTCTGGGATGTCTGTGCAATTACACACTGATTTAGCCTATCCAGGTTAGACTAACCTACAAATATTGAATCAATTCAAGCTTTTCAATGTCTGTGTCACAGCCCTGAGGCCTGTGGTGTCTCGTAATTGAGAGAAGAGTGACTGGACAACAGCCCAGCAAATGTTGCAAGGTGTACCTAATGGAGTAAAGAAAACAGCAAATCTCTTTTTGTCCAAGACTTTTGAAGACTCTTCTAATCAAGTCATAAGTTATAAATAATAAAAATGATAAGGGCTTCTAGTGGCCTGCATTATTACAATTGTAAATCCTAGCAATTTGGGGCAATTATACTAGAATCTATAGTAACTTTACAAAAGTTTACTTTTCCCTTTGCAAGAAAGAAAATCTCAAGAAATGTTGAGCATTAGCATAGCTCTGTTTTTTCTTTTTCTGTTTTTTTTAGTAGAGTTACCCCTGCTGAGAATCAGTCTCTCTTTTTAACCTTTCACTTGACAAGTTGTACTGTACCCTCTTGTGATGGGCAGGTAAATAGACCCCTGATGAATTGTTGTTATGATGGGTATATTTCCTAGGTGTACTACCTTTCATCAGCATGTAAGTTTGTTTTTCCTTGACTTGAACTAGTGGGTTTTCTCCCTGGTGAACTGAAGCCTTTGAGTGACCTTGCCTCAGTAGGCAGGTAGAGATGTGCATATATTTGAGATAGCATTGAACTATGCCATCATAGAGAGTTTGTTGTTGGTATTGTGCTGTCCTTAATCCCTCTTCGGCTAAAGATGTTACCTTGGAAAGAGAGAGAGAAGGTGAACAATTTTCTATTCAAAACAGTCTGTCTTTATATCACTTTTGTGTTTCAAGCTGGAATCCCTGAAACCTTTTAGAGCCCTATGATGTTCCCAGCAACATAAACTTCCATTTGTTTGGCAGGCTAAGGTATAACTTCACATAAAATGTAGATGACCCATTTGTGTTTAAAAAATCCTAATCGACCCGTCAGCATGGCAGCAGGAGAGCTGTAAGCATTAAGCAGTCTTCAGGGCTTCAGGTTCACTATTTGCATCGCAGTTGTTTGGGTTTCTGCTCCTCATAGAGCTTCCTGAGCTCATTCTGATAAGTAAAGCCAAGTTTACTTTGTTAAGCTCAGCAGTTCCCAGCAGTAAAGAGATAACAGGGGAAAAAAATATGATTTTTAGGAGACAAGATGTGAATTGTCTGTCTGCATAGGGAGGCGAGGAGCCTTTTGAATGACTTTATTTGTTATTAACAGGTATATTTGCATAATCATGCATGGTGTCACACACACACACACATACACACACACACACACACACACACACCCTCCCCCC
>NW_017729022.1:166114960-166148321 GCF_001723915.1 Gavialis gangeticus | reverse complement strand
CCCCCCCCCCCCCCCCCCCCCCCCCCCCGTGCATGCACGTATACACCACCTATAAGGAATGTTGTATTTGACAACAGCATCAGTCTTAAAAGCATACATTAATTTAATAGACTGTTCTGGAGCCATTGTTGTCTGACAGTTGAAAAAAAGTAAGAGGAGTTGCAGATTTTCAGATGAGTAAATTGTGCAAAACTGCAGCTAATTTACATGCACAATCACCTTGACTGCTTGTACAAATCAGGTAATTGCGCATGCAAATGGCTAATTAACACGCAATTAGCTGATCTGCTGATGCAGTATTAGGAATTGTAAGCATATATTAGACATGTATTTGCAAACTAATTGTATGCGAAACTCTGATCCATAGTACTTACTAGTAGATTATTTTTTTTAATTGTGACTTATGGGTTGTGTTTTCAAAAGTGGCCATTTAGGAGTACAAATCTCACTGAAGGTTGTCATTACCAAAACTCCTAAATCACTTAGGCAGATTTGAAATCCTTATCCTAGCACTACAGTTGGGCATTCAGTTTGATGCAGATGTGCACTACCCCTGTGGGAGCACTAGGCAGCATTGTCCCTAAGGCAGATTGATGAGGCTAGTGGCACTGTGGGTGCCACACCAGGGAATACAAAGAATGCAGTTGGGCCCAGTCATATGTGGGTTGTCTCTCATGGCCTCTGCCCTGCACAGGGGTAAGTGTAATTTGATCTTGGTTTTTTTGTAAAATGGTCTCCTACCGAAGAAGTGCTGGGTAGCCATTCTTTAAATAAATAAAATAACTCAGGTTTTAAACATGTTTACCTCCAATAATTGCATGGTAGAAAAATAAACAAAGGAAGAAGAAGAAAGAAGGAGTCTAATCTGGCATTTATTAATTTGTCATTTAACTACCAAATAGTTAAGAAATCAGAGAGAGAGAAATTCTCAGCAGGTGTAAATTTTCACAGTGCCATGAAACTATGTGCTGATATACACAAGTTGTGGAAGCTTGCTGTAGGATTTCTATTTCTCTCTCTCTCTCTGTTATTCTTATTATTTTTAGTTAGCACCATAGCTGAGCATATTCTTTATTGAAAGTAGTGGTTTACATTTTGAAGCAGAAGAACTGGTGGTAAGAATGTGGATGCCTTCCTGGTAACTGTCAAAGCTCACACTGTACTGTTAACACCAGATTTTTGGTGTGCTAGCTAAGTATATAACACAGAAGTGGGAGTAAGACAAGCTTCTGAAGGCACACAAACTTTGGAAAACGCATCTCTGTGTTGTTTTTATCCCATATGCAATACCAAAATATTTTAATCTATGTTGGTGATCCTTCACTGATTTTGGAACTGTATTTTAATTCATTAATCTCTGGAATTCCACTGTAGTAAGCTTTCTTTAAAAACGTTTTAATTTACAAGAAAAAAAGGAAAAGGAAATATCACGCTTAATTTAGAAGTTCCCTAAAATACAAGAGTGACATTCAAGAGACAGACTGCTAAACAGAGTTGGGATACTCTCACAGAGCAATACTCTTTATTTCCATCCTGAAACATTCACATTCTATCTATAGAATCTGATTATACGTAGTATTTTTCTTATTCAGAGAACCTCAAAGCACTCTAGAAAGTAATGAGTTAGATGCTGATAATGCAGTGACTGTGTCGGCAGAAGGAGCAGCTGTTATACACTCAGCAATAACTCTTATGCAGCCTTGGACGTT
Source organism: Gavialis gangeticus (assembly GCF_001723915.1). NCBI lineage: Eukaryota > Metazoa > Chordata > Crocodylia > Gavialidae > Gavialis > Gavialis gangeticus. The sequence continues at coordinate 166,146,612 of NW_017729022.1, read as the reverse complement.
AAAATCTGTTTTATGAAGAGGGAATTTGGCCCGGGGAGCTAGGGATAAGTTTTCAGAAAGTGCCATGGGGTCCTGGTTGACCACCAAAGACAGAAAGGATGTAAGTTTAACGTCTCATACAAAGAAGAGCACATTTAGCAGGGCAGCATCCACCTAGTGGTACTTTGTCATAGTGTCAGAGAGAGAGTTTAAGTTCTGGTGTGGCAACAGTGCCCTCTGACCTGGAGGCAAGAATGCTACTAAATGATACAATGGAGGCCTCCTGAAAATGGAGAGAGAGTTTATTTAAGAGCATATTAAGAAAAGGGTATCAATCCTAATAATAAAACAAAGCCCATCCACACTTCTGGCCTGTAAAGCGCAACGAGCAAAATAATTCAGTGTGTAGATCCCCTGCTCTTCTTAGAAGTCTGCAGTGGCAGTGCTGAAAATGGGGGTATAGTTTGTAGCTGTGTTGGTCTAAGGACATAGGCAGACAAGGTTCTTTGAGTAAATCTGATATATTTTATTAGACCAACTCAAATAGTTGGAAAAATTTTTTTGCAAGCTCTTGGGCACAAACACCCTTTGTGAGGCTGAGGAAGCATCTGCAGTTGGTCTGTGCTCCTCAGTACTGAAAACAGGAATTTGAGATGCGAAGTAGGATGCTTGTTGTGCTTATTTGCATGCTGATACCCAGAATGCTTTTCCAGTTCATAGATTGCTCTTATCAGCTCTAGTGTCCAAGCTCTGGGAGCAGAACTGAAAATGGGCCTTGTTAGTGCGTGTACATTCCCCCCTCCCATGTGTGCCTTGCAATTTAAAGATACAGACTTAATTGAATGACAAATTATGATTAGCAGGGAGCTGAAGCCTAACTGTCACAAAAGGGGAACTGGGAGTTTGGGGAAAATGCGTGCTTGGTGTGCTAGTTGCCATGTTTAGATTTTCACCTCTCTTGCCCTGTCACTGTCTTTAAAGGGACAGATAGGCTGCTTAAGAAACATACCGATTTAGCTAAAAAGTTTGGGATGCCTTGAGACTCTTTCAACTTGTGCAAGCATGATTCACAAGATAAACCAAAAGTTTTCAAATAGGAATCCATAGTGTTAAAAACATTCTGACCTGTTGTGATCTGAGTTCTTTACAAAAGAGGAATTGCTGTATTTTCTTGCATAGTCACAAAACAAATGAAAACACAGAGCTGGTAATTTCTGAGAGGTGCCTCGAATCTATGGAGAGGTGCCTTGAGTCTAAAAAGGTTGAGAAACATTGGTCCATAAGGTGCATCTCCGCCCTTGTGTCTCTCTCTCTCTCTCTGTACATCATTTTTCATCTCAGTTCAGATACAAGGGATGCAAATTACAGGTTTAGAATTCCTTCACTTTTAACAACCTAGAGCCCAGGGTCTGCAAGTATTTCCACATGGGTGAACCACAGCTTCCCTATCGAACATCATTAACTTCAACAAGACTCACTGGTGACCTAAGTATCAGTTTGCATATATTTGTTTGCAGGATCAATGCCTATAGCTATAACACAATTAAATACATTTCTTTATGTAAAGATTATACACACACACGTATATTTCTGTTTCAACATACATACATACATATGTGTGTGTATTCTTCTAACTTGACATTGTTCCTGTGAAACTAATGTTAGACTAGACTGTCTCATGGACCTCCCTACAGTTTAGAAACAGGATACCACATAGGGGACTGGGAATGACTGATGAATTTGGTTGCGGGAATAAAAATTACTCTGATAAATCAGTTAAGAACCTGTTCGCACACAAGAAATGAATGCTAAAAATCTTCTGTGAAATAGAGAAGCTATATATCTGTTCCTTTAAGAGACTGCCCTTTTTTGAGTTGATCCAGATTTGTTCAAGTCTATAGAAAAACATATTGAGAGTTGAATTGTATCATGTTTCTCACCTTTGACAAGATGTCACTGTCTGGTATGTAAAATCTCCCTGCATCCATGCTTGTCTCAAAGCTCACCTGGAAGGGGAAATGTATATTATCTCTACTTCCATCTAGCAGAAGCTAGAAGAGTCTTGGATGGGGAGTTTCTAGTAGTTTGTGCTGATGTGTTCTGGGTTTCTTTTCTTTCTTTCTTTTTTTGAAAAATAGTAAGTAGTAAGGGAAGGGATGAAAAGTGACTGCAGCTGACATATTTTTCTTACCCTGAGTGGTGAGTCTGCATAGTGGCTTTCAATATTTTATTGCTTGTATCCGGTACTCTGTGCTATGTTTTGGCACTAACCATGGAAAGGGTCATATGGAGATACAGATATATGGTTTTAAGTAGAGTAATATGTTTTGAATCCTTCCTGAAGTTATGCATGCAATTAGCAGCAATGGAAAACTACACTTTCCCAAACAGACTTCTTACTTGTGAAATCCTCCAGGGATCAGTTTTCTTATTGATTCTTTTCAATATCCATCTACTAGCTCTAGATGAATTGGCCAGACAATATGAACTCAGATGGTAGCAATATACAGATAATAATACAGTGCTCTCCTTGTACACCATGTTCAACTGAATAAACTGGATCCTTCACTATCCATAACAATGGTCCAGCACCTCAGTGAGATCATTCCATGTACAAAGTTGGCTGATGGTGAACCTAAGCAAGATCAAGTTGATAATGGTGGGCAAAGGAAAGCCTTTTGAAGAGTTCACAGCCACAATGTCATCTCCTCTGCTTAAAGGTACATGTTTACAGTTGGTCAATTAAGTTCAAAATCAGGTTCAAGATCTGGATCCTTATCTTCAACCATTGGATCCTTATCTGGTGCAGGATAGCTATAAGATGGGGTAACCTAACATTGTGGATAAAGGTTGCAGTCAACATTTTCATAATTCAGGCACAAGACAAATCTACCATAAGGGTCAAGTTTGTATGAAAGACCAAACTTTCTCAGGGTCTGGACCAAGACTTTGGAACAAATACTCAAAAACCTTACTGCCTTCAGGTACAAATGGAAGGTGGGGTTGTTTGACCTTGGCTTCTCTAACATAAATCCATAGCAATATGTGTCTTTAAAACTAACTAGTCCCTACCAAAACCTCCACCACACATGTTGTTTCCCTCTGGGGAGAGGATAAGAGAACAAAAAAAAATATGACAGATGTTAGCCATGTGGCTTAATGCACTTCTGGAAGACACTGAGTGCAACGATGAACACAGTATAAGAAGCGATACAGATTATAATTTTATACTACAGGTTGCCTGCATTTTATGTTCTCTACTTCCTTTGAAATGCAGGCAGTTGAACTCTTTGGAAAACAAAGGAAATGGATCTTGGGTCACCCAGGCAAGAGCACTTACGATTTCTCCCATTACTCAAGGGGTGACTGTACCTGGCTAATGTAACCACTGTAGTGATGTGAGACAGCTAATTTGGCTTGGTGCAGTCTCACATGGACACATCTATACTGCTTCCAATTTGGAAGGTAGTGCATGGCTATCTCCAGAGCTGGAAGCAGTTTAGGTGTGCTTACCTCCACTTCTGCTGCCTCCTTTTAGCAGCTGGATGCTACCTGGTATTGTGAGGATATCCAGCAGGGAGATGCTCTGGGACCACGTTTTTGAACTGGGGACAAAAATCCTATTTCAGGATCTCTGTGGGGGGCTATGGGGAGACAGCCCTGTAATTTGTGTCTGTCAAGGAAAATTTGGGATGGTAAGTCATGTTCATTAAAATATCACAAATTGTAACAGGAAATTGAATGCACCGTGAATTGTTTTTTTTCCCCCTCTGTGAATCAACAAGCTCATTGTCTTAACCTGTAAGTTTTGAGATCCTTATATATTCCCAGTGCAGAAAGGAAGCTTCTAGGTCTGCTGCTGCTGGCTAAAAGACATAGATGCATTATTAGGGATAACTTGGTTTATCTCATTTGACACTTTTCTGATATCTCTTGATCATTAAGGGCTGGATTAAGTGGGAAAAAAACATCACTTACACCGATGTTATGTAGCTTATGCCTCAGATCTTTTATGAGAGAGTTTGGGTGCTTAATGTCTTCCAATTCAAAAAGAAAAATCGAAGGCTTGTGTGAGGCTTCATTCTGTCAGGTGGTGAGATGAGGTTTCAGCGAGCAATTAAAGAGAACTCATCAACTTGAAAGTCACATTTCCAGTTGAAATTGTATACCTAGCATGAATTTAACGAAAATAAATGGGAGGAGAACTTGTCTTTTCAGTTTACTTAGTGGATTTGATAGTCTCTTGGGCTAATAGTCTCTTCTACTTCCTGTTTCATGAACTCACATAATAGTGCATTTCTCTTGTACTGTTCTGGCAGAAGCTCTCTGTATGCTCTTCCCCTGCCCCTGCAAAAGGGTGCTTGCCAAAAGGTTGCGGCAGCAAAGCTGAAGCAAACAAGCACACAATCAAAGGCAGGCATGTATACAGAGAGGAAGTGGGCTGGGGGAGATGAGCCTCTGTATGTCTGGTTGCATTTTTTTCAGGCTTGCTCTAAAATGTTACTAAATTTTCATGAAGGGAGGAGAAATGTCCTTATAATATTTATTTTAAACATTCTAAAATTTCAGGGCATAGTTTAATGGGATAATTCGTTAAAACTGCGTTGTTTATATTGCTCAGTTTAACAATATTGAGCTTTACACTGAGCCTTAAATGGAATATAGAAATCAAGCATATGGCCCTCTGGATGCTCAGAAAGACTAGTCACATAAACTGAACAGGTATTTTTGGCAGTCCTCTGTTGATGAAGCAGGAGGGAGGCTCTTGCATTACTTCAGTCAGTTAGCAGAAATAGTAGGATAACCCTGAAGAGAACCAGTCCAGGAGCTGATATCCAGAGCGTTCAAATCAGATTCTTCTTTTATTTTAACAGTTTGCTTTTCTGTAGCCTCTTTCACCAGAGGAACTAAACTTTACAAACACCAGGTTTCCAATGCCACTCTGAGATAGGAATTATGATACCCAGGTATAGACGGAAAACTGAAGCTTGGGTAGATTAAGTGACCTTCCAAAGGTCATCAAATGAATTGGGGCAGAGACAGTACTAGGCGCTGTGAAACCTAGTTCCCATCCTTTTGCTGTTGGCTTTGTTTTTGTTGATCATGTAGGATTAAAAAAGGCACAAGGCTTATTCACCTGAGTTCTTGAAATGGACTTCTGTTAGACCTGCACCAGAGCAAATTTCATCCCCTGTCTTTACTTCATTGTGTGACTTGACTTGGGAAAGGCAAAGGACTGCATAACTACTTGGTGCAGAGAGATTGTCTTGTGGGGAAAACTGGACTTAGAAGTAAGTAGATTGTATAAGCTAATTGCAGAAAAAAAATTAAATGGCAAACAGAGGCTTAGTGCATGAACCAGGGGTAAGTTAAACTGATGTAAACTGGTTTTAAAGCACTGTAATGTCTTTGAACAAAATTTCAGTAGTTTATTTAAATCAGGCTCAAACATCACATCTTCAGTTAAATTGATGCGAGTTCTTTGCATAGATGACCCCAAAAGAATCCTAACCATAAAAACTGCACTTAAAATAAAATAAATTACTTTTTTTTCCCTCACAAGCAGCTTTGTTGTATCATTTCTGTTTCATCTTTATTTTGCTTGCTGATTGAATGTGTGGTTATTGCTTTATTATTACTCATCATCATTTCATACTTTTACTTGAAAATGGGATGTGGGCTGTTAAAACCTACTTTGTTTAAGTTTCTTTTCTTTCTTTCCTTTTTTTCCCCTTGAACATGCTCTTACCAGCTTCAAAATAAGAATAAGAGAAACTGTTGAAGAAAATTAAAATCCTATAAAGTTACTCCACTATTACTATTAGTTGCAAAACATCCTGAGCAAGTACCAAAGGTTGTATGGTTTCATTTTTCTTTCCTGGAATTGCTATTCAACCAGAGTACTTCCTACCACTGTTGATCAACACAATCAAACATGAAAGCCTGACTTAAACTCTCACAGTCTCTTTTTCATCCTATAGTTGAAAATGTCCTTTCATCTCTTCAGATGTTCCTAAACATGGCAACAAGCATGGCTCTGCAACAGATGCAATTCTTTCTAGGTCTCTAGGTAACATTTTAACCTGTGTAATGTTCACAGCACAGCATCGTAAGTAATATTCCAGGAAATACGCTGCTGCTTGTTGAAAAGGATAGGACCCCAGAGATGCCTTTAAATATGCCTGTAAAGTGAGAGGTGCCAAGAGAAAGATAATATGGCTGATTATAGTTATTTACCTTACATTTTCATTCGCCCTTAACTGGGTGTAATTTAGGGGCATGAAATCTCTTATTGGAAGTGTATTTGCATTAAACAGCTCTAAGCAACCATGAAAGTGCAGAAGCTGAAAAATTGACAGACTGGGTTCCTAGAATCCCAAAGTAGCATTTTTGTAATAGGCATACAAACAAATCAAATAAACATGTTTTGCTTCAACGATTTAAAGAATATGGTCTTTGGAGTAATTTGTCTTTTTTTTTAACTATCATTTCTAACCTTTTCATTGCCTATCGCTATTTTGCAGCTCCTCCTAACAATCTGCAGCAATTTCCAAACCAGCTGTTGGGGTTGCATACCATTGTGCTTTTGTTTAGATTTCCATGAGCTATCAAATCAGCCTATAAAGGGGATTACCTGGCTGTGTTGTTTTTCAGGTCTGCACTTCTTTTTTTGGATAATTCTTTTTTGCATTTATTTTAATTAAAGAAACAATAAAATATTCTGAAAATCATAAGCCATACAGTTAGCTGGACTCTAATTGTGCAAGAAGGGAATGGTGCTCTTTTTTGTTGCTGTTGCTTTATTACTCTTCTAACTTCCATCTCAAACAATCATACATAAATTATAATACACAGAAAAAAATTGTGGATCTGTTTAAACAACCTAGGCTTTCCTAAGAGAATTGATCTTTTGCATACGTTTCCACTCAAGAGGCCTTTGATTTTTATGATGAGCCTGAAACATTTCTGATACAAATATGTACAGATGCCTCCTTCAACCCCAGAGGTGGCTGCATTACAGTGATGGATTAAATGATCTGGTTCTCTCTTACACTTTCTTCATAGCCCTCTGGCTTAAAGCAAAGTGGATTAGCAGTTTTGTGATCTTTGCATAAATAGAGCTATGGAAATGCAAAGTGTTTTAGTATTTATTTAAATATATCATGAACTAGTAAATGAAGGAAAGTTGGAACAACTTTTTATAGATATAAAATAACATCTTCAAAGTCTTCAAACATGCAACTGTCTGCCTGTGTTTGAAAATCTAGCATTGTAGCTGTGATGGGCCAGAGAATATATGAGAAGCAGTACGTGTTTGGTACTATTTTTATTGGTTCAGCTACATGGTTGGGGGAGATATCACACAAGTTTTTGGGCACAGACAAATCTTACTTTTGCCTAGCATCTTCCCTATTTATATGATCAGTCCAATAAAATATAGAACCAGACAAATTATGTTTTGAACTTCTAGGCTTATGTGGCCACATATGTGTTTATAGATGCAGGGATTAGGTTTCCTCTGTTAAGTCTTATGACAGTGTATATGCTTCCAAATATCTTATAGAATTCACATTTTAATACTATACATACTCCCCCTTACAATAGGTGCTATATGTAAACCATGGTCTACTCTAGATATTTTCAGTACAAAAGGAATCATATTGACATAAAGGATACTTCTTCAATTTTTGTTCCTGGTTTGCAAACAGAGTACATTTTAATTAAGGCTTGTCAGTCCAGATCTAATTAATACATTTACAGTAATGTCTCCATCTTCTGGAGGTGAACTTGACTTAGAAACTGTCCCTGTCAGAGAGTGGCTGATGATATCAATTTAAGGACTTCTTATTTTTCTGCTTTAAGAAAGCTTTTTGTGCTTTGTGCTATCCTAGCTGGACAGAGGGTTTCAATATTATCCTAAAGGATCACTGTGCGTTGCTTATTAAAATGCATGCACAGGCAACAGACTAGAAAATCCCCAAAAGAAAGGCTGGCATTACACCTGGATAGCATGCTATTTAATCCAGTAGCAGCCCATGAAAGTCTTTTATTGTGATACAGTTACAGAGGTTGCCTGTCAATTACATCAAATAAATCAAGAATTTACTCCTCCCAGATGAAGATTCTGATGATCCATGAAAACACTCTGAGAAACACTTCTGGGTAAAACCAGCCTGGACAAAACGTTTTGCTCATGCCCACATCTACAGGGGCAGATGGGGACGGCATCTCCCAAAGCAATCAGTGGGCAGGCTCCAGGGCTGCTATGAAGCTCTTCCACTTGCTCTGTTGTCAGATCCCTGGATTTAATTGGAGCTCTAGTGATTGTTGATGTTTTCCTTAAAGCCCTGGTGCCTGGTATCAGGCAAGAGTCTCAGTTTTCATTTAAAGAAAAGAGAGCGAGATTAAAGGTAAGTTTTTCACTCTCCCAGTTGTGGGAAAAGTGTTAAAATACAAGCCATAACAGGTCCAAACCCAGAAAGAAAACAACAATAACAACAACAAAAATCCCACATTTTAAAATCTCAGCCACCCTCATGATTTTTAAAAGCTTGGGGATGCTGATACGGTCACCACTACTTTGTGGGTCCAATCTTTATTGCTGTGTTTTAACTTTTGTGTTTTGGAAACAGGTACCTCAAGCAAAGGTGCCTCAGGTGAAACATATTTAAGTGCTGTCATAAGCAGGGTCTACAGCACCCACATTATTCCTCAAAGATCTCCTGAACGCAAGGTTTAAATCAGTGCATGTGCATCCATTGCCTATTATCTTAAATACCTATGCAACATCTATTACCATTGTATCCGAACATCTCACAGCTTTCCATGCTTTTACCCCTGTAAGTATCACAGTGGTCAAGAAGCACTTTTATCCTTATTTTTTAGATCAGAAACTGAGGCATGGAAGGGCTAAGGCTCAGATTGTCAGAGGGATGTACAGTAGTTACACCATTCCCATAGATTTCATTGAGAATTAAGCACCTAAGTACCTTTGTGGAGCTAGTCATGACTTGCCCAGGATCAGCCAGGAAGTCTGCAGCAAAGCAGAGAATTGATTTCAAATCATCCAAGTCCCAAGCCAGTGATCACTATGCCATGCCTCTTCCTTCACATCTTCCCTAGTCCAGTACCCCTGGATTCATGTCCCAGTCCATTCAATAGCTATGGAATGGTACAAATGTAAGTGGCATGGAAGAGCTCCACAAGGTGGTGGATTATGACAGATGACAAGCATGTGCTAGTAATAGGTACAAGCTTCTTTGACCTATCTTAATTTTTTCTAGTGAAGCCTTTAATTGCCAGGGAAAGGTATAGACAAAGGCAATAAAAGAAACCCCCAAGCGAACCGGAGCTATACCATGGCTTTAAAAGGAAATACATTTTAGAAAGATTTTTTTAATTAATAGGGATTTTGTTGTCAGGCTAAAACAGACTAAAAATAAACAGCTGTATAGTACTTCATTAAGCTGCCTGCTTGCAGTGATTTTCCCATTGATTAGTCTCAGGGCTAATGCTGGTTCATTCCTCATTTCATTGCTAATTAACATCAGCTCTGCTTCTGACCACTTGACCGCACTCTGTCTGTGAACATGTGCTGGTTTGGCAAGTAATAACTATTTCTTCCTTCTTAAAAGACAGAATTAAGGGAAAAAATTGCTATTAAGCATGGATTTCTAGCTGCTTCTACTGTAAAGCGGGCAAGCTGTAAAGCCATATAAGACCCAAACTAAAGGTAATAAACACAGTTTACTATGCACAGGAGTTTGATTGAAGGACTACGTAAATACAGATGATGAGCTCAAGCTGCCTTACAAATTGACAGACTTGGCTTATCTTGAGTCAGTCTCGTTGATGCAGGCACTTTTGGGATGTTAACAGTGCAAATTACCTGACCCAGGGGCTTACCATAGTGGGCCTTTAGGGGAAAGGGGACTTTGAATGGATGGCACTTACTTTTTCAAGCCCCACAAGGTATTCTGGGTTTGAATAATGATATGAAATTCATTGGCGATAGGTAGAGAAAGAAAAGGAGGCATCACGCCATAGTTATAGCTTTGTCAGGCAACCTTCATGAAAGTAGAATATAGATGAAAATAGAGGAGTGAAATACTGAAATTGGCACAGCCACATTCTGAGAAAATCTCTAACAACTTTAATGAAATTAGCTGCTTCTGTTCTGGGTGAAAAGGTCAATTTTTCCATAAAACTCAAGTAAACTGGCATTTTGGAAAACATCTACTAAACTTGGCACAAAATAAATAATGTTATCCCAAAGTCTTGGTTCTATTCCAGATCATAGCATTTTCTTTTAATTGAATTGAGTATTGCATTTCATTTTCAGAAAGTCTTTTCTCATTTTTTTTCTTACATTCAGAAGCATTCATATCTCAGGACTAATCAGAAAGTCAGCCTTATAAAAAATCTATCAATCAGGAACAGTTGCAGAAGAGAGCGCTTGCCTAACTGATAAGCCTTTCTTACCTACTTTTGAGAGGAATCCTAATTTACTTGTTCATCAGGTATATATTTTATACATTTCCACTGTTAAGATATGACATTTAGGGCTCAAACTTACAGATGTTTCTGCATATGAGTAACTCTATTCATATATATAGTCCTATTAAAATCAAGTAAAGTTAATCATGTGCATAAATACTCAGAGAATCAGGTCCTGTAATATAACTTATCATTGCTTCATTTATTACTTATGCCAGTGGTTGTCAGCCTTTTTAGACCCAAGGCATCCCTAAGAAAATGCCAGCTCTTACTTTTCACTCAATTTTTGACTGCAGAAAAATAATACAGTAATTCTTCTATTGCAAGGCACTCAGGAAGACCACAACAGATCATAATGTTTTTATATTGTTGTTTCCTATTTGAAATATTTGATTTTATCTTATGAACATGTTTGTACACTTAACAGTGCTAACTCCATGACACCCTTGAAGGGATCTCAAGGCACTCTGGGATGCCGCAGCACTGTGGTTGAGAATCATTGACTTGTACTCTTTTTCCACGGTACTCAGTAAAGAAAGGAGTATATTTTACTCGGACGAGAGAATCTGCAATCATTCCTGGTGTTTTAGGACATAAATTAATCATTGAATATGGTAACAAAGAATTGTTTCCTCTGTGATGAGGTATTGAGCAACTAGGCTATAAGCAGGTGCCTGAGCAACATAGCTGATCTACTTCTTTGACATCTGTGGGTGTTGCTAGACCTGTTGTCCCACAGGGTCAGGCCTCTGCTGCTCCTGAGGCTTCAGGGGCCTGGTCCTGCAGGCACTCTGCCTTTAGCTGGGGGCATGATAACCTGGTATGCGCACTGCAGGAAGCCATTCCCAGGGTATGCATCTGCAGGGTTTGCAAGGGAATTCCTGTGATGTGCAATAAACAAAACAGACATCTTCCTGCTTGAGGTGTCACAAACTATTACTACCTTTGGTCACAGCAACATTTTTGAGCACCTGAAATGTGACGGGAGGCTGAGACACGTATTTTTTCTGTTTTTGTTTGTTTGTTTGTTTGTTTTATGGTGGTACAGAGGTGATGTCTATTTGCACCTTAGTACTATTATACATTGTAGAAGCCCCCAACATTGCTCACCGACAGTGGCAGAAAGACCAGACTTCATTAGCCTATTCAGATTTAGCAGTTCCTTTTGTTGAAGGCCAATCAAGTTGCAAGAATGGCTATTATCTATATTGTAAACACAGTTTCTTGAACTGGAATATAAATCTGGAAAGGACTGATGCAGGCTCTTTTTTTCTGTTCCCACAACACTTTTGGTACCACTTGCTCCTATGGTGTCTTCTGTAGTATTTTTAGCTCATCTCATGGCATTTCCATTTGTGGTCTAGGTCAGGACTGTAGAGGCAAGTAAAAATAAAAAATTCTAGGAAAAAGAAACAGTACCCTTCTGTGTTGACAGTAGTCGGCAGATGATCCACTGAAAGAAAGTGGAGAAGAGGAAATTTTTAACCTTTTGTCAATAGGGGCTGCTGTACACAGAAAGCAGTCATTGTAGAGAGAGAGCAGTCAACTCACAGTTCCCCAGCATCCCAGGACACTTTACACCTCCCTCGCAAACCCCGCCTGTGCAGGGTGGGTAGGCTAGCCTTGGCCCAAGCTGTGCGGAGCTGTGCTCTAGCACTCCCCAGCTTCTGGCCTGAGTCACCGCACGCATGTTGCTGCATTTTCAGAATCAAAAGTGAATGTGTGTTCACTTCTTATCAGTTCAATCTATGCAGCTTAAACTAACCTGCAAAGATTGAATTCATTCAGCCTCAGGCTTTTTGACTCTCTGTACTTAGCCGTAGTGTCTGAGCTGAGAAGTAATGCCTTCTTGGCCATCTGCAGAGCTTGAAGAAGGCAGAGATGTGTGATTGGAGAGGGAGTGTTACTGGGATAGGCACAGGTTTAAAATAGTAAACAAGTATCTGGATACTTATCCTTTGTCAGTTTTCAAGGTCTCAGTAGGAAAGGTCATCAAGCAACCTTTCTACCACTCTGGCAATATATTCCAGTTTGATTTTTCTAAATGCCTGTAGAAACATTTTTAAAATATTGGCAACAGGGTGCCATCCTGGCCAAATACTAGTGTGGGTAGTTACATTCTACCCACATAAAATTTCCCCTGTGTGTACAGGTAGAGGGATTAATCATTTCCTTTCCTAAAAATATGTTTGGCAATATTGCTGACACATCATGGCTGCTCACTTCTGTATTGGAGACGTATGCCTTATGGTTTGTTTTGTGGGATGATTCCTCTATTACTTTTAATAATACAGTTACATTTTATTTAGAAAGTATGAAAAAGGTATAGTAGGCTCTTAGGAAGCAGAGGAAATAAAATATCTGCTCCTATAAACTTGCAATCTAAATGAACAACTTAGTTGAACATAATATCAATACAGGTAAAAATTTTGGAATTGTCTAAGTGATTAGTAGACCCTGTGCCCTGTTGTCAGAAGTGACAAGCAGTAGGTCCATTAAACTTAAGCTCCTAAGTGCTTAAGGGACCTGTTTTCAACAGGAGACATAAAGAAAGGAGGGGTGGGGGAGAGGGGTGCTTAGGCCACTCTGAAAATCCCACAGATAGTTTGTTTGCCTCTTCAGGGCCATAAGTATCTTTAACAATCTGGTGCTAAGTCAGTTTTGAAAATTAGGCTCTTCAGACATTTAGGCAGGTTTAAAATTGTATGTCACTTTCCCCTGAAAAGCAGTCTATTGAGAATGAGACTTTGTTGCTTTGAAGATCTTACCTTCTTTGGATCCACCTTTTAAAATGTTTGCATTACGATCTTTTTAAAAAAATCTTTTCTCCCCTTGCAGTCTTTTTACCCAGCTCTCTTTCTGTACCTCCAGGGTAGGAACTGGGGCAGAAGATAATGAGCTTCCTGGAGACTGTACATTTTAAGGAAAAATTTGGAGGAAAGGTTGGCAATATCATGAAGGGGATTTCACTTATAATGAAAAATGGAACATGACCTAATAGTAAAAGTGAAAAATGGAAATGATTGGGAGCTAGGTTTGTAGATATCCCTTGTTCTTTGTCATCCCAGCTACTACTCTTCCTAATACTTTGCTGCATTTGCTTGCTGCATCTTGTCTAAAACTGGATAGCAAGCTCTCTAGGTCAAGGCCATGTTTTTTTATCTGTGCTGTAAAGTTCCTGGAACACATTTAGGAACTATTAAAAAAAATAGTAGCAGCAATACATATTTGCTATGTAAACCATCCTGGGATTCTTTACTGTGACTAGGATCTCCTAAATACAAGACATTAATAAAAATAATTATTTGTCTTCTGTGCATTCAGTTGATGAAGACATTCCTTAGAAAATAATAGAATGCTGGTGTAAACTTAAAAAAAATAGATCTTGGGCACTGTGGTCTGTTACTTAAAATGAAAGGTGCATGAGAAAGATGCCTTTTTGACCTCTTTCACCCCCACTCCTCAAAAGGACACCATCAGTTCACACAGTTCGTAGTTAGTATGAGACGGTCTCTGTTGTTTGAACTGTAAGTTGGCTCATCTTGTTAAGCAAGCTCCAGTGGCCTCTTGTTTCACTACAGGCTAGAATTTGGTGAATAAAGTATGATTAATGGCTTTTACAAAGCTCTGGATGGACACCCAAAGGAAAGCAATAATACCGTTGCAGTATTACAAGTCAGCAGCATATTAAACATTTTTTTTTCCTTAGGAAAGGATTTCCTGTTGAGGTCCTAGAGAAAAATAAGTTTCATTAGTTGAGCATCGAGGAAAGATAGAGCAACAGGATTGATTGTAATAAGCCTCTCCTTTTTACCGAAAATCCATTACTTTCTGAGCTATTAAGTGATGAAAGGGATTAAGAGAATAAAAAAAAATATATAAGCAGGACTGTATTCGTAAATCTAATAAAGATGATAACAGTGGAGCATTTTGTGAAATTTGCATGTGAATTTATAACATTCTAATCCGTCAGCAGGCAGCGTTGTACTGCAGAAGCATGGAAAAATATCATGTATGTATGGATAAAAATGCAACAGCAGAATTTCTGGCCAAAGGAACTTTTTACCATATGAGTATCCCTATGGTTTATCTGAGAACCCATGTTTTTGGTGCTAGTACCTATGTGTTTAGCTTTTGCTTTAAAAAAAGAGTAAAATCACTTTCCATTATCTTTTCTTTCTCAGAAGGTGATCTTATAGATATTGTATAGTTAAGTGAAGGGGTCTGATGTCTTGAAGCAAAACTGGATCTCGTGCAAATGCTTCCTAACATAGGTTTTTGATTTCTGGACATTAAGTGGCCAGGTTAATGAGTTTATGGCCCCTAGATACCATCTGGACAATGCAGAACATCTGTCCTCTGCTTCCAAGGGCCCAAGAAAGAATGTCCCCCTATAACAGAAGGAAAACTCCTTGAGGAATGGGTGTGTTTCTTTTCTCTGGGCCTGCACACCAGTGTTTCTGCTGATGGGGAAGTGACATGGCAGAGCTGTACCTTGCTGTTCCCATGATTTTGGCTGCAATGGCCTGGGCAGTTGATATGGAGACACTTGAGTTGCCCATATATCAATGTTCCCCTCTCGGCCTAGCTGGTTGATCCCAAAGGAAAGGCAGAAGCCAGCATATTTGGATCCAGCTTGGTTGCAGGAGCTGCTGGGTATGAAGATCTTCAATTCATCTGCCTTTCAGGGCTCCACTCCTAGACTGGTTGCCAAAGCTGCAGAGCCCAGTCCACCCTGCCATGGCATCTGCATTTTGGTGGCATTTCTTCCACTTGGGGTAAACGCTACTTCCCCACTAGGTTGCTCCTCTGCC
This sequence comes from Gavialis gangeticus, assembly GCF_001723915.1. Lineage (NCBI taxonomy): Eukaryota > Metazoa > Chordata > Crocodylia > Gavialidae > Gavialis > Gavialis gangeticus. The sequence goes on along the minus strand of NW_017729022.1, from coordinate 166,131,322 downwards.
TGAAGCCATTGGCATGATAGAGGTTGCTAGGCTATTTTCTGCTGCCCAGCTCTTAGCATTGACAGCTGCTGATAGTACTGTCTACTGTCATAACAGTAGCAGACCTTGTCTGGTATGATCTGACCTGACCTGACCTGACCTGACCGCCACAGGATTCATTAATGACATTACATTAGCAGTGGAAATGAAAGCTGCCAATATGGGGGTTGGATCTGGATCTGAGAATTGGAGAGCTGTAACCAGCTTGGTAATGTACCCCAGTTTCCCTAGTGGAGTTCTGGCTCAGAAGAGAATTTTGTCCAAAATACTGCTGGGGGGAAAAATATTCTAGTAACAGGTGCAAGATTGATAACCTAGCTTCTACAGTTAATTCCCAGAACGAGGTACAGAATTGGCAGGGGCAGTGAAAGCTCCAGTGAGCCTCATTCCTGACTTGGATACTCAGTTCTGCAAGACTGAAGCCAAGTGTAGGTGTTCAAAAAGCCTGAAACAGAAGCAGTTTAAGTTTCATGCTTTAGGTTAAGTGCTTGGAGTTAGGTTGGGAGCAAAGAGAACAGATGTTTGCCCTTCACTTGGGGGTTCACAGTCACAGCCAGCAGTAAGTTTTTAGCAGGACAGGGCAGCTCTGTACTCAGGGGAAGGGAAGTTTAACCCCTCTCCTCCCTGGCCCCAGACTCCAGCAGTCCCTGCCTTCTCCGCACCCCACCTTTCTTTGCTGGAGCAGACAACACCACCCAGCCCAGGTCTAGGAAACATGCTGGGATGCTGAGGGACTGTGATTTAACTTGAACCAAGAAGGGGTCTGGAACAGAAGTTTCATAAACCAGTTTGACCCAAATCAGTTAAGTCTGATACTACATTCAACCAGGTTTATCTTAAACCAGTTTCAGCCATTTTGAAACTGGTTTATATGCACTGAACTTCTGTTCTGTTATAGGTTTAAACCAGTTTCTGATTACTTAAACTGGTTTATGTGTAACTTCTGTCCCTAGCCTCTACGTGCACTGAGCTTCTGTTACAGGTATAGTCTGGTTTTTGGTCACTTATACTGATTTATGTGTAATGTTTGCACCTGGAGTGAGGGTTCGTTTTTGCTGAGATTTCCAAGGAGAGATTCTCGATTTATATCATCAATTCTTTTTGCACAGGTTACTAAACAACCATAAGATGGTACCCAAGATGAGGGAGGGCATTTTAAACAAATTTAATTTGTAAGTGTGCTGTATTAATTTATATGCAGTGCAGGAGAAAAGTATGCTGTGCTTACTAGATTTATGACATTTACTGTATTAAATAGGAAACTCTGACATCAGTATGTCCATGGTGTCTGTTAACTTGTATGATGGGTTGGGAATACCATCCAAGGAAGAAAAACCCATTTTGCCAACATGTGTTGCATTTATAGTGAACTCCAAACTAGTGGATGTGCCATAGAAAGAAAGGCTGGAGTGTGATGTTTGATTCATATTCTTCTCCAGTTCATGTAATTTAAATTTTCAGGTGGGTTTGGATTTTTACTTTATCCCCTATCTTCCTCACAATAATGAAAATTTATTTGGGGGGGAGGGGGAGGAGGGACAGGATAATAACTAGCGTGCATCACTGCTGTGTTAGCTTCCATATGGCACAAAGAAAAGGCAGATGCCTTCCTTAGATAAACTAAACAGTGGTGTCTTGATTCTGGCACAGTAGTTTCCTAGCTGTTTGCAAAGAACTCCACCTCAAACAAATATTCATTTTAGGATGAACCCTGCCCACTTGGAGACAAAGGGAATTTTGCCACTGACTACACTTGATTCAGGCTTTTAAATCGTTTGTGGTCTAGAAGTTACAGAAAAACTTGGCCTTTCCTTTGATATTGCTTAGGGTGTGTGGAAGGGAAGTCCCCTCTGATGCAGACATTTTGTGTTGACTATAGATTGTTTCACCAGGAGCAATCAATCATTTTCAGCACTGCTTTTCCTTATCAGGGTTGTGGTTTTGTCAAGGTGAGTGCTTAGGTGCTCATAGGTTGCCAGCTGTAAGCTACCTCATAGGTCTTGATTGATGGTGTACCACGTTGCTTTTTAAAAAAATAGCTCGTAAAGTGTGCTTGACATGTGCTTTCCCCTCTGCATGTGACAGTTCCTGGGCATAATGGTCAGGCATTCCCGTTCAACCTTTTCTGGATGTCCAGTAAGCACATGCATGTCAGCCATCTCTACTGGAGAGCTCTCAGTATGAAGAGTCAATATATTTACCCCCAGACTGGCAAGAGACTGGCAGTCACTTGTTCATGCTAGGCACATAGAAATATGCTGAGGTTATGCCATAAATACAGCTAGTTGGCAAGGAAATTACAGGAACTAATCATCCCCCCCCTTTCTAAAATGATTATCATGTAGAAATGCTTTTCTAATTTTTTTCTTGGTATTCTAATGTAAGATCAAACTTATTTTAAGATTCTTTAGGACAGCACTGCATTCCTTCCACTGTTCTATTCCTTACCCCATTACCTCACCACATTAGCACTTGTATCTCCCTCTGATGGCATCCAGTTTCCATTCCATTCACAGTGGCCAGGGATCATATCTCTGATCCACTTAGAAACACAATGATCTCTACCCCTGAGAATGCAAACGCTTTCTCAGTCAAATCTATTGATCTACAGGGCTCTATTTCTGGCTTTCCATTCACTCACTTGCTGTTTGGGATGCTGAGTATTCCTTCTGGGGGAAGAGTTAACTTTGGCTACTAGGAACTGGATGGACATTTCTGTAGTATCCAAAGATAGAAGTGATCTTTCATATACATTTGAGTGTTTGTGCATGCACCCATACAAGCATGCTACATCTCTGTACTGAGCAAAATTAAAACGGCAGTTAACAATGCACGGTGTGGTAGGAATGTCTGAACTGTGCAGCAAGCTGAGGCAAACTGCTTTTCCATTCTTCTGTGGCAATCATTTCAGTGGGGCTGCAGTACTGAGGTGAAACTATAAGCATAAGTTGACTGCTAGAAAGGGAAGAAGTATTTAGACCTAATATTCTGAACCTTGTTAGTGCTCAGGGAGGAAAAATATGACTTGCCTATCACCACTCTTTGTGACATGCAAATGGTTGTTATGATTAAATGCAAATCTACAGAGGGCTGTGAGACAGTACCAACAGCACTGAACCCTAGTACTTTAATGCTACTTTTTAAAAAGCAAATCAGCTCTAGGGATGGCAAGATTTTTTTTTTCTATTTTTGTCACACCAGGATTCTACAGTACTGCATAGTACAGTACAGTCACATACTTACAAATAAAGAGTTCCTGCCTGAAAGGGTTTATAATCTAAATAAGAAGAGCAAGAAAGAGTGGTAAGGGAAACAGAGACATGGAGAGCTTAAGAGTGTATGTACGTGGCACGCAGCCATACTGTGGAGAGATACCCATGCCAGCTCTTGACCCAGCAGCAGTATAGACATGTTTGCAAGTGCTGCGCCATAGCTAATTAGTAGGGGTGTGTGAAGGGGGCAGTATTCAATTTGGATTTGGATTCAGCCTGATTTGGGGGACAGTGATTAGATTTGCTGATTTGGATCGCTGTCCCGATTCGATTCGGCCGGATCTGAAGATTCGATTCTGATTTGGAGAATCAGCGATTTGGGCATAGACACAGATTTATGTTTTTTCTACATACCTCGAGGTACCAGGTGCGGCTTGTGAACACTGTGATAGCGGGACAGATGGAGCGTTCCACGGGAGTGCAGGGGGGGGTCCCCCACCAAGAGTGTGGGGGACCCCCCCTGCACTCCACCGGCTCAGTGATTGGTCATGGGGTGACCCCAGGTGCCCCCCCAGACCCAGGAGGCACCAGTCACTGAGCCTGGGGATGGGTCTCCTGCGTGCTCTGCAGCGGACCCAGAAGTGGACTGGAAGTACTTTGGGTCTGCTACTGAGCACGGAGAGGACCCCCTGCGTTCCCATGGGATGCTCCATCTGCCTCACCATCTCAGTGTTCACAAGGTGCACCTGGTACCTTGAGTTACGTAGAAAAAACATATAAAGCTGTGTCTATGGCTGAATTGTAGAATCTCTCTGAATCTCTTAGAATCAATTCAGAGGGGTCCAATTCAATTTGGAGGGATTAAAGGGTCTCCTGATTTGATTCGGTTTTGGAGATTCGGCGGCTGAATCTCCACCGAATGAAATCTGTGACTGAAGCGTCGCATAGCCCTACTAATTAGCGATGCCCTACTGCTTTTGATTTGAAAGGTAGCAGATGAAAAGTTGGTTTGTGTATCTATGTGCAACATTGCCTTGTACCAAAGAGCCGTATCCTACCTAAAGCACTCTGAAAGTGAAAGTTAGGCTTTAGGACTTTGGGCAATGTCTGAATACTTCCAGAAATCTGGACCTTGGGTAACTTTAAAATGTCTCCCATAACCCAGACAAGGTTCTTTGGGTAAATCTGGTATCTCTTATTAGACAGCTACAACCTACACACACAATCCATGTTTTCTTATTCCTAGTCCGGTGACCTATCTTCTTCACCTTGATGCCTCTTGACTAACTAGCAAATGGAATAAAAGCCAAATCAGTTCCTTGGAATAGAGATAGGCCTTTGTTGTTGTCTGCAGAGAAACCTGTCCTCTCCCTTAAAAAAAAATTACAAAAAAGAAGACAGTACCTAAAAAAGGTTTCTGTAGTGGATTGTTTCTGAGAAAAAAAATACATCTCAATTAGTGCTGAAGCAATGGTGTGTCTTAATATGGGACATAATGAAAAGCCTTTCTTAAAATAGAAATAAAAAAATGCATTGTTCTGGCTTAATTTGATGAAAAACCCTTTGTAAGTTGTCACTGCAGTGTTAATAAATCCTTCATATTCTGTTTTAGAATGCAAAATTAATTAATAGTAAAAATATTATTATTATTTACCAATTAGGCACTAGGTCCAACCACTATATTCAGAGTTCTGAGGAAGCAAGAACTAAATTATGGCACGTATTATTTACCAGTAAGAACAGAGTATCAGCACTTCTGAATTTAAGGGAGGGGAGTACGAGAGTGGAGACTACTTTCTACATAGTTTGATCAAGAAAGAGAATAGCATAAAAATAGTAACTCTATCCACATAATATAGTATAATGCCTTCCTTTGAGGATGTTGGTTCTTGTTTAGTTAGATTAGACTGTTTGCTGGGGTGAAATGGTGTAAGGATCATTCACTTGATGTTGTAGAGGAGAAACATGGGGGGAACATACGGGCCTACCCACCTACTCGCTATCTGATCCTGAGACAGATCATCGTGCCCTTTGTAATTTCTATTTAAATCAGTGAGTGTGTCATGTGATCACTGCCTGTTAGGAACGGGCCTAAATTATTTGTCCAAGGTCACCCAGGAGGTCTTTGCTGGAGTCCCTCTTTCTGACTCTAGTTTCTCTGGTGAGGGCATAGGACTATATGCAAATGGCACCGGAGCTTTTGGAAGCTGAATATGGTATAAGACAGTAATTGTTGAAAAGAGTAATTCATCTGAAGGTCTGCTTGACCATGCTTCTCAATCCTTGCCCCAAGTTTACCACACACTCAAATGCATTTCTCCTCAACTTACACTACCATTGGGCATTGTCTGTTCCTTTCACTTCCTCCCCACAGCTGACTTTTGAGCACTGATAATTTTGTCTGAGAAACAGAGGGTTATTCTGCAGCAGGTTATCATAAGGTGCCCTCTAGTGAAGTGGTCTTTTATAGTTTTGGGCAACCACGTATTATGAATCCACTTTCTCAAATATCTTCTGCCCTGAATTCCAAATAAAGGTCTTCAAAGGGTAAATATGCTAACATCTGTAGAAATGCAGCCACTGTTGTGTTTTTCTTTTTTACCAGCTACTTGACATTGTTTTATGGCTGGACTGTGTGACTATTGCCAAAAGGCTCAGCTAAATCCTGTTTTCCTCCTTTATCAAAGAAATTCTTAAGAAACCACAATAAAGCAGCTGTAACCCTGGCAGTGCTTATAACTACAGCCAAAAATAAAAATCAGTGCTACATACGTTTTCTTAATGAGGGTATAGTTTTATTTCAGTGTGGTCCTTGACATTCAGCCAATTAAGGGCTTGGCTCTTGGTGTTTAGAGCAACTTCATAAATAGCATTAGAAGTCCTTGAAGTTAAAATATTTTTCTCTAGGAAGGGTGCCCTCTGCTGGCTAGGTCTCTCACAAAGTAGTTGGAAGAGTCACCCAGGAGGAAGTTAATGTACACTAACATATTTTTAACAGGCTTGCATAAGGGGCCAGTTGTTCAAAGTATGGAACATCTTCTACAAGATTTTGAGCACCAGTTGGGATCAGGCTCATAGAGTTCTGTGATAGTACTTGCCATCAAAATACATCATCTTTTTTGCTTACAGATACAATTTATTTGGTTTTGTATCCTTTTCTGCAAATATATCTGTAGCTAATATTTTACGCTTTCCCTGCACAAATATAAAATCTTGGTTAATTTGTCAGCTCACACAAGAGTTTACAAATCCAGTTTTGCTCCATAATATAGAATATGACCAGGAATATGTGTAAAATGAGTCAATTCTGGGATTCTGTAGTGTTTCCCAAAGGCAGGAGAGAGAGAGAGAGAGAGAGATGAAAAGAGATGAAGTATAACTTTGGGAAAGTTCAGTCAACAAGATAAGAAGTTCAGTCATACTGATTTATAAAGATACTATAACTTTTAAACATGTACTTTCAATCTGAAGGACTGCAGTGGGGATTTAAAATATGACTATTTAATTTTTAAAAATTACATAAATTAAGCGAACAGCCCATTAACGGGATGCCATCAGGATCACATGGCCAATTCAGATCAAGTTATATTGTCTCGCCTGCCGGATTTGAATAAGAATTAAGAAATTACTATTCCAAAGTGGTATTGGACATTGATCCTCATTTACAATGAAATTTGTCACCATAAGTATCTGGAATTCCACTGCCCTGACAGAGGCTTTCCACTGAATCTTCTTGCTGGTGCAACTATTAGTGAAGTATATTAGCAAGAGAAAAAACTGCTGATTAGTTGTTCTGCCTACATGCTAAATGAAGTCTTGTCTTGCAGAGAGTTCACTTGTAAGCACTAAGACATGTCTAATGAATGGCAACCCAGATCTGATAGACAATGAACTTTCCCTCTTTGGTCCACCACTCTGGCAGACAGTTCATATAAATAGCTGTTATGTCCCAGCCAACAGAAAGTCTCTGTCATTTAAGAGCTGGCTACTTGTATTGTAACCTGGCAGTTTGAAGGCTTTTATTTTAGCATATGTATCAGGAATAATCAAGCTGAATGGTGCATTTAGGAATAAACCCTGATCAGAGAGTATATTCCAGCCTTTACATTGAGCTGAATAAACAAGGTTTCTTTTTGTGTACTTCTCCTTTTAAAAGAAAAAAAATATCATCATTTTGGAGCCCAATTCAAAAATGCGTAATAAATACTGTCTTCTTGGTTCAGTGCTAAATTGTGTCAGGCTTACGTGAACAGTAAAACAGCCAAAGAGCAACTAAGAATGGTTTAGCAAGGATCTTAATTTGTTTCAGTTTAAAGACATAAAGTGAACATATTAATCCTAACTGTGTTTGCAGTTTATTTTATAACCATTAATTTTAGTATGTAGTGGTGTTTCTATTTGACTCAACTCTATTGCATTTCAAATCTCCCTTTATTGAATGTTTAAAAAGTGAATGAAAGGACCTGATTCTATTCTTGCCCAGTTTTTACTGTAACACAAGTGTATTGACTTTCATGGTGCTACTGCTAATTTACCTGGTCCCTGGCTGTAAGAAAGGGGACTCAGGCTCAAAGTTTCACTACATCAGGATCAAAACTTACTAACAGCAGAGCTTACTAGGGAAGGCAGGTGGTATACATTCGGTCTATGTTAACCCAAAGTTTTTTTTTCCTCCAAGTAGTTAACCAGATCTGTACATCAACTAGAGTTGTCATTACAGAATTTGCAATACACTGAAAATATTGTATTAGATTGTACACGTTGCTACATTTCTTATTCACTACATGTTTCTTTGAGTATTACACATATGGATGCAAAAGAGATGCCAGAATTTATTCACATTATTTTATGATAACATCTTTTGCAAGCCTGTGCTCCTCTTAAGTCACAAATCACAATTCTCGTCAACTGTTCACTTTTGCTACTCATAGTTGGTATCCACTGAAACCATTTTAGTAGAGTACACCTTCTGAGAAATGGAGCACACATAGCAGTAATAATTTTAGATTCCCACACACAAAAGATGTAGGGGGGGAAAGGTAAGTTAGAATTTGTTCTGGTGGGAAGATTTTAGCTACCTAGCACAGTCTATCATCATGGTATGTTTCTAGGTTGGAAATTAAATCTTCCATAATTTTTCCCTGTAAATACTTTTTTTTTTTCATTTCAGTCCTAACCAGGACTGGAAATGAAAGACAGAATTTTGATTATTTTTGTAGCCACAACAAGAAACAAGGCATAGAAACCTTACAAAAATGATCTGGTGAGAGTTCTGGTCCATATTTGCAAGCCCAAGATGTTTAGATAAGTCTGGGTGAAGGAGATGGTTTTTTGGATGTTTATATAAATCCCAAGGCCTTTCATTTAGCCTGCTATTAGGTTAACCCAGGAAAATCATTTCTGACATGAGCATTTTCCTGGTTTGAACAAAGGTCTTGTCATTTGTGTGGGTTATAAAAGGGAACTGTTTGTGCTTATGCTATGACTAATGAAATTCAAATTCATGTAATGATACATGAGACCACCAGCAGTTTAAAAAAATATTATTAATGAATTAACCCCTGCAATATCCCTGGAAAGTAGACAGTATTTTCCCCTGGCCAATCTGTAGAGGCGTGGGAGGTTTCATCCCCTGCAAATCCAGAATAGCTCTTCTAGTGAGTTCAGTTGAATGGAGTGAACAGGCCTTTAAGAATAAGGGGGAGAAGGATGGAAATCCAGTGGAATTCAAAAACAAACTCACCTTGGCCATCCATGCTTATATCCCTTTTGTAATCACTTTATGCAAATATGAATTGTTTGATTTTTTTTTTCATTTGGTTGGTTGTAAAAAGTAAAATCTATGCTTACATGCTGAGGCATTTTAAATCTGATGGGACACTGTTTTGGCACATCAGAAAAACAAAGTTCCCAAAGCCTTCTGAGGGGATCTCGGCAGAAGAGATAACTAGAGAAGGTAGATGCCCCCTTTAAGTCATAATCACATGCACCATTCCCTTTTTGGAAATTGGGAAAGAGAGACATAAATTTAAGCTCTGTATCCAGCCAACATGTATGACAGCAGTCTAATTTTCTTGGAATTTTACTGTTTTATTCCCTCATCTATAATTCTGCTGTTTTTAGATATACAAAGCCCCATTGGCTTCTTCATGTCCTCCTCCTGATTATAAAGTTATATTCATTCAATCAAAAAAACCAGAAATAATTGTTCATATAAGTCCCATGGAATCACAGTTAAGCAGTACATTTTGAATACACTTGTTCAGGACTGAATACATTTCTTAAAACTCAGTAACACCTTCAAAACCTATCTGATAAATGCAAGGAAAGCACCATTCTGAAAGCAGACAAAAGGCTGAAGTTACCAAGTATTACTCCTTAATCTTCATAAGCACTTACTTGCTAAACTGGTAGCAAGCACTGGACAAATGCCTCAGATATTCATCACAAATGCTTTCTCTTCACCAGTCTCACCTTAAAAATGTTTTTTTTCTTGTATATCTAATATGTAACAGCAGTTTCCACGATGGCTAGTTTGGAAGTTTAAGTAGCTGGCAGATTCTAAGATCCAAGTTCTACTGTTGGATCTGGAGCAATGGGACTTGTATTTGACCTCAAGGTATTAAAAAATGTTGAGGAAGGAGGTCTGTTCCAAAGATGATTACCTAGAAAGGGCATCATATTTTGCTTTCAGGTACTTAAACAGGTTCGTAGGTATAAATGCCTATATTTGTGCTTCAGCAGTTGTTTGGAAGTCCAGGTATAGGCTGTAGGCCAGAGGTTCTCAAATTTTTTCTTATTGTGTACCCCTTCCAGATTTAGCAGCTTCCTGCCTACCCCTTCCAGCATACGTTTAATATTTTAGCCCCTTAAATGCCAATTATTATAATGAAACTTAAGCTCACCATTACACAATTTCTCTTGCATACTGCACCCCTACAGAGATGTCTTGCATAATGCGAAGGGTATACATACCACAGTTTGGGAACCCCTGCTCTAGGCATTCTTTGAAAATATATTGTAAACTTTTTTTTTTTTTTGGCACTCAAGATTTATGCTGAATCATGTAGCTCCTTAGAGGAAAAAAGGCCTTTTATTGATGTGGAGAATTGTGAAAGGGTCCAGAAAAAGGCCACAAGAATGATTAAGGGCCTGGAGGACAAACATTATGAGGAAGACTAAGGGATCTGGGACTGTTGGGGACTTGCTGACCCATCTATAAGTATGTAAAGGGTGAATATTGTGAGCTGGGAGAAAAACTGTCCTCTGGGGGGGGCAAGGAGCAATGGCCATAAACTGTTTAGAAGATGGTTTCACGTTAGAGGTAAGGAAGAACTTCTTTATGGTAAACATGACCAGAATCTGGACTAGACTTCCCAAGGAGGTGGCGCAGTCCCCGACCTTGGAAGTCTTCACGAGGAGACTGGACAGACACCTTGCTGGGATCGTTTGATCTTAGCAGTATTCCTGCCCAGAGCAGGGGGGTTAGATTCGACCATCTATCGAGGTCCCTTCCAGCCCTTCATTTCTATGATTCTATGAAACTTTGTTTTACGTTTATGCATTTTCCTGTTGTTTTAGGCTCAAATTCCGGAAAACACTTATATGCACTTTTAAAACTAGCCCTATTCAGGACAGCATGTACACTTGTGCTTAGGCTGAATGCCACTGATTTAAAGTTAAGTTAATGTGCAAATGTTGTTCTGAATAGAAGCTGTTTACTTGAATTACAGCTTCTGTTACCAGTGGTGAAGGAGGTTTAAGACAGAGAGGGATTTGACTCTGTTGCTCAGCCTGTCTTTCTTAAGGACGCTGTAGAATACTTGCTGTTGGGCCACGTTTTGTAATGTTTATGGCAGCGCTTTCATTAGCTTACTGGTAATGTTGTCACTGGGAGGGGGGTGCGAGGTAGAAGCTAACCTCAGAAAAGAAGAGACAGTGTCCTTACTATTGTCTCTGTATTAATGCAGCATTGTAGCAGCAGCTGTCCTTTTTAAACAGCTTTCTTTTTTTCTGTAGAGTAAGCTGACTAGATTTGCAGTTTATAAAACTGGGACAGCCTAGCAGGGGACAGGGCTGTCCATGAACCATCTTCAGGGGATAATAATATCAGTAATAGAATGACTGCCATGACAATTGCAGAGAATGGTGAATTGCAGTGTATGTGCAGTAAACATTTTTTAAAGCGAGAGAGACGGGGGAAAGCTCTTCAGTTCAGTATTGGCTTTCATTAGAATCTCAGCAAACCATTTGCCAAGAAAGTTGAACTCTGGTCAACATGCTCCTGCAAACTCTTGACTTTGATGTTTATTTAGAAAGAGCAAGGGCTAGCAGGGTTCGTTTAAATTAGCAAAGAGAGTTAGTGAGGACTTTGTTTTAAGGTTTTATGACTAATTTTCACTTGGAAGTAAAATGTGATTCATCACAACCTTCCTGTCCATTCCACTGCCCCCTACCCAATATTAGGAACATTGTGTTTCTTTTTACTCTTTGTACCCCTGGCACTCAAGTGTGGGTCCCCTGCTTTTTTTTCTCCCCTGGTGCAACAGAGCTTGATTTTGTTAACTCTGAGGGCACACTGCAAGGCTTTTCTTGAGGCGGTGGACTAGTGGGGTGCAGCAAGTTGAGAAAAAGCAACTGAAGCGGGTGCTTCTGGAAGCTTTATTAAACTTGCTATTGAATAAATGGGGTTTTTTTGCATGAAGTTTCATATTGAGGTATACATGTAACTCAACTTTAAGGTGGAATATTTTTGTACAAGTTTTAAACTGATTTATTATGAAATAAAACAAAAGAGTGTTGCAAGTATACTTTTTTTGGTTTCTGATCTGTTGAAGTCATAGGGGCAAAGGACAGTAAATGTCTCAAAATCAAATAGATTTTGAACAAGTCTGTCTAGATCTAAACCAATAAAGTAATATTTACCGACTACTCGTGGGGCAACAAAATGTACTTGCAGGTTCAGAGGTCAGCTTTCTAGCTCTCTGATGCTCTGTTACTACCTGTGGTTAATATGGTTTTAACATGTATTTTTCCTTAAACAGTAAAAGGGCATGTACAGAACAAAGTTTCTGTATCTACCTCCAGAAGCTTCTTAGGGGAGGACACTCAAGTTCCCTCAACCACTCTAAAACTGTTTCAAATTTTCCTTTTATTAAGCTGAACCATCTTTTTTCCTGCTAAATCAGTAACAGATATGTGAAGTACCATCCTAAAGCTGCCAAAGGTTGAACACTGCTCTAGCAGGAACCCCTCCAAGCCCCTTCCTTGAGATAATATCACTTCATGGTGCCCACTTATTCTGTAGTGCCCGATTTTTTTTCTGATGGACCTCCTAGAAAGCGAATGGTTGGGCTCACAGTTTCACGTAAGTACTCAAAATTTTAAACACCTCAGTGCAGATCTGGGTTATTTATCAACTGTTTCATAACTTGCTCGGTCCATGTGCAAGCCCACACACACGAATGATCATTTTTAATCCTTTAGCTGTGTAGATGGGATAAGAAAGAGACTGAAAGATAGAAACAGAATTACTTAGGTTTTGAAATTGAGCAAAACAAATTTAAAGGAGCAAATGGATATTTTTGACCTCAGATCAGTAGTGTAAATTCAGACCCTGTTTTTGTTCTCTCTTTTTTAATTTAAAGGAAAAGGTGGGCTGATAAAAGTGGGAGTAGATGGTGTATGATAAAAGCCTCTGAAAGCTGGAAGTGCTATATGTCACTCCACTTCTCTGCCTTCAGTTCTATCTTCCTAAACAATTCAAAGGCAAAGATCATCTACTTTGTGTGCACATATGATTATCTGTCTATCGAAGCACATACACCTGGTTTTATACATATTTATGTATGCTTTTAGTGTGTTATGTTACATTCTTCCAACTCCTAGATTTCAGTGTTTGACCCCCTACTTCTGAAGGAGAAGATTAAGCAGGCCCCATTATTTTGACATCAAATGCAAGTCCTAACCCGTTGCTAGGATACAGAATGTGGTACTATAATATTGCCTCATTGAAAGGTTATATTGCCTAAGTGTGGGTAACAGGCCATATTATAAATCTAAGTAAGTTAAGACAAAAGATAATGCTTTCCACTTCTATCACACTCTAATTAAAAAAAAGAGGGGAAATACACGTACCACCACCTCATTGGGAGAATCCCCTGATAAGGAAAGCACTGTTAATATGCTGTTTCATAACAAGTCAGTATGGGCCAGAATCTACTTTTTTCATCCAAGCAAGCCTGAAGTAATGCTACTGAGATGAATGGAGTTATTGCATGTACAGCACTTTGACATCTGAATCTGGCTGTATGTGTTCTAACAGATTTACTGTAAGCAGAATAAACTATATACTAATTTCCACTGTTTTTATTGATATTATCAAGTGAAAGATTTGTATTGACTGTATGGTGCGTTTTTAGCATCTGCAGCCTTCATACAGTGTGAATTATTGTGTTGCCTTTAAGCCCTGTTAACAAAGAAAATGTTCATATAGCTGATATGTGGTAAACAGAATACTTTTTTCTTGTCTTTTTGTACAGTTTTATGGCATTGGCTTAGAAGCAGTGTTTAAAAGGTCCGAATTAATTTCCTAATTGATTGCAGTAGTCTAAAAAGAGGAGTCTCAATTTGTTTTTCTTTTGGTGAAAATCTCTCTCCTTCTTTTCACCTAAGAATTTCAAAACTGAAATTTTCAACAATTTTGCAAGCAGGTATAACACCTGCTTATTCCTTATGTGTGGTCACAGTGTGCCACTTTCACTCCCAAAGTAGTTGAGTACTAGTAATATCCTGTACCCTTGTGCAGGACTACATTGTTAACTGCTCTGTGAAAGGGAGGGCAAAGGGCTGGAGGGGCCATTAAGGAGGCTGGGTGTAACAAGAGAGTATTTATGTCTGCTGTTATTATGCACAAGCTAGACCAGGAGTGCACAGCATGAATGCAAGTCCTGAAAGTTACTTTAGTATTTGTGACATCCCACAAGGAGTGGCAGTCTGGCCCACCTGTTTTATACCTTGATAGAAAACAAATGACCCAAAGCCTGAGGCCAATGCCTTTCATGGGAGAATAGTCAAAGAAACACTTATGCCTAGTTACTCATCCCAATATGCCTTTATCTCTCAGTTTGCCTGCACCTCTACATGTGTCCACATTGCCAGTAGTTAGTAGGAGAGAGAGCCTGGCTTTCAGATCAGGAAGAGAATATGATTTCGATGAGGGTATTGATAGACCTAGTCAGATGGGGAAAGCAGGACTAAAGAGGTAGCTGAGAGTAACCATGGTTGTAGAAGTTCATGGAACATGCCATTTGGGTAGGGTAGTTAAAAGCTGGATCTTCAATCCCATTAGAATTGCTCTGTGTTGAACTCATGTGCTCACAGCTCAGCTAGTACCTCTTAGGAGGTATTTGATATTTCCTAAAAACTACTGACTAAAAAAAATGTGGGGAAGTGATTTAGGTGGTGTATCTCTATTAGAGTAGATTGGACTGCATTATCTATGGACTGCAAAGTGTGTGTGGCTACATGGTATTGTATCATCTGTACATGGCTTTCTATAGTTGCTAATTTTGGGTAATTTTAGTTTACTTTAATAATTAAATAAATACTTTGCATATATAATTCCTTCCATCTGAGTCTCAAATTAATCCTCACAATACTTCTTTCAAGATAATTAGCATTATCTTCTTTATTTTACAGATGAAGACACATTAAACCCAAGTTTTCAAGTATGCATAAATGTTGCATCCAATGCTTGGACTTAAATTGAGTTTAATAATGGAAGATGCGGAAATGGTTGATCTTGAACATTTTGGCTTAAATTACTTCTCTAACATCACACAGGAAATCATTAGCAGAGCCCGGAATAGAATCTTTGTACCCCCATTCCTCTCCCTTAACCAGAACATGGTATGCCATGTGCAGCAGCCATTTGACAAATTGCAATTGTATGATAAATTGCATTTATTGTGCTCCTTTTTCATCTTCCTCTGGCCATTCCCTACAAACCCCACAATTCCTGGGTTGTATGCATGGCTTTCAGCTCCCAAATATGGAATTTACCCAAAAACATGGTCTTAGGTTCAGTACTGGTAATACTGAGGCCTGTTCAAATGACAGGTTTCAGGTCTAATAGCTCATAAACCATAGGGCAAAAAACTTGAGTTTGTAGTAAGAAAAGGGAAAATTTCCTACAGGGACTTGATTTTAATCCTAGAAGATTATAAAATACTGGACTTAACATGTCACATCTGTTATACCATAAAAGTTGTATATTATGTATGAAGTTTAATTTAGGACCTTTGGGGTGAGGGCTGCATAACTCTTACATGACTTATTTACAGGTAATGCAGCCATCCCAATGTCGTACCAATGAATCTTTATAGTACAACATACTGTCATGTATGTAACAGACATATATACATCTAAGTGTGTATGTATGTATGCCTGTATAATCTGCACATAGCAAAATACAGACTTTCATGCATTAAGCTGTTCTTGTTATGTTATCAGTTTTCACAGTAAATGTTTGTCTGGTGTATGCTTCAGTGCAGCATAAGGCAGTGGGTCCACTCACTAGATTGGGAGACAGGCAGGACATTTAGGACCTGTGTTTAGAAGGTATCTGTAACCTGGATAAGGCTTGTCAAAATCAATAGGGACGTTAATCACATGCTTAAAGTTAATTGTTTGCTGAAGTGCTGTTCTAAACAGAAAATGACTTTATTATGTACTTAAGTACTTTTCTGAATGAGAGACTTGGTAAAGTCAATGAGAAACGTTCCTACTCTTCAGGTTAGGAGTTGGGTTTCTAGCTTCTGCTCCCAACTCTGTGCCTTACTCACTGTGACCTTGGATAAGTCACTTAACCTTTCTAAGCCCCAGTTTATGTGTCTGCAAAATGGATTAAAAAAAAAGAAAAAGCACTTCACTGTCAGAGGTCTTGAGAGAATTAATTAAAATTTAAGTGCCTTGAGATTTCTGGATGAAAGGCAGTTACAGAACATGCAAAGTATTACAAACATATATGTCTGGAATAATATTTCACACCTTTTAATACATGTGCGGTGTGAGTACAGTTCTTCAAAATAACACCCCCCTCAAACTCCCA
>NW_017729022.1:166111793-166114870 GCF_001723915.1 Gavialis gangeticus | reverse complement strand
CCCCCCCCCCCCCAAAACCAAAACCAAAAACAGTTTTAGGATGCAAACTATAGCACAGTCCTGCAAAACAGAGTCTTAAGCTGGGTGGCACAGGGAAGTTAAAGTTCCCTTAATACAAGGTATCTTTACTCTAAATTTACATATCAGATGTACTTAATTGCCAACAAACCCTGTGCCTGCCACCCTATACATCCTTGTCCCCAGAAGATTGTGAGAAATAAACTTGTTACTGTAGTAGCTTTATCCTTCTGCCTTGGGCATTCTATATTGTGTTTCAAAAAAACATGAACCAGAAATTTTTTTTACGTTTATTTTTAAATATGAAACTATATGGACAGTATTATTGGTGCATTTCTTGAAATGTGTCCAGAATTCAAACCTGGAGGCTATAGAAGTGCTGGAGTGAAATTGGCCCTAGACAGTTAATAAATTCTGAGCAGAGATGCATAAATCAGCAAAGGGTATTTTTCAAACTTTTTTTTTTCCAAAGGGTGGGCATGGGGGAGGGAAATGTCTTTGGAGAATTGTTTTCTATCAGTTCAGAAAATAGAGAAAAGAATTCAGCAATACCCAGTGCTGGTTAGCAGATTGTCATTTTTGGGTTTGATGTTCCTGGGTTTAATTGTCTTTCATGTGAACAATGGCAGGAGCTCTCTAGTGTGCCATGTGAGCATGATAAAAGGGGGCCGTTCTTGCATAGCAATGCCCTTTTTTTATTATTAGCGTAAAAAATTAGCAAGCTGGAAGTCGTTAGAAGGAGTTCCACTGGCATTAATTGTAATGCAGCCTGAATTTGTTTGCAGACCAGTGCGGCAAGACAATAGCAGCAGGGGGAAAAAAAGCAATATTAATAGCCTTTTACTTATTGTATCATTTTAGTGAGCCTTAATAAGGTGTCTGCTGTCAACTGGAATTTATTAAAAAAAAAGACATGGTAATTGATGTATTGCAGTAAGTATGGATGAGGGCTCAACTTGATTAATGTATGAGTTGGCTTTTTAAGGCATTTTAAAAAGGCTTCTTAACTGGGTCTTAAGAGACTGGCACAAGCCCACTGTAAACTACCTCATTGCAGTTGGAAAACAGCCTGACAGCTGCTGATGTCTCCCGTGGCTTTGCTTTTTTTCTGATCAGAGAAAACTGAAGTAATATAGTCCTCGTCAATAATTGCAGTGCTTAAAAATCTTATAAAGGGATTTCTATTCTTCCCTCCGGAGATAACTTTTCAAAGGTTAAATTAGTTTTACTTGTGTGTGTTTCAAATATCTCAGTTCCCAATAAGGATCAAGTTTTGTTTTAAATAAACTGCCAGTTTGTGAGTCGCATTGGATTAACACCTTGCTGAGTATCCTGTGTTTTAATATGAGGGACACTGTATTGTATTCAGTATAAGTCTGGCTGCTTTCCCCCAAACAAGCCACAGTACACCTGTCAAAGCTGTGCTCACACTGCTATGCTATTTCACAAAAGGGCGTATCTTTTATCTTTCATTTTTCTTTAATTTATCAATATCCTTTGCAATCTTTTACCTAAGAAGTCCTAATACAGTTGTATCCAGAGCTGAATTCTAGTCCAGAAAAAGATAACAGCTGGGATTTTTATAGGGGCTAGTGTGAGCTAGGCACCCAAATCCTATTGAATTACAATGCTGCTTCATCATCAGACTCCTTCAAATTCACAATGTCCTGCTTGCCAGGATGCTACCAAAATACGTACCAAAATCCTAAATGTGTGTGAAACAGGCAAATAGACGTGCACTAGGACATTTTTGTTTGGTAAGAGAAGAGAAAAAACAGTAGTGCTTTTTCAGCTATACAATGAGCTTTGTGTCTCACTCACCTGGATTTCTCACTCATTGTGCCCTAAGTCAAACAATTGATATGTGGCATGCTGTGCAAATGGATCAACTGCAGCACACTTACATCTGTGCATATCTGTTGCATTGATGTTTCTGTTGTATTTGCGAGCTAGCTAGTGGGCAAACAGAAAAATGTGTCCGGAGAAATTGCATACAGATGCTACTTAAAGAAATGGTTCAATTAGGTGGAATAAATTTGTTCATCTGTATTGTTCCCTTGGGTCAGCATGATCTTGAGATGTAAGCTAAAAGGCTGGGCAACAAATTTAATTATTTTTTTCTCCACTTTTGTGTTCTAAACTAACAAGCAACTCTATGCTAGCTGGACTAATCAAGTGTTTTCAGTCTGCAGTGGTATATCTAGCAGTGCTATTTGAGTATACACCAAAGTCAAATAGAGAACAGCAGACTTCTCATTTACTGTATTTGTATGTGGTCCATCTTCACCCCTGCAAGAAATATATGTATGGCAACATTGATGCGCTCTAAATTTGCATGAATACCCTTTGTCAGTCTCAGGTGTTGGGGCAGAAGAGGAGAGAAAAGCCTTTTTGATTTACAGACTCTGCAGCAGTTGGAAAAAAGGTGATTTGATGTTACAAGTTGTGTCAATGTGGCTGTTGCTGTTTTCTTAGTATCTTTTGAACTTCTGGGTGTTACACAGAGGTGTTTGGTGTGATGAGACATGCCCATGAAAGGCTAAGACATGAAGACTGATAATATTAAATCATGGAGTCCTTTGTTTTCAAGGAACTCTTTTTGCTTCAGATAGAAATGCTTGTCAGGAAAATAGACTAATCAGAGCTATTTCTGATAGTCTCACCTAAAACTTAATGGTTCTGCCAGATTGGTTTGAGTTGGTGGGCTTCCATATTATCAGAGTTTTTTCATATTTCAGTTACCATCCATGCAATAGAAAATGGTTCATTCAGGGCATCATAATGCTTCCCAGCATGGCTAGTTCACTAATAACTGGACTTGTCGTCTAGTTTCAAGGTATGTGAATTACAATGTTATCCATGTAGGGCATCCTATGCCTAAGATTTTTGCAGAGGAAAATTGACTGCAAGTTTTTTACTTCTCTACCACATTATCATCTGGTAGGTAGTACTTTAATTTTTCCAGGAGTTCATTTCACAATACCTGTTTTTCTCCGAAATCACTTGGGGGAAAATAGAAATAGGTCCATCAGTCTTACCTCAATCCTAGGGAAACTCTT
>NW_017729022.1:166105573-166110718 GCF_001723915.1 Gavialis gangeticus | reverse complement strand
TTTCTCCTGCCCAGGCAGGGGGTCAGACTTGAAGATCTATGAAGTCCCTTCCAACCCTACTTCTATGATTCTATGAAATGTATCTCCAAGTCAGGGAAAGTACATTTACTCTTTTACTTACTGCTGATCTAACTACCTCATAGCCACCAGGGCTCTTTGCTTCCAAGGTATTTCCAGTGGATCCAGTATTCCTTTGTGGGTAACATTTAAACATTGATGTTTCAGATATTTATTCTTCCTTCCTCTGAGTACATTTGCATGGCAGATGGATGCAAATGGCCTGACATGTATTTATCTAGATAAAGGTGATAGACCAGTGGTGGCTTCATTTCACCTATCTTACGTTTCTGGGAAAAACTGTCCTCCAAAATGGATTTTACCACTTGGATTTTTGATTCTGAACACCCTGAAATGTTAGGAGTGTTTCAAAGCTGAATTCCCTGTTCCAAATTTTGGAAATGGCCCCATTTTAATAATGGACAGAACCAAAACCCTGAATCTCAGCTCCTCCTAACATCTGCAGTATTTGTAGTCCAGATCTAAAGTGATGGGCTTGATCTCATCTCTGTATATCATCTGACCAATCAATCCGCTTACGTAGCCCATTACTGTTGTATCTGATTGCCTGTTGTTTCCACTAGAATTCTGTGCTTTTTTCTTCCCTTCCTATCTTATACCTATTATCAGATACTCCACATTTCACATTATATGTGGGTTTGGCTGGAATTAGAGGAGCCTGGCCACCTGTCACCTGCTGCTATCTATCAGAGTTTGTTGGTTCTGTCCCAATGCATTTAGAGGAGGAGAAGGGAGACTGAACTCTTGGTGGGTTTTGGTAGGAAATAGCAGATTGGTTGGTTGACAGCCAACCCAGACATTGTCTCTTGCCCTTCAGTAGGGCTAGGGACAGACATTTAAAAATCTTGAGCCTAAATTGATTCAGTCTTTGCAGGTTAGTCTAACCTGTCTAGGCTGAGCCAGTTTGTAACCACACAGACATCCCAGAAATGCAGGCACATGCCTGCAGTGCCTCAGGGTAGAAGCTGGGGGGTGCTAGAGCAGCCCTCCCTTCACTTTTACAGTACTGAGCTGAGGATACTATGATTAGGGAGGGTTTTTCCCCTACTTGATAGCAGCATTTATCAGCTCTGTTATCAGCATTTAGCACCCCATCCGGAAACAGGGCCTCACTCATTAGCTCACGCTCTCCTTAAACAGCTTTCCGCAAAGGAAGGAATGCAGTGACATTACCTGCTGGCCTGTTGATTAGCTCCAAAAAGCCCTAAGTGGACACTGTCCTGTCTGCCTTACCTCTCAGCATTGGCTAGCATACCACATGCTGGTTACAGTCTGTGCTATGGGAGAGAGGACAAAGGAGAAGCCAGGCAGACCCTGCTGTACCTGCAGTCTCTGCTAGAGCTCCTGCCAGGAAGCAGAGGGGAGGGGCCAGCTCTGCTGTGGGGCAGAGAGCCCTGCTCAGTCCAGAGAGCATGCTGTGGGAGTCCGATTTAACTTAAACCAGGAAGGGGTCTGGGACAGACATTGCATAAACTGTTTTAACCCAAATCAGTTAAGTCTGATACTACATTCAACTAGGCTCATCTCAAACTGGTTTCAGCCATTTTTAAACTGGTTTATGAGCACTGAACATCTGTTCTGTTACAGGTTTAAACCCGTGTCTGATCGCTTAAATCAGTTTATGTATAATGTCTGTCCCTAGCCTAGATGTTACTTTGATGGACTAGTGAATCAGGGCAGAGCAGTAAGTAGTGGAGATGCCAATCTCTGGCTTTAGTTCAAGTTTAGATGGTGAACCATGGGAACCTACACAGCATGCGGGAGTGGGAAGAAAATTGGTTACTGTGACTTATTATTTTTTTTTGTTTGGGCTTTGCCATGTACACAACCTGGAATTTTTTATTTAATCTACAAGCAAGTGTTCCATAAATTCTGAAAGCCTGGGTTAGCAATAAGAACTCTCTCCTTTGCAAAAATTGTACTCCCTCCCTCCCCATGGGACTCTCAGCATTCTGTTCCTGGCTCTGCCATAAATTTTATATGAGACCTTGTGCCAATCACTTAATCTTTTTAAAACTCAGGTCCCCATTTGTAAGTGGGGATGATAATATTTACTCAGGTGACAGTGCTGCTGTGAAACTAAAATGAATGAATTGTTATCCCTGGATGGAGACTGCTATGTAAATGCAAAATAGTATTAATCAGTGTAACTGTTTAAGAGTATTGATTACAGCTCAAAGAAAACTGTGGCTCTACAGTACAGTATTTCTTAAAGTGTAAAGCATTTTAATATTAGTGAGACTTAACTTGCAGCAATAAGACTTTATAGGCAGAATCATCTTAGCAAAAGTTGAAACTAAACTGTATTTATACAGGTAGAACTGCACAGTTCCTTTGGGTTTGCAGGATGGTTTTATACATTTTGAGGCATGAGCTCATGGATGCTGGAGTTATAAAGGTGGTATCCTTGAACAAATCCATTTTTCATGAAGTCAGATCTCATCATAGCTCTTTTATAAAGGTCCTTTTGCCTAAACAAGAAGAGTAACTAGGTCTTAACACTAAAGCAACAGCAGAATTCTGACCCCAAATTCCCCCTTGTAAAGCAGGCCTATAGTTATTACAGAAATGAAAAATATAGAAGGGTTCTGCCAGAAATATTTGCAGATTAGTTGTTTCTGATGATACATCCATACAAGAGCTCTGGTTTATAGGTAAATTTACCTATCTGAACCTCAATCAAACTAATGTGAGCCATAATGTAAGGGACCCAATTGTGTGACCTTTGTACAGGCTGAATTTGTCTACTCAGGGGTTTCTTAGTCATGTTAATTGATTGGCAGATGTTTTGTGGTTTACTCTGGGGAACCTGACTAGGGTGTAACCTACAAATGTTTGCAACCTGTAACAAATGCTTAGGTAGCATCCACAATAGTCTTTATAAGGTTAACAGATTGCAAATTAATTCTCACTAAAAATCTCTAGGAAAGACAAACCCTGTAAGTAGTATCTTACTATTTGAAGAGTCTTGCTGTTAATTATGTTAATGCTACTTAGCATGTGTAAGAGTTTGTCTACATAGATAATATGCTTCAAAGTATGCTAGGGTGTGAATGTATGGCTCACCTACCTACTTCACCCAACTCCCTTTGTGGTAACGTAGTTGGCAATGGTGGCAGTCCCTCGATTCGAGATGATCTTTACCGTGGCTCGTTGATGGGTCTTGAAGTGACTTAAAAGCCCAATCCTTGATCCACATACCCATCTACAGAAGTTGCAGGTGTTTCCACAGGGGAGAGTAGGCCGTAGGTCAGGAGTCCTCATCTGTTCCTTCCTTTGTGCTCTCTTCTCTGCTTCAAGGGTGAGATGCCATTGGAACTGGTCAGCAGTCAGCTCCTCCTAGCTCTTGACATCAGCATCTGTTTTCTTGAGGTATGCCTTCAGTGTTTCCTTGTAGCATTTCCTCTGACCACTCTGGAGTCAAGAGTTGGGCATCTGCACACAATGTCCAGTTTAGCAAAGTTGATATTTGAGGATCATCAACTCAATGCTAGTAACATTGGCTTCAGCAAGGATGCTGGTGTTT
The DNA here is from genome assembly GCF_001723915.1 of Gavialis gangeticus. Taxonomy (NCBI): domain Eukaryota; kingdom Metazoa; phylum Chordata; order Crocodylia; family Gavialidae; genus Gavialis; species Gavialis gangeticus. The sequence continues at coordinate 166,107,114 of NW_017729022.1, read as the reverse complement.
GTGTGATGATCTTCCCATTTGATGGGATGGATTTTATGGTAGCACCGTTGATGATACCTCTCCAGGTGCTTGAGAGGATGACAGTAGGTCACCCACTTTTAATATCCACAAAAGAAAGTGGGGATGATGACTGCATTGTAGACCTGGATCTTGGTGTTTTTCTGGAATTTGAAATGAATAAAGCATGCTGAAGCAGTTTCCTAAAGGAGGCATCTTGTACTGGATCTCTGAAGGAGGTGGGTACCAAAGTAGAGGAAGTGCTCAACTACCTCCAGGGTTTTTCCCTCGATGGTAATTTGGGAAGGGGGTTACATTCATGGCCTGGGGCAGGCTGTTAGAGCGCTTGAGTCATTTCATGTTGAGAGAGAGAGGCCCAAAGTTCATTTGGCACTGTTGATAGATAGTAGAGCTTCTCCAAAAAGATCCAGCTTGGTCTGACAGTTTCCTTAGTGTGAGCAAGGATGTCATTGACATATTGAAGGTCAAGGATGGTTGTTTTGAATACTTTGGTCTTTGACTGAAAAATATCCTAGATCAAAGAACCCTTCATCTATCCAGTTCCAGAAGCAAGGCGATCATTAATGAGAACCAAGATGTCAAAAAATTGGAAAACAGAGTTGGGGCCATGATGCACCCTTACTTTACCTCAGTTTGACCAATCCAATCTCAGTTTGGATGACAAACAGTTCTTTCTCCGATTCATTACATAGAATGGTTGCAGTCGTCTGCTCATGGAGAGGCCTCGAGACCTTGATGTACTTTTTTAGACATTCAAATCTGGCCAGTACTTTCCACAAAACTTTGCAAATCAAAGGCCTTAGTGAGGTCAATGAAGGCCATATAGAGGTCTTGGTGTTGTCCCCAAAACTCTTCTCAGACCTGGCAGGCAGCAAAGATCATGTCGGTTTCCCTGTGGGATGGTCTGAAACTACACTAGTATTTCAGCAGGACTTCTTTAGCAGGAGGGAGAAGACAGTTTAGGAGGATTCAGGCAAGGATTTTCCAAAGCAGGGTGATATCTCAGTAGTATCAGCAACGCACAGACTTGCCTCCTTTCTTTAAGACAGTCATGATGTTGGCACTCCTCAGTTCCCCAGGAATAAACTTGTGGAGTCTCAGTACCTCACCACAACCCTTGTGGATTTCAGCAGGTATGCCATCTGATTCAGTAGCCTTGTTGCTCTTGGTTTCCTTGGTGACACACCAGACTTATTCTAGAATAGTAAGGTTGGTGAGGGACCCCCTTTCAGGATGTTGGGGGATGGATTTGGTGGTTGTATCTGCCACAGTTGACTGACTACAGTTCAGGAATGCTTCAAAGTGCTCTTTCCATATAACTTGATAGATTCATTGTCTTTGAGGAGCATGGAGCCATCCTGGAATCACAGGAAAGTAGGACTAACAGGTCATCACTAACAGATCCAGAGAGGTCTTGCTCCCCCTCTATGTGGTGCTGGTCAGGCCGCAGCTGGAGTACTGTGTCCAGTTCTGGGCGCTGCACTTCAAGAATTATGTGGAGAACCTGGAGAGGGTCCAGAGAA
>NW_017729022.1:166074759-166100573 GCF_001723915.1 Gavialis gangeticus | reverse complement strand
GGGAGCCACCCCCTCCCACCTGAGCCCGCAGCAAGCAGGTAGGAGGGGGAGAAGCCAGGCTGTGCTCCACTGCAGCAGCTGCTGCTTCCTGCCAGGGGAAGAGGGCTGTGGACCCGGATCCCTAGCCCCATAGTCCTGGCAGCTGGGAGGGAGGGAGCAGGAGCTGTGGGTGGGGGGGTGAAGGGCACCAGCAGGGCTGTGGGGGCAGGGCGGGGTTGTGCAGGAGGTTGAAGGGCACCAGCAGGGCTATAGGAGAGCTGTGGGACAGGGAGTGAGGGGCCTGAGCAGGGCCTGGGGGCTGTGGGAAGCTAGGCTGTAAACAGTGTTCATTGCCCACAAAAAGCTATGCTTGTGATGTTTAGCATCACAGAGATTTGGTGTTATTTTACCACCACTTATTTTTGATTTCCTGGATCCTCCTTTGAGCTTTAGCTTTGAGAAGCCAATATGTCTCCTTCTGCTGACATGAGATATCTTTTTGCAAGCGAAAAATCCCTTCTCTTTTGATTGAGGGGGGTTTGTATCTTGGTGTTGCTCTCATCAAATTAGTCTTGGTGTTGATGGGTGGTATAGCCAATGGATTCAGACAGAGTAACAAATACAAGACCACCTAGAGACACCCTCACTCTAAACACTGGCATCTTCTTGACTGTGTTATTGTTGGAGCCTGTGAACACCAAATCTCTTCAAGACCCAAGGAGGTATGTAAGGATTTCCAGCAGCATCTCCATTGAAAGCTCTCTATCCTGTCCACAAATGACGGCACAGGCCATATAGATGGTAACTTTAAATCCCTTCCAGAATTCCTGTTTTGCTTTCATTTGTGGACAGGACAGAGAGCTTTTGACAAGGGCAAAGGGCAGAAATGCTGTTGGAGATCCTTACGTACCTTTGGGTCTTGAAGAGATTTAGTGTTGAGAGTCCTTCACATTGTTTTGGCTGTTTTTGATGTTTCAGAGCAAGCCAAGTTCATAACGGATCTGACAAGATGGTAATCTGTCCAGCAGTTAGCAGGTCCTTGCATGGCTCACGTGATAGGGACATACTTTTGATCATGGACTTCAACAATAACAGTTAAGGAGATGCCAGTGTTTGAAGCGAAGGCATCTTCAGATGGTTTTGTATTTGTTCCTCTGTCTGAATATGATGCTCATGATGTGAAGACTATGCTCTCCACATTTGCTGAGGAGAAGGATGCCTTTGGAATTGGCTTTCCCTACTCCTTCCTTCCCAATGGTGCCACTCCAGAGTTCCAGGTCACATATGACTCTGGTTTTGAAGTTACCAAAGAGAATGATCTTGTCCTCCTTGTAAATATTAAACAGTATGTGGCCAAGGCTGGAGTAGAACTGTTCTTTGACATCATTGTCAGCATGAAGCATTGAGGCATACATGCTGATGACAGTGGCATACTGGTTGTTGCTGAGCTTAAGACAGAAAGTCATAAGATGTTTCTTAATGCTCATAGAGAGCTCTGTATGTTGACTGACAAGCTGACCATTGATGGCAAAGCTTACACCATGAACACATCTATCTGGTTTCCCTTTCCAGAATAAGGTATAGCCTCCAGGTCATCTTATCTGAGAGCTCCAATGTTGATGTTGTATTTGAGTTCCCTGGAGATGATGGCGGTTCTTCCTGATCATTCCTTGTTTCAGTTATCCAACAAGGTGCAAACATCCCATGTTGCAGAAATCCCTGTCTTCTGATGTTTTTGACCATGAAGAGAGTGATATTGCTGGACATGGTTATCCAGCCAGGAGCAGATAAGACGGCCTAGGTTTGGGGCACCCTTTCTAGCCCCTTCTCCAAGTGGGGCAAGCAGAAGGGATCCTGAATAGGACTGCTACAGTAACGGTAGCAGCTGCCAAAGTATACCCCTGTTTCTAACCCAGGTGCAAGATGACCATCAGCCTACTGCCTGCATGGCAGGAGACTGCTGGATTCATTAGCCATGTCTCTGTCAACACTTGCCCATTGCTGCAGGACTTCTGGAGGTTGGTACAGGACCAGCAGTGTTGTTTCCTGTGGTAGAAACCTGCACATGATTTTGTTTAACACGAGGAAGGTGTTGCACAGATGCAGCAACCACATGATCAGCAAACCTGATATGCTGGTGCCCTGCCCCTGCCCATGTTGTTGCCCCTCACTCCCAACCCACAGCTCCCTGGCCCTACCGGTATCCATCACTCTTGACCCACAGCCCCGTGCCCCCCTGGGCCATGCTGGTGCCCCTCACTCCCAACCCACAGCCCCCCATCCCTGCCGGTGCCCTGCACTCCCAACCCACAGTCTCCCGGCCCCCTCTGGTGCCCCCCACTCCCAAACCACAGCCCCCTAGCCCTGCTGGTGCCCCTCACTCCCAACCCATGGCCCCCTGCTTCCCCCAGCCCTGCTAGAGGGGATCTTCAGCTGGGCTGTAGATGGTGTTCATTGCCCAGAAAAAGCTATGCTTGTCATGTTTATCAACATAGAAATTTGGCTGTCCCTGCCCTACCCTGCACAGACTACAGGATGCTAGTCTGCAGGGACACAGCAGGGATGCCCTCCAGCATGAGGTGCATGCAGCACACCTCACACGGGTGCACAGGTAGTGGCTAGGGCACCACACACTGCCCCATGCTTCCGGCTCGGGTTGGGGCTGCAGTGCAGCAGGGAGAACCAGTGCCACACTCCACAGCAGCAGCGTGAAGCAGTGTGGGGCTCTGGCCCAGCCACACTGCACGCAGCAGGTTGAGGGCAAAGGGCTCCAGGTCCTGTCCCACCCAGGCCAGAGCGTGGCGGCTGCAAGGGCTCTGACGTGGATGGAGGCAGAGCAAGTCTGGCCCCATGGGGGGCTGGATGGAGGAAGAGGGGAGGCCTGTGGCACCCCCCACCGTGGGCTGGGCCTCCCATACTGTACCAGGTGGCTTGGCCATCCCTCCCCCAAGGAGCATCTCCCAGCCACCCCACTGCTGCCCCTGTGAGTATAGGCACCAGCCTCAGTGCCACAAGCCTGGCCATGCAGCTCTGCACCTCCCCCAAAGGACCCCCTGCTCCTTTCCTCTGCTGGAGGAGCAGGCACCTTGCTGCAGCCCCAGTGCCCGGACAGGTTGCTCCAGCACTGGCAGGCACCCCTGCCCCCCTCACATACCCTCCACACATCCCTGCCACACACACACAGACTCGCATGCCCACCTCCTCTCCCCCCATCTCCCAGACAGTCCCCAAGCACTGACCCTCCAACCCCACCCTCCATAGACTTACCTGCATCCAGCTGCTGGGGCTGCTCCTACCACCCTCCCTGTCTGAATGCCAGCCATGTGCCTCCAATTGCCCTGCCCCCATTCCCTCCAGCCCCAAGCAGCACTTTGCAGGCTGGAAGGATGATTTTTAAGGAGGAAAACTGCATTTTTCTTCTTTAAAGAAGGAAATCCACAAACTGATAAAATTGATAAACTAATACAAATATGGAGAAATGTATTAAGAAGACTGAAAAAAGGATGATGAATCTATTTCAAAGCTTAAAAAATTGGAACAACTTAAACTTTCTCAATTTTGTCTAAAATGTTTTAGATCTTTTTTGTCTCAGCTCTATGAATAATACACTAGGGTGCTGTTTCCAGGAAGCAGTCAAATACAGGTGCTGAGATAATTTTTTCTAACTTTATTAGGTGGATGAAGGAACTCATCTAAACTATAGTCTCATTGTCTGAAAAACCAAGTGAGAAAACTTCTGCTGAGTAGCATTGACCTTTTCACCTCATGGGAAAAATTCAGTTAGTCAGATGCTGGAAAATGTATCATGTAACTGTCACTTATTTCTTGGAGCCTAGCTTGAGGTCCAGTTTGTAGGTAGCCTTATAGGGCAGAGAATATTTGTAAAATGCTCCTTTTGACAATTTCTGAGTGGAGCACTTCTGGTTTGAGCATAACAGTTTGAATGGGAATTGGGATGAGTTTGGGTTCTTTTGTAACTAGAAATGAACACTTTGTAGCTCTCTTTGTATACTTATGCACACACTGTATTTTGGAATTGGGCCTGAACCCAACCTTTTAGGATCAGCTGTAGCATATGTATGCATTGACCGTGTCTGTCAGGTAAATTCCTTGCTCATGTACTGACAATGGATTTGAAATGGGACAGAAATAATCTGTCTTCATGGATGTAACAGTGCCTTGTATGTAGTGGAGAACTGTCAGAGCTAAATTTATCTACTTCAAAAGGTTATAAGGTAAAGCAGAGTGTGTCCCATGATGTCTCTATATACACAGGATGTCAATCTGAAATGCTTTTAGACATGTTAATGAGCAGTCCTTATTCCCTGGCAAGAGATGTCATGAACTTCTTGCTACCATACAATATGCAGTTTTGCACAGCTGAAATAAGTTTCACATCCCATTTTTAAACCCTGGTATAATCTGAGATTATGGGTGGTACAGCAGGGATAGCTTTCTTGCTGCTTATATAAACTTTAATGGAAGAAATCATGTTGTAGCTTTACAATGGGGGCACAATAGACTTTCTATTCAGACTGTGGGTATTTCTCAGTACTTAAAAGTTTTTTTTCTTATTAACCTGTTTTATAGTCTTTCCATATCAAAGCATGTTTAAAAAAAAGATTGCATTTGATAGTAGTAACTAAAATGCAGTAAGAAGCAGCCTTTTGATCTGTTGCAAATAAGCGTTTTTGCAGATAAATATGTAACAAGTGTAGTTTTGTTCATTTGCTATCAAATTTAATAATAACCAGTGGAATTGAGTTCACCCAAACTGGTTTCATATCAGCCTTTGAATACATACTTTTAAATATTAAAAGATAATGATTTGTATGGCATTGTTATATAATGCATTTCTTGTCTTCTCTTGTGTGCATGTGACAAATTCCAGTTGATAAGCCCAGGACTCTGGAGTCAGTTGTCTGGCTAGTTATTAAGATTAAGATAAGTACTAAGAACGGAAAGATACAGTGCATTGTACTACCTGTATGGGACTGGGCCACCTAGGATTCGGAGTGTAAACAATGAATTAGTTCTCCCTGGATTACTTCAAACCTGAGGTGCACACTGTAAATATTTGTGAAATATGATGGAAAGAGTATGCAAAGATTCGTTTTTTTATCCATTAAAAGCTCCTAAAAATGAGAACTTTCCCAAAATACTCCAAAATCATTAAAACTTATCCATAAAATATTAGCTCTGTTTTGTTTTGTTTTTTTACTTGTTTATGAGAAATAATGCTTCTATATATTATATTTCCTATATATTAGCTCAAGGGAAAGCATCAGCATTTGGGATTTATTGCCATTTGACTTCACCCTGACTGTACAGAAACAGTAATATATTTATAGTCCGTACCATTAAGAGCAATCAAATTAAAAAAAACAAACAAAAACCAACCCAAAAGGGTCTGATCCAAAAATCATTGAAGTTAGTAGAGGGATTCCCTGCCACTACAATGGACTTTGGATCAGGTGCTAAATGAGAGTATAATACATTGTATGTATTTGGTGCATTATTACTCTCTTCCTCCTAATGTCTTCAAAGGTAGATTCTTAAGGGCATTACACTGTCTTTTCCAAAGGGAGAAGAGGGGGAAACCATGGCTTCTATTACTCCATGCTAATGAAATGTTACAAAGGTACATAAAAAAGAGGCAAATATTTTTTGAAGTGTAGGCAATGTTTCACACTAAGTACAGTAAATATGAGCATTGCTACAAATTGGTAGGCAACATTACCAAGACAGCAAAGTTTAACTGTCTGTAATATCACTGGAGGAATGATAGAAAGGGGTAATTTAACAAGCATGCTGCAGGAACATGCTGTGCGATGCAGAGCACAGGATAGCAATTAATTTTTGTTAATGAATTTAAAACTAGATGTATGGAAATGGTTATATAAAATGTATACACTGCTAAACAGCTAACTAGTCCTTGGGGTTCATGCTTTAATTATCTGCATGTAAATCATTTCAACCAGAGCAATCTAATGAGTCAAAAACTGGTAGGAAATTTGGATCTCAGTTTGTAAAGTCTGTAGGACACTTTTGTTTTCATCCTGATGTCCTATTTCCCTATATGGCACTTACAGCTAACCAGTGGTGATGCTTTGAATAAACACCTTCTCTGTAAAGGACAGTTTGTAAAAAGAAAACATCACTGATGCTTTCTAAAGCAGTATTACTAAATTCTATGTCTGCCCATGTTAGCAAGTGAAGGAATATTAAAATGGGGTGATGTTAGTGGTGTATATAGATGACTCTAAAGGTTCATTAGCTCTCATGTTTTCGTTTTGATGGAAAACATAGCATTTATTATTATATTGCAAGAAGAAAGCATGTAAACTATTTTTTCGTGCAAATCAGAAAGTTCAATTGAATAATTAGCATGTTTCTTTTCCCTTTGTACTCAAGTCTGTACTTTCTGAAATCCCTTAAGAGATGTACCATGATTTATCCTCATTTCCACTTAACGGGAAATGAGGCTAAATATCTACCGTATTTTTTGTTTATAATTATTCTAAGGAAAACTAAAGTTGAACAATAATTTACAATGGGAGCACAAAATACTACAGTATCTTGCGTGCAATAGGAAATCTGTTGGAATAGTTTAGGGAGATAACATGGCAAGTGTGGCCTTGGATGTTTCTAGAACTGCAAAATATGAGTACTTAAACATGCTACGTAGATTCAGTTGCTCTTACTGGTCATATTAACTTTAGGAACATTATCCCTAGCATGTTTTAGTTTTCAACTTGTTCCAAATGCAAAAACAACATGAAATAAACCAAAAAACAAACAACCCTCCCACCAAATCAGAACAAAACTGCTCCTCATCTCCTCCTCAAAAAACAAAACAAACCAAAATGAAAAAGGGTGTTAGCTTAGCCTTTGTGTAAATCATTTTGTATATTTGTTGAATACACTCAAAACCAACTGCATGTTTTAAAAATCTCCTTATCTGAAACTCCTGATGGTCTGAAATACCCAGATAGTTTGCATTCTTCCCGTTTTGATATGATTGAGACCTTTACTTGAACCGACCTCGGAAGGAATTGAAGACTAATTGAGGCAGCCCTAGTTCTAGCTCTCTAGAGGTGTAAAACATTGCATGCATGTATCTGGTGCATGCATAAAAAGGTGGATATAGTAGACTAGAGGACAGGGGAAGGAAGAAAGGGGTTTTTCCCCCTCTCTTGCTCTCTCAATAGTTTTTCTTTTTTTTCAGGAAAAAATAATTTTATTTTATCTTAATATCAGTGAATAGTAAGATAATAAGCACAAAAGGAAAATGCACCCAAACAATGTGGAAGGTAAAATTAGGACAGTACTCTGGTGCCTCAGGGCTGTAATTAAAGCTATCTAGATAAAAAGAGATCTTCTGCTTCAGATTTATGTTCTGAGGAGGGGAAAAAAAGTGTAAAGTGAAATACAGCAAAAGAAACCCTTAATTCCAATGTATTTGACTCACCCATCAGAAGAAATGGCATTAATTCAGGTACCCAATTACTGTAATGTGGTTCAGAGCACCTCAATAGGTGTTTCAATCTCAAGCCAGGACTAACATTTGTAATCCTTTAAATGCACTTAAGAAATTGATGTTACAGCCCCACAATCTGTTAGGGGCCTTGCTTCCTGGCTGATTGCAAAGTATCCCACCATTAATTGGATCATCAGAATGTGATCCGCGTTCTGGTCCTCGGATTATGTAAGACTGACTTTGCTCTGACGCGTTGAACCAGAGGCTTCTTTTGCTGGATATTCTGACCCTTAATGTAGATAAGTGGTATTTTTCATCAATCTTAGCTTGCATTAAAAAAGGGAAATGTCAGTTCTATGTGGGGCGTTTAACTTAATTCAACATCTTTTAATTTAATACCTTGGAAAAGTTAGTCAGTCTCCGACCTGCATCACACTTCTGCTGATGGAATATTTTGTAAGACACTACTGGAATTGCGTTTCACTTCTCTAATAATATTGAATCCCAAATTTCTCCACATTCTGTCTCTCTATGAAAAGGGGAGGGGGGAAGAACCAAGTAAACCCCCAAACTTGTTTTACAGCCTACAATATTTGTAATAAAGTTGCTGCAGCTCTGGCAGACTAGTTTTTTTTTTCCAATGGCTCCTTTCTTTGCCTGAGGGCAAAGAATCTACATTTTTTTTCAATCTTTGCTCTGTTATTTTCCCCTGGGTCTGCAATTTTCCTTTAGGATTAGCGGGGTGGAGGGGGGTGCTACGGTTGTCTGCTCACTCATATCTGCTTCCTTAGTGGGATTTTTTGGGGGGCAGGGGGTGAGGAAGCCTTAGTTAATTATGATGTCAGAATAAGTGGACTGGATTTGGAAGCCCTCTGTTTGGATCTAAAGGCCACTGAAAGTAAGGGGAAAAAAAATCTCCCTAACTTTAGCAGCCTTGGGATCAGACCTTTAATTCACTGCACAAAGATGTAGGGCAGGCCATGCCAACACATTTGTCCCTCACTAGTAGATCTCACTAGGAGGCCTCCATGCTAAGCCGCAGGGACCATCTAAGTTTGTGGTTTTTCTTTGGATAATCCACAGATTTTAATTTTAGAAATCTAAATTTAGATATTTAATGACAATGTCCTTTCCCAGGAACCCTACTCTGTAGCTGAAAACTTTTGTCCCACTAGTGTGGACGTGGTCAACTGCATTTAGAGTCCACTGTAGCCCAAGTTTTTAGACTGTCCAGTAGAAGTAGCTGGCTGTCCAGCAGGTTTGGCTGTATGTGCTGAATTCCTTTTACCCTGTTCAAATGACTGGGCCAACCCCTTTTTAGTGCCAGTTTGCAGGATGCTGCCATCTTGGACACTTAATGGAGGTGGATGAAGGGCAGATGGACAGGAAGGGAGATACGTTTTTCAGTGTATCAGGCCCTATCAGCCCTTGACAGCACTGCCAATGAGAGTGTTTAGTCATAGGCGTAGTTGATGGAGTTTGCATCCTGGGCAACTGAGGTATAGGACTTGCTCCCTCCCTGAGGCACTGGAAAGGAGGCAGGGGACCTTGAGGCTCCAGCTGCTGAGACTTGCATGCTGAGCTATGATGCATAGCCTTCAATTCGGCAGCAGCTACAGGGCCAGAGGAGGGTTAACCTGGCTTTTGGCAGCAACATCTCTTGCAGCAGTCCTGCCTCTGATCCATTCCTCTCTGCTCTATGTGACTGAAGCCTCAAGTCCCCACTCAAGGCCTCTACTGTGGCGCCCTCCTGCCTCCATTCCAGTTCCCCCTTTAACTGAGTGCCTGGGGCTTGTGCCCCAGTTTCCTACCTTTAAATGCACTACTGGGTTTAGTAGTCCCAATGCCAGCAGTGATTTCTGTGAGATGTATGCTGGTTTCCTAGACACTCCCTGTCATCCAGAAAACTTCTGCAGGACATGAGTTTGCTGTCTCTGTTGTAGAGGAGAAGTAGGCAGTGCTTATCTCCATCAGAACTGTGGCATAAGTTGTAAAAACTGTTTGTTTCTAAGTCTGTCTGGATCAAATGTCCATTCCAGCCACTGTCCTTCAAGTTTCATTCCTTGCTGCTTTTTTATTATTGCAGGTAATCTAAGAAATTTACCAATCCAGGAGGGCAACTGGGACACAGAGTGCGATAGCCCCAAAGCTCTCTCTGTATCATAGGCATTATCTGCCTGACTGTTGAAATCTTGCACAACAACTTGGAAACTTCATTGCTACATGAGAGAGCATTCCTATCACCTGGAAAGCCTTGATGCCTGAGAGAGAGCTTCTCTCTGGACACATAGAGATATTTAACACACTCAAATTTGATCTGAACATTTTTCCCGCATTTGAGCACAGAAAGTATTAGAATAGATACGCTGTTTCCATGTGCATGCTCTTGAGCCTAGGTCTCTGGTGAATGGAGGGACAAAGGCAGCTGACTACAGATAGGTGGTAGCAGATTTCCTTAGGTAGAGGCTGGGTTGGGTGACTTATTATGAATAAGAGCACAGGTGGAGAAGGATTTATTGACCATGTGTCTGTTTTGCATTGATCAGCATGAGGATGAGTTCCTGGTTTATCAGGGTTTTCGTCTGTGTGAAGTTACTGTTTGCTGATTGTAACCGATTTGGATGCAGCAGTTACGTGGCCTTGCCTCTTTTTATTTCTTCTTGATATGACTTTTCTTGGAAAGGGGTTGTAAGTAGTAGTCACCCTTATTGGCATTGGCAGTGATCTGGTGTGTTAGACAAGAAGGGAAGTCTTGTGGTATGGAATTGTGCAAGTCTGAGGCCTGGGATTCAGGAAACATGGCATTTTTACACGTACTGTGGGGTATGGTGTTAGGCACTTTTAATTAATGAGCCATGCTAATTAAAATTGCCTGTGCGTCATGTGTATCAGCATTCCCATGCACCCTGTGCTAAAAGGTGGCAGTGGGGTGCTCTGAACTAAAGCTCATTGAATGCGTTTTATTTCAAAGTCCCCCATCCTCATTTTTTCATTGCAAACGCAGAAGGCTGCTGGAGCACATTGACATTCATGCTCCAGCAGACTGCTCCAACACGCTGGATTTCCAGTGCATTGGAGCAGGCTCCATGCACGTGTATAGGAGCCCTGAATCAGTCCCTAGTTCTGTTTTTTGACTTGAGACTATAAAATGTGCAGGGTGTGTATTGTTCTTCACTATGTTTTTTGTACAGCACCGAGCAGAACAGAGCCCTGATTACAATTGAAACTCCGGGTACTGCTGTAGTATAAATGGTTTCCCTATTGAGAGATCCCAGAACGCTGTTAGACTAGCCTTGCAGAGTAATTAAGATAGTCCTTTCTTATGAAACATTATAGTTTATCCCACAGCATTCAAATCTCTGTAGCCTCATTCTACCTCAGCTTGCCCATGCCCACGTACGAAAGGAAAAGTGGTTTCATGCAGTGGAGCTGCCCAGACATGTCAATTCAAAGATATCCATAGAGAAGTCTGTCTTTCTGGGGAGAGACATTACTTGTGGGGAATGAAATCCACTGCTTCTTCTCAAATATTTTAACAAGGAATGAAGCTCACCAGACTAAATTCAGACCTATTATACACAGATTCAACTTATATGAAGTCTGTGCTGCTTCATCCATTTATGCTGGGCTAAATTTGGCTCAAAGATATTCAGATATGTAAAGTCAGTTTCAAAACCACCTCACTTGAAAACAACAGTTTTGGGGGGCAGGGGTGGGGGAGACTGGAAGCGGGAAGATGTTTTCTATACCAAACTGTAAATGGGGGTTGGGAAGCACATATGGGGTGGGTCAGTTGATAGGCAGGGAAGCAGGAGGGGTGGGGTGTGGTGGAGTGTTAAAGTTTTGGGGTGTTGGCTGGGGAGTCTGTTGTTTTTTTCTGATCATTTGGCTTGTTTATTGTTTATTGCAAGCCACTGTGAGCCTTTCTGGATAGGATGGGTTATAAGTCTAAATAATAATAATAATATATTAATAAGAAGAGGACATTATACTTATCAGAAGGTAGTGAAGAGGCCAGTTAAATAACTCTGAGTTGAATGGCAATAATATTTCCCTCCCATTTGGAAAGGCCAAACTTTTTCTGAGGGTATGAGTATTTGTGGTATCTCCAATAGCTGTTGCACTTGTACAGAAAGAAGCTCTATACCAGAATAAGAGTCTTACTCCACTGTGAAGTGAAATGAAACCTTTTGTAGCCTGTGGCAATACATTCCTGGACAACTGATTTTAAACACAGCCATTGTATCTCAGGGCGGTCTGCCTGGATGGGGTTGCATTTTAAGTGCATCACTTACAATCTACTTAATTGGAGTCTTGGGTGACATTCCTGCTACAGCATCCCCCCCAACAGGAAGCTGATCTACATTTTTGCTTTAAGTACACTACAAGGTTGGAAAGTAAAGTTGAGTTTGCGGCGAAGTAGATATATTGGCTTCCCATGCTTTGAAGACAAATGGAATCTCATCCATCGCTGCCGTACCAGTACACTGGTGCTCCGTTTCAGACTGCTTTGGGTTAGGATTTCAGTTCGCCCTTCCTTCCTAATGGGGTCCCTTGGTGGCGAATGCCATCCAAGCTAGGATGGATGAGATGCCCTAAGGACCTGCATCAGGTTTGTCTTTTAAGCAGTGCCTCGCTGAACTGTGAACTGGGGTTTCCTTGAACTGTGCGTGAGGATATGAATTCTACTTTGAGACAAAAAAGGAGGAGCAAAAATTTGGTATACAACAGCATGTATCAGCTAAGAGTACATAATTTTCACCGGCAGTGTTAATAGGGAGCTAAAATGATTTCCTTGTGGTGACTTAAATATTTCTGTGAGTCTCATTTTCCTTTGTTCTAATTCCCAGTTGGACAGATAGAGAAAAATGGCTGGTGCATCTGCTCTGGCCACTGTCAGAGACAGGCTTACAGCAGAATTAATTCTATCCTCCCTAATGACCAGCAACTTACCTCATCATCAGGAAATGGCCCCTTCAATCTGAAGAATCATAATGACCTATCACAACTAATTTTCATTCAGTGGGACATCACCTTTCTCTATAACCTGTTCCCCCCATACACCAAACGCATTCCTGCTTGCCTGTAGCACTTAAAGTAACAGTAGTTTCTTCACTCAAAAAGATTTTGTGTTCCAGAATAGGTTACATATAGCAAAAAAACCTTCAGACTGGAGCCCTGGTATTTTATGGCCATTTCCTTCCTGAGCATGGGGTTTGTCTTCCACCTCATGTTGGAGAAGAGATTAAGAAATGTTAGCAGGATGAAGCAAGCCTGACACCCTGCATCATTTTGTTAGTTCAGATTGTCACCTGACTTACCAAACTCTGGTAAGATGGGTGTTGTGGTGGGGTAAGATATGTCTTGGGGAGATATGTTTGTGACTCTGTGGAATAGGCAGATGCCTGACTGCACCTGCTTAATCCATAAAACTGAATTCCTTTTTTCAAATGGGTTTAACAGTAGTTTTTGCATGCCTGCTTGGGGCTGGAGCTCTGCCAGGATGCTTATGCCCCTCTTCCTAGCATAAGAATAATTTTCAAGGCAATACTAAGTAAGTAACACAAATTCCATATTCATGATCTTCAATATTGTGGGTGTGTATTTTCAGGCACAATTTTCAGATGCACCAATTTGAACCCTGCCTGTGGGGTTTGTTGGATACTGTTTTTAAAAATGTAAGCCTGTACTATTAGAGTTACGTGCAATATATTTTACTGCTGTCTTTAAAGGAAGAAACATTATATATATTTGGGACCAGGTGGGTAAGAAGTTGAGCCAGTCTGTTTGAAATAGCTGAGGGTGGTTTGAGTATTTAAGCCCAGGTGTTGCTTAAAATGCTTTGCGCAGGGCTGTAATTTGTGCTGTACTATTCGCATATAAGCAGAAAGATGTGAATCATGAATGGACTACTTTTGTACAATGAAAAAGATGCAAGTATTGTTTCCCATCTCCTTCCCTTGCCGCCTTCTTCCTTTCCTCCTCCCACCCCTCGGCAGTACAGGTAAGGACACTCTTACGTGATGCAGGCAAATCTGCTTATGTACTGGTTACTCTGGTTCTTGCATCAGGTTATATTACTTCTTTCATGTGCCTCACAGCATCTCAGTTTCACCTTCTGTGCCATAAGAAACCCGTATCTGTTCAAGAAGTGTTGAGTGTAACAGTAAATGTATGTTGTAAATTGGGAAGCGGAACAGAGTAAATATGTTCACCCAAGATCCGGGAAGCAGAAGGAGCTGACCTTTTACACTTCTCCTGCTTTTCTAAATCTACTGTCCCTATAAAAAGCAGCATTTTAAAAGGCTTTGGGAGGCTTGCTGACCTTGCAACCTACTTTGTAAGGAGTCTGCACCCACAGCTATTAAACAAAATTAATTTCAGCACTTTTAAATTGTTAATCTTGCAAAAGACAACTTGCTTGCTCTCCAGTGATCCCATAGGTCGTCATTCTGTGTGCTGTAAGCCATCACCAAGGTTCATGGCTCTGAACATCATCAGTCTGCTTGTGGTCTCCCAAATGCCTTTCAGAATTAATTCCCCAGCCCTCCACTTTCCCTCCCCCTGCACCCAGCTTTTTGAGATCTGGGAGCCTGGCAAGCACTGTGGATTTTACGGGCACTCACAAATAGCTGCACAACAGCTTATTGTCAATTTAAGACTGTTCTATCCTAAATCAGTGCTTCTGACTTCTCACCTTATGGTAATGAACGTTGGGCAGCGGGACATTAATTCAGGTAGGAAATGACAGCTTTAGTATTCTAAGTGTTAGGTTTCCTATTGAAAGGGCTACATCTCTTGTAAGTTAAGTATCTCCTTACCCATGGGGCAAATGTTTTATCATGTATCAATTTATTTTGTATCCCTTTTAAGTGCATTTTTTTCTGCCTGGCCACAGAACTTTGGAGTATTACTTTTTGCTCTCTCCTTGTGGTGCATGTGTGCATGTCCGCATACATATGTGTGCACACTTGTGTACTTTCTCAGGGATTATTATTCATGGTTGTTCCTGCTCCTTCCACCCCTTTTATCTCTGCCACTCAAACCAATTTCAGCCATGCGCCAGCTCTCATTTAGGATAATAGCCTTTCTTTTTACCGTTGTCTTGTCGTCTTTGATTCGGCAGCACAAGGGTTTTAAATTAGCCAAAATGCTTGCATGCTGGGCTTACTCCGCTGCCACGACCAGTTGTAGATCCACTGAACCACTTGATGCTGAAATTGATGATTGCTCAGAAGGAATAAGAAATTGTTGGTGGCTACCGGGAAGATTCATTCACGCCGAGCCCCTTTTAAACAACATAGAGGGAGGGAGTGAAAGATTTCCTTCATTTTCCTGCCGCCTGGCTGGTGGTTGTATTGTGCTTGTGCCAGGTTCCCGCTGAGTGATTACAGTCTTGCTAGGCTGGGTAGTTCCTGTGATTTCAGAAATAAAAACAGAAAAAAAGCCCTCAAAAGATGTTAAATTCAATGACTTACAGCTGCTGGGTTTTAACTCACTAGTGAGAGAGCTCTTTAATTTCTTTCTTATTCTATTCCCTCTATATTGAAGTTTACTTACTGGAAGTTTTAACCAGGAGAAAGCTGTCTTCCACGGCGTATTTGAGTTTATGGTGCTAAGCCCCCAAATGGGGCTCGAGCAGTTTTTAACACATTCTTCTGATCAAAAGGCATTGGTTGTTAATGGGATTAGCTGGCTCTGGAATCACCCTTGAAAAAACAAAACTTTACCATGACCTCAATACCTATTATTATTGGTATTGCTGTCTAAAAGAGATTGGTATCCAGAACTAATATGGAACAGAATAAGAAAGTTTTTTGGCTCACAGTGCTGAAAAACAGATTACACTAATACCATGGATGCTACACAGTTAAATGAGGATGGGCTAGAGCATTACTTGAGGTGTAATAGTGTTTTATCATTGGGTATCTTGTGTCCTCACGTCTCTGGTTCCTCTTTGAGAGACAGTCTGAGATACAGTGGCTTTATTTTAGAGGATTCTAGGACTGGCAATTCATGTTTAGTGTGTGCACAGTGGTTCATGGTAACCAAATTCAGTGCCAAATAGAAATGGCAACAGGCATAGGAGAGAGAAGCAGCTAGCCATGTTAGTCTGAAGTCAGTCAGAAGGCAGGGTAGATATATACCTTTATAGACTACCTAAATAAGATATTTATAGAAAGCATAAGCTTTCCTGAACCCAAGTTCACTTCATCAGATGCTGTGAAAGGATGTGCAGAAAGCAGAGTATAAGAAGGAGAGATAAATGAGAATACAAAAGACAAGGGAGGGTGGGGGGAGAGAGAAAGAGAGATAAGGGGGAGGGAAGCAGTGCTGGGAAGAGCAAGCCAGCAGTAAACCCATAGGAACAAAGAGTGTCACAAAAGATAATCCAGGTAATGCGATAAGAATTGGTAGTCCCTGTTTGAATCATACTTAACACAGTAGAGTTTGTGGATAATTTCTTGTTCTGTAGTTTCCCATTCAAACTGGTTTTTAATTTTTTTTTTTGCCTGAGAACAGCAATCATGAGTTCAGTGATGGAGGGAGGTTGAAGTGTTCTGCCACAGGCTTTTGTGTCTTTCTGCAGCTGACCTCAGATTGGTGTTCATTCATTTTTACATGTAGAGATTGCTATGTCTGTCCAACGCAGATAGCAGAAGGGCACTGTAAACTGGTGACGGTGTATATGACGCTGGTGGAGATACAGGTGAATAAACCTTGGATGTTGCACTCCTTGTTATGAGGTCCAGTGATGATGTGGTCTGTACTGATGTAGGGACACAGCAAGCATTTGGGGTCCATTGCAAGGCCTCATGCCTTAGTGAAAATGGAAGTTAGTCTGTTGTTTGACAGGCTCCATTTAAGGTTGGGGGAATGTCTGTAAACCAGGACAGGTTTGTCCCCAGAGGCTACCTGGAGATGGTCACCCTTTTCCAAGAGAGGTTGGAGGTCATCAGTGATGTGTCTAAGGTGTTCAAGCTGAGGGCTATAGGTGGGGGATTCTGTTGTCCTTGTCCTGGAGTTGGTATTGTAGCAGCTCAGAGTGAGGTCTGAGTCTGGTTTTGTTGATCTAAGTGGCTACAGTTTGGGGACGCTATGGTAATTGCAAGAATTCCTCGCTCTAGATTCTTAAGGTGTTCATCCTGGTCGGTGGGGTCAGAGCAGATTTGATTGTAGTGTAGATCTGGGCTGTAGACAATGGATGCAGTGCTGTACATAGGATGAAGGCTGGTAGCATGAAGGTAGCTGTGGCACTTGATAGGTTTCTGATAAAATGTGGTGATGTTGTGGCCCCTTCAAAGCTTCACTATAGCGTTTAGGAAATGAATCTGCTGCATGTTATATTCCAGAATTAGTTTGATGGAGGGGTAGAAGTTGTTACAGTCTTGGTGAAATTTCTCTGGATATTCCTTCCCATGCATCCATATTATGAAGATGACATCAATGGAGAGGAAGCAAACTCCAAGGTCTATCGTACATATGTTACTAGGGGACCATATGTGTGCCCATGACAGTGCCCTTCCTTTGTAAGCACAGGGGTATTTGACAGGCACGGGAAACAGGTGAGGCTGTGTAGTCTGTGCTGTGGTTTGAATCAAGCATTACTGAGGGAAATTTGGAAATAGGTACAGATGACTTGCCACACTGGGTCGGACCTTAATTCTGTTGGTTCTGGAACCTGCACCTGGCAATGACCAGTATCCACTGCTTGGGAAGAAGATGAATATGGAACTTGAGGGGTGGGGAAGAAACAGTCCAGAAAACAGTAAAAGTTCTTGCAAAATAGCTAATGTGGTATCAGAGCAACTTGAGCCAGACATGCAGGTTATATGATTCCAGATGTAAAAGATCTTGATTCTACAAGACTGTCCCTAAAGACAGTAAATGCAGCATAGGCAGGAATAGGGTTGTATTACATCTGGACCTAGAGGTTTTTTCATTTTTATTTTTAAAACTAATCTGTATCCATCATTTGTCTCTCTGATTAGTAAATAACACGATCTTATTTTATTAGATAACTTTTTGCCTGAAGAATGTACCCTGGTAAAAATGTGGAGGCGTTACTGCTTGTCTGTATTTCCTGTTTCACATGTATAATCTATCTTGAAAAATAATCGGAATGACTAAAGCTCCAGAAACATGGATCTAACTAATTGTATGAATCTCTAAGGCCCAGCAGTAGAGATATGAAGTATAAGTCGAGCATTAGAGGCTCTAGTTTGCACCCAATAACAGTGGAATGGGGAAGCAGGCCCTATTAGGTTTGGTGTTGTTATCTCTTTCTAACCACTGTAATGCTAAGAATTGCTGATTTCTCTGCTAAATCATGACAGATGTATTACAAGAAAATATATTGGTAGAGGTGCTAGAGAGGGAGTTAATGCAAAGGATAATGAGTGGCTGTGGCTGTGTCCTCCAGCAGACTTTGATGTGTTTTGATAATATATGGGATGGGTCAATCTGCCCTATTAGCAAATGTAACCAGTTTATGCTCTACATACAAACTAGAGATTTGATAAAGCACTAAATTAGTTTTCTAGCACTCATTCACAAGGTATTAGATGTTAGATACTTAATGGGATCATCATGCTTTTGCTACACTTGGTTAAAATGAATTCTATATCATACATATAAGGCAGCATGTTATTTCACCAGGAGGGGGAGGACCAGGAACTGGAGACCAGGAATTATAAAAGCTAGGTGCTGGTTATGGCTCTGTCTGTGTGATTTAATACCACTTTTCTTCTATTTCTGCATCTGTAAAATAGGGTTAAAGTCCTACCCAGCCCCACAGATTTTAGTTGTGAACCACAAATATGTATAAAATGTTTTGATGTCTTGGGTTGGAAAGGGCTCTGTAAGTGTAAAGAATAATAATGATTCCATATCAGTGTTCCTGATGTAAGGGAATAATTCTGTTTCATTCAACAGCTAATGAGAGAATCCCGAAAACTAACAATGGAAGAAGGCACAACTTACGATGATGATGCATTTGAATAAAGTTAAGACAGAAATAATAACGTTGGATAGATGGTATCATTTTAATGATTCACAAATGTCAACATACTTGCCATTTTTAGCATTTTACTAGTATTTAGAAGATGGTATTGAAGTAGCATGAAAATGTCAATGGACAGAGTATACAACATTTCTGTGACACCAAGGATATTGCAGGAATATACATTTCTGAATATTAGCCTAGTAGAGCAAACCCTGAAGATTCACAGCATCCTTGTCACATAAGGGAAAATATTGTTTTCTCCATTTTACAGGTGGGGAATGTGAGATAATAAGAGACTTTCTCAAGGCCAGTTAGCAAGTTAATATCTAAAGTAGATTTAGAATTTGCTTATTCCTAATACCTAGGCCTGTGTTCAGTCCACTGGTCTGTGTTGCATTTCTGATCAGATTTTATACATATGTGTACACCTATAAAAGGAAAGGCTGGGAAATGACAAAATTTTAGCTTTCAATGTTTTTCTGTCTTGTTAAATAAAAACATAAAAACTGCTGACCACGGTGCATGCTCACAGCTACTTATAGACAGCTCTGGTTTAAGATTCACTAAGCAGAAACAATTGTGAATTTGATAGTTATGCAAGCGTGCTTTTCAAATGTAGTTTTTGCTAATACTGTCAATTTTGGCTTTTCTCTATACTTACATGCACTGCCCTTAAATACATTTAAAAAGCACCATTCCATTTTCATTAGCAACTTATTGCTAATAGAGCCAGGCAACCCTGGTGTAGGTTTAACAACCCTGGTTGTTAGCCTTTTCCCAAGCACTAGGGAGGCTTTCTTACTCTTTTTTTTTTCAAAATCCAACAAGAATGTCATATATAAAATTACCCTGTTTGAAAGAATAGGAGCTGCATCCCAATATAGATCACAGTGGAAAATGACTCAAAATTACATGACAGCTTCTCCCCCTGTCCTCCCCCCTTCCTTTTCTCAGTCTGTCTCTTAGTTCAGCTGCAGTATGAAACGAGCTCAGTTTTTCATGACATTTTAGTTTACTGTTCCTAATAATCTCTTTGCATGTTTCATTAGTGTATTATTTATAGAATCATAAAAGGGTCTTTACAGTATTCAGCCTCTGTGATGCTGCTGATGGCATTCCAAAGATTGAAGTATTCTTAAAAAATATATGTAGGCTGAACCTTTGCTGCGGCATTGAATTTACCAGTTCTTTTGTCACATTTAAACTCTACCCACAGCCTGTCTATAGAGAGGTGGCTTTAAGAATATAAGCAGTCAAGGAAAAGTCCAAGCGAAGCTTTGGGCTGAAATCCTACATCTTACAACCTGCAGTTACAGAGGCTGCAAAGAGCATGAACTCCAGATGCTTGTATAAACAAGACTTACTAGAAGTCTTTGCCTCATAACTCCTCATAAGCTTATACCTGACAAGCCATTCAGAGCTAGAGGGCTGCATTTTCCCTAATAAATTCCTTTTTGAACCCACTTGTTAGTCAAGCGTTGTGCACACTAACTACAGAAAGGGCCCTGTGTCTTGGGCATAAATTACTCTTGTGTGCCACTGTCTCTGAGCAGCCCCCCAGTTATGGATTGCTTTGTTCTCGACTTGACAGGAACATAATTAGAACTGTTGATGAAATCTACCAAATTGTTCCTCCGTGGCCTCAGTGGTCAGGAAATTTGGCTGAGTCGTATTTGTCACCGACGTAAAGGCTCTAAACACTTCATATTAACTATGTTATTAATGTGCCCTCTAATCTGTCCATGAATTGGTAACACTTGAAGTGAGCTGTGCTCTAATAGCACCTTGTGATGAATACATTGTACTGCTGTTAAAAAGTTTCTGGAGGGTAAAGAAACGTTAATAAAAAGTGGGTGTTTCTGGGTTCGTTCTTTTTTTGTTCTTTGAGATGCACATAGGCTTTACATTGACAGACCGTTTTCTGTTCTATAGGGGTTGCTGACATTTTGGCTGTTTCATTCCCAGAGGAGGCTTTGTGTGTCCCAGAGGAAGTGAGTGATCTGGCCATAACAAAACCCACCAAAATATTTAAGCACCGTTGCAATCTTTTCTAATACAATGCATAGTGAATGTGACTAGAAAAGGATGGTGAGTTTATGAAGGGAAGTCATTCCCTCTGGTGTGCAAACATCGGGTGAAATGTGCACAAATGAGTCTCTGGGGATGGTGGGAGACTAGAAGTAGGGATGCTGCCTTTTTATAAACATACTGCTTCAAAGGAACATTAAATATGGAATCCAGATCTTGAATTTCCTAAGAGTTTGGGGCATTCAGATCACAGGTTTTGGTGATCAGTCTGCGTCGAAGAAATGTTGCTGCTAATCACAGGCTCTTAGGTGTTCTGCTTTTGTAGTGACTTAGAGAAGAAATGTGA
The DNA here is from genome assembly GCF_001723915.1 of Gavialis gangeticus. NCBI lineage: Eukaryota > Metazoa > Chordata > Crocodylia > Gavialidae > Gavialis > Gavialis gangeticus. Next base: position 166,079,735 of record NW_017729022.1, on the reverse strand, counting down.
GGACTGAATAAGTATTATGGAAAAATCTGAGCTGACAATCTGTATTTTTGGGATGAAGTCCTATATATTACAAAGCAGATAGCACAAATGCATGGAAAGGGGAAATATTTATTGTGGCCCTATCCAAAGCCCATTAAAATTGACAAGCAATGACTTAGGTTAAAGAAGAATGGAACTCTATGGTTGCTCATTAAGGTGCCATTTTTAAAAGGAACAGTTATCTCCCAACAAGACAGTGATCTCATGGTTTAATGTCACTTAGAGGAACATTGTGGTTTTTCTTAAGTGTATAAGTAATTGTGCTTAGGCATGTTGTTAGAATACTAAAATGCTTCAATTGGGATTTTCACATGTAGCTTTTTGTGGGGCGAAGACAGTTTTGACAACTTAATGTTTAGAACAGAGCTCGCGGTAGTACAGAAACAGGGTAATTTGGCTCCTTTGGCTACTCTGCAAAGCACCAGGTAAATTAGCTCCCATTTTTGCAGTCCTCTTAGTGATTTATTTTGATTAGATCTCAGACAAAACTAACAACTCTTCTCTCTGAAAAGAGCTTGCTTAATTTGCACTGAACCAAGGCAAATGGAGAGCAGTTCACTACTATGGTGGTTAAAATCAATAGCACAAGGATGGGTTGGTAAGCAGGACATAAACCAAAGTGGGGCACAGGAATGATAGGAGGTGCCTCACCCTTCTCTTCCCTGTCCCACTCTCCTCCCATACTCTGTACCTTTCCTTCAGTTGCTTTGGCTTTAGCAGTAGTGAGGTGTGTGTGGCGACCTGTGTAGGAGCAGTGACCAGTGGTTTCCTGCTGCTGGAGGAAACATAATCTCCCTTTTTGCCTCTGAAAACCAGTGTTTAAATGGCTGCTCCACATGCACGTTGGTGGCATTTCCCCCAGCAGCAGCAAACCTCCAGCCACACCATGTGCTGTCACAGCACAGGCCACAGAACTGGCCAGGTACACCTCTGGCTGACATCCCATGCTAAGCATGTGTACCAGAATTAGGGCACCTCCTGCTTAGCTCCATGGTGGTATGGAAAGTAAAACAAGTCTTTTCTTTAGTTTGTGGGTTTAACTGTTGTCCTTGAGAATATGTGAGGTAGTGATTGGGTGTGCTTACACATGTCGCTATGGTGACATGACTGCGCTGTGATTTGGTACTTCCATTAAGTTAACTAAATAACTGTAGGTGGTGCACAGTTATTTTTATCAGCTACTTTGCTGTAGGGGCGTGCTATACTCAGGAAGCGCATTGCTATGGAAAAGTAGCTGCTGGTCATGTGTAGACCCTCGTGGACACTCCATCGCTGTAGCGTGTTGCTATGGTGACTTAGCGTCATGTGTAGAGGCACCCATTGTCTGGTCCAAAAGGCTTTGTAGTTGGGTAAAACTGGGGAAAAATCGGTCAAGTAAGTTGACTTTGCCCTCAATTCTGGAAGCTTCTCTGTAAGAGCAGACTCTTCTGAGCTCGTACAAGGAAATGATAATTGTAATGGGACTGTGCTGACTTTGTGGGGCCCGTGGGGGATCTATCTGGCCAGGTCTAGTTGCAGGATCAGGATCTTGTTAGCAAGGTAGCAGAAATAGGTGTTGCCATACATAGATTTAGGACTCATACACAACTTACAAAGTTTCTCTCTTAGTTTCTTTATCAGTTTGTCATGGAATACTGGATGGAACAAAAGTTTCTGGCCCTAATCTTCTAAACCCTCTTTTAATTGGACCTGGATTAATTCAGGGCTACCTCTTCTGCCCTGAGATCGGTATAAGTTTTCTGGAGCAAGTACTTTTATTTACACAAGTCAAGTGTACTGTAGGAAATAGAGCTTTTCCTAGGAAATCACAGTAACTACAGATCTTAAGATCTTCCAGATGAAGTTAAAAACATCTTTTTTTTAGATTTCTCATGATAATGGATATAGTTATAAATTACAAGCAGTATACTATATATATATTTTAAATTAAGGTGCCACATTTGGAAAGAGAGAGAGGCTCTGGATTCAAAATGTTAAAACTATATCTTGCATTTTTGTAATACTGAAAGATGCTCATAGAACCTTTGAATTACTCTGGTGTAGAAAAAGATACAATATTTCTTCCTGTGTCCTGTTGTCTGTCTCTTTTTCTCTCTCAATCTATCTAGTCTGAACTTTCCTTTCCATTTTAATTTCTCCCTTCTCTTTAATTAAGTTCACCCAAAGCCACAGGATCTTGGAGAGCTTTCCAAATAATTAGATCTTGTTGCTTGTTTGCAATGTATTCCAAACTCTATTATATTATCTTTTGTTATACTCTTGTTTTATCTGTGCTTTAGAATAGCATGCCATTCAGGATATTATTAACCATAAATACACTTTATGCGGTCCTAGCTCATTTCATTCTCCCTTTAATATGTATTTATTCCTTATGACATTTTTAATAATGAGTGTTATGTTACCTTTCTGTTGTTGTTGTTGCTGTCTGTCTCCCATGACAATGTCATGATATACCCACTCTTGCAATATATCTATATATATTTCTGTTTTCCTTCCATAGGGCAAAATATGTAGTAAGAGCTCTCAGCCAGTGAAAAGGCCTAATTCTGATCTCATTTACTATTTTCTAGTGTGCGCCATGCGCCAGGGAAAATTCCACTGAAATCAGTGGAATACTGTTACTATAAAAGATTTAGATTAAGATCAGAATCAACCCTTAAATGTTAATTTGTTAAATCTTTGGACTTATACAGCATCAGTTGTATGGAGCATATGCTAGTAGATGCTCATGTTTGAAGTGATGATTCATAGCTAATCGTTATAAGAAATAGGCTTGCCACTTCATAAACTCTAGGAAAGACTGTTTTCTTTTCCAAACATTTAAATTACTCAGCCGTTTTATGCATTAAAACCCAATTATAACTTACAGAGTATTTCAGAGATTTTTGAAAGCTATTTCCTTGAGGAACTGTGCCTAGACCTGCATTTTATCACTGAGGAGTTCTCGCACTCAAATACAGCTTTATTTTTTAACAGAACAGTGCTTGAAAAACAGCAAGACACTTGACCAGACATCAGGTATTGCCCTGTAACACTGAAGTTCTTGATAAATCTAACAAAAGAGCCATACTTTGTCATTTTAAAGGGTGAAATTGTATTCTGAGATCAACATGTGTTTATTTTTTTACAAAAATTATCTTTTGTGGGTTGAAACACAGAAATTTATTCTACTCAGGACTGGTTTTACTTTTGTGACAGTTTAGAGACATACTATGGTTATTCTTTTGCTACAGTTGACAGCACCCCTCCCCTGCCCTATCCTTCTGGCACCCCTCCCTTTAGCTGGTGTCTGGGGCATGTGCCACTTTTGCTCACCTCATGTTACATTACTGATTCAAGCAGTTTCAACCATTCTCTAGTCAGTTAGTTAATTGAAGTCTGAAAGCCCAGGTAAAAATACACCCATGCTACCACTAACCCCACCTTATGCTATTTAAAGAATAACAGCTTCCCTTAACCAGCACTGTGAAATCTCAGTACACCTAAATAACCTGCAAAATATAATTTGCCTCCTTTTTAAATGGCAACAATTAGGAGCATGCAAAGGATTCTTCACTGAGCTTCCTTAAGCATTTTTAACACTGCATGTGGTGAACAAATCCAGAAGGAAATTTCTTATCTGTGCTTTGAGAAGAGGTTCCAGTTTTAGGTAGAATGAAGTATACCTGCTGTTGAATTGAAAGGTGTGTCTCAAACATCTGCTTTTTACCTGTCACATACTTGTACTCATGGGCAAGGGACAGAAGTTACACATTAACCAGTTTAAGTGATCAAAAACTGGTTTAAACCTGTAACAGAACAGAAATTCAGTGCACATAAACCACTTCCAAATTGGCTGAAACTGGTTTAAAATAAACCTGGTTTAACGTAGTATCAGACTTAACTGATTTAGGTCAAACCAGTTTATGGAACTTCTGTCCCAGACCCCTTTCTGGTTCAAGTTAAGTCACGGTCTCCCAGAATCCCAAGATGCTTTGCAGCCCTGGGCTGAGTTGTTCTGTCTGCTGAAGGGAGCAAGGTTGGTCCTGCCCCTCTGCTCCCTAGCCAGAGCACTATTACTGCTCTGGCTAGCTGAGAAGTGGGTGGGGGTGGAAAACCTGGCTTCAGAAGGCAGCTGGTTCTGCCTGCAAGGGCTGGAGCAGCCCCTGCCAGATTTTTCCCCCACTTGCCGCTGGAGTGGTGGAAGGGTGGGTGGCCTGATCCGGGGGCCGAGCAGGCAGAATGAGGCAGAGGGGGAGAAGGAACTCCAGGCCCTGCCAGGCAGTTCTGCGCTCAAGTGGAGGAGGCGGGGGCATGGCCAGATGCTGAAGAAGGGGGGAGGGAGTAGGGGTTTAAACCCCTCTCCTTCTCTCAGCCTGGGCCTCCTGGGTTGAGGGAGGGAGAGGGGTTTAAATCCCCTTTCCCTTCCCTCTGTTTCAGGGTGCTAGGCCAGGGGTGGCATCTGGCCACACCTGTGCCCCCTCCACTCAAGCGAGGTGCAGGGAAAAGCCTGACAGGGGCTGCTGCACCCCCGCCAGGCAGACCCAGGCTGAAGGAGGGAGAGGGCTTTGAACCCCTGTCTCTCCCCTCCGCTTCAGCATGCGGCTCAGGGCTGGCATCTGGCCATGCCTCCACCCCCTTCACTTGAGCAGGGCACGGGGAAAAGCCTGGCAGTGGCTGCTGTGCCCATGCCAGGCAGACCCCTGCTGGGGTCCTGTGCAGGCAAGGGAATTTAAACCCACCCCCCTCTTCCCTCTCAGCATGCTGGCCTGGGCCGGGGTCCAGCCACACCCCCTCCTCTGCTTCAGTGGAGAGCAGGGGAAAAGCCTGGCAGGTGCTGCTTTGCCCCTCCACCCCAAGGGCACCCTGGCTGGGGTCCCTGCAGGCCAGGGTGGGGTCTTAAACCCCCCTCTATAACCATACTCAGTCAGGCCCACCCCTCACCCCTGCCCCCTGCC
>NW_017729022.1:166072803-166074671 GCF_001723915.1 Gavialis gangeticus | reverse complement strand
CACAGCTGGAGTACTGTGTCCAGTTCTGTGCGCCCCACTTCAGGAGGGATGTGGACAACATTGAGAGGGTCCAGAGGAGGGCCACCCGCATGATCCGGGGACAACAGGGCAGACCCTACAATGAGAGACTGCAGGACCTGAACCTGTTCAGCCTTCACAAGAGAAGGCTGAGGGGGGACCTGATGACCATCTATAAACTCACTAGGGGGGACCAGAAGGGTTTGGGAGAGACCTGGTTTCTCCTAGCACCCCCTGGCATAACAAGGAATAACAGCTACAAGTTGTTGGAGAGTAGGTTTAGATTAGACATCCGTAAGAACTACTTCACAGTCAGGGCGGCTAGGATCTGGAACCAACTTCCAAGGGAAGTGGTGCTGGCTCCTACCCTGGGGGTCTTTAAGAAGAGGCTCAATGCCTACCTGGCTGGAGTCATTTGAGCCCAGTTTTTCTCCTGCCCAGGTGGGGGGTCGGACTTGAAGATCTATGAAGTCCCTTCCGACCCAACTTCTATGATTCTGTGAAAAGCCTGGAGGGCTTCTCTCTCCGCTTCCCCCCCAGCCTTCCGGCCACTGCTGAAGGGTAGGGAAGGCTGCTAGCAGCCACCAGCTTCTAGCCTAAGTTACTGCAGGGATGTGGCTGCATTTCCAGAATGTCTGTTCACTTGCTGCTTAGTTCAATCTCCGCAGCTTAGACTAACTTGCGAAGATTGAATCAATTCCACCTCGGGCCTTTTGATTGTCGGTACTTAGCCATGGTATTCCCCAGATAAAAATTAGCCATAACTGCCATGCCACAAAATGCATACATCTCTACTGTTTCATACTGGAATACAGATGCTTTGTAATAGTAAACCTCATTTGACCATGTCCAGCTAAGAAGCGGTATGATATTTGACATATTTGGAGTATACATAAAGCAAAAATGGATATGTGGATCAGATCATACTATTCTAAGCCAGAAAGCTCGTTGTGATTTTAAGTAATGCCTGAGTATGGAGTTTGGTTTTTGTTTGCAAACAAAATGTAAACACTTAAAAATAGCTAAACACACTAAAGTGCTGCTCAGAAACTTGACTATTGACTGAACTTTGAACTTTTGAAGCTCAGTAAGCTGGCCCTCTAGCTACCTTTTGTAAAAATATTTGTTAAAAGTGTTACCACCTAAACCACAGTTACCAGGAGTGAGAGGTGACCAGAAATTGTCTAGTAGGTTCACAAAACTGATGGAATTTTACTTAAAGGGCCAATTTCTGTTCTCATCGATACTACTACAGTTCAGGAGTAGTTCTGAATATTTATCTCTGATACACACGTTGTTAAGTGAGAATATAATTTGACTGGCCCGAAGCTTTCAAATATAGATATGGGGAGAACGTCTTAGGTTAAAAAACAAACTGTGCTGTCATATTTTAGTAAACAAAAGTAGTGACTTATAATGTTCTAATTCCATCTAAATTCATTTTTACAGATAGGGGCACATCAAATATCTATCAAGTTGTACTTAGGATTGTTATCCAGGAACACATGCATTCTAGAAAAGGGTAAAAATATATATAAACTTCTGCAATTAAAAAATCAGGTGTCAGAAGAAGCAGCAAGGTCTGCCCAAGGACACACATTTGTTTTTGGCACTACAGCGTGCACCATGTGGGTACCATGTGGGCCACTGCTCCTAGTGGTGGCAGCAGAGTCCCCCCAGCAACACTATGCTACTGCTTCACCAAGGTAGCGGTGGCCCTATGACAGCCACTCCCCTTCTCTTTCTGGTGGGCAGGGAGAGGAGGGGAAGTTCAGCATCATGGGATGCTGGGAACCAAGAGACCTCCTATAGTGCTACGTCTAACTGTCCACACATTATCTGTATTGCTG
>NW_017729022.1:166055596-166067803 GCF_001723915.1 Gavialis gangeticus | reverse complement strand
TAGCGGTGGCCCTATGACAGCCACTCCCCTTCTCTTTCTGGTGGGCAGGGAGAGGAGGGGAAGTTCAGCATCATGGGATGCTGGGAACCAAGAGACCTCCTATAGTGCTACGTCTAACTGTCCACACATTACCTGTATTGCTGCAAAAAGTAGTGCTGCATAGAAGGTCCTGTGTGTAATAGGGTCATATATAGCACTACAGATGTAATGTGTATCCATGGCTTATGCTGTGTTGTAGATGATGTTATTGGGCTCCAGGGTTGTCATTTTTGGGGAAGTAAAAGGGGAATAAAAATAATAATGGGGGCAGGCAGTAGCACTTCTGTTTTTCACATTTATTGTGAGTCTTGTGGAGCCCAAGTTCAGATAAGAGTCTGATGTGTTCCTTCATGCAGAGCTGTGAGACAATATGAATTATAGTTCCCAAAGATATTAAGATTTACTAAGTAAAGTCATACTTGTCAATAGCTCCTCTTGTTAGATATCTAAAGTTCAAGTGCTTGTTTGCTTTAGTTAAGTGCTTTGAAGTGTTTCAAAAGGCATTGGCCCATTTATATAAACAAATAGAATAACGCACTGATAGTCTACTGTACCCAGATAGAGTGTTTTATCAAACGCTCAGAAATCCCTTGGCGGTGTCTGGAAAGGAACTACCTTGCTGGTCTCCATCATATTTGAATCTTCATTAAAAGAAAGTAATTTTATATGCTTGCATCGGGACAATACTTACCTTCAGACACAATTTTCACCTTGTGAAATAAACCATGAAGATATGAAGCAGGCAGTCAAGTCAGTAACTCAGAATATTATTTACCCAGGTGACAAAGGTGATTAAAGATATCGAGAATAATCTGTAAGATTGATTTTTCTTTTGGAATATTTCCATTACTAGCATTAGTATTTATTTGTGCCCCGACTTTTCTTTTCTCCCTTTGGCTGGAGTGAATGTATTCAGGAATATATTTCATTGTTAGTAGCCAAGCTTGTCTGCAAAAATAAAAGGAAATTATATATTAATAAATACCAGCTGAATCTAGTTAGTGGGTTTCAGAACTCTTTGAGCATAGTGGTATTTTTTTTCTCTTTCCCCTGACTGAGTGCTAAGAGGTCATATAGTCATAACTAAGACATTTTGGACCATAATACTTGGAAAGCTCCCTTGAAATGCCTGTCCCTTAACAGAGAAAGAATTAACCTGTATTAAGGCAGACTTTTATGTTATTTGCATATTTCCTGTAACACATCACTTCTCCACATCATAACAACTGGGCCACACCATTATTGCTCTTTTGATTCAGGTCCATGAAGCTCCATAACTCCATTGAGATTTTGCAGAAGGATAGGAAAATGTAAATAAGCAAATCTCTCATTTACACCCTCTCACACACACATGTTGGGGGCCATTTGTGGGATTTACCTGTTCTGTTGCAGGAAGATATTTATTGAGCTAAAGGCAGTGGAGCGAAGGCAAGCTGAATCCTTCAAAGTTTGGTTAGCAAAAATAGAATCTCTAAGGAGCAGCAGTTTGTGGAGGTCTTTGCTCTTTGCTATTGCCCTTTGCAAAGTAGGTAATGATATTCAGAGCCACTTTGTCCCAGCAGGGCCTGATTCTCCCACTGCAGGATCCTAGTGAAGAGCTCCATGAGCTGTTCATCAAACTGTAGCTCCTCTGACAAAATAATGCAAAGATTAGTTGTTAGACCTGGGCTGAAATAAAAAACAGAGAGCTGTCTTCAACCATTCCAAACCATGAGCAACTAACCTCTGGAATGCAAAATAATGTGAGCACAGGGACTTCACTGAATTAAGCCTTTACTGCTGAAATGGCAATCTGGATGAGATCAGTGTGTCATAATCTTGATTTGCATGTGCTTTCTTTTATGTGATCCATGGGCTGTTTGTAAGCTTCAGAGGGAGTCATAAGCCAGTGGATTTAGTGCTATTGCTAATTTAAACTGCACTTAATAAAACAGAAGTTTGAAAAATCTTACAAATCAGTGAATGCAGCATAGTTTGAAGATTACTTTTGCCAAGTTTGATCAGCTCTAAGTGAAACCTTTTCTAAATATTAGTTGTGAGATTAATCAGGCAGGGTAAGAACTTGAATTATTCCTCATCACAGGAAAACAACACAGTAAGTTATCTCTTTGTCTAGTAGGATCATAAAAACATAATTTTTGAAGATTTATGATTTATGTTGTATAAGATCAGATCAAAGGAAACAGGCCTTAAGCCAAGACTGCCATTTTTTGGTTTTATTTTTTATTTTAAGATTATGTATTGTAGTTGAAGCTGGTTGCACCACCACTTGCTAAGCCTGGAAGACCCCAGGTTCAGTTGCTAATAATCCTATCAGATTTTAACTACTCCAGTTAGATTTTTTTTGGCCAGATAATTATAGATAAAATAGTCCAGTCATTTCCACCAGTGATGTTAGGGGGGAAAAAGTATAGTTGTTTGCCCATGTTCAATTCATACAAGGTTTTTGTGGAGAACCTTGGTACTTCCGTAGTCCTTAACACTGACTTGAAATTTGACAGAGGGGTTGCCCTATGTTAGGAGTGAACTTTTTGTGAAAATTTGCCCATATATGGCCAAACTATAAGCCTTCCAAAAAAACCTCAGTTCACATTAGCTCAGCAATGAATTTATTTATAAGCATTTAACAATTAAGTTCTCCTAAACCAGGGAGCACCAGACAATGCTATCCAGCCCATGGGCGCCCACCAACTAATTGTACCCCACGTGGCCCACATGCCTCACTCCCACCCTTGTGTGCAGAAGGTCCCCAGCCTAGCCAGGACACAGCTTCTGGGCAGGGCTGCTGCCACTGCTGCAGCTACTGGGGGACCTGTTTGGCTTTCCTGGCCTCCAGCAGCTCCTTCTGTGTCCCTGCTGCAGTGCTTACTCCAGGCAGCAGGTAGGGAAGTGGTAGGGGGAGCTGCAGCAGGGGCAGGGAGAGCTGCACCTGGGCAGGAGTGTGGATCATGGGCTGACGGGAGCATGGAGTCTGTGGTCAGGGGGACACTGGGAATGCAGAGCTTGGGTGGGCAGGGTGTGAGTATGAGGGGGGTGTGGGGACCCGCCACATACTCACTCCCATGGCACATACCCCTGCCACCAGCAACAGCAGCAGCAGCAGGAGGCATTGCCTCTTGGCACCACACAGCTCCAGGGGGCGGGACACCTGTCAAGGGGTGGGGCTACCCTCATAGCCCTCAACAGCTGGCCAGAACTCACTAAGTGGCCCTTCAGTCGAAATAATTGCCCAGCCCTGTCCTAAACTATACTTGCACTGAACATACTCCTTCCTTTCCAAGCACCCAGTGGTGACGAGACTGCAAATGTGGATCTCTGTAGTGCAAATGAGCATGCCTGAGCACAGGGCTATAGGTCCCGATTGAGATTTTCCTGTTATCTTTGCTGCCTAGCAGGTTCATAGGGCATTGGGCTCAAGAAATGAGAATAAGGTGCATAGGAACAGATAACGTGAGGCAAGAAACAGAAAAAATGAGGGACAGAGAGGACAAGGGCATAAGGGCAGAACCTCAATTCTGAAATTGCCCAACTTTTGAATTACATTTGTGTTGCTTTGTTGATTTTTCCTTGTCTTCTTATTTTTTTTCATGTAATTGTATATAGACTAGATTTGAGGATAATGGTAGAAAAGAACTGACTCATAGCTTGAGTAAGTTACTGGCAGTAAGATTTAATGAGCACAGCCTACTGGCTATCACCTCTCAACTCAAAGGGAAACACTCTTCTTGATAATAAACACCCAGTTAATTGCTATATATTATATCCTGCAAAACACAGGATAGAAAAAAAAGGGTAGGGGTAACTTTTTCCCATTAGCAGTATATTCCTCCTCTCTCCTTTCTTCCATAAGTCTTTTATATATCATCTTTCCCTTTTTAATGTCTTTAAATAAAAAGCTGACATTTTGCACTGCTCCGTTTGCCCTGTCTGCAGAATATGGTGGGTTTGCTTCTGAGCAGCTGCAACCTATACTTTTTGAGTTTTAGATGTGCACCAATAGAACTTTAAAGGTTATCTATCAGTCCTTCTTTCTGAGGGTTAGTTTGCAAAACTAAACTGTATTTGTCCAATTTATTATCTGTCGTGTTGTAGTTGCGGTGATCCAGGGAATATGTGAGAAGCAAGATTTGTTTGGCTGTATCTTTCATTGGGCCACTGTATAGCTTGGAGAGATGCACCTAAAAGTTTGTCTATCATGCCCTTCCTCAGGTCTGCAAGAGAAGCAGATATAGAACCTAAGATTAATATCAGGTTGAACCATTCCTCTTATTTAAGCCCATTTTGTAAATGAAGACAGCTACTTTAAAAAGGAAGAGGAGCAAAGTGGAGTCATCCTAAGTAGTTACAGACTAAGTAAAAATAGTTGATCTAGTTAGTTAGTTATTCGATTTATTTGATGCCCCTCCCAACAAAGGCTCAAATCAGCTTACAATTAAAGGACAGACTAGCTTATAAAACAGTGACAAGAAAACAAAGCAGCTTAATGGGAACTAGAATACCGATGTAAAGCAGAGACCCCCCCCCCCCAAGCAATATCTCAGCCCAGCTTTGTTTGCAAAATGTCTGCCCAAATAGGAAGGTCTTACAGCACTTCAAAAAGATGTCCAAGCTCAGGCTCTGGTGGGCCTCAGAAGGGAGGAAGGTCCAGAGCTGAGGAGGAGCAACTGCTAAGAATGACCTGCCATGCGTTTTCACCAGGCAGACATGGCACGGTGATGGTACTCCTGGAGGTTGCTCTTGGCTGACCCAAGGGACTGCAAGGAAGAAGGCAGAAGAAATCTGTTTCCGCAAAAGAATAAGGCCATTTTTATAGCGGAAGTGTAATGTCCCATTTGCCATTTACCTTCTTAGGCAAGGCATCATGATGCCTTTATTATTGTAATAATTTAAATATTAACTCTTTTCTTTATATGCACATGAAATATGATTTTTAAAATAATATTTTTTTTAAAAAGGATATTGTGTTTATATTGCAATTAATTAGAATTTTTTCATTGACTTCACTAGGGCCAGAACTGCATCTAGTATATTTAATTATTATATGTCTGTTTATGTAATATGCACATAGATATGTATACCATGTCTGAATAGACAGCTATAAAATAATGGCCAAACACCAGTTTCATGCCCACATAAATCACAGCAAGGTCTAGTTACAGGAGAAAGAAAACTCTCATATTTTAAGAAGTTTTTACATTTGCTGCCTAGAATTCAACAAATTAAATATAAAAAAGGATCTAGTTGTTAGATGTGAACTGTTTGCCTGAGCTGTTTGCTTCATTATAGCCTGTGTGCATCTTTGACCATCTTCATACTGCTTTCCCTGTATTAAAGAAGCTGTGTTAGCCGAGGGAGTGTTACGATTATGGAGGTTTTGGTAAGGACCTGGAGGTACTGCACAGCCATTCTCCATATGTGTAACTCACTTCTGGTTTCGCTGCTTAGGACTAATTGTTATCTCAAACCCATGGCAAGGAAACTTTTGTACTATACCACACCACTACCTATACCCACATTCATTTTGTATGTGGATCATTAGCATCATGAGCATCTGTCTTTTCACTACGATTTCTTTCTCTCTTAAGTCTCTCCCTTTTGTAAAATACTAGTTCTAAAATTACATCTGTCGGGAGGGGGATACATGTTCTCAAAGATTTAATATTGATTTCAAAATTTAATTGCCCATGAGTACATTTGAAATCATATTAATTGCTAATTATTTAGAGCGAGAAAAGAAAGAGTTAAATAAAAATCCCATTCCCTACCCCCAGCCCAAACTAGACTCCTTCCTCCTAACAAAACTGTTGCACGAGGTTTTGGTGGTATGAATAAATGTATTTCTTTTAACACTTTTGTTGTTTAAAAATGCTATTGTTTCATTTGAGGTGTGAGGAGATGTGCTAACCTTGTCAACGTGGGTGCAACAGAGCAGAAATGATAACTGTATATACATTTTTTTACAAAAATACAGAGCGTGTGTGTATGTGCATGTGTGTGTGTCTGTGAGAGAGAGAGAGAGAGAGGGGGTATATGTGTGAGAGAGAGTAAGTGAGGGAGAGAGAGAGAGACAACTTATTTAAATCCTGAATACAGTCAGACCTCATATGCATTGTTAAAAAAAAGCCCTAAAGAATTGCATATGGATTAGGGGGATGAATATTCTATTATTTCAGTCTGTTCTGCTGATCTTCTTATTGTGACTTTGCGCTTCAGAAATCTGCCAGGAATTTGGCTTTGCCGTACTAGGCAGTAATTTTAAATGTGTATCAAGCACTTGATAGTGTATGATTTGCGTGCTGTTGCATTCCCATTCCTTAAATTTTCCACCAATTTATTACTTTTTTCATACTGTTTTAATATTTCAGGATGATGAATATATACAGCATCATTAAAGGTAAATAAAAAATGCATGAAATTAAAAAATGGAATATTAGATGTTTCTTTGCTGTAATCCCTAGGTCCAATAGGAATGAAATGTCTCTGTTCTGTCAAGTAATCCCTAAACATGATTAGGGACCTTGTAGTTTCCACACACCCCACATAATATTTGTATCATATAAGCCTATTTATGTAAGGTTTGAGTAAAAGTTGTTATTAGAAGACCTATAAACCTATTTTACAATTCAGAAAGATACGCTTGCCTCTTAATCTCTCTACTTTTATTATTTTGCTGGAGTTGATGGCAATGCGTCCTTAATTCATTTTTCAGAATGCTGTTACATCTTTTGGGTACTTATATCATGCATTAACTATCCCAATGAAATGTGTTTTTAAGACACAGGATTGAGTTCAACAGTTCATCTACTACTGTAGCTTTCCCTTAAATCTGAGTTGGAAGGGACATGCGACTCCTCCCTGGATCTTCTCTTTGCAACATCCAGATTTAATCTGAAACATGGGTCAGGAAATGCAGGGATCATTCCTCCAGTAATTTGTCTGGATTAATTTTCTACGTTTTTGGATTAATTTTCTATATTTAAAACATGTAATATATGTTGATGACACAGAAGTTCCTGACAGCATCACAAAAACTTCTGAAAGCAGCTTTTGTTTTGACTGTCCAATCAAGCAATTTCAAAGGGAAAAGCCATGCACAGGAAAAGCGTTGGCAAAGCTTTAGGTTGATTTTATTAAATGTCCCTGCAATTTGGTTCTGTTGTGGAAGCAATAAGGTGGTAATCCCTATTCAGTCAAACTCCAGTTGAGTGTAATTGTTACACATCTACCATTTCCATTTGAAGGGCCTAATTGCTGTTACGGATTTCAGCAGGTGTTTTCCTGAATAGGAAGTGCTGAATGTGACTCCTTAGTAACAGATTGTTCAGGTGGGTGCAGAGGTGATTCATTCGCTATTCTTGCCGTGGACACAGATATATTTTTGATCTTGGGCAAGTCTCTTAATGTGTGAGATTCATTTTACTTTTTAAAAATAGGTTTGATAGTACTTCCATCACTCACTGGACTGTTGTCAGACCAAATTCATTGATGTGATTGCTCTGATTCTGTGGCAGTGTGAACTGAAGAAAAGAATAGAAGTAAAATAAAAACAATACCTTACGTGCTGTTGACTGGCCTTTCAGAAAGAGAATGTTTTCAGTTCATACTTAGTTGCACGTAATAATCCTTTATTCCACATTTTTCGATTTAAGATGTTGTGTACTTAATTTTACCTACCTATATGTTTATTTTAAAAAATACATATATAGTAGAAGAAGAGCTGACACCATATGTCTCTCTATTCCACTGAAATTCTACTGGCAGTCATTTTTCTTGAGCAATGGCTCTGTGCTTGTATTTATGAATAGGAAGAAGCATAACTGTTCACGGTGAAGCCCAGGAGTCCTCTTCCAGGAACACTAAGATCAATACCTGTTATCGAGTCTACATTTATGGGGTGTGTTAAAAGATCACAACGCCTGAGGTTCACCCATAGAGCTGGTGTGCTTAAAACTTCACTGTAGATTCACAGAAAAAAAATGATAGAGTCAGAACTTCTAATTTTTGCTCTCATGTCAAGCTGTCAGTGTCTTTAATAGAAGTAGATATGGTAGCTTGAGACATTTAAGGGTGCTATTAAGTATGTTATCAGCACAGGAAATAGGTCACAAGGATATTCTTGTGGCATATTTATACCCAGCTGATATTGGGAGCCCTCAGAGCTATAAGCAACTGGTGCTTACACAGCAGCTTATGCCTGGAGACTTGTTTTGCATACAGGATCTCCTATGTAAGAGAAAAGCAAAGATGAGCTGTATGTTACCTTTGCACATATCACTTTCAACTTGAACTGTACAGGTGCTCAAAATGCTGATTGAGATTTAAATGAAGACTCCATTTCAGCATAAGTGGGAGATGGGAAAGAGAAAGCTTGATTTAGGCAACAATATTGTGCTCCATAATAATAATGGATTAATAATTCTCTAGAATACTTAGGAATGTCGTTTATCTAAATTAACCAGCCATTTAAGATGGAGAAGTTAGAGACTGAGAATGTGCAATGGCTGCCTCTCATGATACTTTCATGTTTGTGGCAAGTAATATTGTTGTCACAAAGTTTCCAAATTGCTCTTTACACAAATTCATAAAAAATAAATCTCCTCCTTGGTATGAAAACAAAGTGATGTCTTGAGACAGTGCTATATTAACACAGACCTATGGAGACAAAAAGCCAAATTCTACTTTAAGTTATTAGATACCCAGTGTAACTATGGAGTAACTACATTGAAACAGAACGTAGTTTGAGCTTTGTGGCGTTATTCTACTATCTGGCTCTCATTCAGGTAAGCGGATAAGCATGTGCTTAGTTTTAAGCATGTGAATAGCATCAGAGGACTCATATGTGACATGTTTTATGTGAAGCACACTCTTAAGTGCTTCACTGGATTGAGAAGAATTTAGCTTAGTATATGGAGGACTCTGTGGTACAAGAATAATAGGAAATGATGTGAATTGTAAGTCTTTGAAGAGAACATCACAGTTCAATTTCAAACTCAAAGAAATAACATGAGTACAAGTCTTTGGAGACTATGTGAAAAAATTTAGGATGACAAAATAGCATATGTACAATATGGATTTTATCTGCACTTGAGTCCTTGGGCCAAAATCTCGTTCTATTACTCCAGTTTCAGTCCAAAATATTTTTAATGGAAGCAACAGGCTGTGTCGAGAAAAATGGAAATAACATTGGTGGTAATTCTACTGCCAGAGGAACAGAAATTTGATAAAAATATGTTTAAAACAAGGCTAATGTCAAGCTTCAAGCAGATCTGCAAATTGAAAATTCTGCGTAATAATTGTATCAGCTATACAGCTCTGTACATTGTGCCTATGAATTTTTGCATCAAGGGTGCTCTTACTTAGGCAGCATACCCTTTGTTATCAAGCGAAGTTTGGTGTGCTCAGTTAGGAATGGGGACAGAAGTTAAACATAAACCAGTTTAAGTCATCAAAAACTGGTTTAAACATGTAATAGAATAGAAGCTCAGTGCACATAAACCAGTTTCAAAATGGCTGAAACTGGTTTAAGATAAACCTGGTTGAATGTAGTGTCAGACTAACTGATTTGGGTCAAATTGGTTTATGAAACTTCTGTCCCAGACTCCTTCCTGGTTCAAGGTAAATCACAGTCCCCCAGCATGCTTTCCAGCCCTGGGCTGTGCTGTGCTGCCTGCTCCAGCAGAGAAGTGGGGGGAAGGGGTACAGGGACTGCCCCCCCTCCCCAGCTGGGGTCTGGGGTGAGGGAGGGGTGTTAAACAACCCTTCCCTTTGCTCAAACTTACTGCTGGCTGTGACTGTGGACTACAAATCCCAGAGAGACCTGGAAGCAGCCCCTGCCTGTGCCTGGAAGCAGGAAGAGGAAGTGATGAGCAACCCTGTAGAGTCCTGCTGCTGTGAGTCCAGACTGCAAATACCAGAGACCTTGGGGGCAGCAGGAAGAGGAAGCAAACAGACAACTCATGGTGGTCTATGTGCCAGAGAGCCATGCTGTAGTGTCCCCTGGCTTCTGGCCTGAGCCACGGTAGATGTGCAGCTGCATTTCCTGAATCAAAAGTGAATGTGTGTCCAGTTGTTTCTTAGTTTAATCTCTTTAGTTTAATCTCTAACCTGCAAAGACTGAATCAATTCAGCTTTGGACTTTTTGACTTTTTGACTGTATTTAACCTAACAGAGTACGTGCTGCCAGTTTTGACCCATAGTTCACTTTTAGATGGTTGCATAGCACTCTGCAGTGATATATGCTTCCTCAGAAGTACAGTATCTGTTACCACTGTATTGGTTAAATCTCTTACTCCGACTTGCCATTAGTATCACACTTCTATTTGAAAGTGCCCATCGGAATGTGTAAAATTTTTCGGGCTCATAAAGGACCCAGATATATGGCACTGCTTACAGTAAAACCAGCAGAATTCACCAAGGAGCAGTAGTTGATTTGGCTGACAAATATGTTGTTTTTAATAGATTTATAACAGAACTGTAATGGGTTTTCTTGACTCAAGTTAGGCAGCAGAAAAGCTTTTTAGGTATAAGTTCACAAGAGAATTAAGACACCAAGTGATATGATTAATTCAGCAAGTAAAATTTACAGAGGAAAACATAATAGATCAAATTTTTAAAGCATGGAAACTAACTTACCTATGTTCTGGATCAAGAAAAATGCTTGCATGGTTGATTTTAGCAAGCTTAAACCAAGCTGCTAGTGCTGCTGCTGAGTTTAGACCTTTTAGCTCCTCAATTTGTTATAGCATCAGAGAGAGTATTACATTAAAACAACAAACAGATACCACATTTAGCCTGGAAGAAACCATTTCCTGCCAGCACAAAGTGTGATCATTCAAATGTCCATATCTGTTGTCCTGGGACAAACCATAAACAGCTTTGTGGGATAAGAAGTGCTAATGATTTGTCTCAGGACATCACAAAGTACATCTGAACTGTTTTTCTAGGGACGACCCATTGAATCAATGGCATAAAAGCAGTAGTGCATTCAGCCACTCACTGAACCCAGACTGGAAGGGTGATGTATGTACATACCAATCCTGTACTTTTTCTGTTCCAGGACAAAAAAAGGCACAACTGGTCTTGGGACTGGTCTTTTAACTATTTTGGCTGAATATAAAATAATTTGAGTTCAAGGTATGAAATATTCTTTGTAGCTATAGCTAGAAAATTAGTGTTCTTTAAAGAAATCTGTGTGGGATGTCTTATGAAAATTCTAGTTTGAACTTTGAGCATGACGGAATTTTATTTTGTTAACAAGGTCCAGTGTTTAAGAAATCATAAGATTCAGTCTGTTTATGTTAAAAGTAATGTAATAGTCCATTCCTGTATAGTGGACATATAGTATGTCTAAACATAATTGTATGTTTTTAAGAGCACCATCAGGTAAATGCAAATTTTAACACACCTTTTTAAGAATGAATTTAATTTTATAGATGATCAAAAGGAAAAAAAGTCAAAATTGAGTTGTGGAAAGGGCAGTGGTCTTACACATTTTTACTAGCATCAAAACATACCACACACTTCATTCTGAAAGGTCCAACTTATTTCTGAATAGGTCATTCAGCAGCAACCATCGTTGTCTTTTGTATCTTTTCCACTTTAAAATAATCAGGTCCCATTCTGCTGCTTATAAAAAAAATTGCAGTATTAAAATGGGATATACTTTCTTGGGAGCATAGGCATGTTCTCACTGTCTTTACTAGAATGTGTCTAAATGTGTGGATTACCAGTTGCATTAGCACACACTTTTTACTCATAACATAATTTTCAAAACCCAAATTAGGGGACTTGTTCTCACGCTCCCTCGTTTCCATATTCATTTTGGTGCAAACTTAGCTAATTTCTTGTGGTCAGCTTTACTATGCAACTGATAAACAGTATTATTTCTATTTTAATGACTCCCAAGTCCTGTCATATTTAAATGAGATGGAGTTTGCTCATCAGGGTTCTTTTGAATTTGTGAGTATTTTTGTTCCATATTCCACAATAATATGACAAATATTTGCACTTTTGCTGTATCCATTGAATAGTTTAAACACCCATTTTTAGGAGGCTTCAGATTGCTTTTGAACATATTTAAATGCATTTTTAGCTATCACCAGTGTTAAAATAGGGACCCTTTTTCAGCTTATCTTTATTAAACACCTGTAAAAAAATCAATGGTGTTTC
>NW_017729022.1:166047572-166050596 GCF_001723915.1 Gavialis gangeticus | reverse complement strand
GTTTAAACACCCATTTTTAGGAGGCTTCAGATTGCTTTTGAACATATTTAAATGCATTTTTAGCTATCACCAGTGTTAAAATAGGGACCCTTTTTCAGCTTATCTTTATTAAACACCTGTAAAAAAATCAATAGTGTTTCTTTTTCCTATAAAGCTCTCTTTCTTTAACGAATGCTGAAATAATGCATAGTTTATTCTAGGGTGGGTTTTTTGCTTGCTATAATGGACAGTAAATGGTCTAATAATGTCTGTACCATTCAGACACACATTTACCTAGCTGAATGTTATAAATAGAAGCTTGGTGTTAAAAAGTAGCTAATCTGACCATTAATGATAATCAATTAGAAATTATTGTTTTATGGAGTAGCCAGAAGATTTTTAAAATTCTATCTATAATAAAGCTTTAGAAATGGATCATTCTTTGCAAATGATAATACTTGCAATAAGCTGCCAGTCCAGAGTGAGAGGTTGGTCTGACAGTGACTGATTAATTATATTTCTTTATCACTTTTCTCTTTTCTTTGAATAAAATCAACTATTCATTTTGTATTTTTTAAATGACATGAGGTTTTTTAGTAAGATAAACATGTAATTCTTTTTAAAAAAAAGAGATTGTTATGCCCTTTTATAACTTAAAAGTGGACCAGCAGTCTAATCCTCCTGCTCTCACTGCAGTCAGTGGCAAAAGTTCCATTGGCCTCTGGCCCCTTTTTCTTATCTAGGTTCTTGCGGTGGCTGGGTCAGACTTCAAATGTTCTTTGGTAAAGTATGTGCAGAATTGTGATCATGCACTAAGACAGTATTTGTCAAGATTCCTCCTAGGGCAGAATTTCACAGGTCAAAAACAAATGCTTACATCTCTGCTAATTGTATTAGGCCTGATCTAATAACTGCGTGTCTGGGAATATTTTCATTGAATTTAGTGGGCATTGGAACTACTGCTGTACAGTACTATGGCAGTCTGCTTTTTATCAGTGCGAGAAGCACTTCTTAGAATTGAAACCCTTGGTATAATGCTAGAAAAATGATGGATACAAGCTCGGAGCAATGACAAAAGTTAATACACTCGTAAACAATGTAGTGACTCGTTTACATTTATGGCATTTGATCAAGAATAAGTGTTTGCTTCTGAAGGACCTGGTGGCACGTATGAAAGAGGAAAAATTAGCCGTTGCTTTTGGAAAGTGGGAAGGTCTATGGTATGTGGTTTCTGCTGCTACTGCCTCTCTGATAAGATTGTAAGAATTGCCAATATCAGTATTCAGTCTTGTAGTGTGTCACAGTGCTTTCATGTGAACTGAACTGAACTGTCTCTTCACACTCCCTCCTTCTTTCTCTCTCTCTCTCATTCCTTGCACTCATCGCATTGAAGTCAGGGGAAAGAAAAAAGATTTGAGGATCGCCCAATTTGTTCTGACATAAAGAGATGTTTAGCTCTGTGAAAGGTGGTGGAGGCAGAATGCCTGACTGACATTTCAACAGTGTGTCTGCTGGGATTGCTCACTTCATGTCCCTTCATATTCCCGCTGTGTCCTGCGTGAGTGCTCTTGTCTAATCTTCACAGTGAGAACACCAACAGTCCCTTGGGCTTTGGTGCTCAACACCTTGTTAGACAGGGCTTATGGTGCCATAGCTTTTGGTTTAGTGCTTGTTTTTGCTCTAACATTTCAGGTTTGCTTAAACTCCAAAAAAAAAAAGAAGATTTCTTGAGTAGTTTCCTATAGAAATTGTGTAGATTCTTCATCACTTTAGTCTTCATTAGCAGTGGGTGGCTTTGGATAATAATAATATTAATGAAAGAAAAGGAGGTCAAATTTTTTAAGGGGCCTAGTTAAGTCAAATGGCACTGTTTCCAGCAACTGCATTCTGTGTTAAATGAAAATACACTGAACAGCTCTCGTCAGTTTAAAAAGCAGATGCTAGAAATTTGCAGTGAAGTTGTAGAAAATTGATAATAAAGATAAGATCGCTTCTGATCAGTACCTACCTCTGTCCTAGTAAAGGAAAAGGAGGTTAGTTGCTAGGGATGTTTTATTTTTATGATTCTGGACATGTAAAACATTCTGGGTGCATGCAGATATTACACTTAGATCAACCTAACTAGGGTTAGGTTGAGCTAATTGCCGCTTTGTATAGGTGTCTGGGGAGGTTAGATTGGGTAAAAAATGGGCCCGTGATCTAACTTAGTTCACCTGAGGAAGTGAACTAAGTTAGACTGGGAACAGGTTAATCCGATCTTAGGAACATTTGCACATGTTTGGAGTGCAGCCTTGGGGCTGAGAAAGCCCATCTGCTTGTCCCAGTCCCATGGCTACACTCTTCTTACTGCCCCCACCCTGACTAAGCTAGTTTTAGTCCTCTAACCCCCCACCTCTAGATGAACAAACTCCCCACACCTCCCAGCTGCCCCTGATCCCACCAACTCCCCCCTGTGGACCTGCTAGCACCCTTCCCCCCCTTTCCCAATTCAGCCTGCCCCTCCCCCACTGTGACCTGTTGGGTATGCAGCTTGGCTCCCAGCACCAGTGAAAATTTGCACAGACGGGATCCAGTCTACGATCACGATTAAAGCAAGCAACACAATTATAGATCGGGCCTTATGAATGTGTGCATGTACCCTCTATTGTACAACACCCTGTTACACTGTGAATTGTGATACTTAGTAGGACTAAGAGAATGAGTTAACGAGATGTAATGTTTAGCTTTTACTACTGGAGCATTAGCAGGTACTCTGTTAGCCACAGTAAGAACTCAACTTTGTCCTCTACTATAAATTGCATGCTAACTAGATTTCATAGTTTCATAGTTTCATAGATTTAGGGTCGGAAGGGACCTAGTAGATCTTCTAGCCCGAGCCCCCGCCAGGGCGAGAGAGCAACAAAACCCCAAAACAAGAAACGGGACTCAAATGAGTCCAGCCAGGTAGGCATCCAGCCTCTTCTTAAAGACCCCCAGGGTAGGGGCCAGCACCACTTCCCTTGGAAGTTGGTTCCAGCTCCTAGCCGCCCTAACTGTGAAGTAGTT
>NW_017729022.1:166045653-166047439 GCF_001723915.1 Gavialis gangeticus | reverse complement strand
CCCCAGGACTGAGCCCTGGGGGACTCCACTACCCACCTCGCCCCAGGTCGAATATGACCCATCCACCACCACCCTCTGAGTGCGACCCCTCAGCCAATCTGCAATCCATCTGACTGTGTAGGCATCGATGCCACAGTCACCTAGTTTTTTAACTAGGATGGGGTGAGAGACGGTGTCAAAGGCCTTGCTGAAGTCCAGAAAGACTACATCCACCGTGACACCTGCATCCATGGCCTTTGTGACCTGATTGTAGAAGGCAATCAGGTTGGTCTGACATGATCTCCCCCTAATGAATCCATGCTGATTGCCCCTGAGCATCATTTCTGATGCCGGCCCATCACAAATGTGCTCCTTGATGATCTTCTCAAAGAGTTTATTTATTTATTTATATATTTATTTTTTTGTTACAGATAATGATGTTTTGCCCAGATATATTTATTGATGAACATGGATTATTTCTTCTTAAGTCATTTTTAAAATTCCTATACTTGGTTTATACATTTTAGGCTTCACCCTTATTCTTCTTTAAGGGCAACTCTTTGCCTCCTCAATCACTGAAACAATTGTTTGTGACAAAAGGCAGAATCTACCCTCTCTGGTTCCTGCATGGTTGGTGTCCTGTACCATTAACCCAAAAGCATGCTGCACCAATTCTCTGGCACATGATTGCTCATGTATCTTTTGCAGACCATTTACATTTCCCTTCAACTTTAAAAATTGAACCAACCTCTCCTACCTCTGAGCACACTTGCCACATCTCCCTAGAGACTGAGCAATCTGTGGTTCCCCTGGTAAGTGAGTCCTAATGCATGCTGTATTCTAATGGCAAATTTTTCAAAGTTGTGTGCCTAAAGCGAAATAAAAATCAAAGTGAGAGCTGCCGTAAAAAATAAAAGTTCTCCATGACTCAGCTCTTAAACATGGAATCAATAATACATCCTTTAAAATACATAAAAAGAAACCATAATGTCTTCAGTCTTGATTGGAAGACTGCCACAGATGTACTCAGGCTTATACAGGCTGATCCTGTGAATTGCTGAGTGTATCTTAATTGCTGTTTCATTCCCTCAGCTGTCATGGATGTCGCTGAGAATGGAAGGGACTCAGTTCTTCTCAGATACAGTCTTCAGGTCAGCCTGGATTTGTTCCATAATCTGGAGCCATCTTGCTTGTCTTAATTACTCTGATGGCGCAGAAGGCCATAACTGGTCCAGCAGATAGGAATATACTCCTTAAATTTAGACCCTGATCCACTAAAACATCGAAACATATGTTTTAATTTTGAATACTTGTATAGTCCTTTAGACTACTCACGCTTAAAGTTTAGCACATTTACTGGATTGAGGCTTCAAATATTAAATTGAAAACCATGAAGTTCACTCACTGGATAATAGGTAGCCAGCACATATTGTAATCTTGGAGTTTAGCTTTCTATTTTATATATGAGGTGTCATATTTCAGATACAAGTATACACATTTAGTATAGATATAATTCAAAAATCCATTGGTACAAACAGAGAGGAGCTGTACAGATAACTCACATTGCTCCAAGCAGTTGCAGTATTACAAAGGTTGGCAGACAATCAAACCACCGGTTTTATATTTAAATTAAAACTCAAACTAAAATACAATCATAATGGCTTATCAGATTAATTTGCAGGCATAGACCAAATAAAATGACACAGGAAGTAGAAAGAAATTCCAGATTAGCGACCTAAGGAATTCTACTTTGACTATTAACCAAAAATTAGAAAATGAATTAGAATTTAAAAAAACTAGTAAGTGG
>NW_017729022.1:166001930-166038153 GCF_001723915.1 Gavialis gangeticus | reverse complement strand
GGGAGGAAAAAAAAGCTATTTCGATATTAATGGTGCCAAAGTTCTCAGTGATCTTAAGCTTTCTGTCTCCTAAAACACAAAACTAGCAGCAGGTTCTCTTAGAAGTTTACAGACAATCAGGCATCAGCTCGAAAGGGTTTCAATTCTACCTCAGCTGTTCCTGCTCATTCCTATTAATGTTTGTTTCTCAGTATACCTTAGTTTGAGCATTTTCCTTCTTAACTTTTTACACTTGCTTAAACACAACAGAACAACATTACTTATAAAGGTGGATTACTGAGGGCCAATAGGACAGGCACATTCCCCACCCACAAGTTTCTAATTTTGAGTATCTTTGCTTGCTGTTGGGAGTACCAATTGTCCCTTGCCGTATGGTGCTTTTTATGATCAAGATATGTCAACTCTAGATTGACATGACCAAATGGATTTCACTTGCAACCCAGCTGAAATGTGAACTGAAGTTTTAAGAGATGGAAACTTAGGGGGTTACCTCAGTACACAGCCTAGACTCCCTTTATTGTTGTTCAGATCTTGGTACTGTCTTACAGAGTGAACATGCTACTAGGTATTTTGGATACAGAAGGAGTACAGGATTGGACCCAGACATCAGGTTGAGGTTGGCAAACTGCACATGATGATATAGAGCCAGAGTTCAGTAAGTGGCACCTGTAAACTTAAGAGGCTGTGGGTCAGAGACTAGATTCCAAAGTCGGGTAGGTATAAGGTAGGCACAAGGCTAAATCCTGTTTCCTTCTACATCTGAGTGTGATGCACAGTACTTAGCCTGTGGAGCCCCCAAACCCAAAAGTACTGACCCGCTTTGGCCAACAAGATCTAGCCTAGATAAGAAAATAGAACAAACACTGCACTCCAAAGTCATACAACTGATAATATTAAAACTGTTATCCTTGAAGTGCTTTTCTTGATGAAGGAGATTTTGAAATGAGCCCAAGAGTCAGATTTCTTTCAAGTTCCATGGGAGCTGGGCACATAACTCTCATTCAGTTTCTTTGAAAATCCCAGCATCTATGTCCGCCTTGCTACTTTGTGGCTGTTTGTACTGGTAACCCCTTCGGGTAGAACTTTTTAGTGAAAGCCTGCTTGCAGCTGCATCAGTGGAAATCTTACTGTAATTCCACTGAAATCAGTGGTTTGGTTTTAATAGCTTAAAATGATCGTTTCTAGTTGAAGCTATATTTTTATTAGTTTTGCTTATGTTTTATGTTGGCCTCTTAGCAAATGATCATAAACTGTGTTTTAAATTTTGCTACCAGTGACTTCATGCTCCTGATTTATTTCCATCAGTTTACTGGGAAGAATAAATTTTAAAAAATACATTAAAAGCAATTCAGTCCCTGCTATCTCAGCTCCCTCCCTCCCTCCAAAAATTAATACATTTGTAATTGTCTTTCATTAGGCTTAAAATTATACCAGGATTAGTAATCTTAGCTGTTCTAATGTACTGCTTTTACCAAGAAGTCCAGGGCTTATACAGGAGGTAAATTAGGAAAAAGCATGAGACTGAAGCCCTTTAGCATTCAGTTTAAGTGCTGGTTCCACTTGCCTGAACACAAGCTGGAAACAGCGTTGTTAGAATTCAAGTCTACACCCTTGCTGTCACTACTGGTTCTTGTGTAGTCAAGTTCCTGCTTGGAGCAGAGCAAATCTTTGCTCAGTTAAGCGAGCGTCAGTCAAAGGCAAGCTTGGCTGCCAGCCCAGGGTTGTTAGACTTTTCCATGCTACACCTGAATGAGATATTGATGAGACATTGCTACCTAAACAGAGTCAAGAAACACTAGATAAAAAAATATATAATTAAATTGTCATGGGGCTGACAGAATAATTTTAAGAATATACCTTACACTTCCAAAGCACAGTCAGAATGCTTACAGTAAGGAGCCCACATGGCTGGTTGGGTGATAAATCATGTATAATCTTGTTGTTTAAATACTTTTCTCTTTTTTTCTTCAAAGGCATGCCTAAAAGGAGAAGCTGAATCGTAATTAGAGAACAGAGGTACAAGCAGATTGTAGCTCAGGAAGCTGGGTTACTCTTAAGGGCACAAACCTTCAAGTGCTGAGCTCCCTTTGCAAGGTTCAGGGATGTATTTGGTAGCCGCGTTGGTCTGAGACAAAAATAAATGCAAAACCCTAGAACTCTTGGTTCAGAGGTGATACTTTTTATTAGACCAACTCAGAAACAGCAAAAAAATTTACCTTTTTCTGCAAGCTTTCAGGCTCACATGCCCTTCCTCAGGCTCAGGGAAAATTAAAGATAGTAAGAAGTCGCCATAGGTAGGAAATAAACTTCATTTTTGCACCGAGGAAGCTGAAGATGGAAGTCTGTTTCCTTCAACTTCTGTTGATGTCAGTTTACCTTGTGGAGGGCATTCATCAGTGTTGCCAAGTCTCACAAGAAAAAAAAAAAGCAGCACTGCTTTTAAAAACAAACCCAAAACAAGCCGAACCCATTTCAAACATAGGGGAGTGGGGGTGCTTATCAACCCATGAATATAAAAAAATTAAAACAATGTTTAAAAAAAGAAAAAAAAGCCCAATTCTGCTTATTATAATTGGACTTGGCAACACTGGCATTCAGCTTCTTTTAGGAATGTGCTGTTAACCAGGCTGGTTATTATCCAGTGAAACAAAATCTACACAGCTTTTTTAAAATATTGTTTTCTCTGGTGACATGTGGACAATAAAATTACACGAGAAATAAAGTTACAAGGTTTTGGAATGTGTAAAGACTTTGACAGTGGGTATTTTGCAGAGAGAGAAGAAAGGAAGAAAATGAGGGACAGAGGAAAAAGAGATAAAATAGGAATAGTTTTTAAATAGGGATGGCTGGCAGTGCTATTAATCACACGTGCTTTTGAGCTTGAAGGGATGCATAAGTGGAACTAATGCTAAAGAAAGAGATACTTTGCAGATATCTTGAAATACACCATTAAAAGCCACAAGCTAAATTAAAAGTAGATAACAATGTCTGAACAGATTAATGACAAGTTATCCAAAAAAAGTCAAAAAGTTAAATAAATACTTGTGTTCTTTGTTTGTGGGGTGGTGGTTTTCAAAAAGAAATCAGTTGTGCACATTGCATGTCCTGTCATACCTACTGAGTTTTAGGAGCCAGTTCTACTCTTGTTTACACCAGTGCAAATTCTCAGGCACCCCGCTGAAGTCACTGTAGTTAATCTGGCATTGTTCAGCAATTGTAACAAGTATCCTGCTGCTGTCGGATGCTGCAGTTTTAACTTGAAGTTCTCAGCTGTGGTGAGATAGGGAAAGAGAGAGATTCCTCACCAGTTTCTCAGTTAGATAGGTCAACCTTTGGTCCCAGGCTGGTCCTTCCTTGCGGTGGATGCTCACTGTTAGGGATTTGGTCCCAGGAAAACATTTTTCCAAACATTTGTAGTGGCTTTCAGTACTTGCTTTGATTTTTCAGTTTATTGATTCATTCCTATTACCTCACCCTTATGATCCCAAGCAGACTGGACACATGTTTAGGAATCTGCTATAATACAAGCCTGTCCTAGCATAAAACTATAGTAAGTGTATGATTATTTTTTCCTGGCTTTAATTTCTATGACCTACAGTCTCTAACAACAAAAGTACACTTGTCATGGGATATAAAATGGTCCAAATTTGGTGCTGGCTTGAAACCTTTGAAACTGCCATTGACTTTGATGGAGACTACATGAGCTATAATTCAGTATGGGATTCAGGTCAATATTGCTTCCTCATTGGAAATGGGATATATGATAATTTACGTTTGATAGTAGTGTCCTTCAAAAAATTTTCAATCATGATTGTCTTTTTCTCTCCACCTCCTGCAGTGCAGTTTCAATAGGTTTATTTGCATGATGTTGCTGAAGTTCCAATGAAACAAGCATGGCATCTTGGCCTGATTCTGATCAGAGTCTTTTTTACACCAGTTTAATAATGTTGATTCTTGTTCCATTATCTCTGACTGCTGTATTACCAACCCCTAGTTCTTTTGATCCTCAGGAGCATGCCACTTTAAGGCTTCTTGTTCAGATATATTTACTCTTTACAATAGAGAGGGTCCTGTCTGCTACCAACAAATACAGTATGAATAATGATTATTAAAGTATTTCTAATCCAGATGGGCAAAATACAGGCAAACAGGGCAGAGGAGAGATACAACATAAAAGTAAAATGTTAAATTGGGAATTTTTTTTTTTAATTTTAGTTTATGCTTTTGTTTTTTTGTTTTTTTTTTCCTAGTGTGTACAAGATTAAAAGATTATGTGGTGGTGGAATCCTAGCCCCAAAAAAGGAGATCTGTAAAAAAAAAAAAAAAAAAAAAAAAAAAAAAAAGATTTGAGGAGGGGAGTCAAACAAGAGTGTTCCAGGCATAGAAAGAGGGATGAAAAAAGTACTAGGCACCATTTGTGACCAAAGAGTAGAGAGTGATATTCCCAGAGTATTGTTGGGCACATTTTAATTAAAACAATCACATACATGTACCAGGAAACTGGATTGTGAGCCAATATGTAGGCAGAAGTTGCCACCACGTGGAGCCTTGGAAGACAAGGTAATGGGCTTTGAAGTTCCTGGAGAGTATGGTGGAACAAATGAGAGGTAGGGCGAAGTGTAAAGTGAGGGGCTGGGACATTTTGGCTAGGGACAGACATACAAAAAGCCTAAGCCTGAATTGATTCAATCTTTGCAGTTTAGTCTAACCTGCCTAAGCTAAATCAGTTTGTAACTGTAAAGACATCCCGGACATGTGGGCACATGCCTGCAATGGCTCAGGCTAGAAGCTGGGGGGGGTGCTAGAGAAGCCCTCCCTACCCTTCCACAAGGCTGAGCTGAGTGGGGTGTGGCCAGGCCCCAACAGGTTTGGGGAGAAGTCCGTCCCCTCCTCCCCCGCTTCCTTGATAACAGAGCATTTATCAGCTCTGTTATCATCATTTATCACCCCATTAGAAAACAGACAGCCTCTCATTAGTTCAAGCTCTTCTTAAAGAAGGAAGGGAGGGACATTACCAGCTGAGCTGTTGATTAGCTCCAAAAAGCCATAAGATGATACTGCTGTCTGCCACAGCACAGACTGTAGCCAGCATGTGCTAGTTAATGCTGAGGTGTCTGTGGAAGGCAGAGGGCATGGGGGATCCCTGCTTAGCAAGGAGTGGTGAAAGGATGGGGAGAGCAGGAGGGAGCCAAGCAGACACTGCTCTGCTTGCAAGTCTCTGCCGAGCTGCAGCCAGGGAATAAAAGGGAGGAGCGAGCCCTGCTGTGGAGTGGAGTAGAGAGCCCCGCCCAGCCCAGAGAGCATGCTGGGATGCTGGGGGAGTTTGATTTAACTTAAACCAGCAAGGGGTCTGGGACCAGTTTGACCCAAATGTGTTAAGTGTGTTCAGCTACATTCAATCAGATTTATCTCAAACTGGTTTCAGCCATTTTCAAACAAGTTCATGTGCACTGAACATCTGTTTTGTTACAGGTTTAAACCAGTTTCTGATCATCTGATCAACCAATTTATATGTAATGTCTGTCCCTAGCTTCTGAGAGAAAGACAACTGTGGTATGATGAATGGACCAGGGGGGATCAGTGCAGTAGCTGGAGAAATAAGAGACATTATCTTCTTTCTTCCTTTTTTTGTGGGAACTGAATGTTCCAGTGGGAACTGACTTTTAAGACACCAAAGGCCAGATTTGTTCCATCTATTGGGCACATGAAGTAAACTTAAGTGCTGTTTCTATCCTGCCTGAGCCCCTGAAAAACAATTAATACAAAAGGTCGGTGGATCCTCTTCCTCATCATGTTTTTCTGTGACTCACATTTAAGGATAAAGAGTCAGTGTGTTATGAAAGTAGATGCATTGGCGTAGTGGTGCTCAACTTTTTTGCCCCATGGGCTGGATGGGTAGTGCACGTCATGTCCAGATAGAGGACTGGATCTGATGCATGGGGTTGGTGTAGTGGGGCTCATTTGGGATATGCAGGGGGCCACCTAGCCCCAATCTAGTCATGTGGGGGAAGGAGATTTAGCCTGGCCCTGGCCCCAGCCCACCCATATGTGGGGTAGGGGGTTTGGCCTAGCTCTAATGTGGCTGTGCAGGGTTTGGGAATATGGCAGCAGAGGAGAGGTGCCAGTATTAATTGCCACTGTTCTTCTGCCACCAAATTTCCTGACGTGGAAAGCCTCATGTGCTGGATACCATGGCTCCACAGCCTGGATTTGGCTCCGTAGGCTGGGGGTTGAGTACTCTTGTATAGATGGATTTTCAGGGATGTAAAGAGGGTGGAAAAGAATTGCACATAGGTGCCTGCGTCCACCTAGATGTCCAATAGGATCTGACCACAAATGTTTACAAACTTTAGTGAAATGACAGTTTTCTTTCCTCCCCTAATCTGTTCTAGCAGTTTGAATTGTTGAACAACAGCTTCTGCTTCTAAAAACCTTGCCTGCCCTTGTAGAAGATGATTAAAGATACATAGAGGTGTTTTCAGTCGGTAACTTCATTGAGTATATCCATTGGGGGTTTTTTGTGCCTTTAAATTAAATATTTTTGCGTCCATGTGAATTTTATGATAAGGTGCTACTGGGTTCCAGGCTGGGCAAACTCCTGAGTCAAGAGATGTGAAGATTTAATTGTGTCTGCTACCTTTATAGCTCTGGCTATTTGTTTTAGCATATAGAGAAGAAAAAGAAAAGAATTTAAATAGAAACAGTAAGTAGAATCCCCCCCCATATATATATATAAACACACATATATAAAATATTATACATATATATGTATAGTATATAACATATCCATATAGATTCTACCTACTGTTTCTATTTAAATGCAATATAAATTATGAAGATTAATAATATATATTAGTATGTAATATATATAGATTGTACCTACTGTACAAAGGAAATTCTTTCCCTTTTCTCTTTATTTGCTAAAGTGAAAGCCAGAGCTATAAAGGCAGAGCTTTATTGATGTGAGTTGATTAGGAAACCTGAAGATTTTCTTCTGCCTCTTCTCCTTTCCCCTCCGCATGAACAATATTCTGCCTCAGTCTCTTTGGAAAGAATTTCTCTTTGGTATGTTGAGCGTCAATTCTCATTTTTTTTAGATTCAGGGCTCCCTTCCATAACATTGATGAATTTAGCTGCTCCTTGCTGGAGATCCACTGTTGTACTGTCTCAGCTTACCTCACTGGTTCTGCACTGGGGTGCTTCTGCCACCACCATCCCCAGGTGGAACTGTCCCATGTACTTCATGAGTTAGGGACCTACCTAAACTGTGGTTTTGTGGACTTTACAGAAACACAACAAACAGTGATGTCCACGATCACTGTGCTTGCTGGGAAATCTGGCATTGGCTGCAATTTTCTGCAAAATCAGCCAAAGAAAAAAAGTGGTAGTGAGGCAGACTGAGTGAAGGTATCCTTTGCCAGTCAGTGGTGAGGGGCAAGGCAAAGAAAATCATAGTAAGGTAGACAAAGTGAAGGTGTCCTTCACCAGTTAGCGGCAAGGGGTGGGGCTACTGGGGCTCCTCCGCCCATGAATGGCAAGGAGTGGAGCCATCGCAAAATGCTCATGAAATTGGCTTTGTGTGCCTCGAGCTGGCTGCAAAAAACCCACTGTCTTACTGAGACTTAGGTAGGCCATGTGGAGCCAGATCAGGAAGCAGCAGGAGCAGATTCTCTCGCCTGCCTTAAGTGTGCCAGCCCTGCAGCCCCAGGACCTGGCACAAGAAACAGAGGGAATTCCCATGTTTCATATAGAAAATCATAGGAGTTAGGGTCAAACACCAGTGGGCCAAAGGAGGGAACAGGTAAAAGGTAAAGGAACATTAGCAACTGTGGTAATGTACCACTCAGTACCTTAATTTCCTCCCCAGATACCTCCAGAGGTGTCCCTAGTCAAGCCTTCAGTCCCAAAGTGCTCAAACAGCAGCAGTCTGCAGCTACCCTGCCCCTGAATTTGAGTCTAGTGCCATCAGTCCATGAAGTCCTGGCTGACCAAGTCAGTGGGATCCCAAGCTCCACTGTGAATTCCTCTTATGTAAGGTCAACCAGTGTCTTCTTGACCTCTTCAGCTATCTTCCCTTCTCTTTCCTTATCTCCTGAACTGCAGTCCCCTGGTGTTTCTGGGAGTTGTAGTCCAAAATAGCAGTCATCAGCTTTGCAGACTGCACCCTGGTTCCATCCGCTGCAACACATTACTCTTTACTGAAGTTTATCAGACAAACCTAAGGCAAACAGGAGCACCCATTCCTGCCACAGCGCTTTGTAGTCTGACCCCACATGCCTCTCCTGGAGAAAGGGCAGCTCCATCCAGCAGCAGCAGCAGCAGCAGTATGGCAGGTTGGAGATTTATCTGTGTGTTTCTTGTGTTTTCCCAGGCCACTGTACCACTGCCACTGCCAAGTGCAACTGTCCTAGGCTTCTCTGTTTCCAGGAGGAGCATGTGAGGGCTGTGGTGAGAGTGGATGGTAGTGCTCCATCCACTGATCTGACTTCACATATGCAGGGGCAGTACCTGTGCTACAGCTCCCCCTAAAGCATCTCACAGGCCTTTGGTTGAGAGCCACTGATCTAGAGCAGTAGTGCCCAATCTTTTTGGCTGGCAGGCCAGATGGGCGGTACCTAGTCCATCTGTGGACTGAATTTGTCCAGTGGTCCTGATCCAGCATGCAAGGCAGTCGCGGCAAGACCCCATCTGGCTGTGTGTATGTGTCGGGGGGGGAGTCTTAAATCAGCATTGCAGGGGTAGGGGACATGGCCTAGCTCTGATTCAGCTGCAGGGAGGTGGGGAGGGGTGTGGCCCAGACCTGATCCAGCTGCTGGGAGGAAGAGGAGAGATGGGGTCCTAGCCCTGATCCAGCTGCACAGAAGGGAGGGGCATGACCAAGCCCCAGCCTACCTCACAGGGTTTGGGGACTTTGACAGCAGGAGAGGGTGGCTGTATTGATTGCAACTGCTCTCATGCTGCCAAATTTCACAACCCAAGGGACCCCTGCAGGCTGGCTACCTGGCTTCATGAGCAACAGAGGCTGAGCACCCCGATTTAGAGAGTTTATGAAAATCAACATTTTCAAACTTTTGAATGGACATTCAAGTTTCAAGATTTTTATCCAATAGATTCATATATGCAAAGATACAGGGATGCTATAGTGGCATGGAGTGATTGTAAATTTGAATTCTACATGTATGTATAATACAGGAAAGAGATGCATATGGGCGATAAAGATTCAGAACACAGAACACTAGGTATTCTAAAAAATGTGATTTGAGGAGTTCAGCCTGCAGTCAGTAGGGAGTTGTCTTGTCATATATATTGGCAGTTTGCTTTGCTTCCAGCTATTAAACTGCGTGAAAATATAGATAAAAGTGCCTTAAAGTTTTCCTGATTTTATTCTTCCAATTTAGCAATTGTAGTTGCAATAGTGAATGGGAGGGGGACTAGTCTATGCAGTCTTGAAATAAAGGGAAAATGTCCCTGATTCAATGTCTGCATTGGATATAGTACCCAGTGTGGAAGATTTTTTTTTCTATTGTATTCTGTGGTGCTTTATAGTGGTAACAAAGAATTGCCTGGAAATAACAATCCATTCTGGTGAGATAATTCAGTTCTTGGTTTTACACATACGCAGTGCCAGTTTTGTGTTTGGCAGGAATTTGGTGCAGAGTCTGGCATTAGGGAATGGCTAAATCTTGATAACAGAATAGGGCATGTTCATCCATATGCCACAGTGGTTTTTGTTTATCATAAATAGTTCTTTAAACTGAAGACCAATAGCATGCTCTGCAGTATTGTTCACAACCTGTCTGTATCAGCTTTCTCTAATAAGGAATGCTTGCAATTTAAAGAAGAATGTTGCTTCCTTTCCCATATATTCTTGTCCTTTGGACTGTTCTCTGTCCCTGTCCAAAGTTGAAGATGTAAGAAGGACAACTTCTAGTACTAGGAGACAACAAGGTATGGAGATTGACTACATGCAAAAATTGAACTAACAAATATAGAAATAGGTTTAAAGGTATGCAGTTTGTGTGTGTAGACTGAGCTGTAGTAGACCTGCTGAAACTGGAAAAATACATCCTAACACAAATGGCTTAAGCCCTACGCATGCCTGAACAGATGCAAAAAGTAAAGGGCTCCTTGACACTGAAAACATTCTCTCTATCCCACTTAACACTTACACAGGCCAACTGGTCTGTTCCCCCCTAGAGTTGTGAAAGAGATGGACAAGAAAAATGTGATGGAACATGCGATGAGAATTTTTTCATGGTATAAAAGTGTGTGTGTGAAATGTAGAACAGACTGAAATCAAAGTCAGTTTCTTCTATCGTGGAAGCTGCCTTTATCAGAGGTCTTGCAATATTTTTTATACTGCTTCAGAGATAAAGACTATATCAAGCTACAAAAAGTGATGCTATCTAAGCTTATATATATATAGTTCTAGTCCCTTATCCAGACAGATCAGCTGAAATTGTACCATACATGTTTATCCTCCCCAATTGATAGGCATGATTCATGATTTTGTCTTAACTCATATATAATCATTTCTTCTAAAAGGGAAATGTCCTGATGTCTAAAAAAACCAAATCTGTCCATGACCAATGCTATAGAAAGAATGGGAATCAGAGCAGGGTGACATATAAGGCTTTTAGCTTTCTCTATGTACAAGGAGGAAAGTATCTCAAGATTTTTATTATAATCTATCTTTTCATTACAAGAAGTTTTATTTCAGAGTTTTGGTCTTTTTATATAGCTGTATGGAATGTATTATGAAGTGTGCTCACTTGTAGGCCCTCTGCCTAGCCCTATACAGTGAGAACCTTTAGTACCATTTTTTTGGCATACAACATGTGCCCAAATATAGTCTGTACCTGGGTTTAGAAAGAATAAAGAAAAAAGACTTTTCCAGAGATATGGCTGCATAGAACAGGAAGAGAGCCTAGTCCTCAGCTGACTTCACCCTCCCTTTCCTGCATAACTAAAGCCGAATCACTAGCTATTGCTGAAGACTAGCCTCCATGGGTGGATCTATGATTTTAAAGAAGTAGAGAGTCTGTCCTAAAGAGTTAAAGAGGCTATGACATACGGAGCTCAGGAGCAGCTTGAAGGCACCAAAATTGCCCTAAGAAAGACCCCTTTAGATTAGACATAAGGAAATACTTCTTTACAACTCAAGTGTCCAGGGTCTGAAATAAATGCCCCCCCAGAGGTGGTACAATAACCTACTCTGGATATCTTCAGAAAACATCTGGAAGCTCACTTTGCTGGGGTCATCTGACCCCAGCAGTCTTTCCTGCCCAAGTACAGGATGGCTGATGATTTCAAGAGGTCCCTTCCTGCCCTTAGCATTTATAGATCTATCAGACTATGAATCTATGAAAGGTTAGTTTAATTAGCAGAACATCAAGACCATTAAAAAGGAGAGCTGATCGTTAACACCTGTAGAGTGAATAACGGTGAGCTCTTAAGTCAACTGACTCCCTCAGCTTCCTGAACAGTAATACGTACGTTGCACTGTGAAGCAAGAGTCAAACCAGGGTGCTTCTAACTCTGGGCAAAATATTAGCTTTCCTCTTAATACATACAACCCAATTTTTGGGAGCTGAATTTTTTTGGAAAGGTGTGTCATATGTGAGAAAATACAGTATTAGTAATGCCTTTAAAACAGTGATTCCCAACCTTTTTAGACTGTGGACCAGCAAACCGTGGCCCGGAAGTGACCACAGACCAGCAAACTGCAGACCAGGATACTGCAGACTGGAAGCGACTGGCATACTGCGGACCAACAGCTTTTTTATACTCAGTACTGGTCTGGCAGCCAACCCTCCTGTGGACCAGCAGCCACCCCTTTGCGGCCTGGGGGCTGGGAACCTCTGCTTTAAAAGACCAGGGCTAAATTGTGCTGTGTACAATTGAGATAGGAGCTTCAGAGGAGTCCTCTGAGACTCCTAAATCATAGTACTGATTCTTCACTGGTTCCAATGCTGACATACTTCACAGCAACTTTAGGTCAACTCTGTATTATGCTTTACAAGCGAGCAAGCTGTTACAAGTACAACTTCTTATCGGCTCTTGTGCTGATTGGAGATTGCTGCAGAACACTGCACTCTGGCCATTTCCCAAGTCTAGCACTCCTGCCTTGTCCTAGGCAGCAAGATGTCAGTTGTATGTTAGCTGATGATTTGGGGACAACATATAGCCAGTTATCTTTGCAATAGGTGTCATGATATCCAAAGTCATTGCTATGACAATTTTTGGGTGGTTCTATTTTCATTATTAGACTATTCCAAATTTACTCTGAATCAGAAGCAAGCGGAATTTTGCCTTCATTTGGGTACATTTCGGTACATATTTTTCTAAGTACTTTCTAGTATGTTTTATTAGGACATTTTATGGCAAATGTCATTTATTCATTTGGGATGGGTATAGTGTCTGGGATTTGACCAGTCAGACAATTAGTAGACAGCCAAAAGAAGAAATGTAAAGATAGATTTCTGCTGCTGTTTGAATTTTTAAGAGTTGAATGCCTCAAAAGTTTCTATAAAGACATGGAGTTGTTTGATTTCTGAAGACCTGAGAAAGATCCAACTTGCTTGCTTACTTAATACTTAATAGAGGCCGCTTTAAAACTTAGTCCTTTACAAGATGTTAGTTTATGCCTTGGCATCAGTAGTTACAATTTCGATGAATTAGCAGTTTTCATACAAGTGAGGTAGAGAATCAAGGCTGTTTTTCTTAAGTGGAGTCAGAATGTACCAGGGACCCTGAAAGTTTGATTTTGTTAATAACTCAAAAGTCCCAGCAGGACTAGATACAAAAGTATATATTGTAAGGTTATTGTAGTCTCAGCCATAGGCCAAACAGTTTAGTTAAATTAACTTGCTACCTGAAGGGAGGTTGATCCATTGAGATCAGTCTTGTGACATATTATGTCAGGGCTTGGAATAAACAGTTGTTCACTTTTATGAATACTCACATGTTCAGTGTTGGATATTAGGCACAGCTTTGAAATATAACAAAGGACCTAGTACTGTTTTTTCTTTCCGCTACAGAAAGTCCTCTTCCTGGAATACGTACATTCTAGATACTGTGTCTGAAGTGCTGTCCAAGATCTGCTGTCTCAGGTCCTTTGAATTCATGTATTAACAAAGGCAGAGAACCTGTTCTTGGTTAAACGGAGAGTGTTCCTACTTCCATGAGCAGGGCATTCTGGATTTAGTCTGGTTCAAGTAGAATCTGCCCTGATGTAATGATTTCTGTTAATGTCTTAGATACGGGGTGATAAGTTTGCCATATAGCTGCAAGAAGAAAAAAGGCTAGCAGATAGTAGAATAATTTATACCAGCTTTGCTGTGGACTCAATTGAGAATTAGCTGGAGCTAAGTGTATGTTCCTTGCCTTCCCCCCACCTCCAGACTGTGATAGTTAAGTTGAAATATGCTGGGTGCATCTACATGTGCAATTAATGTGCACAAATAAACTCCAGAGCTTATTGCTCCAGAGTTTATTCATGTGCAGCATGTGGAGCCCCATTGGAGCAGCCTGGACTGGCAGGTTAAGCCCCTAGTTTCCCCCGCCAGCCTTGGCTGCTCCGATGGGGCTCCATGTGTTGTGGAGTGGCTGGCTGGGGCATGAGGGTGCTTCAGTGCAGGGTCTGCCTGCTGGTGTTAGCCTTGCACTGAAACACCCTTGTGCCCCAGCCAGCCCCTCTACATCACGTGGAGCCCCATCAGAGCAGCTCTGGGCTGGCTGCTCTGATGGGGTTCCACATGCTGAGGAATGGCTGGGCATGAGGGTGCTTCAGCATGGGGGCTGCCTGTTGGCTAGCCCTGTACAGAAGTACCCTGTGCTCCAGCCAGCTGAGGGGCAGTGTCTACATGTGCACTGCTGAACATAAAAAAACTCTGAACCTGCTACAAAGTTTATTAGTGTTGTGCGCCCTAATAGGGGCACACATGTAGATGCTGAGATGTTTGCTGTGCAATTAGTCAACTGCTCAGTAAATGCCTCAAGTAGACATGCCCACTGCGAGTAAAACCCTGCCCCCTTTTTAAATCATTGCCAAAACTCTTGTTGACTGCAGTGGATGAAGCCTGAACCCTTTGCATATAAGAATGTGTTATAGACTTTGCGTAGGAAATACAGTATGCATTGTAAGCAGGCTTGCTCTGCATTCTTGTTTCTGAAACAAGGAGAATATCTAGCAAGCGCACCTATCTTTCTTTCTGATCCAACTTGCTCTTTCAAAACATCATGGCAAAAACTTTAGGAGAATCTTTAGCTTGGTAGTAAGAGAGAATGGGGAAGAATAAATTACTCTGGCATCACTTTATATTTCTACATAGTCCTTGCTTAAGATAGGGATGGACCAGGGGATGAATAAACATGGGACATAATGCAAAATCAGAGATTTAGCAAATCCTGTGTGATAGCTTCACAGATATCATGAAAAACAATGGCAATATGCTGATTGTCATTCTTCACAAAACAGTTTTGCTGCTGAGCTTTATTATGGTCTCCTGCAGATACATTTGACCTCTTGGAAGGAGGGTTTGGGCAAAACTTTGACTTTAAAAAATAAAACTTGAAAAGTTCCTGGGTTCTGACATCCTTCATCACTCCTATAATGTAAGCATGTATTGGCAGTTGTAGGTTAAAGGCCTAGACTAGGAAAACAGTAAACTTCTGTTTATACTCTGGCTGTTTGCTACTGTATTTCTCCTTCTGCTAGATCACATTCTTTAGTGGAAGTGTTGGCACTGGATTTGGACCCATAACTTTGTTCTGGGTGAGCACAACCCTCAGGCTGACCACAACACCCGCCAGTTGATAATAGGCGAGTTTATACAGAGTGATAACACAAACCAAGCAATACAAACAAGAAACCAATTCTATATCTACCAATCCCAGGGCTGTCATCAGAGTCAAAGTACATGTGGTCAGGATGCAGGCTCCACTCTGAGACTCTTTCTCTTTGGTGTCAGCAGTCTGGAGGTGGGATGCCGAGGCCCACAGCCGCCCTCCGGTGGGGTGCATGAGATGGGCTGCCGGTATGTCCTTGGTCCATGGTGGCCTTGGGGACCCTTCCCGGGAGGTGGGGATGAGGACCCTTCTCAGGGAGGAGAAGGAGGGATGGGAGGGACTAGATAAAGGGAGGGACCAGGAGGAAGAGAGAGAGGGACAGGGAGGGACAACAGGGGAGGACTCTTGTTAATCTCAAGTCTCTGCTTTTGTATTCTCCTTCCCTATTCATGACTCCTGATGAGTCTTCATTTATGGTTATCTCTGGTTGGTTGTCTCTCTGTGGTCACATGTCCATGTAGCCTTCTGCGACTTCTACTAATTTGGTCTGTTCCCCCAAACCCAGGACTCAGGCCTCTCTGGTGCCGTGGGGCCTTGTAGCTGGTGTCAGTTCTCTCGTGTTATGGGGCAGTATGGTGCATACTTCCTTGGTTCCCAGGCTGTGTGTCCTTGTTGTGTTAGACAACCTGTCTGCCTTGAAGGCTGTGATCTTGTGTTATGGCATGCCCCCCCTCAGTTCTCAGGCTGTGTCCATCCATTGGCCTTGTGCTAGACAGCCTGTCTGCCTCCAGGGCTATGAGAAACTTTGTGTGTGTTAGACCCAGCTTCCTAGAAATCCAATTAGCCCTCGATGCCCATCTTGAACCCTTATAATGCATATATCTATACCTATAAGCTAATTTCCAAAGAATAGACCTTTACATGCCATTTCCAAGCCAACAGAAGTTTGTCTGAATAAGGACTGAGGAAAACTTCTCATGATTTGACCTGTGTGATTTAGAATTTCCAGATATTTGTTAACTTATCAGAAGTTTTATTAAAACATAAACTCTAACATTCGGTTACTGGAGTTTTTTTGGCTCACTGGACCTTCTTTATTAAAGGGAGTGGGCATTTCAGAGAGCATATTCTTTTCCCCCATCGAGTCCTCCAAGGCCATGTGAATCTCTGGCATATGATGTCTATCTCATTACGAGATGATGTGAGACCCAAAGCAACTGGTCTTGTCAACAGATTAGATTCTTGGTTGGTATAAATAAGCTAATGTCCGTTAACTTTGGTGGAGCTGTAATGATTGACATTACCTGATGACCTCGCCCACTATGCTCACAGCATGTGTTTTTCTTGGCCCATTGGATTAGCAGTCAGCTCCACCTCCATTGCCAGAGCATGTGCAGAAACAGAAGATGGGAATGAAGTCGTGCAGGTCTGCATTCAGGGATGGGTTTGTGTGGGAGACAGCAGGCAAAGTGTGCAGGCAAGTTGAAACGAGAGGGACATAGCAAGAAAAAGAAGAGAAAAGAGGACAGAATGGAGCTGTGAACATAGGGGGCACTGAGGAAACGAGAGCAGAGCAAGACATGCATTTTTTGCCAGTTTTTAATTTAGACATTCAAATGGCCTGGTCTCCAGCCTCCTTCAGCCAAAAGGGTTGAGGGCCACATTTCGATCCCATTTATATAGATGTAACTTCATTGACTTGGTACTACTGCATATTCATATTGAGATCAGGAAGGTTGCTTGCGGACATGAAAAATCCCAAAATAGTGCATTTAAAATTTGGTGTGCTCCTGCGCCAAGCCCAGCACATGCCCAGAAGAGGCAGTGCATTACGTTGACCTGGCTCTGCAGTATTTGTATAGATCAGGTGCTTTAGTCAGGCTTTTTTGTCACTTATTGAATCAGCTTTAGATAAAAGCGCCAAAAAGTCCCCACTGTAGTGCCTGACCTATACAGATGCTGCAGAGCCGGGTTGAAGTAATGCTTCTCTCAGTAAAGTGCTCCCCACCTTCCTCCTCCCCCTCTTCCCCCCGTCTGCAAGCAGCCAAATTGCTTTCATTACTTAGTCCGACTTTTTCTTTTAATTTAAAATCAAATTTAAAATTTAACTCTTAAATAATGCTTTTCATATGAAGTGATAGGTTTGTTTGAGATAATGAAAGGTATGGAACAGAGCTGGTTAACAAGAGGTATACTAGACCACCTCTTTTTTTGTGTCCCAAACTCGTGGCCTCTGCTCTTATCCATACCAGAATTAAAAATTTGTTTACCTACTGGCACCATCCTTCCTAATGGAGGTTTGACTGATGTACCATACCCTTTGTGCTTCATGGATGTGGCTACTTTTGCATATGGACTGTAGTAGCATACTTGGAGCTATATGACATGTAGGAGGGCTTTACTGCCAGGTATAAGTTTGCCATCTGGATGTGGCCTAAAAATATTTTATACCACCTTAAGACCTTGTGTTCCTATATGTTTTTTTCATTGTGTCTGCTTATGGAACAAGGTACCACTCTGATTAAGGTGGACAAACTCGGATCCTGAATATAGATCTAAGAACAGTGAGATGTATTTCCCAGCATCAAACCTTTACAGCTTGAAAAATGTTTATTTTCTTCAAACTTGGCTTGTTACATTTTTTTGGCTTGATTTTTAAATTTCAGTGGAATCTTAAAGAACATCAACTCAGTGCTTTTAAAGAGCAGTAACTCAAATTAGAGCTACTTCCCGCTTTTTAAAGATTTTTAAAGAAAAAATAATTTTTATATAGCCTTTTAATATACAACCATATTATTAAGATATAGCATGATTACATAATTCTAAAACTGTCATAATCCATATTTCATGGATTATGCAAGAGAGCAGAATTTATGAAGTTAAGATGATTTGTTCATCTTTATGTTATCAGTTTCTTGCCTTTTGTTATAATGTTAAGACAATATTAATACGTTAACATCTCAAAATATTTGATTTGATTGGCTTTTATATTAAATGCTTTCAGCTTTTCTCAAGATGAAAGGTGCTATTTCAGTTTAAAATATTGTTTTGTCTATATCCTGTATCATACCATTTTATATTTGTCCTTTCCTTTCCTTTCCTCATGTCAGTATGAAAATGCCAAATTGTATTATTTTTTTCCTTCAGCAGAGTTGCTTTGCAATTTATTTTGTACAGTTACTGTAGGCTTGATCCAGAGACAGTCTTTTCATTAAATGTTGGATTAGGCCCTTAACAAAATAATGACTATCAGATATTAAAGTTCAGCTCTGAATGGAATAGATATTTAACAAATATATATTTTTTTAACCTCGGAAATGGCAGCCAAAACAGAAGGTGAGATGAAGAGTGAAGTTTTGGGGGAAGGAATCCTTCATTTTAACTGAATCTTTTTGCTCCTTTTTCCATTTAAAACAATAATATACATGATGACTCAATGAAGACATTCCTGTGCTGCATTAGAATAGCCATCAAAGTCAGCCTAGATCATTTGGATCATGTCACTTGTCTTAAAGCGCGTAGCTGTTTTTAAAGAAAAACATGTCATGTCTATACAGGGATATTTAATGCATGAAACTTGTTTAAAACATTAATAAATCAAGCCCTTGCTGTTAAAACCTATGTTGGATTTTCATTCATGACAATCTGTATCCTTCTCAGAGCGTGAGAATTGCAATAACAACAAAAATCCATACCCCAAACTAATATAAATAACTCTGGACAGAAGCAAAACATGAAATTAAAAAGAAATAGCGTGGGAAAACTAGCATTGTGCATTTGCTGTAATGTTTGATAATGGTGCTATTTTTAAAAGCCATTGGTATAGGAGGTTATGAGCAGTGGAGGGCTATTTTCATTATTTATGCTCTGTTGAATAGGCTGTTTTACAGACATTTCTCCCCCCACTCCCAAAAGAGTGGAATAATTAGGACCAAATAAAGAGTATTTCAGCTGCTTTCTTCTCTCATTTATGCTGTTTTTACACAAGCATAACTTCATCAGCTTCAGTGGACTTGCTTGTGATGTTAAGGAAAACCAGCCTTTTGTGTTTATGAGTACATGACTCTTTTTGACCTTGTGTAACTTTAACTAACACAAAGCAAAGAGTATGCACAGAACCCCCCCATTAATTAACCTACACTAGTTTAGAATCATAAACTATACCTTAGCAGCAGACTATACCTTAAAGTTACCAAAACCCTATTAAATGATGACATGAGTCTGAATTTGGGCAAATTTGGGTAAATTTCTGCAATATGTTCCATAATCACCAGTAATCG
Source organism: Gavialis gangeticus (assembly GCF_001723915.1). Classification (NCBI taxonomy): domain Eukaryota; kingdom Metazoa; phylum Chordata; order Crocodylia; family Gavialidae; genus Gavialis; species Gavialis gangeticus. The sequence continues at coordinate 166,019,083 of NW_017729022.1, read as the reverse complement.
TAAAAATAGGTAGGCAAGAAGATTATGACTAGACTCACATTTGGATTCAGTTTGGCATTGAGCCCAAATCAGAGCTAGTGCTTAGGATCCTGATTGTCTGTAGCTTTGCACAATGCTCACTGCTTCCTCCACTTCACAAATTAGGAATATTATTATGATATTAACTCATAAGCATGCAAATGTACATATGTATTAGTAATTATGAATATAAAATATGAAAGGTCCAATACTGGTACCACTACAAGCTGAAATTGTATGTGGAGCAAGTATGCTGCATCCAGAATCAGTGCAAGCTTTTTACCTCACCTCACCCTCAGGCTTAAGTGCCTCAACCTGCACTTGGAGACAGTACTGCACAGGTATTCAGGCAGTTTTGTCTCTGTGCCCACTCAGTACTTGGCTGGGAATGTCAACAAAGGTGCCAATTAGTGCCAATTGAAATAGTGTTTGTTTTTTTAAATACTAGTCCACTGGGGACTACAGGGAACCAAAAGTGCATTTTCGTAGGCTACGATTTGAACAGCAATCAGATGGTAATGACTTTGAGTTACATGTAGAATGAACTTGATTTCAGCCAGTGACCTTGAAATGAAGGACTCCATAGTCCATTATCAGTGACCTGAGGCATGCACTCCCCATTTAAATGGTTTTGTTCGTGTAGGTTTGAGGGGGTGGGTTTACTCATTTTATTTATTTTTATAGAGGTGACCATCAAGTTTTTTTAATAGAAAACAAATAAGCCAATAGCATTTTTTCTGCCATTCTCATTGCTTTTAAAAACTTTAGTTAGCCACTGCCTGTTTGTTGCTCTACTTGCTGAACTGCTGAAGGCCCTCCAGTTTCCAACAACTCAACCCTTTGTAGCAAACTTGAGTCCACAGCATAACATGTAAAGTGTTGTGATTTGTTGCCATGCTGACAGTATCAACTTAACTACAGCTGACAAACAGTTTTTAAATAGAACATTTCAATTCATTATAGTATTCTCCATCTGTTTTTTTTCACTCTCCACACACATGCAGAACATTTGAAAAATGTTGCCACAATGGTTTGGTTTACTTATCCAGTCTCTAACACAAATGATTTGTTAAGAATGGTATTTTAGGGATCAAGAAAAATAATGATACTCCTCCACCATAAAATGAAAACTTCATTTAAAATATACCTCCTTGATTGGCTTGTGTATGTATGGTCAGTTTTCTGTATCAGTTTGCAGGGAAGGGGCTATCACCAATATTTTCTCTGGTCTTCATTTTCATTCACTTGGTTGGGACTTACTTTGTTGCTCACATCCTTCCATAATGGCTACCCTCATCTTCCTTGAATGGTTTCATTGATTTGAAGGGAGCATCATCTACTCTACAGATTAATTCAAACTCCTGGGAGTCAGGTTTACCAGGTTCCATTCTTGACTTTGCTGAGGACCCACTATGCAACTTTGAGCAAGTCACACAGCCTAGGAACAGAAATTACACCTCAGTCTGTATAAATAATTGCAAACTGGTTTAAACCTGTAACAGAACAGAAGTTAAGTGCACATAGATCAGTTTCGAAATGGCCGAACATAGTTTAATGTAGCCTTGGATAGATGTAGTATGAGACTTAACCGATTTAGGTTAAACCAGTCTATCAAACTCCTGTCCCACATCACCTTCTGACTCAAGTTAGATCGCAGTCTCCCAGCATCCCAGGATGCCTTGTGCTCTCCCAAACCCCCTTGCAGGGGTAGCAGGCTAGCCTCAGCCACACTGTCTGCTCCAGTCAAGTTAGGCTGGTCCCACCCCTGGGCTGTCACAGAGCAGAGGCAGCAAAGCCTCTGCTCCTTAGCCTGTGTCCTGCCTATACCAGTTAGCTCAGTGGGGTGGGGAGAAGGGGGAACAGAGCCCCTGCTGTCCCCAGCTCCACTCTCATGCCCTGTTCTGGGCACCTGCCCACTCCCTCCCCCCCACTTGGTCTGCCTCCATGGGTGGGAGGTGGGAAGCAGTCTCCCATCCCGGTGCCAAGGGACTGCCCACTAAGGGAAAGCCCCCCAGCACTGGGATGGGGGATTATTCCTCCCCTCCCACCGCCAGGGGTGTGGCTGGCTGAGCAGTGGCTGGACTGCATGGCAGAGGGGGCAGGGGGGAAATCCCTGAGGCAGCAGGGGAGGCTGGGGCTTGGAGATCCTTGGGAGGCTCCTGCAGTAGGGGGGACCACCCTGGGCAGGCTGGGGGAAGCCTCCTGAGGTGGCAGCCCTCAGTATAGGGATGGGGACTACTCCCCCCACCCCCATGGTGGGACAGCAGGGGGTTGGGGGCATGTGCTAGAATGGTCCCAGCTCAGCTGGGCTCCGCCTGGTTCAGCAATGGCCAGTAGTCTGGGAGGTGTGCTCTAGTACCGCTTGCCTTTAGGCCTGGGCTAGTGAAGGCATCTGGCTGCCTTTCCCAACCGAAAACCAAATGTGAGTTTAGTTTGTTATTGGTTCACTATATGCAGCATAGAGAAACCTGCAAAGATTGAATTGATTCCTCCTCGGGCTTTTTGACTGTCTGTACTTAACCACCGTTTACTCATATATAGAACAATAGCCTCAGGGGAACATTGACTAAGTATCTATAACATTCTTTTGAGAAAAAGTTGCTATTTAAGTACAAAATAATAATTCCCCTTGATTTTTCCCCCCCTGCAAAACTGGTATTACAGTTGTTGCAAGCATTGGTTTTTGACTTCTATTACTTCATCCTTTATTCTCCCTCCTGTAGATTGAACGCTTTTGGCTAGCTTTGACCATTACTAATTTTTAATAAACCAAATCATATTCACTGTTGTAATTGTACCTTAAGAAGTAAAATAGAATATGGTTTTGCATTAAAAATATTGTGTGACAACATGTATGTGAGTAATATTGCCACTGCCAGGACACTATTTTGAAGCTACAGTATCAAACCATGGATGTAAAACTAGATGAAGAAGCATTAAAAAAACCAACCCTAAAACCATCCCCAAACTTGCTAATTACAAAACATTGTACTTCTAAACTCTGGCAGAAGGTTTTCTCAGGGTATCTCTCTTTCAAGCTCTGGGCATGAATGTTTATGACTCTGCTCAGAGCATTGGCTCAGAAGGCATGTTGTGAATATTACAAACTGCTCATTCACAGAAATCTAAGGTGAAAATAGCAGAGAAATGTTGTTTATTGACATAAATACTAACCATCATAAAATGTCAAAATAATGTAAAATCAGAACTCAAGAATTGTTCAGTGTACACCTGAATCATGTTTATTTTTGTTTAAATAAAACAATATTTTTTTGTTGTTGAATAATACTGGCCCACAAAACTTTTCTCCAAGCTAACAGTAGAGGAAATAACAAATTGACATATTTTAGTTTCAATCTCGGAACAAAACTATTTTATACATCTAATTAAAAGTTTACATTTACTAAAATATTGACAACATTTTCTTGATTTGTGGCTACCTATATAGAAAAAGCAAGAGATCTGCAAGGGTATGGATACCCTGAGTGGAGCTTGCTCCCACTCATTGAGCTCAGTGACAGTTTTGCCAGCTGAATCATGATTTCACCCAATGATTTATTTAGTTTTAAACCATCATCTAACTCATTGAGCTCTTATGGAGTTTTTCTTTAGACTGTATTCAGACATTTGAACTATAAAACTACTACAAGTCAAAAAGGTACAGTTTCAGCTAGTTATTCACTAAACCTGTGTCCCTCGTGATATAATTGTTTTTGGTAGAGTTGTGTAATCAACTCTGATGATAACTCACTCTAAATGCAAGCAGGAAAATCAACCCAGAGTTACCCAGTCAGTAATTTCAGACTCCTTAGAGGAGATCAAAAAGGAAAGCAGCAGAGAGGAGGAGTAATCTTATATGCAAAGGAAAATTTCTAAGTAACTGAGATAGCATGATCAGGAGATACCAGGAATAAAAAAGATTTATTAAAAAAGCAAACTAAGTGGTTATGTGAGATTTCACCTACCAGGACATAATCTGGGCACACATGTTCTCTTTAGCACATTGAAAGGTGCAGAACTCATAACCAGACTTGTAGCCTCTGAGCTTTTACTGGATTTTGCCTTTCTATGAGGGGGGATCTCTGATGCTGTAGATGGGGTTTCTCCTGCAATAGTAGCAGAGGCTGGGATTCATAAAGGAAAATTGGTTTCTGGGTTTTCACATGCCCAGACCCTCCCTTAACACCTCTCCTATTACCTTGCCCCTATTCCCTGCATTCATTGATGTTTACTAGGTTTTGTCTGTATAAACATGCCCTACTGATAGTGTAAGGAAGGCAGAAAGCAGGGTTGATTTGCACCTTATTGGCTAACTGAATCAAAAAGGTATACCATAAGGTTTCATAAGCCCGAGCTGAGGAAGGCATGTTCAGGAGTTTATTGACGCTGCTAGACAGTACGTAGTTCTTTATGAACTTCATGAAGAACATATCCCCATAATATGACTGCCTTTTATCTTTCCCTGTGATCATGTGCCCCAGGCAAATGCAAAGCAGGTCTCCTTTGCAGTAGTTGCAGAGAACAAAGATGTTGCTGTGCAGTGTAGGGGGACCATGTTTCACAGTTGCTTACGGTCTCCCTGTTCCATTCCTTTGTGTGCCAAACATTCTTTTTCCAGAATTGAATATTTCCATATCTTGCTACCATTTTTTCACTTGCAAGGCTTTTGAATTACTACTGAAAATGTGGTCTGTAGTTTTGGAGGAAAAAATTGGTTTTAGCAAATTCTGGAGGACACGGGATGTACCAGATAACAAGTGGAGAAATATAAACAAAAACCACAGAGAAAAAATGACAATCATTTGAGGAAAATTTGCTCGCAAGTATTATGAGTTTCCACTTGGTGGTGGTGTATCAGGAATTAAAAAAGAAAAGTAACACAGCAGGTAATCCAAAATATCTAACAGTATAGGCAAAGTAAAAGGACCTAATTTTAGTGTGATGCTGAGTCGCATTCTTTTTTAAGTCGGAGAGAGGGCCAGGTGTAGGATTCTCAGTTTTTCCCAGGACCGAATCCAAAGCATCAGGTAAGGAAAAGTGTAAAAAATCATGTGAAAAGCTGTGAAAGGGGAAGCTATACAAAAGGTTAAGATGAATATTAAGGTGTAATCAGAAAGGTCATCAAAGGGGACATTAGGTCTGTAAGAGTTCTATGAGGAATTTAATGGAAAGACCCTACAAAGAAATTTTAATGTGTTAATGTGAAACACAAGAGCAAGAGGGCAGGAGATGTCTCTAAGACAAGGACTAGGAACTAAAGAATTTAGGTAGCATTTCATTAAAGAAATTCTTAGTATACGTAAATAGAATAAACGCTACAAAGGTTGAGATCAGAACAAGAGAATGGCTTAAGGAAAGTATTTTTCAGGTATAAATGCTAACTTTCATATTGTTCCCTCTCCCAGCCTTTTTAACTAGTTCATTCTAATGGAATGAACACATTTATGGGCTTTAAGGATTTTTCTTTTATCACCATCTTCCAAATAGAGTAACCTCTCACCCAGGATTTTTTTTAAAGACTTGAAGTATTTTGCTTTCTTTATTTTTCTTACACAAAGTTTCATCTCTCTCTTTCTCTGACCTGTTTTTTTCTTCTTTTTTTTTTAAACGTGAACTGTTGTCTGAGGCGACTTCATTTCAGGATCCCACAGTTTGATAAAAGGAATAAAATACAGAAAGATAAGTTCTTTAAATCACTCCAGGCTTTCTTTAATGATAATCATTAGCCCTGTTCTGAACTCTATTGATAAAATGCTGGAGTATTCTTGAAAGCAGAGCCAGTGTTCTTTTAAAGAAAGAACTGTTAATTAGATGATTTAATGAAAATGACCTAATTTTTCAGCTATGTGCTAACTTTTTTAACAAACAGTAAAATAAAGGTAGTTTGGAAATAATGCATATTGATTAATGTAAATCAAACAGGTCAGAACCTTGATTGGAAAGTTAATTTTTCAATAGCTGCTTAAAATGTTCTTTTTCTTTCCTGAACAACACCAGGTATTGTTTGCATGCATCTTGATAACCAGCATGGAGATTATATATTAATATATACAGCGAGAGACAGAGACAGAGAGACAATACTTAACAGTCAAAGAATGAGGAAATCGTGCCATTACTCATAAGTAGCACAGCCATGAGTGAGTTACTCAGTCATCTTGTAAGTGCAAATGCTCTTCTCTATAAAAAAACAGGAATTTAGCTGTACCTAATAGCATCACTATAGTTAACGATCGGGCACTAAGTTCTGTAAGTGTTTTAGCCATAAATCAAGGAGTTGAAATTTTAAACTGAATATTCATGGTCTGAGGTCAATGTAAAAAAATACCCCTGTTTTAAACAATACTACACTTCAAACAACCATCTTTGCTTATAAATTGCATGGGCTTGTAAAATAAAGTTTTAAATGCTGTAGATGGATTAGTTAGGATCTTCTGTAACTTAAGGAGATGGTGCCAACACTGGCAGAATTAAAAACTGCCGGTAATTTTTTTTGTTCATTCTTGTTGTGATCAGGATTTCGCTGAATTTTTATCCTTGTCTTGCATATCAGAACTTAGAAGGCAAGTTGAGTAGATGGTCAATGTCTTATGGATGCTAACCAATGCAATGTTTTGTATTCGTAAATGTACAAATGCTTGGAGTTTATCATGGGTCCTTCAGTAGACCGCCACCTATATAATTTTGTCCTTGACACAAGAATATATTTGCAGTATTTGCCATGGTACCTCAATAAATTATTACAGTATTTGGGCTTTCACAAAATGTTTGTCTGGATGGGATGGCATAGTGTTAACTTGCTGTGGCTCATTGATGTGATGCAGTGAGGCCACAATGTGTTCCCTTCTGTTGCAAATCTATGAAGCGCGGCAGTGACATGGCATTGCAATGTTAGGAAGAAATTTTCCTCTGTGCCTGACTTGCAAGATGTGGAACAGGCCTGAAGAAATCAGAGGAGGTGGGATGTTAACAATGTCAGTGCCCTTGTTTCAGATGGACTGCTAGTAGGTCTAAAATCTGGAACGTTTTTAATGCTACTTTTAGATTTGTTTCCATTCTGAGCCTGTCAACACCTTGACAGAGAAACTCTTTAAAAACAGCTTTGTTGTTTTCAGTTCTAACCCTTAAGCTTGGAATACTTGATGTGGGCTACAGGTCTTTGTGGTATTTATATGAAAATAAAAACTGCCAAGTTTCATTAAGGTCTGGAACACAAGCAGTGAGGAATTTTACTGTGAATTGAATGTTACAGATCTTTGCTGTTCATACACGTATTATTGTGCTGCGGTTGGATGGTACATGACACTGATGGATACATAAGGTGGGAGAGGGAACAAGATTTCTACTGCTGTCATCATGCTTACTTGGGAGAGTGTTAAAATCCTATTTGCCCTGCATTTGTCTGCACATACTGAATAGCACCGGTGCTGTGCTAGTTTTTACTGCTAGTGGTTTCAGCAATCTCAAAGCAGCCAAGGAGCAGCAGGAGGTACTTCTCTCGTACCTTTTGAAATACAATTCATCCTATACACCTTCTACCAAAAATCAAATGATATTTATATGGTTACTATCCTGGGTGGGGCGGGGAATGTCTTGAACCAATATATATGAAATTCTGCCACCATGTAAGATATCCCTTGATATGCTAACAGGTATGAAGGACTTTGTACGCTAAGTCTACAGCTTGGGAGTTTTGCATGAGTGAGCACTTCAGGATTTGGCCCTATGGGTGACGAATTCTGGCTACAGTGATTTACACTGGTATCATATTTAGATTTGGAAGGTAAAGACAAAGCCAAAACGAACTGACATGTGAACATTGAAAGGCTTGCTGGTCTGGTCGGCATAAAATGTTAAAGAGTTCACAGCCTTTTGGCTTCTTTATCACTTCTCTCTGTAGTCTGTTGAATAGTCCTCCAGCTCCATACTTATCCCCTCAGAAGAGCCAGATACTCAGCTTCCTAATGCCCTTTTCCTTTTCAGCCTATCCTGTTACCTCCAGCATGCTGCAGCCTTCCACTTGGGTGTCTTCCTCCTGGTGATGCCAGCCCTTGCTGATGTTCTCATATCTTAGTGTCTCTCCAACTCTCCTCAAGCTCTTTCTACTCAACAACCCTCCCTCTACCACATCTAATAGCTGCCTTACTCGAAAGCACCTGCTCTCCTAACAGCTTATTCAAACTCCCAGTCCCAATATTTCCCATCACCTGGCCAGCCCATCTTTATTTATCATTATCATCGAAAAAGACAGCCCCTCTCAGCAACTCTGTATTCAAAATGTTATACCCCTGGGGTGTGCGCATGTTCTTTTCTGGCATCAGGAGTGTTTGAGGCGCATAAGCTAGAGTGATTAGGCCCCAGGGATGTTGCAAAGAGGCTGACACTAATCACGGCCTTCTGCAACTTTAAAAGTGAGGGTTGAGGGGTCTTGTCATGAAGAACATTAGGGATTTGGCTGGAGCCTGGGCTGGTTCTTATTTTAGTCTAACCAATAAACTTCTCCTTAATGCAAAGGCCAAATTACAGAAAAAATGACTGAGTGATGCAGAGAAATTGGTTGTCCTAGGGAGTATTATGTTCTCTCTTCTATCAGAGCCTTTGATGATGCTGTTGAATTAAGCAAACCTATTTCAAAAAGTTAATTTGTGGAAATCATTTATATAAAGCAGTATAGCTAGTTGAGAAAAGCATTTTTAAAATTTCAAAATAAATGGGAAAAATGATTTGATTTAGAGATTTCAGTCACAGGGAACGAGTATAATATGAATACGATGTAACTAATATTCAGTGCAGGCTACGATTAGCATTTCATGACTGCTTCATAATTCATGCACTTAGTAATGTAACACAGTGTGATGCCTTGTCAGTGACACAAAATGATGGTGCAACTAAGATTAAGCCTTTATATCTACCTTACCTTTTTTATCTATCCATAGGCCACTGCCCAAAGCATAGTCTTGCTCAATGGTACACCAATTAGGCAAGCAATATTTTGACCAAGAATAAAATAATTAGGGCAGCTAAGGGTGCAGAGTTTGGACAGTGAGAAATGGGAGCAAATTCACAAATTGCATTAGCAGGAACAGTTCCATTTGGGTCAGATTTTGATCTGTGTTGTTCCAAATTTACTATCACTTCATTGTGCTTAAACTGACCCTGAATTTATATCCATGTAATTGAGACTAACATCTGGCATGTTGGTTACACCTGCAAATAATTTGGCCCATGGCATAATTCAGTACTTCCACTCCAGCTTAAATTCAGTTTGGCTTGGTAGTAGCCAAGAAATCATTGCCAAAAAATGGCTGTTCAGAATGGAGACTTATGCAAAGTGGTCCACTTGTTTATGAATACTTTATTAAGAATATTGTTAATCTTTATGCTAGTCTTATACAGCATCTACATAGTACTCACTGCCCTTGGTGATGGTGCCCTAAAGTGTGCTGGACTAAGTGGGCTGCCTCCTGGATCAGAAGCAGTGTAGTTACTACAGTTGGTCTGGTCATAAGACTGAGGGTGGACTAGCTGGCATTGTTGATTCAGCAGTACTAATTACCATCCTTCAGTGCCTCATAGACACTACCCTGCATCTGGGTCAGGAGGCAGACCATTGAGAGCAGTGCTTGAGGATGCCTTGGCTTGGGACAGTGAATTTTCATGGTCTCAAAAGAGAATCCAAGATCTAAATGTCCATAAACACTAGACTGCTTCTCAGCCCTGAAAAATGAGATCTCCAGGCTAGGTTTAAGGCATGTTGGAAATGGAAGGAAGCAGCTGCCTGTGTTATACCTGCAACTAAGAAGTTGAGCAGTGAAATTGGAAATTTGCACCCACACAAAATTATTTGGGTTAGTCCAGTCTATAGGAGAGTATGAGGAACTTGAGAGACCTAACCAAGTTGTTGCTGCTGTTGTTGTTTATATTTTTTTCTGCCCTATTCAGAAATGCTCAGAGCATCTTACAATGACAGACAACCAACCCACAAGATAAGAAACAATAAGAGACTCCCCACTCAACACCCTAAAACTTTAAAACTCCATCCCTTCCTGCTTTCCTGACCACTATACCTAGAAAATCAAACCATGGAAGATGAAATTCATACTTGGATAAATGCTAAGTAATGAACACTGACAATGAAAAATTAAAGTATTTGTACCTTACTGGTACCTAAATTACCTGTATCAGCTTAGGAAAGGAGCCTGGCCACCATTACTGACAGTTAAGTGAAAACCCTTGCTTGGTGTACAGCTGCAGTAAAAAAACAAACAAACCCAAAAAACCCAAAATGAAATTCAAAGTATATAAAGCAAATAATAGAGAACACCAAACATATTATGATGCCATTATGCAAATCAGTGGTATAGCTTCATCAATTCAGGGCAGAACTTTTCAGACAGGATTCAAGAGATGTTCAAGGGTTTCAGAGTTGGGCAACAAAAATAATTAGTGACAGGGAAAAATCTCGTAGAGTCAGATTAGTGTGCGGATGATGTTGTAGCTACGATGGTCCACGAAGAAGAAAGTAGGATTGCTTATCTAAAAGGGGAGATGAATAGCAGGGGAATGTAAGAATCTAACACTCACTGTTTTGTATAGAAAAAGTAAATCAGGAACTTCTTTTCTCTTTGCCTTCCAGCCAAGTAGAAGTGGGCATTCAGTGCAAGGTGGCAAATTCATTGCTGGTAAAAGGGATTACTTCTTCACATGACACATCACTGAACAATAGAAGTCATTGTTATAGGAAGTGGTTGATTCCAGAAAATTAGCAGATGAGGGATTGCACATGAGCCTATCCAGACATGTTATAAGAAATATTAACAAAAATTGTTTGGAAATGGATCCAAAACCACATTATTGTGGCCAGGTACTGACTTTTGCTGGTATAAGTGATTGGAAACCAGTCTATACCCATAACAGAACAAAAGTTTGTTCACAAAAGCACACAAAACCAGTCTATACGCATAACAGACCAGAGGCTTGGTGCACAGGCTGTTTTAAAAATGGCAGAACCCAGTCTAAGATTTGCTCCCCCACCAAAAGGCAAATGTGTGTTCTGTTCGCTACTGATCTAAACTACAACACTTACAGAAAACCACATACTTTAGATCAATTCTGCCCTAGGCTTTTTCTGCCTCCAAGTTTAACTCTTCTTACCAAATGAGATAAAGAGTATGCTTCTGTTGGGAGGAGTGGATTATCTCAGCATCAGTCAATTGTGGCTTTTTTGCCCCTTTTTCTGATACAACTGGTTCTTCTGTTCTCAGTTGAAAAGAGAATAATGGATGAGATAGGGTCTGATCCAGTGTAGCAATTCCTATATATTAATTAGGCAGGTAAAACAATTACTGAAGATAATGTCCAGCCAAGGATCTTACTAATATTAGATTATATAAACTCTTTGGGATAGGCACCATCTTTTTATTGTGTATTCCTAGGATGCCAAGCACAGAATGCTCCTTGTTGGTAGAACAAAACAAAACATCTGAAAATGCAGAAGTCCTCTGGTGGTAGCAAAGAATAGGCTGTGCATCACATGTTTGAACTGCTTATTATTATCCCAGTTGTCATATTTCCCTCTCTCAATAGAAGAAATAGGATGTAAAAGGAGGGAAGAGATTAGTATGTAAAGCGTTTTACCTTTGGGAGTCAGTGTTCAAGTCCACCTTGAAATCCTAAGTAACATGGTATTTGGCATTTTTACCTAATCCCCAGGGGCCATCCCAAAAACATCATGTGGCCCAATTTGCAAACACTGTTCAAGAGAGATTTAAGATTGTGCTAGTTGGGAGACTCTGGCCCTTGGAGACTCCAAGGGTTATAGTCTTTGTTGATCCATGTACAAGTTTTAGTAATAGTAATGTGAGCATGAATTATATAATATAGATAATATGCATTTTCTCAATATTTGTCCCTAAGCTAGTCTCCTACTGACTGCTGCTTTAGCCTCTGTAGCAACACTACAGGAGAACAGCCTGTAGCCTATATATAATTATCATTACATGTATAAGAAAAATTCTGATGTGAAAATTCAGTGAAGGAGGTGACCAACCCCTGCTGCTGAAAATTCTTCAAGGGGACTCAGGGTGCCATTATACAGTCCCAAAATAAGGAACTGTAAATCTAGGCAATCCTAGGAGGTTAATAAAGTTCACAGATGCTTAAATTAGATCAGGGTAATTCACTGCATCTCTAGTGGAAATTAAATTAGTGTTTAAAACTAAAGAGCAAGCCAGCTAGGTTCAGGAACACATTGGGATGCAAGAAGCATCAGGTCTGTTGCTGACTTTTCTGTTGCTTCGGTGTCTTGGGTGAAAAGAGCTCTGTAATACGAGGAATAACTATTTCTATTTGTTAATGTTGTTTGCTGCCTATCCCATTTATTCTTCTATTAATCCCCTTCTCTCTTCTGCCAAGGGGTGAGGGTGGGAGGCACCCCCATTATTATTGCTACAACAAATTAGTTATATCTCAGGTAAGTAGCTCTGGATTTAAATCACTGTCTTGCCCACAGCTGAGTAATTCCAAGTTACCCAGCATGATGGCAGATTTGCTGTGTTTCTTTGTTTCTTGGATTTAACAGAGAACTCAGTGGGGGAAGTGCATTATTTTTTAAGAGGCCACAGGACTGAGGTCATCTGAGGTAAACCTGACTCCTATTTTTCCAAGGGAATATATCAGGGTGGTGATTAGATTTTGGAAATGGATGCACAATATGACTAAAGTCTTTTTCCTTCTCAGTATATGTTTGTGCTTACTTTAAGCTTGCAGCAATGGTTTACTAAGACAGATGTGCTTCTTCATTGGTCAGAACTCTCATTAACATCTGTCTTTGCCTTCACTGCTGTGGCACCTGAGCACACAGGTACTCATGTTTAATGTTTGATTGATTTAAGGATTTAGGACAGTAGCCCTAAGTTTTCTGTCACCACCCCTTTTTACAGCCTGGCAGTTCAGTTGTGGAACTGTGAAAGGCTGACTGTACTTCAGCAGACAGTTGGGTGCAGTTAGATGTTGCAAGCTGGTTATGAAACACAGTGAAATAAAGAAGGTAGGAAATTATCTAGCTGGTCTGTAGCTCTTGTTCTCATTTAGACTTAAAAAAAAAAAACAGAAGTTTGATCCCAGAACTGAAAACAACTCCTTAGATTTTCCCCCCAAACATCTATATTTACTGTGCTCCTGGACCAGAACCAAACACTTGGATTAGAATGTAGAGGGCCCTGATCCAAATTATATGGACATGCCATGTTTTAAAAGATAATATTCTGGTGTCCTAATCCTGACTGATTCATTTCTGTTACCAAGCACCCCCCTTTTGGATTGCACAAAAAAGTTGGAGACAAACCTATTGCATATAGTCAAATACTGGATTGTCATTGCCTGCATATTTGTGTGGAACTGCTATATAGCTGTGTAGTTTGAAAGTGGAATCTCATGAATGCAAAATCAGCATAAAAGTCAGGTTTAGACTTTTTCCCATTCATAAATATGAATTTGAAAAACCTCCACCATGATCTTATCTGGAGCTGTGGTAGCAGTTGACAACAAATGTGCCCTTGAGAATTTCACGTACTATAGCACAGTGGAGTCACGGAAATCCCTTCTTACTTCCACCCTCTTATATAGGTTTTGTTATTGCTATTAACTTGGATGCCGCAGTAGGTTTCTGTTGGCCTGGAACTAGTGTTCAAGCAATTGACTCTGGCTTTGTAGCAGCTAGTGTGCAATGGGCCCACCATTGTGCTCTGTTCACAATGAGTAGTAGATACTTAATCCTCCCAGACTATTGTGTTCATGGACTGCTGGAAATTCAACATGATTAAATTTGTTCCTCTGAAGTATTCCGTTTATTATACAAGTGGTGTTCAAGCTATATTCATTTGTTTGTTTATTTTGATTTCTAAAACAAAGAGCCCTGTTTCCCCTCCTTTTTGCTCTAGGCACGGGAACACTAAAAATGTGAATACATCTCATAAATAAGCCAAACACAAATTACAAACCCTTCTTGCCCCTTTCAACTGTCAAGATGAATAAATGCTACACCCCTTTTCAATTTCAGATGTAACTCCTGTCTCCAAACCCTGGTAAAATAGCTAGGCCTTGCAGCATGCCCTGAAGGACAACAAAATTGCAGACCAAGCAAAGAGACAAGTTAAGTTTGTGTCAGTGTTTCAGTCATCATTCTGTATTTTAGAGGTATTTGCTCAGCTGAATAAATTCTTTCTACTCTAAAATTTGGTATATAGGTCCTGCTTCAAAAAATTCTTGCAGTCAGTGATAAGGGTTAGAATTTGGTACAAAATAAGCTACAGTCCTACTTCGCTACAAATTTAAAAATAAAACAGTTGTCTGTACAGTAGTATTGTTAAATTTCTGTCCCAGGAAGAAAAAAAATCTAGCCAGTATGGGTGCCTGTACACGAGCATGGAGGCTACTCCTATTCAGCCAGCCTCCACATCTCATGTATCAGCATCCCCATGCTTCGAAAGGGCAGTGGGGGTGCTTTGTCAAGCTATAAAGAAAGCACCCCCACCACCATTTTTAAGTGAGGGGACAATGGTACACGAGACGCTTCAGTTGGTCTAATAAAAGATACCATCCCTACTATGAGTCCTGATTGCCTTTTCCTCTAGACCAATATGGCTACAACCTGGGTACCTGATATGAGACGCTTCAGGCGCTTTAATTAGAGTGGCTCTCAGAGCTGTTCTAATTGAAGTGTCCTTCACCTCCATCCCCGGAGCATGGGTATAGATGCTGTGTATTTTAAAATGCTTGCTTAAATGCCACAATACTTTGATGTATGGGACAAATCTTCTGGTTTTCCTCCAGTTGGAATCACTAAAGGTGGAAGTTTTTATGAATTATGTATACTAGGGGCAGACTCCTTGGAGAGGCCATAGTAATGCAACCAGCTGGCCAAGAGAAAAAAGTCATATAGAAGGGTCATTTGATAGAATGGGTCTGCGCTAGACTCCCAGTGAACAAGCTATGAGATTGGCTGTTGTCCCGTGGGTATTCCATTCCTTCATTAAATGAATGTGATTAAGTAAACTGCCCAGTCTTAATCAGAAGGGTACAATTTACTTATATTTTCCGTATTTGCAATACTTGAGAAATCAAAGCCAGTTCTGATTTGCATGACCACCTTTGTTACAAAGTCCCAGTGTCTACGTTATTTAAATGGCTTGTATCTCACTGTTTAAACAGCCTTTTCATAAGCAACAATAGAATAGCGTTTGTGATTACATTAAGATTAGCTTATCAGGATGGCATTTCAGGCAACAGTCGTGGGTTTTCCTTTGCCTGCTTTGTACCCTTGTTTTTAATAAACAGCACATTTATGTCTTTGACATTCCAGCCAGCAGCAATACCACTGTGTTTTTTGGGCTTTTTTTCTTCTTTTTGGTTTAAATTGTATATTCAGAGGTTAGGATTAGTTGGCTGAAAGTTACTGGGTAGGCAATGGTGGGGGAACCTTAGATTTATGGAATTGAAGAAGGGAATATCTTGAAAGAGACAAGGGTAGGACAGGAAGGACCCAGGTAGGGAAAAAGAGGCATAAGAGAGTCATTAGAGAGTGACAGGAGCCCAGGCATTTATGTGACTAAGAGGACAAGAGGGGAAAGTGCGTAGGACAGGGGTTGGCAAAATGTGGCCCAGGGACTGGATGCGGCCTGCCAAGTCATTCTATCTGGCCTGCGGGGCCCCTAAAAAATTTAGAAAATTAATATTAATCTGCCCTGGGCTGCTTGTCAATGGCTTGCGGAAACTCAGTAAGTGGCCCTCTGCCCTCTGCCCAAAATAATTGCCTGTCCTTGGCATACGAGAAGGGGAGCTACTATGGAAGGAAAAAGAGGGGACTGAATGTCACCATTGTGGGGAAGACCACAAAGAATTAATGTGGGGGAGACCAGGAGGGTTAGGATTAGCATTAGACCTGGGACTAGTATTAGGGAGGAGACAAGGGTCAGTTGAAAATGTGAAGTGGGGGGTGAGTGCTACTAGGGAAGAAGAAAGAAGGCGTACAGTTATATGGTGATGACAGGTGACTCCGTGGGCAACTTGGAAATAAGGAGCATTAATAATGGAAGCTATTAGTAGAAGCTGGAAGGGTGAGCCTGAGGAATATTCAGATGGTTTTGTACAGTTGTTGGTTCCCATGCGCAAAGGCCTCTGCCATACCTGATAAGAAACAGCAAGGCATAAATTAGAGGTCTCCATTTTCAGCGCCTTTTAGTTTTTTGTTTCATTACCCAAGTAAAAATAAAATCAGAGTCTGTAGTGTTCCAGATATTCATGTTGCTCCCAGCAGGTGCAGCCTTCTATATCATCCTTGTATTTTGCTTTGACGAACAAGGCCTTTACTTGGGCATGCTCATATTGAACAGAAGCATGTCAGGTGAAATCTTTGGTAGTTTTGCCATAGATTGCTTTAATGTGGAGAGACAATTTCCTCCATAGATGACAGTTGGGGATGACAATGAGAAGAGAAGGGAAATCTGTCCAGTACAGGTGTCTAAGGGGAAGGGTTCACTTTGCTAATCTAAGCAAGGTATGATTTGCTGTTGTCTGATATAGGGTTGTGGCTGATATTTGGATCAGTTTTTGCCTCAATGTATTATGCTAGAATTGGATAATCTATCCCTCACTGAAAGACAATTTTTTACCTGTCAGTATGTTTCCCACGTATGTTTTTCCTGTTTTCAGACCTTTTCAAAATTCAACTTTAAGCTTGGTAACGAACTCTCTGTAAGAATGCACACAATATTTAAATGGATCCTCAGAATAGTGACCTGTATATTTGCAAAGAATTCTCTGTATTCTGTAGCAGAATCAATATAAAATACGTGTTACTACTATACACCTACGCATATGTGTATTCCATAATATATATGTAGGCCAATCAGCCTAACATCCATCCTAGGGAAAATCCTAGAAAAGTTCATCAAGGAGTCTATCTGCGATAAGCTTGCAGAAGTTAAGAGTCTGAATGACAGCCAGCATAGCTTCATTGCGGGCAGGTCTTGCCCTACCAACCTCATCTCCTTCTATGACCAGATAACTCGCCACCCGGACACGAGAGAGCAGGTTGACATTGTATACCTAGATTTCCAAAAGGCCTTTGATCCAGTATC
>NW_017729022.1:165969638-165996930 GCF_001723915.1 Gavialis gangeticus | reverse complement strand
TGACATTGTATACCTAGACTTCCAAAAGGCCTTTGATCCAGTATCCCACAATGTCCTTGCAAGAAAATTGGAGGATTGTGGGCTTAACTCTGAGACAATCAGGTGGGTGAGAAACTGGCCGCAGGACAGAACCCAGAGAGTCGTAGTGAACGGATCTGTGCCATCCTGGCGAGAAGTGGGCAGCGGTGTCCCACAGGGGTTGGTGCTTGGTCCAGTACTTTTCAACATCTTTATTAACGATTTGGATGTGGGGGTGAAAAGTTTACTAGCCAAGTTCATGGATGACACCAGGTTATGGGGAAGTGTGGTCATGCTTGAAGATGGGCTACAGATACAGGTGGACCTAGATAGGCTAGCGGATCAGAATTTGATGAAGTTCAACGTTGAGAAATGTAAAGTGCTCCTCCTCAGGACGAGCAACCGCCAACGCACCTACAGGCTTGGTGACACCAAACTGACTAGCACCACAAATGAAAGGAACCTGCGGGTAATAACAGACCACAGTATGAATATGACCCAGCAGTGAGATGCTGTAGCTAGTAGGGCAAATAATACTCTGGCATGCATCAATCGATGCATCTCCAGCAAAACCAAGGAGGTGATTCTTCCACTCTACTCAGCACTGGTGAGACTGCAGCTTGAGTACTGCATCCAGGTCTGGGCACCACACTTTAACAAGGATGTGGACAAGCTGGAGAGTGTCCAAATAAGAGCCACCCATATGATCAGAGTCTTAAAAGGCAAGCCACAAAAGGAAAGGTTGAGGGATCTGGGACTCTTCAGCCTGAGGATCAGAAGGCTGAGAGGGGACCTGGTAGCAGCTAACTGCTACACTAGGGGAGTACATCAAGGGCTTGGCAAACAACTGTTCACCAGGGCACTCGAGGGGAAAACCAGGAGTAATGGCCACAAACTCCTGGAAGATCAATTCAGGCTCAACATTAGGAAAAACTTCTTCACAGTCATAGTGTCCAGACTGTGGAATAAGCTCCCTCCAGAGGTGGTGCAATCACCTATCCTGGAAATCTTGAAGAGGAGACTAGACAGTCACATTGCTGGGGTCACCTGACCCCAGTTGTCTTTTCTGCCTGGTGCAGGGGGCTGGACCCGATGATCTTCTGAGGTCCCTCCCAGCCTTACTGTCTTTGAATCTATGTATGCAATCTTTTACCTAATTGTGAAAATGTGACTTTAGATATATCACTCTTATTCATATTATTAGGTAATATTGAACCTCAGAGAGCATTTAATATTTGTGTTTGTATTGCTACAGATTTGAATGTATTTCATAGAATATAAGGTCAGAAAAATCAATCTTAGGAAAGAAGGCATTTTTTTAGAGTTAAAATTTAGTAATTTTAACCAGGTTGGGAGCCACTTTGCCACCTAAAATTCTGGTGCAGGGTCTGTATTTAACTGTGCATTTTCTGCATATTGACTCTCTGAATCTCAGTGGAGGAGATGAAGACTTTAACACAGCAATCAAGCCAGCCTCTAAGCAGAGTAAGAGTGAAAGTCTACCTGCCAGTCTTCATATCTCTTTAGAAAAAGATAATTAGGAGATAAGTGGGGATGCAGCTTTTGTGATAGACTTTTTGGGGGAGGATGGCAGGTTGGAAATATAGTAGCTTATTTCCCTTTAAAAAGAGAGCTTTTCTAGAGAATGTGGGCTGGCTTGTGGACAGAGGTCGCCTTTTTTCCCCGCACAAGAACATTCTATGTGAAATAATAAGCCAGGCCAGTTTTGGATCTGAACACAATCTTGCTTGCACTCATGTTGTTTGGCACTTGAACAGGAGTGACAGGCTTTGGTTCCTTTATCAAATAACTCACTGTATCTATTTTTGTAAGCCGTGTCATTGGCTGAAAAATGCAGGTCCCTCTACAATTATGGGGCATGACCGGGAGGAACACACAGCAGCCGGGCTTTACTTGGACTCCTACCAGTTAATTGAAATTCTACTCCATCCAGTTGAGATGGGAAGTGATATGAAGATGTGGAAAAACCTGAGTTGAATTGATTTTTCCCTCCCTTTTTTTTGTAAAAGAAAAGACAATTGCTCTTTTGTTTATCAAGGGACTTTGATACAAGAGCTCAGGGATAGACCGCAAGAGAGCTAGTGCTCATGTGAGTAACATTTTTTGTGTGTGTCTGTTTTGGTTTTTGTAGCTACCAGGAAAAACATTGCTGCATCTTTTCAACACATATGTCGACATATGTCTGTAAACCTGCTTGTTCAGATTAACTGGGGGATTTATACATAAGCTACAAAAGCATAAGTATTGTGGCATGTTGCAAAGTGTTCCTGGTATACCAAAGCACCATTTTCGGGTTGCTGCTGGCTTTGTTTACCTCTTAAGAATTTTCAAAGAGGTGAAGGCTAATTCTACATGACATTTTCTTCTTCTTCTTTTAAGTTAGTGAGTAAAGTATTTCGGTATTCTTCTGCCTTCAAGGTTTTTCCTCCTCAGGGCCTAGAGGACAATGCAGGCAGGCAGGCCAAAAAATGCTTCAGGCTTACCTACAGCAGCAAACCATTGTTTCAGTAGCAAACACTGTGAGGGTCATCCCATCTTTCAGACCCACGTGTTTGGATTGCAGCTACTTTGGGGGTGGGGAGACTTGCCTTCTGACATTGCAACAGCAGACTCTGAATTTGTTTCAATGTTAGGAATTTATAATCTATTCTAAGCTTGAGCAAGGTGCATCAACACAACAGATTGATCAAAAGCAAGAATAGAAAGAAAGCTTTCTTTATTATATAAATTCTCTGTATACTCACACATATGTTTTAAAAGCAGAGGGAATTCTGCTAGCCGGGTTTTGTCCCTACTGGCAGCCTCAATTATGCACTGTCCAAACGTGCGATAGCATTGAGCACATTATGTTCTCCATTTAGTCCTTTTGCAAGGAAGGAATATATGATGAGGAGAAGCTACTGTGAATTCACATATAAACTGCAGGTATTTTTTGTTCAGTGACTGCTACTTAGTGTTTGATCCTGAGAAGTGCCGAGTACCTCTGTTTCCGGAAAAACTAATAGAAGTTGAGGGTGCCTGGCCCCTGGCTGAATTGGGTCCTAGAGTAATGCAGGGTTCACTGGTTTACTGTTTTGCCATTGTAAGCTCACTCCAGAACAAATGATTTTCTAGTATAAGCAGGTAAGACTACAAAGCTTGGAAGTTACTTTAGTGTTCAGTTAGTGCTTTACCTGGCTGAACAAGTTCACTGAAATACTCTTGTGCATTAACCTGAAATAGGTTGACTTTGCTAGTGTTGGAAAGGATGTGTAAAACTGCACCAGCAGTAATTAAATATGCCTTAGGCTGTGGGTCGTCATTTAGGGTGGAAAATCTTTACGAACAGGCTTAAAACACAATATTAACTAGGTTTGGTTTAGTATTTGGACAAAGAAATCGCTGGTCTGAGCTGAGCAGAGAGATAAGCGCCTTGACTTGCAATAGATTAAGACCTGCATTGGTTAGAACAAACCATGTTTGAGACTCTCCCCGAGTGCCGCCACGTTTAGATTTAAGATTAACTGCAGCAGAATGGTGGAGCGGCTGTTTGTTTTATGAAACAATCACTAATGACATTAAACAGACGGAGCCCCTTCCAACATGATTGTTCATTTGCGATAAACTGAGAGAAGCCCACAAGAGATTGGAAAAGAAGACTCATAAGTGCTTCATTTTGAGGCTCTTAAAAAGTCCTATTGGAGGTGACAATTAGTAGAAGAGAATAGGCACCTAACTCCAAACACATTATGATTTTTTTTTTTGTATTCGGCAAATAATTTGTAAATATTAGCTTGACTCTATCTCTATACCAAGGAACGGAACAGTAATAATGTAATGACAAGGTTTTCTGAGCAGAATTTTTTCTCACTGCTCCTGTCTGTGTGAAGCTGCACTAAGCAGTAACAGTATTAAAAAGAGTGTTATCTATTAGTTCAATTAGACATCAGACATTTGCTTTTCAGCGTATTTGAAGACTGATTTGATTTGGGTCCAATCATTTAAAAATAAGAGAGCAGAGCTGTGTACAGAGCTGTGTACAGATATCTGTAGCTCTGAAGTCTTAATTGCAAATTCAGATAAGGATTAGAAGGGGCTGTATCTCTGTAGACCAAAGGTATTTGCTAATACCTGAGATATAAAAGTGTTTAAATTCAATATTTACTAATTTAGGATTTCCACTCTGGGTTGTGATGGAGCTTTATGGGGGTTTTTTGTTTGAAACCCCCATATTATTAAGCAATGAGGAGGGTAAAATCCTTGCATGAGCTTTTCTTTCACCCTGTATTTCAAATAATGTATTTTGGACTTTGCATAAGCTGAAGTAAGGCTCTATTTTTTTTTAACTGTCAAAGGCCTTGTTGCAACATTAAGCTTTTGTTTTATACACGAAGAAATATATTAATGAAAAGTGTTTTAAGTGCTTATTACAGAGACGGTTTGTTTTGAAACACAGGCTTTTTCACAGCAGTTTTACACTTCATTGTGTACTATGAAAGACATACTAAGTAGAGGTTGTCAGGTTCCCATCTGAAGTAGACTACTGCTGGGGAATGGAGCCATTTATGATGCCACTCAAGCAGGACTAATCTAGAGTAGATATCTTATAAAGAACCAGCAACAAAAATACTAAATCATTCTTTTTTCTGCCAAAGCAGACAAAATTGCTGTTTAAAAGAAAGGGAAATCTTTATTATAAGGACTTACAATCTGAATTATTGAATCAGTTGGAGTAATGTCTTTTTTGAAAGGTAAAAAGGCAACCTTTGTGCAAGAATCAAAGGAGCAGTTGCATGCACACTAGAATTTTGAAGGCTTCGTCTTCTTGTTTTGCATTAGTGCAGTAGACATTTGCGGGGAGAGGTGGCAAGGGGAGTCTTGCATCCTCTGTTCTATATCACTGTAAGAGCTCAAATTCTGTTAGTCAAGATGTAGGGTTGGAAAGGTCTTCCTGGGCCATTGAGTCCAGTCCTCTAAATTCAAAAGTAACCACTCTATCCAAAAGATGTATAAGACCATCTACTTGACTCCTGTACAAGACCGTCCACTTGACTCCTCTCGCACATTATGGCCACAAAGCGACCTGGGGGTATGGGAAACACCTTACCAAGTGCCATAGGTAGAGAGAAAAGGGTGTCATCTATGTGGTCTTTTCCAGTCAGACCGGGGGGGGGGAACACTGATAAAGATTATTGAGGTAACAGCCTCCTCACTAGGACAGTATTCAACTTGTACTTTTAATTTTAAGACATGATTTCTGTTAATATGTTATCCAGTCATTTAGTCCTTATTTAAGGATAGTCCCACTCAGGACACTGATGGAGCTACTCATGTGAATATGCACTGCAAGACTTACTCAGGATCTAGCATATGGGATAGATAAGGCCTCAGCATTGTCGTTCACCTGTAAGAAATGATGGTGGGTATAACGTGTCAAAGGCAGGAAAACATTTTCCAGGTTACCACAGCCACCTTCTGTGTTTATGTCCTACGGCATAAATAGACATTGTCAAATGAAGCAGATCAGCTGTGCTAGGATGTACCCCAATGCAGCTGATGCACTTCATTGCACAAAACACTTGTTGCCCTGCCCATGGATCCTGTGGGTCAATGGGCAGCATGTTCCTCTCCTGCCCCAGTGGGGAAACCCAGCTGCAGTCCCAAGGCTGAGGCTGCCAATCAGCTGACTGGTGGTCCTGGCCTTGTAACTACACTGGAGTGTTGAATTCACTGCAGTACAGTCCTCGGGCTGAGACCGCCAGGCCCAGGACCACAGTGGAGCAAATTTGACACTGGTGCAGTCTTAGGGTTAAGACCAGCAATCAGCCTACTGTCACTCCCAGCCCCAGGGATGTACCAGAATGAATCTGACACTGATGCGGTCCTGGGCTGGGACCACATCAGAGCTGGCTTTTGCCTTTTACAGAGACATGCCCTGGAGATTTAGCTCATTGGTGGTTCCAGCCCTGGGACCCCACTGCAGTGTCAACCAGTGGTGGGGAATCCTAAATGGGGAAACCCAAGCAGGTGGTCTTAGGGCTTCAGGGGCCTGGTTCTGCATGCCCTTGGGCATCGGAATTTCCCAGCTATGCAGGAGCAGGCCCCTGAAGCCCCAGGCTTGCCTGCCTGGGGCAGCTGGAGAGCAGGCAGTTCCAGGCTGACTGCTCACCTGCCATAAACCTAACAGACATCTGCCACATTAAACCAGCACAAATTGATGCCATCTATGTGGCAGCCACAGAGTTTGGGCATTTGTGGTGTGACAAGGGCAACTTCTGTTTCTGTTCACAGACAGTACTGTGTTCGTCATGTTAGTCTGAAGTTTGAGTCCTGCGACAACCATAAAATCAGCCGCCAGGACAAGCCCAAAGGCAAGCTGGGAAGCAGGCCCTGTCCACTTGTTCAGCATGCGTGAAAGCCCAGAAGTCAAGCAATGTAGTTAGCACAACTTTAAGCAGATGTCTACAGCCATTGTGGTGTGTGTTTTCAGCATGCCCAGGGCCACTCTGAGCTGGTTACCCTGCCTAATCTTTGGACTTTGGTGCACAGTGAACAGGAATGGCTGGGTGCCATTCTTGGTGATTCTCCTGGGTTTGGTGCACAGGCAGCATTGACTTGCCCTTAGTTGTTTCCTGCATTAAGTTTGTGAATAATGTCCCATACATACTTACATTCTTTTCATTCTATCCTCCTAAAATAAAGAGTGATAAGTCTCTAAAATCATCCTGAAGGCAGGTTTCCCAGAGCTTTGGATTATGTTATTTAAAATTACATTTTGTTATAGTTATAAAGTTATACAGTTGTATTTTAAGCAGTTGTGAGTAGCTATGGGTTGGAAGGGTGTTTTTTCTGTTTTGTGTTTTTTGTTTTACTTATTTCTGAGGCACTTTGTTTATTGCTACTGGCAGGTCATAAAGAATAAAAATGCTTACTGCTTGGCTCCCTTTCACAAATACTCAGCACTGAATTACGAATCAAAGTCCTAATACCTGTATCAGTATGGCCTCTGGATCCCTTTGCACACAGTGTATCTCTAACCTGGTGAGCGAAGGGAAAATAATGTTGAGACAGACAGTGATTGAGATGAAGGAAGACAGTTGATCAGTATGTTGAAGTGGTGGACAACACCTTGGGGGAAATGCAGGGATAGGGTCAAGTGGCAGAGAGGAGTCATCCCATGTGTCCTTCAAAATATTTGGAATCTACGTTTTTATGTATACAGCAGTTTTGTGATGAAATTACTTTCTTAGAATACTTATGACTTAAGGGGAAAGAGTAATACTAAAACCAGCGTAGTTTCTGGCCTATGTAAGGCCTCCAAGCAACAACTGTAAGGCAGCCAATTGACCTACAGTATAATAATAGGGGTAGTAGTCATTGCTGAGCTGCTGAAGGCCAGGCAGGGAAAATTTATGATGCATGGAGAAGTGGTAGAAACTTGAATTTTTATGTGATTTTTTTTCCTCTTTGTTTTGTCCGTGGATTTAATACTTACATAGGACTCTTGGCTGTCTAATAAAAAGTTTGAGTTGCCCAAGATCTTGCTTTGCAGCACATCAGAGGCCCAGTTTCATTTTGCTTTCTGATTTTTCACATTGATAATTATCAAACGTACTTCCCTTGAAAGAAGGTGTTTGCCTATGTTTGCTGGCCCACACCAAGTTTTATGCAGTTAATTTGTATGTCAGCCTGTCAAGTGAGATCTTAAAAACTAAGGAATTCTATATAATTTTCATGAACAGTAGGAATTCTCCTTGGTCTCTATAGCCAGTATTCTGTTCCTCTGGTTACTGGTGTGCTGGTTATCAGCTTAGCAGCTGCCCTTCTCCCAAGGTGGCTGTATTTCCTAGTCATAATACTGGGTGCATTTACACATCTGCGCTTTACTGCAGAGTAGACTAATTAGCTCCACAGTAAAGCATCACCATCTATACATATGCTGATATTAGGGTGCAGTAAATGAATTAACTCTGCCATAAGATAATACAGGGCACAAGGGTACTAATGTGTGGGGGATGTCTGCCACCTAGCCCTGTACTTTAGCACCCTTGTGCCCCAGCCAGCTCCTCTGCTGCCCAATGCTGCCACCCACAGCTTGGGGCTGACCCCCAGGACCCTCTGCCAGCCCGGGGCTGCTCCACCCCAGCTCAAAGTGCTGTGGTCCCAGGTGCACGTGTAGATGCTGTGCCTGGGAGCAGTTGACTCCAGCACAAAATGTGGCGGAGTTTATTGCTCTTCCTTTATTGCACATGTGGAAGCACCCACTTGGTAGTATGTGAGGTGTAACTGGCATAACTAGTTCTGACTGTCTGCATGGTGACTTGCATTTTACAAAGTAGCTTTTAATGATATCTTCTGACTCACTGAAAGAAAAAGAGAAATATGCAGAAGCCAACCTCCTGTATTCCCCCCTCCTCCACCCAACAAAAAAAGAAGAAAAATATGTAAGTCATGATCAAAACCCACTGCAGTTGGTGAAAGAACTTCCTTTGATTTCAGAGGGTTTGAATCAGGCCCTTAGTGAGGGTTATGTGTTTAGACCAGAGTTGTGACCTGAGGCCCAGGCTGAATCTTGAATTCAGAGGCACCTCACAGTCTAGATTCAGCATGGGGCACCGGAGTGATTGCCGTGGCCACTGTGACAGTGGCAAGAGGTCCGGTGGTGGCACGTCAGGAGGTGGTCGGTTCTGAGTTGGCAGTGGTAAGTACAGAAGTGACAATCTATGTGGGGGCACGATGAGGGTTTGAGGGTGTCCATGGCAGCAAAAAAAGCTTGCTGCTGATGGCCATTGCCAGACCTGCATTTTGTGGCAGGCCATCCCTCCAAATTCCAGTAGCTTAGCAGGCCAGATAGAGAGGCTCCACAAGCTGGATTTTTGTTGGCTGTCTCATAGTCATGGTTTAAAAGTCTGTGATGAGAGGCTATATTTTAATACCATTTCATATTGTTTAAGGACAAAACCTTCAGTCTTTTTCACTCATTTTATTTTAATTTTGGGTTGCTTGCTTAGAAGCCTC
Organism: Gavialis gangeticus; assembly: GCF_001723915.1. Classification (NCBI taxonomy): domain Eukaryota; kingdom Metazoa; phylum Chordata; order Crocodylia; family Gavialidae; genus Gavialis; species Gavialis gangeticus. The sequence goes on along the minus strand of NW_017729022.1, from coordinate 165,987,894 downwards.
TTAAGTCTGACTGTCAGAAATGCCAGACTCCCACAGTACCCATTAATATTGATTTTAACTCTTTCAGTTGATTCAGAAAAGATGTGAAATTATGTTACCAGATATCATTGGAAACTGCTCAGTACCTCTGCAAACCAGACACATACAGTCCTTGAAGTTGGAAGCCATAAGAGATTCATATAAACTTTGAAAATGTTGTTGCACTTGGATAGGTGAACTGGCCTTTCCCCTAACAATATATTCTAGAACTATATATGCAGCAGGGAGTATTCTTTTTTGTTAGATTTCTTTAGGTAATTAATTAGGTAATTGAATTAATGCTTTCTCAATAGAAGATTTTTCTGATTTTACTGAGGTGTTGTCCTTTTTTAAAAAAGGAAAAAATACGGTATAAGCCTAAGTAAAACCAATCCATTAGTTCGTGTTGGGCACAATTTAAATCTGTCTTTCCAAAATTTCAATCTCCAGGGCTGAGAAATAAATCTGCTTCTTTGAATAGCAATGAGAAAGACTGGTAAGCATTTCAAAAAGGTAGATGATGCACAGCTGCTAGCAGTGCTAATGAAGTTGTTTGTTCTTGGGAACTATTCTGAGCTAAACAAGGAACTGTTATTTTCTGGCCTGGGTCATTTAATTTCTATGAACAATAAAGAGTTAACAGGCACCTGACATGTATGCATATTTTATTGAAAATCCAAGTAAATGAATACTGCATTTCCTTTAAGTGAAACTGTTTAAACTGTTAGAGTTGGGTGGACATGTAAAAATAAGTCCAAAAAACAGTGTTCTAAACTTTGCTTTCAGGCAGCATTCAGGTGCCTGTTAATCTTTGGCATTTGTTACCCCGTGTTTCTGTACCAGGTTGGTATGAACTTACATACCACGTATGCTAAGTAGCCTTTGGCTTCTATACTTACCAGAAATTTTCAATGGAATTGGTTTACCTTTAAACAGATGTATAAAGGAGTGGATAAATGGACAACAATGGGGTGAGAAAATGCTTAAAAGAGAGTGTTGCATAAGAAAAAGTTCTCTTTGCTTTATGCAATGAACAAAAGAAAAAAGACACTTTGAAATGCTGCAAGTATTAGTATGTTGCTTTCAGGCTACTTTCTGTGGCCAAAAAAAATGAAATTTAAAGGACAATGAGTTTTTTTTTGTAAGAGAGAAAGAGAGAGACAGAAATCTTCTATTTACTATATAGCAGTATGTATTTAGTATAGATGATGTGGTTTTGTGCTACAAGTATCATTGCTATTTTGTTGTCTGATATGTGATGCTTTCTCCAGATTAGAAGCATTAGTGCCCTCTATTGTTCATCAGAGAACTGCAAATATTTTTAAAGATTATATCCTGTATTATCTGTGATAGCATCAAACAAATTTTAACAAAAGTAATTTTGTAACAGAACATTTAACCAAGTTAAATCACTTAATATGTTAACAAGAATGTAAATTTCTATGAACCATATCAACATTTTCCATCAACTTTTCTGCTTTATGAAATAAAGAGTAATAACCAAACTCATATGAAAACACCTTGATATAAAGATGAATAGATATAGATATCCTTATGCATAGGCATTGGTTGTCAAGTTCACTATTTGTTGCTGAACATTTGAAATAGGGAAGGTATTTGTAGCCAAAATCTTATATTTGAAATACCAAACAGAGAATATTTTACAGTTCATATTCAATTCTTTCCTTTTTATTCATTATTGTAACTTTTTATTGTTTCCAGAAATGACAAAAGCTATTCTTATTTCAGTAGGCTAGTTAGAACATGTAAGTTTTGAGAACAACAATAGAAAAATAATGTGGCTGAGCTGTGTTTTTTACTACATTAAAGTGAACTGCAAGAATGACAACTTCATTCAAGCGGATCATTTGGAATTACATTAAACAGCTGCTATTAAACAGCTGACAACAAAGGAGACCATTTTGATCTCAACAGCACAGAGATTCTAGCAGCATGCTCCCTTAGTGATGTTATGAAGAACACATTGTGCTCTTGTATACCAACACACAGTGTACGCCCCACTGTGCTTGTTGCCAAACACTGGTTTTTCAAATCACTTTGTATTCAGTCAGGGATCCAGGAAGTCCAAATCCAGCCAGACAAATGCAGAACAGCTTAGTTGAAGCAGCTTTAACAGGTGCCATCAGTACAGACTTGTCGAACCAGAGACAACACAAACAAATGTGTAGCATTGGTCAATAGGGTATGATTTGCCCCATTGCACATGATGGCACTGGTTACTAAACAGCAGTTTGCCACAGAGGATGGTTAATGGAACTTCTGTAAAGGGGGAAATATTGAAAATGTGTGTTAGCACATTGCAGACAGAGTCTGCTAGGTTTTTATGCTCACGTTAATTTGTTCTTTTCTATGGCGCCAGACACAGAATGGACCAGAATAAAATGAGCATACCTGTAAAGGAATAAGTGGAATGAATGTAAGATTGATTTAAGAGGGTGCTTCCCGTGCTTGAAATAGTTGACTGAAGGATGAAGAATAAAATAAGAGTAGAGATAATTGGATGGGTCATTGTCTTGTGCTGTCCTTGTCTGGCAGGGATGCATCCCTTCATTATCTCACAGTAATCTGCCATTGTTCATGATTTGCCACATGTGTTGCCCACTAAGCTGTGTTACCCATTCCAAGAATATTGTTCCCCTGCCACTTTGCTTTCTTTACAGTCGTAACCTTGACCAGCTCCATGCTGTTGTCATTCTCCCTCGGACAGGTTTTTTTCTAGGTGGATAAAACAGTGCTAGAATTTTGGCTACCAGTGTTATTCAAAGCAATTTTATGTCTTTCTTTTTCCTTGGGGTAAGTTAAGACATTGTGTAGCTGCCTCAAATTAAACATGAGGGATATTAAGGATTAGAGTAATGGGCCATATTTTTATTTCCTGTTGGCAAAGGAGAGGAATTCTAAGGAATTGTAATTTGTCTGAGCATTCACATTAAAACTTAAAATGGCACTCGCATAACATTCATTGTTCCAGTGAAATAAAAGAATCCGCTGCTGGAAGACATTGGTCACTGGGAAGAAACAAAGTTTATTATTTGGGCCCTGATTCTTCTGCCCTAATTCATGTAACTAATCCTGTTCAAACCATTCACATATGGAAAACTGAAGAATGGGCGTAGCAGGGTAACTAGGGATGGGTGAGAGGGGCACCAGCTCTGGGCATTAACTTAGGAGAGGCACCAAAATCACCCTCCACCCCCTGGGCATTCATTCTTTGGCAACAAGGGCAGCCCCACAGCATTGCTCTTGCAGCAGCAGCTGGTACATGGGCACTACGTTGCTGCTGCTTTAAGAGCAAGAGCCAGGGTGGACAGACCGTGTGGCAGTGGTAGGAGAAGCAGCAGCCACGACCACGGACTGGTAAGACTCTTGCCTCTCTTTGCCCATGCTCTCAGGCACCCCTCCCCCCTTCCCACCTACACATACACCCCCCCTGCAGGGTTTGTAGGCCAAACCCTGCTTGTTGTGCCATTGGATGGGCCCTGAAATGTAAAGCAGTTTGTAGGTTTACTTTGTAGAATTGATTGTGCTGGTAAAAAAAATCAACTTTAAACAATGGTTACAGAGTGGAATTGATAACAACGGTTGCCTCTTACAGCAAATGGGAAACGCATTGTCCATATGGTTTATTTTGCTATTATTATGTTGTCATGTTAATGCTAGTGGGTGGCAACAAGGATGTAATCGGGCAGAGAGTTTCACTGACAGAAGAGCATAGGGAATGCATACCTTCAGTCCTTTGCTACACAGGGTAGAAAACAAGCAATCCTGAAACTGGATTTAAAAGCTGTCTAGTGTCAGAAATCTGTTTGTCAAGTATAGGTTTTTGTTAGGCCATGATCAAGTCACGTCAGCTCAAATCTCTTGTTTTTTAGGCATGGTTTCCCAGACCTCAGATCATTCTTGTAGCTTTTTTCTGAACTTTTTCCTATTTGTCAATATCTTGTCTGAAATATGAAAACTAGAGCACCACACCTGGACACAATGTTCCATGGGAGTCTGGCAGGCCTGTTTCTCCTGAAATCTCTCCTGTAGGACTATACTTTTCTAGTTTGATAAATTGAAAAGCGGTAGAGTTTAAGAACATTTCCCACATCTTCCTGCCCAAGTATAATTAAAGACATAGTATACTAGTAGTCATTAATTCATCCATGGTAAAATCATACATATGCTGCAAGTTTTAAACCATTAAAAAGGAGAGAAAGGAAGACTGCATTTTCTCCCCCAAAAGTTGGTGAAAGATAGAGCAGGCGGGTGATAGCTTTGATAATAGTGGGTCATACTGTAATTTCAGTGGATATCTTTCTGGTTTCAGTTCAGTGAAGGACCACTTACAGCAGGGAGAGAGTGGTTGAGACTCATGTCTGTCCAGTTCTTTGTCTTCCTGTGGAGACTTCCTGAAGTTTTGAAATGTGAATGCATCTATTTACTAGGAACTCCATCAAGATTACCCATTCCATTTTATTCTCTTTGAATTGTTGTCAAATGGTTGGAACCTTTGAGCACTACTTCCTTGGCCGGGAGCTGAATGGGTGACCTAGAAGTCAAAACAGCATGTCTGGTCCTGGATTGTGAGCCAGCTTGTCAAGTCCTCTACAACATTTTGCTCAGGCAGGCTATTCAGAGCATACATGTTTTAAAAGGATTTTGATATATATATTGATTGCATATACATGCATTCAACTAGTGTGACAGTAATGGTGCACACACCAACTGCAGATGCTTCCTTAGCCTGACAAAGAGTTTTTAAACCCAAAAGCTTGCTAAGAAAAAAATGTCCAACTATTTAAGTTGGTCTAATAAAAGATATCAGGTTCACCCAAAGAACTTTGTCTGCCAATGTCACGTCCTTAGACCAACATGGCTACAACCTACACCCCTTCAACTAGTGTGTTTCATAGTTTCATAGTAGGTAATGTTGGAAGGAACCTGAGCAGATCATCAAGTCCAAACCCCTGCCATGGGCAGGAAAGGATGCTGGGGCCAAACAACCCTGGCTAGGTGATTATCTAGCCTCCTTTTGAAGACCCCCAGGATAAGAGTGAATACCACTTCCGTTGGAAGCTGGTTCCAGATCTTAGCCACCCTGACTGTGAAATAGTGCTTCCTGATGTCTAGCCTGAAACTACTCTCAGTCAACTTATGGCCGTTATTCCTAGTTACTCCTGGTAGTGCTCGGGGGAACAGGGACTCTCGCTTTCCCTGCTGGTCCCCCTTGATAAGTGTATAGACAGCCACCAGATCCCCTCTCAGCCTTCTCTTGTGGAGGCTGAACACATTCAAGTCCCGTAGCCTTTCCTCATAGGGCCTGCCATGCTTCCCCCTGATCATGCGAGTGGCTCTCCTCTGGACCCCCTCAATGCTGGCCACATCCCTCCTGAAGTGCGGCGCCCAGAACTGGATGCAGTACTCCAGCTGCGGCCTGACCAATGTCGCATAAAGAGGATCGCTTCCTTGGACCTGCTCGTGATGCATCTGTGGATGCATGATAAGTTGCGGTTAGCCTTGCTGACAAGGCTACTCACATTGGCAGCCCATGTTCATCTTGGAATCAATAATGACTCCAAGATCCTTTTCTGCCTGTGTGCTGATGAGAAGGAAGTTCCCCAGCCTATAGGTATGCTGCTGGTTCTTTCTCCCCAGGTGCAGCACCTTGCACTTGTCAATATTGAAACACATCCTATTCTTATCTGCCCAACCCTGTAACCTGTCTAGATCTAGTTGTAGCCTATCCTTCCCTTCTAGTGTGCTCACTTCTCCCTACATCTTAGTGTCATCTGCAAATTTGAACAAGGTGCTTCTCACTCCCTCGTCCAAGTCACTGATGATGATGTTGAACAGTGCAGGCCCGAGGACCAAGCCCTGCAGAACCTCCATTGCCCACATCCCTCCAGGTCAAAAATGACCCGTCCACCACCATCCGGCAGCCAATTTGTGACCCATCTGACTGTGTAGGCATCAACACCATAGCTGCCCAATTTTTTAATGAGGATGGGGTGAGAGACGGTGTCGAAGGCCTTCCTAAAGTCCAGAAAGACTACGTCCATTGCAACACCTGATACTGCGTTCATTTCAGTATCTTCACCTGGGTGGTATATGCTAACAATCCTCAGAGTTAAGGTTCTTATCTCAATGGAAATCTGTTCGAGTGGCGTGTGGCTTGGATATGTTTAATTTTTTTTTTTAAAGAATTTCAAATTTACTTGTAATGGAGAGAAAAGGGAGCTGTAATTGGAATTAAGAATTTCATGCTGAATCTTAGATAATATACTGAAATGAACTCAGATTTTACTTTGGTGTTATTCTGAGTTGAATGCTCTTCCCAGTTTTATTTTGGTTCATAATCTTTTGTGTATAGAGTTAATAGATGACAGTCAGAGTTTAATCATAACTCTGATGAGCCTGATCCTTAGTGCAGGTGAGCACATGGATCTGTGTTACCCATATGAGGTAAAGTCCATACACATGTTAAGTTATTTAGAGGCAGTGGATCACATTCGGCCTCCAGTCACTCTGTAACTATATTAAGGAAGTCAAGGTGAATGAGGGCAGAATTTGGCTAGGCATTTCATCCTTGATTCTGCATCATCATTGTGGGTCCCGAATACTACCCCCCTCTCTACAGTCCCTTAAATAAAAAAAGGACTGTATTTAGTCATTGTATGTCTATAGTAATTTGGAAATAAGAAACATATCTGTCAACTGAGTGTTGGGCATTTTAAAAGTAGAATGGTATGTAAATATGCATTACTTCTAGCATCCTCTTATGGACTGAGTGCACTTCTTTGTCAGTAAGTATAAAAAGCTAAAATGACAGCATCAAAACTCAGGAGGTAAACAAAAAGAAAAATTAAAATAGAGCTGAGAGAGAGACTGAAGAAGTGTCTGTTGACTTTAAAGCAGAATTGTTTTCTTTATGCACCTCGGTATCAACTTAAAGTGACTTATCTGGAACAAATATACACATTCTAAACATGTAGCTTAGAGTTAAGAACTGAGACTGGATGGTGAGTCATGAGAAGGCTGGAGAGGCAATATCATGAATAGTGAACTCTCTCCTGCTTTCCTTGACACCTGCATAGTGCATACTGCCAGCTATGATAAATGGAGCAGAAACGTAGACACTTACTAAGAAGATGGAGCAGAAGCTAAAGGCAAGAGAGAGAAACATAGAAAGATGTATGGTTGATCTCACATGGAGAGAGAAACAAATGGGTATGAGAGCAAACCAAGTTGAATGACATCTTGAAGACTGAAGTACTGAGGCTGAAGTGGCAGTAGGCCAGCAAGAAGAACAGATGGAAGGTGGGACAGTTTTGTAACCAGGCAGGCCATTAGACAGTAGCAGCACACACAATGCTAGTAATACAGATGAGGGGGTGAGCTGGTAATCTTTATGATTATTATTTGGTTCCATTCAAATTAAATAGAGTCAGAAGGCTCATTCTTTGATTTCGATGCACTTTTGGGGAAATAATCTAAGCAAAGGAGTGGAAAAATGTGCCAGGTAATGTTCAGTAAAAGGAGCATGGAAAGTAAGAAAGGGACTGAATTGAGCTAATCATCACATCCATTTTCTTTTCAAAGTGTTTTACAATACTAGAAATATTAGATAATTGGCAGAGGACCCTTACATTTCTATGTAGAACAGCTGACCATCCTAAATGGTAGATACAGGGGGATTACTTTCATAAGGTTAAATCATTGCATTCTGCCTTTGTATTGGACAGCAGATACAGGTATGTTGAATTGTTTGGCACAATGGTTTTACTAAGTTTTATTTCCAAATTCCTGTTGATCTGCTCTTAAAATCCTAGGTATGTGGACTAAGCATTGCATCTGACCTGATGCTGAAAATATAAACTGTTCTTGTAAAAGTCCCAGAGAACAGGATAAATGGTGTTAGACTTGCAGGGCTCATAAATTAGTTGAATTCCTCCTCTGATTCTTCTGGGTCTGTTGTGCTGGATCCTTTAAAAAATGCATCTGAAACCACGGTGATAGGTGTCTTCAAAACACAGCGCACTGATATAAATTATGTATGCACTCTGCAAAGTACAGTACAAGGTGCAACTTCTGTTGCATAGTGTTTACAAGGCAGCTGAGGCTGGAGGTTAATTTTCATTTGGATAACCACTTAAGCTTATTGGATAACCTAACTTGAGATCCAGGTTGTCCTTGGACAAATCAATGTAAAATGCTTTTCCTAGCATCTCTTTCTTTAACTGTCAAGACTCTATTCCTTCTTTTTCCCTTTGTGACAGTGGCCACTAATAAGTCAATGCATTTCATTATATTTCAAATGCAACAATATGGTAACTGTTGGTTTACATTCACGTTATGCTCGCAGCTTCTGTATATTGCATTGTCCTTTTATACAAAGTAAGGAAAATCCCTATGTTCTACTAATGTTGAAGGGCTAAATTCTGTCCTGTGCTGCATACACGTCTCCCATGAAGTCATCTGGAGCCATGTTATTGCACATTTAAAGACAAAATTGATCCTCCATCTTGTTTCTGTCACCCTTGCCATATGTGAAGGATACTTAGTGTTTTGGGAGACTTGATATCATGGAAAAATGATAGTTTTGTTCATATGTAGCAATAATTCCGTTTTCAGTGTCAGGGACAATATAGATTGGCTGTCCTTTTGCTAGCGTTTAGAGAGCCAGAATGCACTGTGGCCTCTTTGCTCAGGGTCTTGCAGAGGTGAAAGGAATGATATAAAGGCAGCAATTTCTCAGGCATCAGAGGTAGTTAAATTTGGGATAGAAGGTTCTTCACACTTTCTGTGGATCCAAAGAGCCCTTCTGTGTTCCTCACTGAAGGTGACTGCCTTATTTGGGCACTAATGATATACTTTATTACATTTTATATTGACTTTTTTCAACCTCAAGGGTCCCCAAAGCTCTATGCATGCATCTGTGTGTGTGTGAGAGAGAGAGAATTGCGCATCTGCATCTGGCATGAAATTCAGCAGTATGCAGCACTGCTTAGCTGTGAAAGGAAGAGTTGACATGCAACTCATCAATTAAATCTAAATTTACACTGTGTAAAATGTACAATATGCTTTAAGATGTCAGCCTCTTTCAAAGTGGGCAAAAGGAGGACTAGCTTTCTTTCCCATCTCTGCTGCCCTTATTAGAAATCTGCCGTATAGTCTAATGTGCATGTAGCTAAATCTCTCCCAGAGAAGGTTCTTTGAACTCCAAACTGTGGAGATGAAGATCTGAGGGTGTAGGGCAAGGGAATGGACTAAGAAGACAGATAAAACATGTACATGTGTATCACAAAATGACAGAATACTAACTTAAGTCCTGTCATAACGCAGTTTGATCTGGAGATTTCAGCTTGTGCAATTTTTGTGTCATTTTTAACTTTTAAATCAGAAGATATTAATTTTGAAGGAATTAGTATGACATTTCCTCATACTGAAATGAAATGGCACAAGTTAGCAAGGCTACCTGCTAAGGGTTTTCTAATGAAAACTAGAGGGATGGGGAAGGTTGAACATTTCTTATGATAAAAAGATTTCTCAATTGTATTTGGTTTATTAAAAACCAGTCAAAACGGGAAAGAGAGTGTAGCAAATGATTTATTAGGTACTATATCCCCTCTTTGCATTCTAGGACCACTCCCCAGCCAGCTTTCAAGTATAATACCCTAAAATCTCAAAATTTGGGACTGTGTTTTGTTTTGTTTTGTTTTGTTTTCCTTGAGACAGGCATGTTTCTTGAAAGGCTTTATGGCTTTTTTAACCAGCTCCTTTTCTAATAATATGTGACAGTTGGAGTTTTTTGGTGTAGACAGGTGTTTATGTGGCTGCATTCCCTACAGGGTCTTGGGGGGCTGCACGGGGAAGTGTTGAGTGTTGAATGTTAAGCTCCTTCCTTTGTATGGCTTAGAAATCTCTGTTGTCCAGAATTGTACAGATAAGGCAGACCCATTTGCTTCATTGTCAGGCAATGTAGCTGAATAGAAATGCAAATGTGACATAAGGGAGCTATGCTGGGGAGGCTTTTGCTGCTGCCTTCTATAACACAGTGCTCCTGGTTGTAAGAAAATTCCCCCAGAATCCAGGATTTTTTTTTAATTAGCTACAGGTTACAGAAAAGATTCTCTGAAAGAAATTGTATCTCTTTTGCAGATGCCTCTATTTTTATGCAGTGGAACGGCTCAGTTTTAACTCCCTTATCAAGAGCTGCATGAACTGCCCAGACTAAATTGGGAGCATCTCCACACTGTTTGACAAATAGATTTTTTGTAAACTGATTTAGCCTTTTCATTGTTTGCATTTCATTATATAGCAGACTTCATGTCACAAAATCGGTATTCATTCAAAATAGAGAATTTAGAGATAGGACTGTAGCCAGATAAAAAATATTGCACAGGTCAGGTCTATTAACCATAGAATAATAGCAAGTCAGTGATCCAAGGGGTAGTTCTTCAGCAGGGAAGGGCTAACATAACTGAGGTCAGGAGTCAGACCTCAGGACTTCAAATGTGGCTGTAGCCAGATTTACAAGTAAATCTACTGGGAAAACAGGGAAAATGAAGGAACCTTGCCGTGTAAGTGGAGAAAAAGGCAACCCAGCTCTTTCATCTTAAGTCTCAGCCATCTCAGTGGGTGAAGAATAAAGTCTGATTTGCTTAAGTGCTTCACTTTATTCAGAAACTCTTACAGTTTCTTCTTCCAAAGCATGATCCAAGGATCTAACTCAATAAAGTTTAGAGAATTTATTTAGGAAATATATTGAAAGAGAAAGTATGCTTGTTTGCTGCCAAATGCATTATTGAATAAAGACTGTTAGCATTTTGAAAATGCATGTATCAAGTACAAACAGTACTGAAGAATACAGATACAGCCCTTAAAAGACTGAAGCAGTTTATGTTAATGCCTCAGCAGCTGATAATCTGAAGTGGGAGCAAGGAGTTCAATATGAAGATTCAGTCTTTTCTAATTACGTTTTGTTTCTGAAAGAGGCTTAAGGCATTTCATTTTTACCCCCAACAGTATTAGATAGATTTTTATATCTCTATGAGCAATGATGTCTTAACAGATGAATGCAGAAGCTCCTTTAGATTTTCCTACAGTTACATCTCTTTGGCACCATTCCCTTATTCATAAGCCATAGTTACTTGGGGCCCAATTCTGTGTCATTAACAGCAATGGGAATGGAGTTGCTCAGCACTTTAGAAGCTCAGTATTTAACAAGACAGCAGTCTCTGAACTCATAGTTAGGCCCATTACTTCTCTCTTTGACTGGCTTGCCTGGATAATTGACTATTTCATTATTGTCTGTGTAATATCTGGTGGATCCTCTAGCTGGAAACTGTAACCTGCAAGAAATAAATACATAATATAAACATTCATACATTAGTGAGAGGCCCATTTTTTACCTAGGGAAAATACTATGGAAGCCAATATGAGTTTTGCTTGAGAAGGGGCTGTAAGTTCAGTCTTGTTGATACAAATCTGAAGTTGGTTCACTTGAATTTTCTCTCAGGGAGCAGGTTGGATTTTGGGGGCAAAGCTAATGAAGTACCATCTGTTTAGCCTCAGAAACTGCAGCACTCACCTCACATGAATGTTTTGCAGGGAAGTACCCATTAGGCCTGCTTTCATCCCTTTCATCCCTTTGTTTAGTAATGTAGAATCAGACAATTATATTTCATCGCTTTTCAAGCTTGAACCCTGAAAGACCACTTAGATCGATGCAACTGAGGTCAATCAAATCCTTCGTCTACAAAGGGGGCAGAGCTTGTTGCATATAAAGGCAAGTTTTACATGTCTTCATAAGGAGAAGAGTTGGACATGCATCCAAATTTGCAGGTACATGAATTAAGATGAGCAAGGGTAAGTGTGATGTTTACATCTCATAGAGCTGAATCTATTGATTGAGATTGAATAATTGAATAGAGCTAATTGCCTGATCAATAGAAAAGAGGCTGGTAGTGGGACAGGAACTTAAGCAATAATGGAAAGCTCTAGCCGCAGAAGATCACATTAGGATTATATTGTCTCATTTAATCATCTTTGCTAATACCGTTAGAAAAAATGTGAATGATTTCATTGCATTAACCACAACAAATACAGACAAGTCCTACCATATTTAACAAAGTGTTGTAATACACTGTAGTAAAAAAGGGTTAAAGTGGTCAAATTAAATGTTAGTGTAAAATCATTTCAGTGTTTGCAGGATAGATATTGTGTATTGCTGCAAAAAAAGTACTTGCTACATTTTTGAATGAGGTATTATATACCTATCAGCTTTAGTAGTGCTTAGTAAATCCTTATGAGAGCAAGAAATAGCATCTCAATATGCTATATTTTTTGTGGACTTCCTTTAAAATCACCCAAGTTCTGATATTGAGGTGGGTTGGGCAGCAGGTTGTAGTGAGCATAATTACAAGTGTATCACATTTTCTTTTGGACTGTTAGAACAACATCATATTTATCCATTTTTCACCTGCATATTATAACAACCCTTTAAAAACTAATCTCTGCTGGGGGGGATGGGGAGGCAGGGAAGGGAAGCACAAGATGATGCTTCACATGTCAGGTGCTTTATGTGTGCATCCACTTGTATCTCCTAAATACTCATTTGGCTGGCAGTCTAGAAGACATCATCATTTTAAGTTTTACATGTAAAGGCTCACTCACTCCTGCGGAGTTGTGTGCAAGAGTTACGTCAAAATCAAAGCAAGGGCTCAAATTAATATGGACTAGTCTGAGCTGATCTTCAGATTTTGTTACATTTTCTTCCATTTGATAGCTAGGATTTTAGTAAGAGAAGGAAGAAATAACCTGCTTTTTTCACTTTCAGACCCCCCCGTTTTAGTCACTCAAAGTTCTGTCTAAACAAAGGATTTGAAAAGTTGATCTACTGTAGCTATTATTGATGGGTGTTGCAGGTCCTTCTGGGAAGATCTGGTTACTAGTGAACAGATAAACTGGATAACTTTTTTCCATTTAGTTAGGTTTGTGTTCACATGTAGAGGGCTAGATGCCACTTGCGTCCATTTCAGAGATGCTGGTTTCAAATGGCAGAAGCCCTGAGTTGCCTGCACAGTAAGGACATCCTGAAGGGCACCACCTTCTGGAAGTTGAAAGATATTTCAGAATGGTGGATTATCCATATTGCACCACTGATTTAGTTTATCCCAAATTTTTATGTCCCAATTCAGTTGAAGATCAGAGTTAAGATGGAAAATCTCACCTTGCTCCTGAGAGGACTAATTGCATTTTGTATGGAGATAGTATTCCAGGTTAATAACAGTAATCGATAATAAAAAGTCCTTACTGTGTCACGTAGTCTCTAACTTTTCAGTAGATGCAGTAGGTGCTTTTCTCTTGTCAGTGTTTCCTGCAGCTAAGCAGTGAAGGCTTGATAGTGTTATATGCACCTCTAAAAAGCACAACCTCTTTTTAAAATATTGTTCAAGAAACATGCGCAGGATGTCAGACAACATAAAGACAGCATGCAGAGATAACCCTGATGAAAGTGATGGTTCCAGTCATCTAGTGTATGGATAAAAGATTTCTGAGGGTATGTTACTTGGCAGTTCAACATGATCTGGCTGTTTGTTAATCAAAGAATGTGGGAAGAACAAAGGAGAGACAAGTGCGTTGTATAGTTATATGAGGTGCAGTAGGACAATTAATGCAGTGGGAGGGTTGGATAATAGAGGTGGAAAATGAGAGTGGTAGGAGGGTAAAATTTGTTTCACTTTGTTCCATGTGACTGGGGTTTGTTGGGAAGGGGGATAACATTTTTGTATGCAGTCAGAGAGCGTGTTCTGTAAATCTCTTCAGTTGCCCGTTCCCTGAGTGTCGCAATAGATTAAGTCGCTGTGTGATGATATGACACCGCCATCACTCGTCTTCCTGGGATATTGCTGGAGGCAACAACAAACCTGTGTCTTTGGCACATGTGAAGGAATTTAGCGCTTGAGGGGTTAAATAACACAGGCTCCCCTGTGGATCAGCTTATGCTTGGACAGTAATAATAGCAATAACATTAATAATAAAAATGCCAGAGCAAAGGGAGCGGAGGGGGAGTTAGGGGGAGAAAGAGAAGGAAGAGTGATGGAAGATGGGCTGGGATAGTCAGGGAAAAAAAGGGCAAGCTGCAGATAATGTGTTTTGTACGGCAGGTGCATCGGCTAGAAGTCAGATTTCACAGGGGCCCCTGAAACATGCACATGCACAAACACACATTACAAAAGCTACGGAGATAGTGATGTGTGTGTGTGTGTGTGTGTGCATGCACACACGCTGTCGCTTCAAGCCATGATATCCTAGGGCAGTGTAACAAGCAATTCATGTCAGCTCACGGTAAAGATTATTGGTGTTTTCACTGGGGAAATATTTGCACTCCATCTTCTTCTTTTCTATTTTTAGTGCTTTGAGCTTCTAGTCAGGTAAGAAGACAAAAAAACCTATAAGAACCACAAAAAAAAAAAAGACCCATTAGATCTTGTCCCTCAGTTAGTCAGCCCCAAACCCCTTATCTCACTTAGGAATGGCTGCTGGTGCCAGGTTTTTTGTCTCTGCCTCCTTGTTTTGTTGGATACTATGTTTCATTTGGGATGGGAAGGAAAGAAGGAGAATTCATCATTTTTTGTTTTCATGAAAAACAGTAATATTTGAGTGGGAAACATTTTCTTCAAACTTGAGGCCTCTGAAGAAAAAAAAGGGTATGCAAAAGCGGAATAATGTGGACTCTTTATTCTTAGGCACAAATGCCATCACAATAAGGAAGAGCACTTCACTGCACTTGAAAAAAAAAAGCAATATGAATTTGTCCTCTTTCAGATTTATTGTTTATCATAATCATCTTTCTGGTGAAATGGGCTAATTTACTCTTTCTATAGGAATATTTTAAAGGTGATTATCATAATATCACAGCTGCTGAAAAGGTCTAAAATAGGACATTGACCTTGAGTGCATTCCTGTGTTTAGCATGTGGCACTTAACATTCAAGAAACAATATAACTGCAACTCATTTATTAATGTATAATCTCAAAATGTTAACTCTTGCTCTGTAAATACATGCCATAAGGATTGTTGAAAGCTTGCAGTATCCTATGAAGTATGCGTGATATTTTATCAGTGTAAATATGTATAAGATTTTTAAGATTTCTGCTGGGAATACTCCATAACTAAAGTAAGTTTTCCCTTTGGTACTGCACTAGTTTATGATTTAATTTTTACTGACATTCCACCAGTCATATTATTAGCTTCACAAAATGAAAGTGAAATAATCCTGTATTAATTAAACAGAGCAACTGAATTCCCTCAGTCATCTTATCCTTGGATGTCTGAGACCGTAATGCACTTCTGCTTCCCTAAAGAAACTTACACTCGGAAAAAAGCTTGGCGTAATAGAGAAATATCAATATTGAAGTGAATGCCCAAATTTTCTCTTGTGAGAAATATATATATTTGGTGGGTGACAGGCAGCACATATTTTTCTTTCTGTTATAGGGTTTGGAAAAGGTGTTTTGTTCAGGATGAAAAAATTCACTTACAGCAATGTGAAAGGGCTCTATTCTATAGCAATGAAGGCATTTATTTAAATATCAGTGACTGTGTCCTTGAAAATAAAGGGAAAAGAAATTATGGAGTGTTTTGTTAAGATCAGATGAATAGAATGTAGTTTCACAATATGGTAAGGTAACTGATTTCTTATACAAAATTTTCTGAGTTTAAAAAACAAAATTTAAGAAAACAGGCCAGTTTTTTTGTGTGAGAGAACAATTCCTGCTCTGTGGTTAAGTTCTAAAGCACATTTTGAGATAATACTATGTATATTTTTCTAAAACCGAAAAAAGCAATTAATGCTAAGTAGAGACTGTAGTAACAGATGTTTCTAATGCAATAACCAGCTGCAATTTGCCCAACTGTATCAAACGGGTGAACAAAGTTTGCAACTTTTTTACTGATAGCTTAAAAAAACCAACCCAGTATCTAGAGATGTGGTGCGTTCCTTCACATGAAGAACACACAAGGCAAACTCAAGCCAAATCCAATGGGGCAACAGGATAGCAACCAGAATAGTTTTACTGCTGATCGTTCCGTAGCATGCCACGTATTATGTTCTTATTTAGGACTATTCTGTCACTTGATTACTTTGTGGAGTGGTGGAAAGGAGATCATAAGAAAATATTAACTTGATCTTTTCATAGTTCATTTACAACAAGAGGTGTCATTTCAATGTTTGTTTCAAATTTTATTAAAAACATGGCTCTCCTCTGCTAGATTTTGCTGAAGGACAGCTCTGTGTGGGGAAAGCTTTTTTCTTAAATAAGGTAGGATTCACAACTGGCATTTGTTTTAATGTAAATAATTTCTCAGCAGGTGCTTGGGAGTTGTCATGTTTTTTACCCCCTTTCCAAGTGTCTCTTGCTCATTGCTCTTTTAGATAAACATGCACTTGGCACAACTTACTGTGCCGCGTCTGTAAAGTGCCACTGAATGTTACGTTTTCGGTTGCCTTGAGGTAGCTGTGGTTTAGGAATGTGGCTGTTTGGATGCCTTGAACTGTCTGTAGTATTTAAGTGTGAGGGTGCTTGAAGATGTACTGTTCCGTACACGGGGATAGTTATATGCACACAGAAATGGGGATGTGTAATGCTTATCAACTGATGCAGACACTGGTGACAGAGGCTTTTTTTTGATACCCCCCATTCCAGTACTGTTTTCTGTAGACTCCTTGTGGTAAGATTCTGCATTGTAGATTTTGATGTTGGTGCAGACGTGTGAGTGTACTTATTATGTATCCCCTGCTGAAATTCGGTAAGCCAATGTCTGTCTTGACTGTGTTTCCCCCCAGTACTTATTATTTTTTTCTAGTGTGGCACATGCAAGCTTACTGAGAAACTAAGCTACAGCTTGTCCCAGTTCTTTGACACAGTAATCTTTCTTCTTTCTTTCTTACTTTTTTTTTGTTAACTGATCACTAACTGGGAAACCCAACTTCAAGCATGTAGTTGGAATTCCAGACCCTCCTCTGGTGGAGGTGACACTTGAGTCCCAGGGGACGAAGCCAACTGCTTTGTTTATCAACACGTACAGCATAGCACTGTGTGTTTCTGGTTATCCAAGGAGCAGAACTGGCAGTGAAGACAGCCGCTTGCGTAGATGAAAGATGGTTGGTGGAAAGGTAGTGATGGTTAATAGGGTGAGAGAAAGATTGGATGGGGAGAAGAGCAAAGGAGTAGCGGAAACTGTGTGGACCTGAAAAAGGTAGTATACTGGAAGACAGAGCATAAGAGAAGGCAATAGACATCACATTTTCAGCATCTGAATACAAATACACTATCTGAAAGATAATGAACAAAAGTAAACGTAAGGTAAAGTGTGGTATGATAAGCTCTGAGAGGGTTTAATAATAATATCTTAAATAATAACTTAAATTCCATTAAAATTATACTTGAAATGACTTTTGCCAAGTGACTTGTATACAGAGATTCATCATGGATTAGCTTTCACAATAAAATAGTCACATAGAAACGGGGTTTGAAGGAATTTCAAACCCATATGCCACTATAGTGACAAATAGCTACTTTAGAATAAGTGGATATGTATATTTAAAGATATATAATTAAACAATATACGTGTACACATTTGCATGGAGATTTTTTGCTTTGTTGATGAAATATGCATGAATGGACCAGGTAGCGGGATCAGTACTTTGGGTTTACATAGGAATAAAGGATATCTATAACAGAATAAACATATTTTTCAAGTGCTGCTTTGATTAAAAAAACCTACAGCATTTCTTTTATCAAAATGTTTTTCTAAGAGACCATTCTAATACTGTAATATGATTAAATGCCTCTCATTTTAAAATACGATAAAAATGTTTTCTTTCTGTGTGTTAGTTCTACAGAATGCTGAGCTTTTATTCTACATCTCAAAGCTCTTTTAATTCACTGCTCACAACTGAATTTACATCTTAATTACAGAATTCACATTTAACAATATAGACAGCCTAATGCTACTGGTAATTAAGCTTTTACTACCTGCTTTTATACAGTAGTCAGGGACGTAGTTTTGCTTTGTGAGTTCTGATCTGTAAACTTGCATATATTTATATCACATAAATAAGAAGCCAGCCCATTTTTAACATTTGGTTAAATTCTGTACACATTTTATCATAAACAGGTACAAACAAGTCCATTATGCATATATATTTCACACACACACACACACA
>NW_017729022.1:165968385-165969551 GCF_001723915.1 Gavialis gangeticus | reverse complement strand
CACCCCCCCCCCCCCCCCCCCCCACACCCCCCCCCCCCCCCCCAGTTCTGCAGAGGCTTCCTTGGCAGAAGCTGCAAAATGGTTTAGGAGAAGGCATTTGTGTTCCCATTTGTGAATGGTATTAATGCATTCTGAGGGCGTGCACTGATTGGTTTTGATCTAAAAGATTATGCCATTTGCATCATCTAGGGCTCCAGCCACAAAAGACTTTGTGAGCACTAACACTGAATTATTTTTTTTAAATGTTGGTTTTCCTCTGTTATCTTCTTTTTCACAATAGCCAGTATTTATATACATTGCAGGTTGACAGGACAAAATATTTTTTAAAACTAGAAAATAAATGTGAGCTTTTATTTCTAATGTTAAACTAGCAAACTATAGCTTTTGAGAGAAATGTATTGAGGTGACATTTTCAGCTAAGGTGTGTATTTTCAATGTAAAAAGTGACTACTGCTTTGCATAAGATCATTTTCTTGAGACTGGTTTATTCAGTGACCTTTCTTTATGACAGAGGTGGACAATTATGAGTAACAGAGCTAGTATTTGGGGAAATTGGATCCAAAGATGATTATGTAGGCATGCATATGAGTAATGTTTACTTCCCTTCCAGTTCGGTAACATTTATTTTAACAATAATTTTAAAAAATTGTAGAGGTGTCTGTATGATCCAAAATTTAACCTGCCACAGTACAGTCCTTATCTTGTTAAAATGAACATGCAGAGTTTAGTCCACTATAATCCCACCACAGTTACAGAATAAATTGATCTGTCCTGGAGTTTTTCCTTCTGTTTATGAACAAATTCTAAATGTTTGAATTTGGTGAGAAGGTGCTAAATATACCCCTGTTAACTTGTACCCAGTCTGTATATTCACCTATATGTTCACGCATACACACTCATAATCCCATGTGCAACCATCTTGTTAAAAGACATGCATTTTAAAGTGCTAATTTTAGTGTCCAGTATGTACAGATAACTGAGAATTTCAGTTCTAAATATGAATTAATAACACAACCCTACAGCTGAAAGTTCAGTTACCCAGAATCTTTAAAACACTAGGTTTGATTTTAAGTGCTCAGTATAAACCAGGATGATCAGAAGGTAGACAAACAAACAAAAAAGTATTAAAGCATGAAAAATCAAAGCCCCTAAAAACAAACCCCAAC
>NW_017729022.1:165962319-165968372 GCF_001723915.1 Gavialis gangeticus | reverse complement strand
CCCGAAAAAATGTAATGAAACAGATAATGGGAGCACAAACTTCATTCTCTACCTTATGATGAATTCTTCCCAACATTTACTGAGAGTCTGCATGTATTTCTTCCTGGCAAGGTACCTGGCAAACTCTGTTTTTAAGTTCTAGAAAACATCTTGTGTCTAGAGAGTTAAGTAAATTAGCTTTTCTTTGTAGCCCCTTCGAAAATGTTGGAAGCATTTACATTTCTTTTTATTATCTCTCCACTCTGTTTTCAGTCTCTTTCAGTTTCTCCACCCCTCTGTACCTGCCTGGCTCTTCTCAATCTGTGCAGCCTGTGTTCTCCTCCCAGCGGATTGGCTAATGTCCTACCAATCCAATGCCTGTCTGGGCCAGTGGGACTGCATATGTAAAGCCCTACTTCATATTAATAAGCTCCAATCGGGGCTTTAAGTCCTTGATTAGGAGAGTGTGAGAGCTTTTGGTCCCAACTGGCTGTGCCTATAGGCTTGTCACCAGGAGAACATTTGTGTTAATTGCACTGTGCTCTGTCAAGGAAACTTTGATTTATAGTGGGGTGCACAAATAATGGTTGCCGAGCGCACATGGATTCGGTAGAACTTTGCCTTCCTGAATCTTTTTCCCTGCACTACGAAGAAGAGTAGGTACCTTTCTCCCCACTCCCCACCCCTTCTCCCCCTTTTTTTTTAATGAGAAAATCTGTAAACACTGACTCAGGTAATGCTCTGTGGTTTCTGTGTGCATGAGTGGTCGTTTGTGTCTGTCTTGTCTTTTTTGTGTGCTGAGGGTGATCTGCTAATTCAGTAAGTGGAGAATTGTTCTCTGACTACAATGTTACCTTTGAGTCAAAGCCCTGTGACTGTCAGTAAAACAGCTGTGTGACAGTCACTTCTTATTCAGGTACTAATAATAGGCACTTGGCAGAAATGCTTAGTGAATTGTTAAAATGTGTCTTTTAGTAGGACACGTTTTTCCCAGGCAAAAAAAAAGGGGGGGGGGGGGGGGGCGCTTAAAAGAATATAGGCTAGAAATGATTTATACCAGTACCTCTCATGTATTTGCAGTTTGACAGATATTTTGGTCTCCCTGTCATTTCTGACTGTGCAGATAGTCAGGAAAATAGCATGACTGCTTAATTCCTCTCTTAAGGAATAATACTGAAAACTAGCCTTCTGCAGTTTGAGTATGAGATACTGTTCAGCCAGCACTGTGCTGACGGATAAATCCATTTAGAAACAAGGGAAATTTGCACTTTCTAATAAGAGACAAATACTGAGGATGAAAAGGGCTGAACTGATTTGAATGTTTTTACTTTAATAGAGAACTGGTTGAATTAACATGAGCATGTAGCCTGTTTTGTTTGGTTGTTTCCCCACAAAAGACAGTAAAGTACTTTGTAACGTACGGCATATATAGTTGTTTCAACTGTACCTATTAACTACCTACTTTATTATATGTGCACCTATATGGGCTTAGACTTTCTGAGTTCTAAACTAGAAACCCCCCCAAAAATCAAGCATTCAGTCTAGATGTGTGGCTCATAAACTTGATTTCAGCCTACAGTCAGGATTAAATATTAGTATATCATGGGAGTTGTCACTGATTCATCTTTCTTTATGTCGAGCCAGTTACATAGCTGCGCAATGACTGTAATACTGAAGAAAAAGCAAAAGCTGATAGTAAAACGTAGCTCTAGATGTAGTATGTAGGAAGGCTGTATTGAGAGGTGACAGACAGTGTATTAGAGGTGGATGCCCACTAGCTGTCCGTAGTGTCTGCATATTACATTGCTATTTGTAATTAAGCCAGAGATGAAAAGTGACTTGCAGTGATGGTGTGTTAGGGAAATAAAGAGAACAGCAGCAGATAGACTTGCCAAAGGAAAAACACTTTGAGAATGGGAAGAGGGGGAGGATCCATTGTAAAATTTCTGGAGTAAATAAATGAAAATAAACAAAGGTAGGATGCCCACTAATAGGTCAGGGCTCAGTGAACTACTGTATAGCGTTAAATTTCTCCACATACGTATGAATACAATTGCCACAACTTCCATTTAGTATTTGAAGTTTTCTTTAAAAAACAGATATTTTAATTTTTTTTAGATACTTTTAAGGAGCTTTCTTGCATTTATGTTCTTACAGCTAATTTGAATGATTAGTTTGGATAAGCCTCTTAAAGTAGATGCATTTAAATGAAATAGAGGCACATGTCTTTTTGGCTCTAGTGTAAGATTCAAACTAATTCTTTTTTCCCCTTTGGCTCAGTTAAAAGTCTTCTTAATACCAATTTATTGTCCAGAAGTGGAAACTAATAGGTAGGTGGTTAAGTGGATAGACAGCAACACCTAACGCTCAGAAACACATCTGTCTCTCTGTCTCAATTAATAAACCACAGAGTTTTGCATGCTATTAATATTCATATTAATTGCATCTTGAGTGTATGCTATCATGTACTTATGCACATAGAAACATAAAGACAGTTCTGCAGATGAAGTAAACATAGTAGATAATTTCAGTAGTTCTCACTTTATAGAGGACTATCATGCTAAAAATTGACTGAACATTTTGGGAGTGCACAGACATCTGTCTGATCATCATTAGGTATGCTTTGATTTTGAGGCAGAGCATGTTCAAGAATGCAATAACTTAAAGCCAGCTGCAACCATGGCTTTTGCTTTTTCAGCAATAACAATAACACTAATAATTAATAATGGTTAATAACATAACAGATGCAATAAATATATCTGGTCATTTTGACATATGTGTCAGTTTAATCATTCTAAATGAATCAGTGTGTTCATAACATGAAATCGCCTTCAACCTCTGATTAAAATGTAACGTTGACTAAAGGATTATAGAGCAGACTTAATTTTACTGACTGTTTTAACAGTTGTCACAGCTGTTGGAAGAAGGAAAGGCAATTGAAACACTCCAAAAAAGGGGAGGAGGGGGAGGAACTAGTTTAGTAAATTTAAACATGATCTCTGAATGCCAAACATAGAAAACTGAATAGATTTGTGACTACAGATAGCTTCTCTGCACTATGTACATTTGCCCTTTGTGGCTCACTCTGTTCCATGAATTTCAGCCCCCGACCCCTGCCCTACTTCCTCGACTCAAAAAAAAAAGGAAAAAAAAAGAAAAAGAAATTTAAACATAAAAACCCCAATATGCATGGCTTTTTATTTTGCAAGACAACAGATAAAATACAGATATTATAAGAAATAAAGCTTGACTAGCACTGGTGGAATATTAGATAGAGAAAGTGGGTCTAGACAGAAATCACACAGAGCAGCAAAGGCACTTCAGCATGATGATAACCAGTGCATGTTTTAAATAATATTTTTCTAGATGTGATCATGTTTCAGTACAGGAATGGCCCATCTTTTGTATAATATTTATATATCTATATTTTTATCTGTACCTAGAGAGAGAGAGAGCATGCGTGTAAAATAAGAGAGTTTGTCTTAGTTTCATTCTTCTTCTTTAAAAATGTTATGATAAAACTGCTTATTCCCAAAGACTATGATCTGGAAATACCTGCAATTTCTAAGTAGAGGAAGGGGCGGGCTGGCAAGTATTTCTTTGTAAATAAGTTGGAAGTGACAATTGATTCTACTCTACAGTTTCTTAGAGGTGTGGACTTTTAACCTCATGTGCCAGAAGTATTAGGTCTCACATTAACTCTTTAAAAAAATAAAGAAAACAGCATTCAGGTTCAAAATGATAAGGCCTCAATACCCATATCAAGTACCTAGTGTGGAACCCAGCGCTCTGATGTGGAGTGAACCTAAAAGTGTGTCTGAATGAATGGATCCCTTTTATGTTATCTCCATGGACAGTAAGTGGGGCTTGTTCCACGCTTCTCTCTATTTTAGATTTTAGGTTTTGTTTGGGGTTTTTTTTCATAGACTTTGTTGGCAAGTTTTAAAATGCTAAGTGTAAAGGGCTTGTGCTGAAATGGCTGTCTGACAGCTTTTCATTTACTGGGGCTGGCCCTTCTTTTAGTGATGGTTGCTCATTTTAATGTGTTTATGGCTGTGCTCTTTTATTTACTGAGCCTGGTGCGTTGCAGTGGTAATTAACCCATGTTATTAGCAAAGCCCTTGTGGATATCCATTAATTCTCTTGAATAGCTGATCATTTTTTCTACTGTTTTTTTCTTTCCCCTTTTCAAGGCATACTATCTCTTTTTGTAGCATTCTAATTTTCTTTCCTTAAAACCCAGGCATATATGTAGAAAGGCACTGTACTTATTATTCTGTAGTAAAGGATAACTGCGCTCTTACACAACTATTTTCAGAGATGCTGAAGAGAATGGAAGCAATATTGAGCTCTAATAACAAATCATGTCTTTTTCAAAACACATACTAAAATAAGAAAGGAATAGTCAATATTTACCTTTTTTAGAGCTGTACAAGACTGTTATGACAGTTCAGGTGTTGCTCTTATTTTAATCGGATTTTAACTTAGTTAATAGCACTTTGGGCATTTAAAAAATATTGAGCCAGCACAAAAATACTTGTGCTTGCACTGCTGAGAAAAGATAAGGACTGCCTCATTAGCCAAGCCCTACTTTTCTAATTAATTTCAAATACATGGTGCTATTCATCAAATAAAGAAGGTAACCGGTCCATGATTATATTTAACAATACTTGAATCATACTTTGCTTAGAGTAGCTGGCAAGTATAGTAAGCCCATATTTCTTAAAGCTACACCAGCCTCTAGACTCTGTATCACATCTCACACGTTATGCAGTGAAGGTATGATATTGGCTCCTAATTCTTTTTGAGCAGTACATTTTACAGAACGTTTCTAAAGAAATAATCTTTGCCATTTGTGGGATTGTTTTCACCCATGTTGCAAGTATAAGAATGAATGAATGTCACACTTAAAACCCTCCAACAAGTGGCCAATTATTATTAATGTTTGCTAGCATTATATTGGTCATTAAAATGCATAGGATAAACGTAGTAAATTCTTAAGTCACTCTTGGTCAGCATCCCCACTGAAGTTTAAAGTAGGCTCTATCATGAGACATATTTTGCTCTGAATTTTGTTCACGGCAGGTTCACGGGGGGAAGAAACAATAAAATGTTGATCTGTTACAAGTGCATATGAGCCTCATGCTAGCAAGCTCTCTGGAGGAAATCTGTGATTATGCTGGGCCAGTTTGTTCAGTTTTTATCTCTTTTACATCCACTGGCCTTGTATTAAATTGTCATTGTCCTAAAGCACATGAGAGAGAAATGAATTGCACTTCTCGACATGCTCTGACAGTGAAATATTTAGCCTCCCTGTCTCCAATCATACTCATGTGTATGTTTGATAGTGCAGTGATGACACCAACAATCTCTGTAGCTTGACATTCCACTTATTACATGTTCTTTTATATTTTGTACATCTTTTCATTTTACCTTGATTGTTGTAATCACACACTTGTGCACACATATATGTGTATATATATATACATACATACTTTATTTGCATATATAATAATATGCATTATATATAAGCAGGTGTGTGATTGAACCAATATATATAGTTTATATGTATGATTTGTTTATGTCTACAGAAAAGATGATGTATATACATGTCTGTGCACATTTTATACATGTACAGTATACTGTATGTAGTGTATATGGACAGGAACATACATAAGTGATCAACTTCTCCATATACAGTTACTTTCTAAGAATATTTTACTTTATCTGTAGGTTTTTCTTGCCATTGAAAAGAAACTGTCTAGAATAGCGATTTAGGTAACTTGATTCTGATTTTATTTTGTGTCATATGTTTCATTTCTTTCAACACATCTAGTTTTTTATATTAATATTTTTATCTATAAAATGTGCCACCTATTTACATAGTACTTTGAACGGTCTAATAAGCTACATAAATAATAGTATTTAATTACACTCTTGTAACTTTTGGCCCTATTTAGAAAATCACATTCTGATCATGTATGTCCTCTGACACATGGTCAGGCTTATATTCAAAGTGTGTGTGTGTGTGTGTGTGTGTGTGTGTGTGTGTGTGTGTGTGTGTGTGTGTGTGT
>NW_017729022.1:165948608-165957319 GCF_001723915.1 Gavialis gangeticus | reverse complement strand
GTGTGTGTGTGTGTGTGTGTGTGTGTGTGTGTGTGTGTGTGTGTGTGTGTTTAGAGAAAAAAAACGTACCTGTCCTTATTAATGTAAGTATTTTGACTTGATAAATAAATATAAAATACACATTAAAAGTTTAATTTCCTTTACTCCCCTCTCTCCTAAAATATCATCCTTTGTTTAATGTTCTAAATTGTGCTTGGCAAAGGTAAATGCATGCTGAAATGTTAGCATTTAAATTTTGTTTTAAAACTGAATTGTGCATTGCCCTTAATCTCTTACAGGGATTTTATCATTCCATTTCTTCAGTACTTTGCAGAGAACTTCAGACAATATATATTATGCTATGTGTTTTTTGACATGCACGCTCTGAAAAGCATCTCTTTTTTTGCCATATTTCAAAACACTGAAATCTCTTTTCCTTGTTTATGTAATATGTGGAATGGCACTAAGTTATTTCTTCCTTTCAAACAATGCAGTGCTTCTTTCCTCCCCATTGCTCTATAGAACAGGCTAATGTTAATGAGATTCTTGCCTTTCCAAATAAGTTCCCTTAATTACCTCTCTATACGATATTATGAAGCAGATCTTTATCGTCTGGTCCAGCCTCTCCTTACATTTCTTTTAGAGGGAAGTGATATTTTCTTAAACCTTCTTTGCTTAAATTTTCCTGGATTGTTACTGCGTAAAACTCCACAAATTGTACAGATCCTTTACTAATGAGAGTTTAGAGTGGGTATGGTAGGCACCTTTTTATTGAATATATAACAAGCACACATGTTTTCTGACTGAGTTCAATTCCAAGACAGGTGATAGGGTTTTGATTTGGGATAAAGTTTAAATAGAATTTCTTTTAAATATATTTTACATGTATACTGGTCTTGATTTGCACCAAACCAATTCTCTCTGTCTCTGTCACACAGACACACATGCACGCACACATGCACACCGACTTAAAAATATATATTATGCCTTCTTTATGATACACCCTTATAAGAAACCTTGTAACACAGGACATTATACATGCAACTGGAGAATAGTTTATCAATATACTGCAGAAGTTAGTATGTCAAGGGTTTATTAAACAGAGGTTCCTTTTCCCCAGCCTAATCAATCCATTTATAATATTCTTGTGTCGACTGGTGACCGCGTATTTCTGTAGTTCCTATTGAAATATGATGATGTATGTGTGTGCATATGAAAATAGTCTAAATATATCTCTTTTATGATTAATGTATTCATTTTCCTGTGTAAAAATCTGAGCACAGGTTACTACATGGAGCAATATACACAGTTGGATAAAGGGCTGTGTTCTGACACCAAACTTTAAAATGGAATACATGCATGCTCTCTAGATTATTACTTTAGAAGTCAGCCCTTGTCTTACTTATTCCTCTGTGTCTTTTCATGTTGCTTTGAGTGAAACAAAATTGCACATCTCCTTTTCATCATTTTGATTGGAACTACATACCATATGTAATGTGTTTTGGCAGCACTTACCTAGCCAAAGAAAACAAATTAATATTAGCCATGCTGAGGGGCGTCAGAAGTATCACAGATGTGTCGATTTAGCTTTGCTCCATCACACACCCTTTCCTTAAACAACTGGTCAAGCTGTCGCAAGATGTAGTGTTAGGCTACAAAGAGATTCTAATAGGTGTGATCAGAGATTGATGGCTGTGGCTAGTTAGAATAAGAAGATGTTGCTGATTTTGTTGATGCTTGTTTGAACAGCCTTAAAAAAGTGTACTGGGAACCCTTGAGGAACTAGATAGTCTAAAAACAAAATCTCTCCATTTAAAAACACTCAGATGTGCAGATACTGGCAAATGTAATGCACAAGTCCATCTGAAATGTAGATGCTGACTTGCCCCTAAGTACTAGTTAAATTCCTTCCCATATAAAGACGCAGGGATGGGTAGGGAGGGGAGGAGGAGGTGGCTTGTTTTAATCATTCCATCCTTTTCCGTGAGGTTTCATTTATTTTTCTCCTTTTGGTTTTGTTTACAGAAATATTCTTGGAGCAAACACCTACTTTCTTATCTCACATATGAAACTTTTTAAGCCTATGTAAAATGGGAAAACCTAACAAAAAACAATAGCTAGTAAAATGGTGAAATCATACTCTCTTTTAACTTAGCATAGCCATTCAGTTTAGTCAGCCAGTTCTTTGTAATAATTCTCCACACATTGAAATGCAACAGAGAGAAAGGATTGATTGAACCTTGATTCTTTATTTGCTTTTTTCATTTTTTCCCCCAAGCAGATCCCTGCATAGTAATTCTTTCCTCAAGTTAGCTGCAGGGTTTAGTTTTTGTTTTTTTGGTGGAGAATGCTGGTGTCCTTTTAAGTTAACGAGGCAGTTTTCTTCCTTAAATAGGGGTAAAGTCAGTTAATAAGCGTAATGGCTATAATAGTTTTCAGAGGAATTTATATTTTGGAAGACTGGTGTATATTGCTGAGTGAAATTCTTTAGTCGTTTTTCTTACAGGAGAAAAGAGGAGCCAGTAAAAGTGGAGGCTAGTAATAAGTAAATGCTATGTTAAAGACAGTAAGATTCAGAAGCAATAAACAATTCTGAAACTAAGCAAATAGGAATTGATTTTCAAACCATTTTTAATGAATCCTTAAAAAAAAAGTACATAAATTTCCCATAGCAAAAGGGTTTTTTTTTTCACCATAGTTATTTAACGGCCCATGAATGCAGGATTTCCTCTACTAAATTATATCCATTTTTCCAGCAGTGAAAGAATTCCCTGGCAATGTTCTCATAGCAGCCGTTAACCTAGTGGGACAGATCAGATGTTTTGAAGTGGCATGACATGCCATGTCTTTAACCAACTGTTCCCAGGAGCAATAAACGGGTGAAGTTAGAATTCCTGATAACTGAATAAAGGCTTATGGGCACCACACGTTCTCATACGAGGAGCTGATTGGGTACAGTTGGTGCTGGGTTGTATTAAAAGAGCTGAGAAGCCACTGTCAGTGGTTTACGGTAGTATGAATGACACCTGTCCCATCAATCATGGGGCTGTGGTGTCACAGATGGAGAAACAACAATCGGCTGAATTATACAGCACTGCACACTTGGCTTAATTCATCTCATTGTTCTCCTACAAATCTAGGGGATGGCTCATTCTGTTCCTGGAGTCCAGACTGAAGCACGAGATGGGCTCAGGTGGTGGCACGTGCCTGCCCTTTTCTGTTCTATCAGAGGTATTCAGCAAAAGTCAGGAGGTGGGGGTGGGGGTGGGGTAAAGGAGCATTCATCACAGTAGCTTAAGCAGCAGATTCTTTCATAGGAGAAGGATGTTGTAATTAATCACGAGTTCGAACAAACTTAATGTTTCCTTTCAAATTCCATCAACTCTTTGTCTGTCTATCCAAATCCACATCATTTGGGCCAAATTCTGACCCCTGCTGAAGCCAGTGGACTTGCTCTCTATTTGCATTAAAGTCCTGAGCGCACAAGAGAATTTTGCCTTGTAAAAACGAGAGGTACCTTTTTTTCTATAGTTATGCAGTCGATAGGAACAGGAGTGCTAATGAAGGGTATGCTACTGAGCATTTACCAGCAGCACTCTCAATATGTCTTGAGATAATTTTTAAACTTCCTTTTGCATTTCTTAAGTATTTTAACAATTTCAATATCCAACTGAGTTTGGATCATTATGGATGATAGTACTGGTTTCAATCTGGTCTGCTGCCTCGCAGTGGTAAAAGTATTTAAATGCCTGTTATTGTGTTGTAGTAGCTCTTTGTACAGATATAGGCAGGTGAGAAAGAGAGACAGTAAAAAGGATTACATTTAAGGAAATAATGAGCCACTCAGAAATATTTTTGAAAACCTGTTCTCCCCAGTATCTGTAATGCTGTTTTTTAAGTAGGTACTGGGCTTACGTGGCAGTGTCGTATTTGAAGGCAAGTGATTTTTTTTTTTTTTACTTCAAAAATATTCATTTTCAATTTATCCTATTTTTTCTTGCCTGTTCTGCATTTTATACTTTTTGTGTAGTTTTTTTTTCCTTTTTATGAGTTATGGATCTTCACTGTTGGCATTTTTTGCTACAGAAAACCTGTGGCATGCTAGAATCAGGCTACAGTACATTGAATTCACAACTTACATTTGATTGCGTGTAAATACAGTTAGTTTGGTTTATCTGATAGTCTGGCAGAAAGAGAGAGGAGCAGTACAAACTGTTTTCAGTAACTGTGCTGTTCATACACCTGATAAGATTGAGAGTGCTTTCAAACTGCTGATATGCTTTGAATAAGAAAAGAATAATCACTTCCACTGGCACCAGCTTATCGGGAATGAAGTAAAATGCCAACACTTTTACATTAGCAAAAGTAAATGTTTTAGACACTTTGGGCCTTTTTTCTATTTAAATTATATAGTAAGGTGCTTTTGAGCATGCTGTAATGAAGAGAAGGAGTCATTACTTTAGCTAAATTACAGATGAATATGTTGGGGAAGGAGTCCTCAACAACAAAAAGATCTCCTTTGATAAGCGGATACATCTGTTTCATACACAGGGAAGTTCAGTATTTTTATCCTCTCCTGTCCTCTTAAGTGCAATTGCTGAACTAAGACAGTGCAGTTGCTTCATGTTCCAACATATTTGTCTTGTTCTTTTGGAATGTACAGGGGATGCACATTTGCAATTCAGTTCATAATACTATTATTTGTAAAATAATGCCTGAGCATTTACTGGTGTGACTCTCTTGTGCCGTCACTTGGTGTGTGTTTCTACATCTGAGAGAGAAAGCGTATGTCAAAATCCTCTCAGGAAAAACAACCTTGCATTTTGAAAGGAAAAGTATGATTCCTTATTAACTTGCCAACCGCCACATGGTGAGGGTACGTTTGCTTATGTTACTGTCCTTTGCAAGGTTCACTGATTTTTAAAAAAAAACTATTATTCTTATTGCTATATTTTTCTCTTTCTCATGACTGCAAATAATTTTGGTGTATTCAGATTTGATAAATGATAGTGCAAGAGTAGATTGATTGATTTTGGATTATTATTGATTGCTCTCAATGAGATCACCGTGACACTCTCAAATCAATAGTATTCGATTAACCAAGGCACCACTGTTCTATATATGAGGCAGCAGTGGGGAATTTAGGAACTGAATGTTCACAAGCTGATAAATTGACAAAGTGTTCAGCTTTAAATAGCCCTTTGTTTGGCATTAGCTCGCCAAACTGTGTTTCTTGGGAAAGTTCGTTTTCACAAGTCTAGGCTTTCAGTAAAAGAAAGGTCATCGATTTCAGGTTTATTAAATTTTGGCTAAAAACAACTGGCTCCATTTGGGTGTAAAATAATTTAAGTACTTACTGCAGGCAACCTTCATGCTTTAGAGCTGTTGCTCAAAGGTTCCATTCTTCTATGAAGATGTCAACTGTAAATATAAAAATGCATCACTGAAAATGTAATGGTTTAAAGATTCAAACCGAAATAAAATTTCCTGCCTGGGGAAAGCACTATAATCAAAATAAAGTAGTCTTAACTTTTTTTTTCTTCCCTCTGAAGAGGGCATACTTAGTGCTTGAAGGCAGCAGGTAGCTCGGTTGGCAGGGAACACCATTCCCCCCCCCACACACTGATAAGCCTAGGTTTTGAATCAACAGTACACATGTGAACCACTAGGACCATACCACATGCGAGTTGCTGTGGCTTCTGAAGTGGAATATTCTGTCATTTAAAACAACTTTACAATCTTACAGAAAGCAACCTGCCTTATTAAAATCCAAGTTCTGAAGTACTATCTATGTTCTTGGAGGCTTTTAATATCCTTTTAGTACGCATTCAGTTTCATAGGAGGGAAGGGCCCAAATGTACAGTTGATGTGTGTTTTAAATGTACAGTGACTGGGTTGTCATAGGAATGTGGTAGATGAAAGCGTTTTACAAAATAACTTGCTTTTGGAGCACATGGAAACTTTGGGGAAGATTTTCAAAGGCACACAAGGTATGTAGATGTCAGAGTTTCTATGGATCTCTTAAAAACCATCCTCTTTTTATATTTTTTAGTCATATTAGCCTGATCCAAAAAGTATAGAAATCCTTGGAAAGATTCCCATTCACTTCAGTAGCTTTGGATCAGGCCTTATCATGGGGCAGAACCTTAAAGAACTAATGATTTAGTAGCATTTTAGAGAAAGAAAATCAATGTAGAAGCTGAGCTCGGGTTCAAAAATTCATTGTCAGGACATGACATTTGTGCTAGTAAAGAGTTGCCTAGAGCAGGCAAGTAAGTGTGGCCAGGAAATACTAAGGTTACCACCACATTTTCTGTCTTCTTAAAAGCAGTGTTGGCTTTTAGCCAAAGATCTCACTCCTGGGTAGTCTAAGGAGGCTGTGATGTCAAGACTAAGTAAGAACAATCCCTTTTTTCCTTAGTTATGGCAGTTGAATTACAAGAGTGGTAAAAATATTAAGCTTGTGTAGCAATTTTTGTTGCTTTGCGTGGGTTTCTTTCTTTTCCCCTTTTTTTTTTTGTTAACCCATTACAAATGGGGGGAGAGAGATACAGAATATACTACAAAGCCCTCTGTGTTATCCTGAAATAATAATATTGGTGGAATATCTTGACGATTCCTCATTAAATTTAAAAGCTGCCAAGGAATATGATAATCAAGTGCATCTTTCCTTATGAGATGTAAAATAAATGTGAATAGATGGAGAACTGCTTTGTTTGGCTTCTAACCAACATTTTATTTATGAAAGAGGTTCCAATAACTATTTCAAGAGATGTAGGGACTTAGCTCCTGTGTGAAGAAGCACCTTGTCACTGTCTTCCAGAGAAGAAAGAAGTGAAGGTGGGGTAACAGGAAAAAAGAAACACTGAAGGGTCCTGGTTCCCACTTATACAGAGGCTAATATATGTCACCAATCATGGAAGAGTGGCTTACAGTGTGTGTAAATAGAATATATTCACTTTGAAATATATTTTTTGATGCTGGAGTTGAGGCTTCTTGTTTCCTAGGTTTTGGCTCAGACTAGAAGGAAGTATGCTTTTATACCGCAGTTCAACATGCAGCAAGTTTTAGGAGGACGTGAGAAAATAAAAGGGGCAAGAAATACTTGATATCTGTTATGATGAGTTTTCTTTAACTTGATTTTACTGTCACATCTGACTTGTAGCAGTACATAAGCCTGGATCCTTTTTCCTTAGCAGTGGATCCTTCTTTTGTTCCCAGCACTGAATATGACCTATCTGTAATAAAAAAGGAAGGTATTTGTTCAGTCCTGCACTACTGAAGTCATAGAGATTTTTGCTATTGACCTCAGCTGGAGCAGGATTGAGCTTTGTGGCGAAATTTTTTAAAATCTGGGAGCATATACTTAGCCGCTCTGATGCATGTTCAGGCACCTCAATAAATATGGCCTGATTTTTTTCAGGGCTGCCGAGCACTTCCGGCTGCGACGGACTTCATGATACCTGGGGGTGATTCAGCACGTCTGAAAATCAGGCCAGTTTTATTTAGATGCCTGGATATGGTTTAACTGCAAGCTTTACACATCTAAGTCTGAAAATTGTGGTTGATATTTTTATTTCCAAGTTAGTCATACTGCATCCTCTCATGCTTGGAGTTGAGGACACTCAGTACAGTCCAGGAGCTGCTCAGAAACTTCTAGGATTAGCAGTGGCATAGCTAAGCCCTGGGCACTGGTTTAGGTGGCGGCTGTTGGCTGGTTGTACTGCTGACACCAGCATCCATAAGCCTGCACCATCCCCTGTGCCTCTGCTGCCCTGAGAGCCAAGCTGCCATGTTACAGCTCAGAGAATTAGGTGCAGAGAATCCTGTAGAGTTTCCATTGTGGAAAACTAATGGCCTTGACTGCTTGCACTATAGACCCTTTTAGCCTGCTTCTGATCTTAATTAATATTATATTATGCTGCTGTAAATGTGTTGATTTAAATCTAATTACACCTTATTTTCACCAGTAGGAGTGAAGTCAAAATTTATCTTATTACCTTGTATATAAATGCACTGAAGAAGGTTCCTAGGGTCTTCAGCAGCAGAAAACTCTCTCTCTGTAAAGGTTTACAAGATGTTTTCAGAAAGTAAGACATTTCTGCTAAGGCAATTCTATTTCTTTTTTCACAAAAAGAATAGTTGAGTTACAGAGGGCACATTAAAAATATTGTGTTGCATTTTTACAACTAACATTTTTTCCCCAATGGAACGACTTCTAGGGAGGCTAGCAGCAAGGATATGAATTACCATTTTCCCCCTTTGGAACTAAACCAATGTTCACTTAAAGCACCGGTCAGTTAAATTCCATATCGCTGAGAGTGGCAAAGTAATTGAAGACTGGGCATTTGTATTTTACAGCTTTCCCTTTTTAAAGTTTCCAAGTAGCTATCAAGGCTTTGTTTCCAGTTTAACATAGTAGCTTTTGTTGAAGCTAGTAAGGATTCACTCAGAGCAGAACAAACCACAGCCCATCAGAAGGCTGCTGGTCTGCAGCAGGTGTGAACAACATAAAACAGGATTAACACTGAACCAAAGTGTGCACTAAAAACAGAACCCCTGCCTTGCTTTTACAAGGACAGTAAGATAGAAGCACTCTAGCACTGTACACTCCTTGTTTACTAAACAGTGTTCAATGGACTATGTAAATGTCTCTGTTCAACTGCAGAGAAGTAAGTACAAGACTCATTACGTATTCCAGATTTGATTAAAAGAAGCTTTTTTTTTTTTTT
>NW_017729022.1:165934768-165948495 GCF_001723915.1 Gavialis gangeticus | reverse complement strand
CTTTTTTTTTTTTTTTTAGAATTGCATAAATGAGTAACTGCCTTGTGTTAAAATAATATTCAAGAAGAGGCAGAGTGACAAAATACCATGGGATTCAGAGTTAACACAAAATTAACTTTTGTTCCTGGAGAATGGGTGAGAGGGGGACAAAGAATACATGATATTAAAGATGGGACATTTTGTCTAAGTTTTAATTTTGTAGCTGTTGATATAGAATCTTGTGCCATAAATTTCAGATTCTAAGTGGGTGTTTCAGGTTTTAATTTTTGCCTGCTTTTTGTTCTGTGCATAAATTGTTTTAAATAATGTTGAGAAACACAGTCCTGCTGTTCTGGCAGATACGTGCTGGACATCTTATAAAACATATTTATTATATTCACTACATACAGAAATGTTTCCCCTTTCTTATACTCGTACAAGAAGGGCGTATACTGGTGACAGCCAAAGTGGGGTGTGGGGTAGGGAATGGGATGTGGAGAATTTTTCTCTCTCTATTTATCAGAACTTTTTCCAAGCCACTCCTGTCTCTCTAATAATCAGTATTTTATCTGACCTAGCAATGTTGGTGTTGTTAGGAAAACACATATTTAAGGTAAAGTTGTTTGTATAAATATTTTGTGTAACCTCTCACCTTCTCTGGGTTTCTTTAATACCTATTAATCTCAGACTGGACTCCCAGAAGGGCTCAGAACTTAACAGTTTCCAATGAGGGACTGGTAATACTTACCTAAATTTAAAAAAAATCAAAAAAAAAATCATTCAAACCCTTTAATGATCCATCTAGATTTTACAGAAGACACAAGACCACCTTTCCCTTTACATCATCCACCCCTGAGATTGATGTATAAGGATTTACAAAGCTTTCATCTGGCTCTTTTGCATATTTGGCTTGTGGTATGTCAGCCGAGTATAGATAATTAAAAATATAGTCCTTCTTTCATGCACTACTTGTATGAGAACAGGAATGAGAATTTTCTAAAAATATATATATTTTTTATTTTCAGGAAATTATATATATATATATATATATATTTGTTCTTTTCAAAGTAGCATATCATTAGTAATGGCGCTTTTGAAAGTATTGTTTTATTGAGTTCATATGTATCGGTGCATTTTATTTTGCATTGCAGCTTCCTCACACACACAATAGCCCCCCTTTTTTTTCAAGGGTTCAGACTCTATACTCAGAGGCACATAGTTCATGTTGAAGTAAAATTTCCAGTATTCATATGCTTCCATGGAATAGAGCTCTACTATTTTTATGGGGACACTGCTACCTAAGAGTCCACTCCTGCAATCATTATACATCCCAGTCAGACTCAAGGCAGTAAGCATGACTCCCAGCAGGAAGTGTATATTCAGGGTTTGGCTATAATGCATTATGGTTAATTTGGAAGTCAGTGGAAGCTGCACCAGTGCATCAGAGGGCAGAAGGCAAATCAGAATTCACTGACTTGTCCAAAGCTTTTCACTTAAAATGCCCAAAACAATGAAAGAAAATTAAGTACTCGCAGGCTTCTGATATCTGTGTTTTTAATAATTAATAATTTTCTGGTTATTAAACAATGTCAAAACTGAGAGAGTTTCTAGGCATCTTTGCATCTCTACAAACTGCACTATTTGTTTCGTCCTTTGGGGTGTTTTTTCCTGCACAGAGTAAAAAAAAAAAATTAGGTTCAATGAAGACTCTTCGTATGGCAGTTTTCCTACCTGAGGAAATATTTCTAGCATAGTTATGAACTCCTGAAAACAGCTGCATTTTTTTTATGCTAATTCTAGTACCATCTTTTATCTCTAGCAACGAAAGCTCGAAAGTGGAATAGACTGAGCAATTTTTAAACTACAAGATAGCTCCAGAATTATGGTCTCAATGCTTTATAAATTTATTTGACATTAGCTGGCAGTCCAACAGTGTTTTTTTCTCCCCTTTAAAGTGAATGTTCCTGACCGCTCAGAGTTCTGCATATATCTTTTATTCAGGGTGGGGTGCATAATAATAGTTAATAAAATCAGGGACTGATTTCACTTTTAATTTGATTCGAAGTATACAATAGTTCGCATCTCTGTGCTGTTGTAGACAGTTTACTGTAACTTGAAATGTTCTTCTGGAGAGTGTAGTCCTCCGTTTATCATTTTATCATTTCAGAAAGTCACTGGCACCTAACCTTTGGTTAATTCTGGAAACTTGCCCATATGATCCCTGAATTGTTTTTTTATCTTTTTTTCCTTAGCATTCATGATGGGCAGACCCTAAGTGTTCAGAGGCTCAAGTCAATACATATAAGAATACAAAAGTGTGGGCCCTTTTCTGAAACTTGTCCAAACTGCTTAACCTCTTTGGCCTCAAAATCAGTTAGAAATCCCATGAAAACAGGTTTTCTTGAGAGCTTTCCAGTAATTCTTGGGTTCTGGCAGGTCAGATATATACCAAGAACAGCCTTTTTGAAAGCTTTTTAATGTTTTCTTCGTGTGCCAGCCGAAACTAGAAGCTACGTATAATATTTCTTTCCTAGAATTTTTACAGAATATTTTTAAGGCACGAAATAGGCTCAGGTCCCGGATTGGTTCTACTTTTGATCAATAGTTTGGGTCATTTCCTCATTTATCCTAACAGGTTTGACATCAGTGAAAACAGGAAACAATCTCAAGTCCGTGGTGAGTTATGCTAATGTTTTCTATTGGAACAGAAATGAACACTTAGAAGGCTACTGCTACCACCTCATGACAAGATTAGAAAGAAACAGGAACAGGATGAACTTTTCTTAGGTTCCAAGACTTATTATTTGCATTACTTCCTGTTTTGATACAGTTGTTGTACATTTGCAGCTGTACATTTACAGTTGTACATTTGCAATTCAGCCACATCAGAGATTTTCCAAACTGTTATTTAACATTTCTGGTATGGTAGTACCTAGAGGCTCCCTATGTTGCCAGTTAGTGTGTGAATGAAAATATATATGGAAAGACATATGTTTGTGTATTTATATTCATGTCTATAAAATTATGTGGGTATATATCACATTTTGTAAGTTTGTAACTAAATATTGACTTCAGTTGCCCTTGGTCTAATTATGAAAAATACATAGGTTCAAAAGTGGTATAGTTAAAGGGTAAAAGGTGGAACAAAAGAGAGGCTGTAAAGGTTATCACGAGGAATAGACCAATGAGTAGTCCAGGCTGGCATTATTAATAGGATAGGGCAGGGACAGACAGAATTCCAGACAAGTCTGGATAATGAATAAAATATTTACCAAAGTAATTACCTAAGTGATGGCTTGTACTATTTGGTTGCTTTTTTTTTTTAATGATTCATTGTTTTGAATTTTTTCTGCAAGCACAGTTTTGCATAATGCATTAAACCCATTGCCTGCCAGTTTGAAAAGATGACAGTTATCCACTAAAGTTTGTTTGGACACCCAGGAAGTTTATAGAGAAATTGTTGAGATATGCTTATATTGGTGCCAATCAGAATCTACTGGAGTATCTCCAGAGATTTTTTTCTAAAACCACTTATTCCCAATTAAGATGCATGCTATTGTTTTTCCTATCTGCTGTCTTCCAATGCTTTGCACAGTAATGTTGCAAACATCTACAGAGCAAATAACATTAACATTTTCATTTTCTCTCAAATCGGGAGAATTTATATTTACTTTCTCATCTATCAATTATATTTCTTTTATAAAACCATAACATTTCTGGTAAAACACAATTACTTTTGTGGGTATTTTGAATCTGAAGGCAAGAGAAGTTAAAACAGTGAGGATCAGATTCTGCACACATTCAAGTGGATGGAACTTTTGTGTACACGTGTAATACATGATAAGCTTTCTTGTGAAAACTTATTTACTCTGAAAAACTTGTCTTACAACACAGAATGAAAAATAGTTGTATGCAAAAGGACAAAGGTGTTTAGAAACTGCAAGCTAGGTTATTGATTCTTTGGTTGATGTTCATGTTACCTGCACTTCGGATGGTATAATTTCAGAAATCAGCAGGTGTTCTGATAAATTCATTTTTGCTTTTTTTCTCAGTTCTTTGTAGTGCTTCAGTTATTCCTTTTATCTTTCTTTTTTCTTCTTGATAGATTGCTGAAGGAAAAAAAAACGTAGGGAGACATGTCTCCTTTACAAGACTAGGGAAAATGCTTCCTTTTGCACTTTAAGTAAATTGCCTTTTGTTACAAGAGGCAAATAAACAGCTGACCATTTATTTACCTAACTCCTATAGTATTGTATGTAAATGTTTCTTCCTTCTGCATCCTGCTTTCTGCTACACTGATGATAATATACCTGGAAGGAAAAGGCAGTCCAAGCTGAGGCAGCCAGCGTCAGACAGGGCGGTCTGCCATCTGTCCCACCTGCTGCATTCATGTGTCCATCTGGTAACTGCAATAGCTCATTGCAGGCTTCAACAGAAGAACATTCAGGCTGAAAAGAAGGCAGTGTGAATTATTTAGGTAGCTAGTGTAAATAAAGAGAGGGGGAGAGAAGCAGAGAACAGAGGGGGAGAAGAAGAGAGAGAGTGAGCAAGAGCACGCAAGCTCGTACTCCTGGATGCTTTGGAATGTGTTAATGCATGAGAGCATTTGATTTGCATATAGATTTAGATGTATAGATCATTGTGAAGATTACAAGCCAATGAGTTTTATCTAGATTTAGCTAGCTCTCAGCCTGGTTTGCACATAAAATATAGCCAGTTTCAGGAGCAGAATCTTTTGGGACTTCAAACCTAAGGAAAACTGATGAAATGTAATGCTTTTAGGTATTAATTTAGCAGAAATAAAATATTTCCTTTAAGAGCTTTTTGTGCCCTTTCTTAACCAAGAATTTATAACTACTTTACATATTTGGTGCTTTATACACACTGTTTGATTTCAATTTGTTTGTAGCTGGTTGCATGTATAGTCATCTACACTTGTATGCATCTACAAATGTAGTTGGGAAGGGTTTTTTTCTTCCTCCTTTTAGTTCTTGTTTTATCTGGTAGAGATTAAAACCAATCAGGAACATAATTTAAAAAACCACAAGTGTATATATCTACACATACATTCATATATATATAAAAGTGTGTTTAAATATACAGATGTAACACCTATATCTCTTAGATGTTTTTAACATAGATGAGCAAATAGAAATGCTTTCATATAATAGCCTTCAAATATGAATAAGTGCATTTAATGTTTGCTTAGGTTATTTTTAAAATCAAATAACAAAGGGGTTGGATTGTGGTAGATAAAGTCATCATTATTATTCATATCTAAAAATAAATTATTTCTACAAAAGATAAACAACAACTGGGTTTAAATTTAAATGTAGCAATGCCATTTGAATAGCTGGCACATTGATTATATTTCTGAATCATTTTTATAGGGCTGCTTTCACATTTTTCTTTCATGTATGGAACTTTTCTGTAGTTATTTCAATGGTATATTTTATAACATAGAAGGTGAAATTCCAGGATTTGTATTTTGAAGGAGAGGAAGCTTATTTTCAGTTTCAGAAGCTCCTGTATTCTAATTTTAAATGACTGGGTTTTCGTGCGCGAAGTATAGAGGGATGAACCTTATTAGATGAATCTTCGAGAAGGCGTGGGAGGGGGGTTGTCATTGGTTTGCCCAGTTTTAGGTTTCTAAAAGAAAGGGACATACTGTCTTGAAATTTCAACAGCCTGGCTACTTCTGTAAGATTTGCACGAAGTTCAGCTGCAGCCTTCAAAGGGATTTGAGTGGATTGGATTCTTTAAGGTTAGTCCATGTCAAACCTATTAAGTTCAATTCACATGCAAAACCCTTTTTACGTTTTTTTTAAGCCAATAAGGCTCCAGCTACTATTAAGGCAACATCATGTACTTGCAGCAGAATATCCATGGTAATGGATCACCCTCTTGGCATGTGGAACTAACCAATAATCCACTTTGTCTTCTTTCAAATTAAAAGGTGGTGCACTCTGTATCTCCAGCCAGGGGAAATGAAATACTGTTTGTACATGCAAAAGTTGAGATTCGTAAGAGCACATTGAAATAGACATCTTTCATCTATAACAGTATCAGCAAAGTTGTGGTTAACTGAAAATCTGAAAAAACCTATAAGCACAAGTTAGAGGTATTTGTCAGTGTAGTTATTTATTCAACTTTCCACATGTGATTTTCCTTGTTGTCTGAAAGCTCATGGTCCCCATAACTGACTGTGTTGCTTGATGTGGCTTAGGCGTGCAGTATAGGTTTTGCAACAACAAAAAAACCCGTGACATTAAAGAATGTGCTGTGCAGTATATAAAGTGTGACTATTTCAAGGGCACATTTGCAAGAGAGGTGGTTCAATTTAAACATAGAAAGGAACATAGGAATGTTGTAGGGTTTCCACCCGTCTCAAAAATCCCCACCACAACAAAATAAACCGTATGTGGTATTGGTGTTTTGGTGATTATAGAAGCTTGCTAGCAGACTGTAAACGGGTACCTTGCTAAGATACCACCCCTCAATATCCAGGGCCAAATCCAGGAGTAGGCCAAAATTATACTATTGAGAGTTCATATTAATTAACGACTGGTGGTGTAATCCATTTGGGTACCCAGTGCTGCTAACTCTTCCTGGTGCTCCGTAAAGAGGTAGGAATTGCTCTTTACTCTGCAGAAGTGAACCCCCAGTAAGGTGTACAGGATTTACCATTTATATTTTCACTTTGACTATATTTTCACTTTCTTTTTCAATCTACGAGTGGATATAGTTTTATAAAAGCCTTTGTAAAAATACTACCCTGATTCTACAGACTTTTATTTAGAGGACTAGATTCTGGAAGATGTTGAGTGCTTTCTGCTTAAAATGGAGAAGACTTGAATACAGTTCTCCTAGGGAAATGACAGTGCTCAGCTCCTTATCTGAGGTGCAACATGCCTCGAAGGAATTTGGTTTTGAAGTGAAATTTCTACTCTCAGCTATTTCCATGCAACCATATTGAATTCCCTGAGATTTCATAGGTTAACTGAGGACCACACAGGGCTCTCTTCCTGTATTATATTATTTTTAACCCTGGTGTTTGAACTTTAGCAAGACTTTGTTGCTCATAAGAGAGGAAGGCACCACCTTAAGTTATATCGCTACAGATAAATGATCTGATCAAATCAAGCTGCTTCCATTAGTGTAAAGTTTCAGCTGTCCCTAGACGCCATTAAAACCTATACTAATTATTGAGGAGAAAACCTGGTGGGGGGCAGTTTTTCAGAAGAATGGAAATACAAACTTTTTAAATGGAAACAGTGTCACTATCCTTTACCAAATGTAAAATGCAGCGTGGCTGCATTTCATTTTTGTTCTTTCCTTGTAATTGATGTATAATTTGTCTCCTGTTTTCCTGGGTTTCCCTGTACCCCACATTGGTTTACATCTCCCAGGTACAGAATTTTTTGTTAGTTTAATTTTTAATTTAGGCTGCTTCATGATATTTGAAGGAGTAGGTTGCCCCCTATATAAAACATATGGATACATGAGTAACTTTAGTCAAGTACCCCAATCATTGTTTTTATAGAATCGGGGATTTAGTTTTTCTATTTGCCAATTTTTAAAAGTTTATTTCTTAAAAAGGAAAATAATGTTTTGCTTATTCAGTAAAATGAAAAGAGAAAAAGAAAAACGCTTTACAGATGACATAAGGGCCTGATCTCTTAGTCACAGAAAGCCTTCACAAAAAAATAAAGGGATTTTGCCTGGATAAAAAGTGAAGGATTAGACTCACTAACTAATCTAGTTATCTTACATTTGTGGCTTTGTTTTTGTTAGTTGTTTAATTGAAGGTTTTAAAATTTATTGTAAGGCCCAAGGTAAATGACATAGGAT
This sequence comes from Gavialis gangeticus, assembly GCF_001723915.1. Taxonomy (NCBI): domain Eukaryota; kingdom Metazoa; phylum Chordata; order Crocodylia; family Gavialidae; genus Gavialis; species Gavialis gangeticus. Next base: position 165,940,665 of record NW_017729022.1, on the reverse strand, counting down.
TAAAGAAGTATTATACCATAGCGGTCATAAACCCCTGTACCTCATTGTCTAAAAGTCCTAGTTTCTATAAAATGAAATTAAAAAAAGAAGTTTTAGCAGATAAAGGTTATTTGCAGACTATGAAACACTGTCATTGTAAGGTAAATTTATATTTAGTGGTTCATCTAATAACTATTTATAGGTGACACTCCAGTCTAGCCAGCTAGATTTATATAGGGCTTGCAGCTTTTAATACTGATGCCTGATAGCATTAATATGACTATTTACAGCATTATTAATTATATGGGCTAAGTAGCAAATACTAGCATCCATGTCACTACTTAATAGCATCACATAAAGCACTCTATTATCCCATTCACAGCATGGGGAAATGGTGTTGTTATAAATTAGTTGCATTTTTCATGTATTAATATTTGGGGAGGTAAGGTTAGTATTTTGCTGGGGGAGCAAGGTGAGGGAGAAGATGTCTGCATTGGATTTTGCTTGCTTGACACCTGAAGATAGTTTGTTAGAAGATTATGATGAGCATAGTCATAATACAAGAGCAGTGTTTTCAAGCATCACTTCTGACGAGAATATTTTCTTTTTCTTTTTTTTTTTAAGTGTTCCTGGTAAAATAAAGCATTGTATCGCATAAGACATATATCAAGATAAGATTACAGCTATTCTGATATTAGCATTGGCTATGTTATTAGAAATATCACATACCCTAATTACATTTACCTAAAATAGGGCAAGGTTCGTCACAGATATATGTTGTGGCCTGCTAGGTCCTGTTCTTATTGGTTGGTTGCTAGCAGCCTTTGAATGAAGGGAGGCAGGAAGGGAGAGCGAGCCTGGAGTTCATTTCTGAGAGAGGCTAAATTACACGATGCCTCAAATGACAAATTTTCTCCAGAGCAGAAATGAGTCATATTAAGGATTAGTTTGGGAAGGCTTGAATTGAACCCACTTCCGTCCCATCCATAGATTACATCTGTGATGTTGCCAATGTTTTACTTTTCATAATTGCTGGATTCATTTTCCAAAATTAGTAAAGCGTGGAGGGGGGAAAAGGTAAGGAAATGAAGTGGTTCTGCCTGGTGCAGCTGAAGTTTTAGTTGTGTTGTTTTATTGTGAGGTTCACAGAACACTATGGCAGATAGGCACCATAAAAATAAAATGTACTATTTGATTACTATATTCTTACTGTTGCAAACCAGTAGAGAACTGTTGCAGAAATGAAGATATTGCAGTGCGTTAAGGAGCCAGGTAATTTCTACCAAGGGGCAGTGAGATATCAGGCTCTCCGTGATGCACTCTCCTCCTGTCTATTCTTGCCAAGGGGAGCGCCTGTCACCAGCAGGAGTGCAGTTCTTGCAGTACACTAGGAGTCCTGCATGCTTTCAGCAAGCTTTAAAGATTTTCTTCTGAAAAGCCTCACCATATGAGCTTGGATTCCAGGAGGATGTGAGCAGAGTTCCTGCTCAGAAAAAATGCGCTCAATCTGTTTCAGGCGAGTTCCCTGAAAGATGGGTTAAATCAACTGATTGAGCTGATTTTCCCTCTTGAGATGATATTTTATTTATATGATAAAATGCTTGGAAAGTGATTAATTTGTCAGGGGAACATCTTGTTACTGTAAATTTGCCGAATGTGTAATAAAATTGCCATAACACAGATGGGAAAATGAAGATCTTTTTTAAATTAAATAACTGAGCAGTCTGCCTACATTTTCACCAGTTAAAATTAACTTTGTTAAATTTCTTCACCATTTTTTTTCCTGAGGAAAGCAAGCTAGGGAGGGTCTGTGATGAAGGGGACAGAAGAGCAATAGCTTGTATAGCTGCTCTTCCTCTCTCCCTCGATCAGAGGAGGCTGATACATTTATTAAATTTCTGCCCAGGCTGATTGCTTTAGTGAATTTTTATAAATTAAAACATACGGGTCATGCACCTCTTTTTGGGAGCATACAAGTTAGAAATAGAAACCAGGCAAGTGCTTCTGGTCAATAAGGTGTACCTGAAGCAGTTTTTCCATGCCTGGTTCTGCAGGATCGCTTTCAATCGATATCCAAATAGCGTAATACTCTTATTATTCCTTTGCAGCAATTGCATAATGCATAGGGTATAACTTTGACTGGATAGGGGTGTGCTGTGAAAAGTGAAAGGCAAAGAATACAGTACCTGTCACTGGGTTTCAGAATGTAACAAGTGAAAATAGCATTAGTGAAGGAACAGTGCCTTTTATTCATACTCATTTTACTACCGCCTGTCCATCTGTCCACTGGAATGAGCCACTTATCATGCTTCCAGGTTTTTCTCTTTCAACTTAAAGAATTATGAAAGGAAAATTCCAATTTTTCCTGTTTCTTTATGACAGGTAGACTGAAGATTGTGGTCATTTGGATTAAAAACATATCCATCACCACCAGCTGACAGGTTATTATTATGTCTCCTTTGAATATATGAATTTCATCCACTACATGCTAGAAGTCTAAGAATGCCAACTTTTTATATAAATAATTATCCCACTGGTGATGTACTGCATACTGTTGCCATATTTTTTCACTTTACAGCATTCTTGGCCTTATCACCCATAACATAAATCTTAAGCTCTCATATTTAATAAAAACTGTAGGATAACAATCCCTGTATAATGTACAGTCAACCAATCACACATCATCATTTGACTAACATTATTTGTTTTCCTATGACAGATATTTCAGTAGATATCCCAGTTTAAGTTTGACAGTGTGTTTGATACAGCCATGCAGGGAAAAATAAGAGGGTGACCTTATTTATGTGCTCAAGCTGACCTCAACGCGCAGCTCTCAGTTTAGTGAGGTTCTGTGGATGGATAGATAAAGTTCTACATCAGCTGGCTTTATTGTGTTAGCCCCTTATCTTTTTCAAGGAACTTCAGGGAGTCCATGCCATAAAGAAGAGAGAGCCTAGAACCTAGTCCTCTGGACTTCATGATTGCCATCCACCTACAACCAGTTCAAGTGGAGCAGATTTGATGTCTTGTGCATATGTACATTGCAACCCCGGGGAAACACACACTTGTTTTTATCCCTACATCCAAGCATATAGTTATATAAAACATAGGGCCTGATCCTATAAGCCTATTACATGACTCACTCGCACTTAATCCAAGGCACTGAATATTTTCAATAAAGTGCTAAGCGTCCTTGCATTGAAGCCAGTGAGGCTGGGCATCTTGTGGGACCAGGCCAGTGTGCATACTCCAGCAACACACACAACAACAGCAAGATACACTATTAAGAGTTGAATCTTTCATTCCTTACAATACACTCAACAACAGCAAGATACACTGCTTAAGAACTGAATCTTTCATTCCTTAAATTCCCTAAAATCCTGCTGATTCCACGTGGTTCTGGTAGAAATTTTGGCCGTACAAGAGATGCACTTATGATCCAGATGAGACAACATTAAAAGAATTAAAGCAAGTGCATAGCGAAATGACACCTGAACCCTATGGTGTGCAGTATAAAGAAAAAGTGCTTACCTGCTCTTGCAGGCTTGTTTCAGGCAAGTCTCACAGTGGACTCTTGCCTGAGTGATGACCACACATGCATACACGTGCTAATTAAAAATGTGTCTAGGTAGCCGTGCTAAAATTGTTAACATTTCATGACAGTCCTATCTTATCTGGAGTAAATAGAATGATGCTTTTGTTCACTTCCTCAAGTAAAATATTTCTAGAGGGACTGTTTCCTTTTATTGTTTTGTTTTTAAAGGGATGTAAGGAATCTATAAAAAAAAAAATTATCTTGTAAACTCACTTGCTATATTCACACAGACATTGTAGAAGTGAAAGCCATTTATGGCAGTTCCTTCCTGACCTTTGCTGCTAGTATCCAGAGGCAAAGCTCCAGCATATAAACCCAATGGCATAAATAGCTTTGACTTACACATAGTAATATGTGAACAATGTGTAACTGTGAAAAGCCAAAGGTTTGGTTGCTTTATTTATTTATTTTAGGATCCGTAATCACGCTTATTAGAATCAAAAGTATGACAGAAAAGATTAATCTGGGAAGAGTTTTCTTCCATAAATTTTGTCTGATATACTTTATACAGTGGCTTAGCATGCCTAGATTTTTTTTTCTTCAAAAGCATACACAATTTTATGTATTTTAGTGCTCAGCACTTACGGGGACCAAACCTGATAAAACAAACTAAAAGAATGAGAACAGGCATCCACTTCTTTATTGGGTTTGTTAGTGGCTTACAAATGTTTAGGACTTTATGGTATGGTCAAATGCAGGCTATACTGGGAAATGTATTAACAGTTTAGACTCAGATTATGCAAACTGTTATACACAAAATGCAGGTAAACTACTGAACCCATGCTGACCTCCTTTACATTGCAGTATTAGGTTTTTGACCCACTGAATTTGTTTGGATTCTCTGTCCTGGTCTGAAAGTCAATGTACTTACACCTCAAGGTATCCTACCTTCATATCTGCTCTGGGCAGCAAATGTTTTGCCCTGTTGGAAACAAATCTGATCTTGATTGGCCCATTTTTTCTTTTAACTTTTAATGCTACAAATATTTTGGGTTAGCAACTGGACAATCACAAAGTAAAAGTGAAGGTAGAGACCCTTTTGGAATCTGTTTACTTGCTTATTATGCACCTTTTCTGTCACTCATGTTTCAGAGCAGTCATACTTTTTTTTTTATCCTTTCTTCTCTTGCAGGTTTTTTTTGCACATTTGTTTCAGATGGTGTTCATTTATTTTCCAATCTACATGTTACAGCATATTCTAACTGTACTTTTTTTCTGGTGTTGTCTTTCTCTATTGCAAATCCTTTTTAAAAAATTCAAAATCTGTGGGCTATTCTCAGCTACATACTGCTCACACATTACTCTGTGTTGGCTAAAACTGTTTGTGCCATGGGCTTTATTTTTAGGAAGACTGCAGACAAAGAGATCAGGTTATTTTTCTTCAGCTGAAAATTATATGTTTCTACATGGGGAAAGCAGGTTTAATTTTTTTCTATAACTCGTTACTACAAGAATCTTGAAAACATTTTTCTTGTTTGAAACAAGGGGACAAGAGCCCCATTCTTATAGGAAAAATAAAAGATTTGATCATCCTTTTTAGAAAAAAGTGATGAAAATCCAGGGTGAAATCCCCACTGGAGGAAATGGGGGAAAACTGGCAGAGTGGTCAACTACGTGAAGGCACGGGCCTGAAATACAGGAGGATTGGGTTCCTTTATCAGCTTTGCACTTTATTAACTAGTACCTCAGTTTCCCCTTTTACTAAAGAATAGTCATAAAAATACACTGACCTCCCTTTTGAAGAGCTTTAACATCTGCTATAAAAAAAACCTATCAGTAAATTATTGTTAAGCTATTAGCACCTCAGGTTTTTGGACCTTCATGACTGTGGTACAAGTTATGTTCCCTTTGCAGGTAAAATTTCCATGAAAGTTAGTGGAAATGTTTCCAGCATGCTGTGACTGATAGCATAATTTGACTGTATCAGAAATACATACCTTTGGGAGACTTTGTCCCAGGAACAGTTTTAAACAACTTCTAACTTTTGCCTATATCTCTTCTGTATCTTGGGTGTATTTGCATCTTATAATTTGAAAGAAATACTTTCCCCTTGTAGAATATTATGCTTCACTCTTTTCAGTTCCCTTAACAAAAATACAATTTCAGGCTTCCTGTATGAGACCATGACAAAGTGATTTTATAGCCAGTACTGAAAGTGACTAAACTTGACAACAATTGTATTTTATGACAACCTCTGCTTTTATGTCCCCAGCCTACTTTCCTATCATCAGTTGGCTTTTTTTTTTCATCCCCCCCCCCGTCCAAATGCAAGCAATTCTGTATCTCTGCACTGGCTGGAAGCAAATCCCTTTACCAGGAGGGC
>NW_017729022.1:165922984-165929768 GCF_001723915.1 Gavialis gangeticus | reverse complement strand
TTTTTCATCCCCCCCCCCGTCCAAATGCAAGCAATTCTGTATCTCTGCATTGGCTGGAAGCAAATCCCTTTACCAGGAGTGCATTTTAATGGAGAGCATGCTTCAGTTAAGTCACCAGAACCTTAACTGTATAATATTCAATTTCTTACCAACCCAGAACCAAAGCTTTTTATTGAGAGCCATGTTCATAAGGGTAGTAGAAGAATTAGTATTACAGAACTAAACCAGATTAGGGGGAATGTGAATTAGATTTGGTAACAGATGGTGCTGTGGAAATTAAAGGTGCTTTGCGAATGGAAGCGACAGCAGCTTGCCTCTTTTTCTCTCCTGTCTCTCTCTTTCACGCGCTTGATAGACGGGTATAAATCACAACAATCCCGTCTTGACAGCCAATTTCGAGAATTTGATCTGGTTAAAGACATGGCTTTCCTGCTCCACTCACTGAAACCGGCTTCTATTTTATTTTTATACAGCACCTTGTCATATTTAGGAAAGCGGAATCACCTGCCTCCCTTTAATGAAATTTTTTTTAATTACAGTTTTAGCTCTTTAGTGTTAATTACTTTCCCATTCAGACTGAGTTCTCAGACTGTCTCACAGGGATTTTTCCCCCCTTTTTTTTCTTTTTCCTCCCCCCAACCATGCATATGGTTTCATTTTTCTAAAGATGCCTTTCATTGTTGGAAGTTGTTGTCAGATCCATTATAATTAGATCCTAATTATCAAAATCATCATAATTGTGTAGGAAGAAAGCATCGCAAACAACTGTTAAAGTTATATCATCTCTTTTGACAGGAGAGAAGCCTTTTAGGAAGTACCCCAACATTATTTTTAAACTAGAGAGCACATGAAGATACGGGTAACAAATGATTTCCATACAAGTTGCAGCTACTCAGATTAACTCCTTGTAGCTACTTATGCCATCTCAAATGCCACATCTTTCAGAAAAGAACAAAATAAAATTCTGCTGTTTGTTCATGTCAACTTATCCTCTTTTCTAGTGTTAAAATTTGACCTTCTAATTTGATAAATTTTAGATATAATTTATACATTTTAAATACACATTTAATATAATATACATTTTGCAGTCATGGTGGCAGGTTTGAAAATGACTGGGCAAACTAGTGCCATGTTTAATAGCTTGGAGTTTCCTTAATTTTATGTTAATGGCTTTCAAAATTAAAAAGAATTTTAAAAAATAAATTAAATAAATCTCCTCAGGAAGTGAAGAGATCAAACCCTAGAGCTGGCAACTAACAGTTAGTAGAAATAAAGCTTCCTACTGGCAGTCAAATCAAATGTAGTAACAACTCAACGACTCCCTGCTGATAGCTGACAGCATGGTGTAACACACTGGGACAAACATTCACTTAAACACTGATTGTGGGAAAACTTTATTTTCCAACTCACTGTGTGTGTTTGTGTGTGTGCGCACACAGGCATATGTGTGTGTGTGTAAAGGGAAGGGCTGAATATCAGACTGGCTAAGGAAGCAGAGTCATTTTCTTCATAACTTTTCATGTTGAGTCTTTAAGAAACTCAGGATCTGATATCATTTCTAGTCTGCTTTTTAAAATCTCCTTCCCTATGAAATAGAGCTAGATTAAAAAAATCATATTTTTCTCTTGTTTTGTTTATAAAAATCACCTAGAGAATTAGGTAATGAGACAGGCAAATGTGTACATGCACCCACCTACATGTTCACTTAGAAAGACAGGAGAAAATCATTGAGATAAATTGTGGAAACTGTGACAAACTTTGAGTCTGCCTTAAGACTGATGGCAATTTCTTTTTATTTTTTTTCTCTCTTTTGAAAGTGATGAACAACAACTATGCCCTTGTGATCTGTAGTACTAGCTTTCTGACTGTTACAAGTAACTGCTTTTGATGCTGTAATCATTTCAAAATAATCCCTCTTTAGAAATCCTGTTATATTCTAGAATAAATCCTTTTGGTTATTTTTCTGGTTTCTTCATTTTGTTCCCTTGAACAACCATAGTGTTGATGCTCTTTTGCTATTTTAATGAATTGCATAATTATTATTACTATTATTTCTGCTGTTGTTGTTATCATAATCACAGTTCATGAGGTGACCTTTTGTCACTTTGCTTTGTATTCTTGGGATTGGACACATCAGGTAGACTTCACTTGATACTAGTCAAGGATACTAGATCAGAGAAAGCCAGGTGGATTTTTAACCATCTGTTTTCCACTGTATGCTAATATATGATGTAAAATAAAATAGTTTTCTTATAGTTGGATAAGATTTAATAAAATCTGGGGGAACGTTTGTTCACCAGAGTGCCCCAAGGGATGACGAGGTCGAACGGTTATAAACTACTGCAAGACCGTTTCAGGCTGGACATAAGGAAGAATTTCTTTAGTATCCGAGCCCCCAAGGTCTCGAATAGCCTGCCATTGGAGGTGGTTCAAGCACCTACATTGAAGAGTAAATTGGATGCTTATCTTGCCGGGATCCTATGACCCCAGCTGACTTCCTGCCCCTCAGGCAGGAGGCTCAACTCGATGATTTTCCAAGGTCCCTTCCAGCCCTAATGTCTATGAAATCTATGAAAAGCCTGCCTTTTCCCGATCTTCATTTTCATAGATTGAAAATGACTACCATTCTAGTAGACATGTTGCATCCTTTACACTATAACTTGTAGTTAGTACCAACAGTCCTTTAATATTAGTCTCTACAGTTCCTAGACAATGGGTTCCCAGCTTAGTTGAAGCCTATAAGCACTATATTAAGAACAGAATTTCATGTTTGAAACTAGCAAACTACTGGGGAAACAAAATGTAAATAACAGCAATTGAATAGCCTCACGATTGTAAATTCAAACAGCAAGCGTGTTTTTATTCTACACACCCCAAAGTGAAAATTAAGAATCAAATATCAGCCTTAACTATTTGATTGCTGAAGTTTGTTAATGTATGTTGAAACCTAGTACATATTATGAATAAATAGAACCATACTTGTATCTTTTTTCATGGGGATTTCAGACACTCTGGAAGGATTTTCATTTAGCTGTTAACAATTTCTCACGTTGGTTTGTCTTCAGTGTGTTCCTTACTTCTGAGTGCTTGAAAACAGAATTGTCTGAACACAAGAAAACTTTATTGATCCATATCTATTTCAAAGACTTGCGATTTGTAGAAAAGGGTGAGTCTCTTTTCTGCAGAAAGCTTACTGTGGAGGAGGCCTGTTAGTAACACATGAGACCTCAACAGATAAATACATTTTACATGCATATGCGCTGTATACCTTGGTTTTATGACTTTTGTATCTGGGGGGAAGTAGGTTGCTTTCCTTTTGGAGGTTTCTTGAAACCAGTGTGTAATAGGCAACAGTGTAACAGTGTCCTCCTGTCCCTTTACCAAGCACCTAGTGTCTTGGCTCAAAGGTGCAAGGTCATTTAATTTTCTTCCCTGAGGATTTTTTTGTTCCCAAGGGAATGCCTGGCACAGAGAAGTCCTTGTGTGGTATGATAAAATTTAAATCTTGCTGCTTACGAGCACTGTGAATTTCAGCTTCACAAGTAAATTAATCTCAGGATCTTTAAGCTCTGTGGGCTGTATGCTAGAAAGCTTGTGCATGTCTAAGGATATATTTAATTAAAGCTACATTAGTGCATATATACAGACTTGTTAAAACACTTAGTTTGTCTCAATAATATTGATTAAATAGCAGTAGTTTGTTTAATCTAAGTGTATTTTTGCTATTATTCCATTACTTTGAAGTAATCAGGGTAATAGTCATCATTGGTGAAATATCACGTTAGTTATAAAGTAATGCCATAAGAATTGATTTGGACTTGGCAGGAATGGAAATCTCTCTCTCATATAGTGCCAAAGCCTGATTTAGATGATTAGACTGTGAGTTTTAAGCATAATCTCAGTTCATATAAACCATGTGTATTGAATAGGCTTATAGGTGACTGTATAGTATGTAAGTATCCATTAGATGAAGGAACACCTCAGACAGTTAATTATGCAAAACATCATGTATGTAATTACATAGTATTATTATGTATTTAACGGTTTTATTGATTTGCCAGTTGCTCACTTACAGTATTTAGAGCTATAAACAAGAGATGCTCACCCTAAATTGAAAGAGGTCCAAGCAAATGAGTGAAGGATAAATTACATGAGTAATGCATTACTGCATCAGATCTAATCCTTAAATGAAGAAGCTGTCAACAATCATAATTTGCAAGACACTGGGGTATTGCAGGACCATTTCCTTCCCGTTAATAAAGTTTATCAACCAGGAAGTGCAGGGAATCGACTTGTAATGGAAAAGAAGCAATGGTGATTACTTACAGAAATAAAAGGCGTGAGGAAAAATCGATTAAAACAATTCTACCTAAGTTTGCAGGGCAGGGAATTGTTATATTTATAAGTTAAGTTTGAAAATTTTGCAGTTTTCAAATAAGTTGGTTTGAAAAATAATGCAGTTACTTGGATGAGAGATGCAGTTGGGTGTCCAGGGAAACTGGCTTTTGAACTGAAACTGAATGACCCTGTAGTCTTCTGTTCTCCTGTTTTAATGAGCGTTGTGGTATGACTCAGTAGGTCACATGCAGACTCATGATACCAACTGAGAATTTGAACTTTTGGTTGCAAATTCCTGATCTCCAGATAACATAGGCTATTACTAATGGCAGGATGATGGCTACATGCCCTGCTTCCACAGCTCCCACTGTCAGCAGCTGTGAGCCATCATCTTTGGAAAGTAGCTGTTTGCCTACTTCATCTCCCCAGATAAAGATGGGATGGCAAAGATGGAAACTTACATTTTAAAAAGTAGTTTAGCATTTGAACAGCAATATACAAATCATAGTTATTAATTCTTTGCACTGAATACTGCTGATTAGGTTACATATGGACATTTGTTAATAAAGTCCTAATATGTAACAACAGGGGTTTTTTGGGGGGGGGGGCTGGTAAGGATTAGGAGTGCTTACAATTGCAATTAATGATCTCATCCATTGGGTTAACCAGGCAGACCTTAAGATATTTCTTATTAAAAGAAGAAATCCTTTCTGTTCCTTCCCCCAACTAAGCCAGTGCACCTTAATGCAATGATGATATGTTAGACCCAGCAGTTGTCAAAGCATCGTATTACTGTGATGCCATAATGACACCCTGTCTCTGTAAAGTAGTCATGTTTTCTCAAATCACACGTTGCACCGTTGATTTCTGACATGACACTTCATTCAGTCGCTTTCCTTTTCTTCAGCATCGCCATTCTCTGACAATAGCAGCTGGTGCCCATTTTCTACTAAGTGATTCACATTTTGCCACTTTACTAGAGTGCAATTAGCTGAAGCAGAAAAAATGCTCATTGTAAAGTGGCTCAGCTGAAATTGTAACTCAGCTCTGTAACAAGAGCTGGTGAGAGAGTCTCGAGGTGACTTGGGTGTCAGTGCAAGAAGCAACGTTTTGGTTTCCTTCCATGCAGCTACTTTTTCCTTTTACATTCAGAGAAGTGAACTACAGGAAATCACTGGCACATGCCTCACAGTTTTCAGTCTATTGATTCTGGTACAGAACAGTGCAATATTACTAAAAGTGTATGACAGAAAAGATGGTGTTTGTGGTTAAAACCTGGGCCTTTCATTATGGACAGCTGGCTCCATCACAGACTGCCTGAGTATAATGTAGGCCAAGGCTTTGTTTATACCTTGGTTTTCACATGTACAAAATGGCTTTTGTGAGACTATATCAGTTGCAATTTATTCAACACTTTGGGAAGCATTGGAAGGATGGCAACATTAAAGTGCAAAATGATAATTATTAGTGTGTGATAATACCTGTCTTGCCGAGGGCCATTTATAGTGGTTATAATTAAAAAGTGAACCATTAATGAGTAATGACACACTGTGACATCTATGACACCAAATAAATGCTTTTCTTTGAATAGAAAATAACTGATCTCTCATACCATTACGTGGAAACTCCGTAAATGTTGATTTTTACTTTTATTTTTAAATGGGGACCATTCTGATGGCTGGAATGAATTGATGCATGCTTAGTTATTGTACAGCACTTCTGAAGGTAGTATTGTTTCCTTGCTTCTGCTATATGCAGATTTTTGTCCTGTTTTGGAAACCTATAATAAAATAAATAGAATTACAGTATACTCATAATATGTTGTTTTATATCCTTTTAAAATGGGTAGAATGAAGGAAGGAAAGAAGAAATAATATTCTAAACTGGTGGTCAGATCTTGGTATAGGAAAATCTTTCATTGACTTGCATGGGAAGGTTTTCTCCTCCATGACTATGTAATTGAGCCCAATTAATTTATGCACTCCACTAAGGTATTGAACTGCTTTAGCCAATCTCAGCAGTATCAATATCATTACTAGCCTGGGAAGTAGGAAGAAATATGAATGTAATGTAATTAACAGATTCATTAATGATTATTAGAAAATTATTTCATGTACATGCAGCGCACAGTACATTGGTTGCTGTATTTTTAAATGTTTTCTAAAGCAGCGAATTTGGTTTTGTAGCATCCTCTTACTATAACCTTCTGCCAGTAGTGTTTGTACCAAATAATTGAACCTTACTCAAATTATGGATTCCTGTATCCTTATTCCTTTAAATATGAAGGTTTATAGTGTGAGTGAGTGTGTGAACTTTTTTTGTTTACTTAGTTTGAAGTAGGCTTCCCACTGCCTTAACAATGGATTGTCCATGGATACAGAAATGGAAGTTTTGTTAGAGTAAATGAGGGTCTTTTCTGGTGACTGAAGGTAATGTTGGCCTTTAA
>NW_017729022.1:165896873-165917984 GCF_001723915.1 Gavialis gangeticus | reverse complement strand
GTGAGTGTGTGAACTTTTTTTGTTTACTTAGTTTGAAGTAGGCTTCCCACTGCCTTAACAATGGATTGTCCATGGATACAGAAATGGAAGTTTTGTTAGAGTAAATGAGGGTCTTTTCTGGTGACTGAAGGTAATGTTGGCCTTTAAGCTGGTGTTTGCCTCCTGTTTATTCTTGAGTAGCAGAGAGATCTCTGAGAGAGTACACAGGGGCATGTTCCACCTCCAGTAGAGCTATCAACTATTTGCCTGAAAATAACAATAAAGAAAAAAACAACCCCACCAAGACTTTAAAATAAATATAGTACACTTTTATATGACATGTGTTATTTCTATTCATAAACCTTAACTAAATTTAGATTTTTATTAATCCAATGTGACCTAAAAAAATTCTGCATTAACAGCACAATGTGGAATTGGGCTTATTCTGTTTGAATGCAGATAAAGCCATCATCTTGAAAATAGCTCTTTCTGACCAAAAGGTGTTCTTTTGAAATAAAGTCTTATTCACTACATTCCTTTTAGAGTTAATGTGAATTTTAGTGCCTCTAATTTTAGATTGAAGTGAGGTCTAGAATAAAACCTACCGGCTGACAATTGAATTTATAGATAGTTGTGAATATTTCAGGCTTGAATAATAGAGCTGTAGAATTTCAGAGACAGAGAGGAAGAGAGAATTAAGCTCCAACTGTAGTTTTAGAATATAATGCAATAGTGTCTAGGAAGTCTTCAGTGTAACGAGCTAAGTTGTAATTAGGAGGGAACTAGTCTCTTACTGAAATCTGGTTTAGGCATTATTCCAAATGATCAATATGATGGTGGCCCAACTTGTTTTAGGTGTAGATGGCTCTTCAGCCTCTTCTGTTCAGAAGTGACACAAAAAGCAAAGACTCAAGTCAGCAGAAAACATGTGCCTGTTTCCCACACACTTGTCAACAGCCCAAGCATGCACATAGCTTCTGCTGCTGCTGCAAGGAGTGCAGCAAGTTTCATCCACTGAGAGCAAAAGCTATTTTCTCAGCTCCTTGGAGTGGTTAATGTTTGAACTAAATTTCTGCCCACCTAATGTGCACCGATCCAGTTTACACCATTTAAACAGCAGCCAAAAGCAGATACACCTGGGTTAGCACTAGAAACTGCGACTTCAAAAGCATCAGCAGACTGGCTCTTACCTAAACAGATCTTGATCTTATAAAACAATCAGATTAAATTTTGGTTCTGACAGCTTCAAGTGGGAGAGACCTGCTTTTGTACTGGATAAGATAACATGCATCTGGACAACTAATTAGTTGTTGACTTAGTCTGAAGTAAGCAAATGATTGCTTTGGGAATGGAAGGGTGACGTTAGTACATGTACCTTCATAAATTATTCCATTACCTAGAGAAAATTTACCTGTAGGATTCAGAAAGAGAAGAATGTACCACAAGCCCAGCGATGATAGACTCGAGATCATGAAGTAACACATCTGTGGTTGTAATGGTGAGACTTGACATAAGGAATCTCAACAAAAAGCTGGTGACAGAAAGACCAGGTGCTTGTATTCAATACAAAGGCCTCAGGACCAGCACGGAGAAATAAAAAACCCGCCAGTTGGTAGATTGCGAAAGAGATAATTGATATTTTTAATCATAGCAATATAAAATTCAGTGTCACAAAAAAGAGGAAGAGAGAGAGAGAGAGACAGAGAGACACCATGTTTTAGTACCCTAATAACTTCTAACTCTAGTCTAAGATCATAATGTATGTGAGAGCAGTCCAGTAATTATAAGGTAATAAGTGGAGTGGTGGTGTAAGTGCTCTAAATTAAAAGGAATTCGCAGAGCTGCTGTAAGTCAGTGCCGACCCGCTTTCTTTCAAACGTTGACTTGAGAAAAGTGCTTAGCCCAGAGTGCAAGTAGAGAGACAAGAGAGAGCTATCTATTAATTATGGCACTCATTAACAGTGACGGGTACAAGGCAGCAGGTGCAAAAAGAAAGGCATGCACTAGTGCAGGCTGGCAAGGGGATTTCTTCCCCCCACTAGTTCTTGAGGAAAGGACAGCACAAGCAGATGGTCCAGTGCCATAAGATATTTTCACGGTTTTAACCTTCCCATTTCCTTAGCTTCTCTGCTGACACAAAATAGTCGCTCCTCCTGTTTGCCCAACCCCAAATAAATACTGATTTTAAGTTTAGAGGGGAAAAAAACCTGCCAAACCTCAGCCAGGTTGTTTTTCATGTTCACGTGGAATTTGTCTTTTAAAGTAAAATTAACCACTGTGAAGAGATGCTAACCAATGCCCTAGGGCCACCTACACCCAAAGTTGTGTTGACATCTTGCTCTAGATGGATTTTTCTAGCAAGGGGCCATGTTCTATTTATTTATTTTATTTAGTTCTATTCATTTATTATGATTTTTACCTCCTTGGAGAGGGGCTGGGCAATGGGGGCCAGGCAGTGACATTCACCTGCTTAATTTCCTCACACCTTGGAGCACCTTTCAAAAGATCTCATAGTGTCCTAGGAGAGAGAATCACTGTAATTTGAGTGAGCTTATGTAGTGGTTGTATTTCTGCTTAGAAAAAGTCACTGGAGAGTTGCTCAGGACTGTCATCTGTACATTAGCAGCTTCTCAGAAGAGTGTCAAAGGCTTTGCTCAGCAAGCCATTTACTACTGTGGCTTTATAATTACAGCTGCACACAGGAAAGGTAATATCTGATCAGAAACTTCCCAGTTATTATTCTTTTCCAGATAATAAAACAAAAAGGGCAGTTTAGTTTTGGGTGCAGAAAAGAAATAGATTTTTTTTTTGTGGGTGTGTGGGGCAGGGAGTACGGAGTAAAAGTCTTGTTACTCTGCTTTCAACTCTGAAAAGGCAAGAATTAAGAAATAGGGCAGTTAAGAATCTCACCTTTTGAAAGACAAAACTTTTATCCATTTCCTCCATTTTTTTTTACCCAGAATGTAACATGTAAAATGTCAACTCCTATAGAGTTCTAGATATATGGGGTACTGGCATAGTTATTACTGGTTAGTCTGAGGATAATGGCTAAAAAGTAATTGCAGCCAGAGCTGATGAATCATTCTACTTAGATTTTGTGAAACTGGAGTCCAGCCTTAATTATTTGTTAGAATCTCAAGATGATGTGTTACTCCATTACTAAATAGCTATATATAATGCAGCAATTTTAATAAAAAAAAAAGTGAGTGGGAGACTTATTCCTGAATTCCAGGGTCAGATCAATAGACAGTGCAGTCATGCTTTACTGAAATATGATGACAAACATTTGTTACCAAGCAAAACATTTATCTGTTCAAACTTAGAAGTGTTTGATTTCAGTGAAGGTAGAATTTATGCAAGGAGTTTTGCAGGGGGAGAAAATGAAATGCATTCTAGCAATCAAATGGGGTTTTGAATTCTTTGACTCACCAGTTGACAAATTCCGAATTTAGAGAGTTGCTTTGAAATTGACACACAGCCTAGAAGTTGGAAAAATTGGGGGGGGGAGGTGGAGTGGATGATTTGGTCTCTTTAAAGTTTTTGTTTACTGCCTGTCTGAAGATTTGATAAAGCTCTGTCATGCCCTTATGCTGATTACCTTCATGTAGAACAAGAGGTATTGACTAACGAATGAATGATGTGCGGTCCCTAGCCCTTGCAGAGCAGTCTTAAAGAGCACGGTCTTTAATACACAGATTCTTTTCTCCTCTCTTCCACAATGCAGGCTTCTCTGCAGAATGTCAAGCAAAGATCGACACATTGATTCTAGCTGTTCGTCATATATCAAGACGGAACCATCAAGCCCCGCCTCTTTGACGGACAGCATCAACCACCACAGCCCTGGTGGCTCTTCAGACGCCAGTGGGAGCTATAGTTCAACCATGAATGGACATCAGAATGGGCTGGACTCGCCACCCCTCTACCCTTCCGCCACGGGGCTTGGAGGCAACGTGCCAGTCAGGAAACGATATGATGACTGCTCCAGTACCATTGCTGAAGATTCACAGACCAAGTGTGAATATATGCTGAACTCGATGCCCAAAAGACTGTGTTTGGTGTGTGGTGATATTGCATCAGGGTACCACTATGGGGTGGCTTCCTGTGAGGCCTGCAAGGCTTTCTTCAAGAGGACAATTCAAGGTTAGTGCTTGTTCACACTTCTCTCTGGCTGTGTTAAATGGTGTAATCCCAGTGATTCCTCTTCCTCCTTTCTCCCATGAACTGTTTATATTTCCAGTATCTGGCACAACTGACTTGACTCATGTAAAACTCCTTTTGCCTTCATGTGGGAGGTCTGTCTGAGCTAAAGGACTGTCAGGTCCAGCCCACAAGCATTTCTATTTTGAATGTCAAAGGTAGGCAAAACTGTGTGGCACCCTACGCATCTTCAGGTTTCTGGGCTTTTTTTTTCCTCAGTGGGAGATCTCAGGGACATGGATAAATAATTGCTGTTAAGAAAACTGGTTGTTTTCTGAAGGTTGCCATGGCTACCTCTTGAGTGGGCCATCTTGCTGCACACTTTGCTCCTAGTTGTAAAATGGCACTTCACTGGTTGGCGAAATCCAGTTTATTTTTGTTAAAGCTCTAATCCATTTAGAAATGAAACAAAATGTAATGCTGTAGTGTTTTGTGTGCATCAGTGGATTAGTCCCTGGCCTTTCACCTCTAAGACCCTACTGCAGTCTTAACCAGATTCACCAAATATCTTTCAGATAACATTCTACGTGAAATAAATTAGTGAGCTTCAGTCTTGGTCCTATAATCCGCATTACAAACCTGCTTCTAATGCTTGTCAAAAGCCACCATGTATTTCAGCATTAAACGATACAAATGTGATAATTTGCACGTCCACTGGTTTTACCCAGGAAGCCAATGTAAAGAAAATAACTGTTTACTTTCATTTAGATCTCATCTTCTCAAGTCAAATTGAAGATGTTTTGTTTGAAGAATGTGAGACCAATCCCAGCCTCTTCTGGAATATAGTGTCACATTAAATTAAGGTCTAGCACCCAGACCCAAATTTAACTCTTCAGCAAGAGTGGCTTGATATTTCAAAGTTTCCGAACACCTGGAAAAGCTCATTGAACACAATGAGGAAGTCAGTGTCTTTGAAAAGTAAGACACGTGTGCCAGAGAGCTTAAATTTGGGTGTATTTTCTTAGCTTCTGGCACCCCTATTTGAAAATTTTGACCTAAGTTTCTTGACTGTATAACTACGTATTTAACATAAATTTGGTGGAGCATTGTTTTGATTTAGCCATTCCTAGCTGTGTTCTTGAGCCCTTCTATAAAACTGTTAAAAGTCCCTGCACCCATTTTTTTTAGTTTCCCCTCTCACTTCTCTTCTCCCCCAAAGTCCTTGCATTGCTGCTGAGGAAAGCAGGATGCTGCTGCTGATTCTGCAGCCTGCTGGTGGCCAGGCATTTAGGTTTGTCCTTTTTTTACAGAAATTTGAGATGTTCCCTTTCCTCAGTAGGCCGAGTAGTGGCTTCCACTAGGCTTCCCACTCTTTCCCACCTGGAAGCTTTTACTTAGATCTATACAATGGGCTTAGTCATATACTTCTTACTCAGGCAAAACTGCTATTAAAATCAATTAAACACGTTTTCAGTAGAATGAGGAATACAATATTGGATTTGTAACGGCAGACAGCTCTACTGTTGTATAGGTGGATACCAAATGATTATTAAGATTGTTTCTGGTGTTACATTGTTGTCAAAGGGACTTAAGCATGTGATTAAAGTTAATCAAGTTAAAGCTTTTCTGAATTGGGGCCCATGTTAATATAAAACAGCCATTGTATATTAATAAGGTTGCAACTGTTTGTTACAATTTTCAAAAGAGGAACATTAGATTATAATTGTTGTTATGAAGTTTGAAGCCACTTTGTTTGCAGAGTTAGTGTACACTTATTTAGATTCATTTGTACATTACGTAGTCAGTTTGAGTGCAGTTACAGTAATTACACATGCATACAGACCTCAGGCCGTGGCTTCATAAAAGTCAGACCTTTTGAGTTAGATAATTTCCTTTGACCTTCAAGAACATTATCAGGAAGGTTCAACAGTTTATACAGTAGAGTAATAGATATTTAGAAGCTACTAAACTTCAGGGAACATGGTTTTCATAAAGAACCTTTAATTACTGTGCAACAAGTATCTTACAAACCAAATAGATACACCATTATTTTAGTTCTGTCTTCATTGTGAAATAAAGAAGCTAACCCTTTAACTAAATAAAACCTTGACTTCTGGCATTGATGAATAGCGTACAATTTTACCCCATACCATAGACAGCAAGTTTCTGGGCCTTGAAGTACAAGACAGAAACATCATTCTCCAGATTAGCAACTTGGACTTGGCCATACAACTTGAGCTGGCAGCTGAGCAGAAGCTTTCAGTAGGGATACAGTACTAAGTGCATCAGCAGGTGTCACTGCACAGTGACAAAGAAAAATATGCAATGTGGCAAATAAAAGCATTGAATGGAAAAGCAAAAATAAAAGAAATCAAGGAAGGGATAGAAAGATGCCACCTTCATTTAACATACAGGGTTGTCTTCATTAATGTTATTGACTAAGGCTAAGCACAGACACTCAAAAAGACTGAGGCTGAATCAATTTAGTCTTTGCAAGTTAGTCTAAGTTGCAAAGATTAAACTGAAAAACAATGACACACATTTACCTTTTATTCAGGAAATGCAGCCACATACCTGCAGTGGCTCAGGCCAGAAGCTGTGGGGTGCTAGAGCACAGATCTCTGGCACTTCCTCTTCCTGCTGCTCCCAAGGTCTCTCGAATTTGCAGTCCAGCGTCTCAGAAGCAGGACTGTGCAGGGTTGCTTCCTCTCCCTTTTCCGGGTACCTCTAGGATGTGTACTCCACAGTTGCAGCCAGCAGTAACTTTCAGCAAGTTTAGGATCAGGGCAAACTGTACTCAGGGGAAGTGGGGTTTATCTCTCCTCCTTGGCTCCAGACCCCAGCCAGGGTTTGCCAGGGGGTGGGGCGGGGCAGGGCAGGGGGGTGGGGCAGTCCCTGCCTCTCTCTCTCCTCCCCACCCCCAACCCTTCTCTGCTGGAGCAGACAGCCCAGCCCAGCCCAGCCCAGGGCTGGAAAGCATACTGAGATGCTGGGGGACTCTGATTTAACTTAAGCCAGGAAGGGGTCTGGGACAGAAGTTTCATGAAGTGTTTTGACCTAAATCAGTTAAGTCTGATACTATATTCAGCCAGGTTTATCTTAAACCAGTTTCAGCCATTTTGAAAGTGGTTCATGTGTACCGAGTTTCTGTTCTGTTACAGGTTTAAACCAGTTTCTGATCACTTAAACCAGTTTGTGTGTAACTTCTCTCCCTAGCCCAGAGGTCCAAGCTGAAAGTGTTGAGTGCTTTCAAAATGTACTAAGATAATGAAAATTGAGCATCTGGGTGGATCAAACTATAGGACATAAGTGACCTAAAGTAACTAAGGCAAAGATGCCCTTTACAGTTTAGGGGAGGAGTAAGCTGAGATGGCTTTGCATTTGAACATGTATGGATATCTCTTCTTGATTTTTTGGTAGTCATTTTCTACAAAGGGCAGAATTTAGCCAAAATATTCTTGAAGTTACTTTTTCACTATATAGTCTCTGAGTTCATGTTTCATATTGCAGTTTATACATCGGTATAAACAGTTTTAGTTCATAATTAAATAAGAATAAATAAGAAGATATGCAGATACAAAGAGGGACATAAATAAGGAACAAAAAACTTGTAAGAATTTGTAAGAATTGCTTATCTGAAATAAAAGAATTATTTCTTTCAAATGATAATATTTCACTTCTGTTAGGGAATTAAACAGATTTCTGTGTAAAAGGCTGCATGTTACTTATCAGACTTCCCTAAGTTACTATTCATAGACTACTAAGTGAGCTCACATTATAGCTCACAGCATTTCTCAATTGAAGTTATTGGCAAGACTCCCATTGACTTCAGCAGGTGCAAGGTTGGGCTGATGCACTCAGGTCATGAAGTCAGTTTTGTGCTCACTAAGAGACTGATACACTTTTCATTGAAGTCAAGGGAGTTCTTTCCGTTTTCTTCAGAAGAGCATATTGAGACCGAAAGTGAGACATTCACACTTGTGAAGATAGCCAGCACCACAGAACTTTTACTTCAACCCTCAAAAGAGACTGTTGTGTTGCCTAGGGCTTACTCTGGCCTGGCTCTTCGTACAGAGTAAGTTTTACCCTCATTCAAAAGGTCAAAGGAACATATATTGTGTTTACAAAAGTTTACTAGTATTTAGTAACTAGTAAGTGATAATTCCACATTTTCAGATGGAAAGGTTTTGTTTAAAAAAAGGCAAAACTCTTCAGGCTGAAACAGTGCATAATCTTCAGCTAATTTTGTTCTAACGTGAGGAAATGTTGTTAAGAGTTTTGAGTTATGAGAGGATGAAAGCAATATACAGCTTCCTTTGCTAAATATTTTATTCATTTTTCATGCAGATAGCTCACAAACCTCTGACTTTTGAAAAATACATGTAAATAGTTTGGAATAAAGACGGCATCAGCATTGATTGGAAATAATGGTAATAAATAATTATTTAATTGAAAAAAATCACAGCTTAGTATACACCATGAGGATCCCTTCAGGTCTGAGTAGAATCTAATGAAGTCTGCCCACCTGTTTTTTTGACATCACCTAAGAGATGGAAGAACTGGATGTTCCCTCTGCTCAGCCTAATGCTCACAGAGCTGCTACTCTTAGGTTGCTTCTTGTATAATTTACGTGACGGCTGATTGCAAACGTCTCACAGAAATACACACACAGCCAAATCCTTCCCAAAATTGGCTTACCATCAGGGACAGTAGAAAATAGCAATTGCTAAAAATAGTCATGGTCCACTGATTTTTAGGGTCTCTCCACAGTTTTTGCTGTGCTCCACAGTATCTAGAAAACTCAAAGATTTCATTAAAATATAGAAATACAGAGCAAGATTTTTAGATTCAGCTCTGTACAAAGGTCTTGGCCTGAGCCTCTGTGTTTCATGTCCTATATATTTTGTAACAATAGCTCAATGTAAATTTGTATCTCATAGGTTTTATTTACACTGTCATGTCAAAATCTAATTAATACATGCTTTTCATTTAAAAACATGTAGTTGCTCTGTGCTTCTAACTCAACAAAAGTTTCATCCAAAAAGCTGGCAGAAGTCCTGTTGTCTTCAATAGGGGCAGGATTGGCCCCATGAGGTTTAAAAGTTTTGAAGTATTTTCTGTCCTTTTTTTTTCTGTCCCTAAATTAAGTAGAAAACTCTAGTGACTATTGTCCTTAACCTAGAATGAAAATGCAACATGAAAAGAACAGCCAATTGCTGAGCCAACAGCTGGGTAGCAAGATTGTTGCAAAGATTTCACAGCTTACTTTATTTCCTATTGGTCAACAATTAAGTTGATGCCACTCAAATTTATATATTTGCAGATACAGTCATGTGATTCCAGAGTTGCTTCCCCCCACAGCCCCCAACAGACACAAAAAAACATTGGATGAACAGCACAGTAGACTGCAATCTTCCATTTATTCACAGGTTGGGTAATGCATGGCTAGTGAGACAATAGAAATGTGGTGCTGTCTCATTTATGTACCTTAATCCTGAGTGCATCAGTCCTGGTACATATCAGCCTGGGTAGCCAAAAAATGTTCCATCATGTGAGTAGTTATGGTCTTTAGGAACTGGACTGAGACCACTATCTCACTTTATGTTGACTACCTAAGAGCCTTCAGCTTTTCTGGGCTGCTGTAGTGTAGCTCCTGAAGTACACACCACACCTTGTTCAAACCACAAGCTATATACCAATACACATGGACTGGATCATCTCTTTTACCTTTTGAGTTGTGCAAAGTTGTTTTTATCCCTATAGCATTCCATTTTTCTAGTGCTCTTTTAAGTACAGTATTTACCCATTGCTGAGCCAATTTAATCTGCACATTCGCAAATGCTTTACAGTAAACATATTCTCTTAATCAGCAAGGTAATCAGGAAAGGTAGAACTGGTTATGTAAATTCAGATAAGGTGACATTTAAAATCTATGACAAAGTTTAGTTCTGGTTTGCACATGACCTGGGTGGTTTCTAAAGGTTAATAGACACACCTTGCAGCTGGCTACATCTGCAATGACACTGCACAGGATTTTTTTAAGAAATGGAAACAAAGACAGATTTTATATGGCTTTTCAACATCTAAGATTACATCTCATATAGGAAGGTAGGGGCAGACTAGAAGCTTTGGTGCAGTAGTCTGTGGATCTTGGCTTTGGTGCAAAGATGGCAGACCTCCAGTGAACCTGACACTGTGTGTCACCTGAATCTATCATTACCTGATTAAATCATTCACCTTCCTTATATAAGTAAAAGCCTTTACATCAGCATTTCTGTAAAGAATGTTTTAAGTAAGCAAGGATGGATTCTCCCCCCAGATTCCTCTGAGCCCATCAGTCAACCAAAATCTTGGGGAGGTATTTTTAATTCCCTCCTACACATCCCTCCATCTCCTCATAATGTCATTGTGCAACTATGGCAGCAAAACAGGATGAGACAATAAAATATAAACATGCTGAAATCTGAGAACAGAGAGAAGTTTAAAAGGATACTGGTGGTTCTATCATTTTTACTATCCCTGTTTCCTTTATAGCCTTGTAAATTATACGCTGCATTTAGCTTACCGGAGAATAGGAATGAGGATTCTGATTTTGGCGTGGCTGTTTAAAACCCATCAGAAACACTAGAAAAGAGACATGGTTTATTAATAGTGCTGGGTACAGTGGCACCTGTCGGTGCCTTTATAATTAGGGCT
The DNA here is from genome assembly GCF_001723915.1 of Gavialis gangeticus. Lineage (NCBI taxonomy): Eukaryota > Metazoa > Chordata > Crocodylia > Gavialidae > Gavialis > Gavialis gangeticus. Next base: position 165,907,172 of record NW_017729022.1, on the reverse strand, counting down.
GGTTCTGTATTGCTGCCATAAACTTGAATTTCTGAAGATGTCTGACTCACCTATAAAACTCCGTCTAGATTGAAAGTAGACACGAGGTCTTAGCCAGCAAGTGGTTTTTAAAAACTTTTCTATATATTTTTTATTTTTGTGGAAGTTGCCAGATTGGCAGTCCTAGAGACTGAAGTTCACTGTGTAGCTGTGGAACAGAAACTTAGCAGGGTGACTGCAACCTTCCTCCAGTCTCTCTGCCAATGTGTTCAGTGGATAGAATATTAGTGGATGGGTGGGATGGAGGAGAGGGGAGAGAGAGAGCGCAATTGAGTCTCCATGTTCCTGTGACGTAGACCTTTCTGCCATGACTGCTGAGGAGATGAGTTTACTGTGATTCTGTAAGGTGCTTACAACCTCTTGGGAGGGCCGGCTTGCGATGAATTCCCACTGCAAAGCAGTAAGTTGACCCCAGTAGAAGTCAAGAATATGTGGTATTTCTTAGGCACTTATCACCTTGTAGTATTGGTCCTACCATGGCTCGTGTAATGCTTTTTTCTCATGGTGGATATCTGTCAACTGTACATCAGGCAGCTGACCCAATCATTTCATGTAAAACAGTACCAAACAGGATCTTTATAATTTCTTCTCCAGCCTGCATGTGCATGGACTGCTGGTAGCAGAACAGTAACATTTGAAAAATTGCATTTTACAAATGATGAACATTGCTTTTAGTTCTTCTACAGTGTAATAATGGTCCTTTTTAAACTGAAATGTAATGAGTTTAATATTTTTCAAACTAAGTATTGTTGCCAAATGCTTGACTTGCCATGTAGAGATTTTTCAAAATCAGCCATTTAACAGGAAAGCAATTCTAGTGTTAGGAAAATCCACTGGTATATACATACATGGTTTTAGAAACCTACAAAAATGAAGCCATTTAGGTCAAATTTATAAAACATTCTCTAATAGTGCATTAACAGTTTTGTTCCTGCTGTCAAACATATGAAAACTTGTGGACATGTCAGTTGCAGGCGAAATTAGGTTCAAATAGCATATAATTGAATTTAGGCACTTCCTGCATAATTAGGGTGAAGTAGAGGCCTGGATGAGGTACTGAATTTGTCAACTAGGCTAGGGACAGAAGTTACACATAAACTGGTTTAAGTGATCAGAAACTGGTTTAAACCTGTAGCAGAATAGAAGTTCAGTTCACATAAACAAGTTTCAAAATGGCTGAAACTGATTTAAGATAAACCTGGCTGAATGTAGTATCAGACTTCACTGATTTAGGTCAAACCACTTAATGAAACTTCTGTCGCAGACCTCTTCTGGGTTTAATTTAAATCAAACTCCCACAGCATCCCAGTATGCTTTCTAGCCCTGGGCTGGGCTGTGTCCCTAACCCTTTGCTACCTAGCTGGAGCAGTGAGTGCTGGCTCACTGGCCTCAATAGTAGCCTCAATGCCTCCCCTCTCCCCCTCCCCTGGCAAATTCCAGCTGGGGTTTGGGACCAGGGAGGAGGGTTCAACTCATCTTTCTCTGAGTACAGAGCTGCCCTGCTAAAATCTTTGTGCTGGCTGCGATTGTGGACTACAAATCCCAGAGGCACCTGGAAGCAGGAAGAGGAAGTGATGAGCAGCCCTGAGAGTCATGCTGCTGGTATTGTGGACTGCAAATCCCAGAGACCTCAGGGGATCAGGAAGAGCAAGTGAATACAGAGCATTGGCTGCTTTTATAGTTATTCAGTTATAATTTTTCAGAGAAGGACCTGTTCTTGGTTCTTGTTCAAGCTTTTATGAATTCAGTGCTACTGCCTCCCCCGATCTGCCCAGGCAGGGTGGGGGGAAATTCTCCAGCTCCAGCAGGCAGGGTGGGGGGAAATTCTTGGAGGGCTCTCTTCCCTTTGGCAGTGGCTGGCAGGTGTCTTCTAGCACTCCCCAGCTTCTGGTTTGAGCCAATGAAGGCATGTGGCTACATTTCCTGAATCAAAAGTGAATTTCTTTTCATTTGCTTCTGGGTTCAATCTCTGCAGCTTAGATTAACCTGCAAAGACCGATCAATTCAGTGGGCTTTTTGACTGTCTGCACTTAGCCCTAGAATTAAGCTTAAAATATCCTGGTTGACTTCAAACTTGCTAACCTTATTCATACAAACAGTCCTTGTGACTTGTATTGAGTTGAGTTCTACATTCAGCTGTATGGTTTGCAAGAATGAGCAAATTTTATTTGGTCCTCTGTTCAGTTTATATAGGGCCTGGAAAATTCAAATTCATTTTCAAATCCAATGAAAACTTTTTCCTTCTCTCTCTTCCTAAATCAGCCAATTTACTTCTTCAAGCATCCTGCTGTCCTGGAATTCTCTGAAAGTATTCTGTTTTGTTCAGATTCTTATACTATGCTCATCACTATGGTTTCTAAGTGCTTTTATAATCCATTCTCTATTTTTAAAATGTAATCAATTACTTTTTCCCTTAAAAGCAGATTTTTTTCTTTCAGGTAGTTTCATTATATTTTTATTACTTTATATTTTAAAAGAAAAAGATAAAGCAAGGTGGCAGAAGATAGAGTAACATTTGGGTTGGATATACCTGAACTTGGGTGTGGTATGTGGCTCACAGACCAGTTCCCTTGTGCTGCCATTTTTTTGACAGTTGAAGAAATGCATCAAAATCTTGGTCAACTGCTGATTCTTACAGACCAAAACTTATGGATATTTACTGTTTGTCGTTGGAGTGATCTGTCTTTCCATGCACCAAAAATTTGGGGTTGCCCACAATTCAGATTAGTAATTCTCAAGTGGGATGCCACTGCTGCCACTGCTGCAGGGTGAAACTGCCCTGTGCACCTTTGTTTTCAGGAGACAGGTCAGAGCCAAACTGAGAAGCAGCTGCAAGCGAAAGACGTGCCGGCTTGCACTACGGTATGCAAGCAGGTATTCTACTGCAACTCTTCTTGGTTCAGCTTCAACACACCTTCTGAAAATGGAGATGCATGGGACAGCTGCGACTGGTGGCAGCAGCATCTGTCTGCAGGCTGTTGCCCTCTTGGGGTGAAACTGCCCCATGCACCTCTGTTTTCAGAAGGCACATTGGAGCTGAACACAGAAGAGCTGCAGCAGAGTCAGCATGCCTGCATACATAATGTAATGCAGGCAGGTGTGCCTTTAGCTGTGTGTTCCTGTAGCTGCTTCTCAGTTCAGTTCCAGTGTATCTCTTGAAAACAGAGGCACACGGCACAGTTCCACCTGCCCTGTATGCCTCTTGTTTCCAGGAGACGCTATGCAGGATTGGACCGGGAAGGGCAATGGCAAGAGCATGCATTCCTGTCACAGCTGCTTCCTGATCTGGCTTCAGGAGATGCAGCTGGCTGTGGTGGCAGTGGCAGTGACTGTATCATGTCACCCCCCTAGATAGCCCTTTCCCTCCTCCTGGGCTTTGTGTCATGGTACAGTGGATATAGCACTACTGTGGGAGCCAAGAAAACCTGGTTTCTAGTCCCAGATCGGCCGTAAATAGAATATATCCATTCTGCCAGCCACTTTATCTTTATTCCTGCATCCTTAAAAAGGGAAGAAATCCTTTTGCAATGAAGTTTGAAATCTATTGATGAAATAATTGCCAAGGATTTTGTCCCTTATTTAGTAATGAGGGACTAATGATCCTTACTGTTTCCAGAAGAACCTGTTTTATCAACCTTCTTCTATATCTCCTCTTACACAGTAATGGACCTATTCCCAGAGCCATCTTTCCACTACTAATACTTTTAATCTTTCAGATCAGATTTACATTTGTGATAGGGTTCTACTGCATAAGGGCCCTACATTTTTAGTATAGTCACCTTTTACCTTCTATGGTTTGAACTTTCAGGGTCCAAACTTCTTAACCTGCCACTTTGCACGAGTAGCTGCCAAGACTGTCCCAGGATCTCAGTGATATCCACTCACTTACCCTGACTGAGAAAACAACTCGTTCTCCAAATATCATGCTGCATCAATTTCCAAGCTCCTCTTGGGGCTCATGTGTCATACAAGGAATCCCTAATGCCTTATTTTATTTTAGGTATCTCTGTCTTTAAGATGAAAATTTGGTACTTTTACCTATGGAAAAAATGAGCCATGTGAAAAAAAAGCTGTCTCTCCAAGCATTTAAAAGCAGGCAGACTACAGATTATGTACTTATGCTTTAACATTCTAATTGCTGACTCAAGATCAAATACCATTATTTTTTTTAATGGATACATCTCCCTTGTAATGCCCTACATGTCATTTGTGTTTTCATGCCTTTTGGCCCAGTTAATAAAATTAAAACCATTAGCAAAATAAGCAGATGCTTTAAAATAAACATTTTTCTGTGTGAGAGGAAAGAAAAGGAACTCAGGGTTGATATAAATCCCAATGCATTATTGCAATACAGGGCGGTTGTGTGTGGGAAGTGAGGATTTGACATATATTTTTATTTTGAAACGTCATACTAATTTACATTATTCAGCCCTTTAACTGCCAAACTGTAAAAGTCCATTAAGCTACTGAAAGGAATATACAAATTATCCACTGGCATTTCAGGCAGGAGTTTTACATATACCCTGTTATTCTATTAGCCAGCTCACTGCAAGATTCTATTAAGGAGTAAGTGAGAAAATTATATTGCCTGCAAACTAATTGTACAAAAGACTTTGAAATAAGTAATCAGAAGCCAGTTCGTTCTGCAAACCAGCCAGGAGATATTATAAATTGCTCTATTCCTCTTGTCAACCCAGTTTAAAGACCCTGAGCTGCCATGTTGACTTTGTATAACACCACTACCTCTCCTACTATTGACAGAATGGGGCAAACTCAAGTTATGCTAGTAGTAGCTGCCCAATTCACTCGCTAGCATTATCTAGCTAATCTGGACCGGAGAATGATAAAACATCCTCCTAAATTCCGATGGCCTTTAGCATGTATATGCAACACTCTGAACTGTGGAGTTAGCTAAGTGTTTGCAGAAAACAGTTTTGTCTTTTCCACAGTTTTTAGTACGCTGAAGAAAAACAAGAGACCTTATGATCTGCAAGGTGCAATAAATTTGAACTGTTACCAAAATAGGTGTAATAATGTTAGTGGGTGCTTGGGACAGCACATTTTTAGAATAATATACTTTCATTTATAGAACAACAAAATTCAAGGAGGCTTCAAGGACAGCTCATGAGTAACCTAAGCCTATGTACAGAGACATTCAGTAGACTAATGTGACTGTGTATGGAATGGAGATGACTTGTCTGATTCTGAGTACAACGTTTACACTCTGGACACATTTTAAAGTATTGTTCATTATTGCTAAAATTGTGATTTCCTCATTCATTTGCAACCAAGAGAGATTTTGATCTTCACTATAGAAGTAAATCCTGAGTAGGGTAACTCCATTGACTTCATCACAGATGCTCTGAACTTGCAGCAGAGAAATTAAGATCAGTCTTGTGATACAGAAAATGATTTATTAAAGCAAGACAGTTTAAATGGATAAAGAAAGCTTCCTTATTTTGCCAAATTATTGGATTCTAAGTGATTGGAATAATGTTGCCATATAACCCTATTTATTTGCCCTCTTGATAAACATTTTGAGACAATCAGTTGTCACTCCTGTGGCACGACAGCTATGTGCAACAGTCTTTACACACTTCTTTTTCATCTAGTCCTGTTTCCCAAGGTTTTTGATATAGCTGAAACCTTCAGGATAATGAATTAGAACTGTATGCCATGGAAAATTACTCTCTTCACTCAGTCTCCCAGTGTTCAACCCCACTTCACTTCAGCATCTACACCTGCACTCTTACATAAAGATAGTAATTTTTCTAGATTCATCCAGAAAATTACTAGCTGCCCTACAAAGGGAATCAGTGGTTAGTGTTTTGCGTGCAGAATTATTAGTTAGCAAGTTTTGAATACAAATCCTGCATCTGTTCCTGGCTTCCTCTTTGACCTTGAGCCTCTCCTGATCCTCTGTTTCATTTTCTGTGAGCAAGGATAAGAACTTATATGACATAATGTTGTAGTTAAATGTTTTTGAAGTGCTTGTAAAGCAGGTATTGCCTGATGGTGGAGACATCTCATTGAAGGGAGGTAGTTCAGCCTGAAAGGAAGGTGTAGACCTTGGGGCAAGGTCTTGTTCCCCACATCCTTTTTCTCCTTGGTCCCAAAATATTCTTTACCATCTTTGTTACCAGAAATAAGTCCTCTGGACAGACACTTTCCCATAATTTACTGTACTGCATATTGCCTGCATATAATAAGCCAGTGATACTCTGGCTTGCAGGCCATATCCAGCCCCTAAAGCCATATCTTCTGGCCCATGGGTCTCCCCACAGGTCTAGAAACTTGGTGGCAATGTTCATTGTTGCTCCCCTGATGGCAAATGTCTTGATCTGTGAGGAGCCTTGCTGGCTGGATGACGTGGCACTGTGTGCTAGATTTTGAGGCTGGATCCAGCTTGTGGGGCCAGGCCAGCATATGTCCAGATCCAGCGAGCACCAGTTAACTTTGCATGCCAACCTTGTGCATGGGATCTGGTCTGTGTACCAGCCCCATACCATTCATCTGACCTGCAAGGACAGAAGGTTGAGTGTTATAGTATTAAGCAGTGTTTTTCTTATTAGCGAGGAACTGAAGGGCCTAATTCAAATTGTAAGTTGTGTATTCAAGACTCCAGAGTGATCAGACATGTCCTGATTATGCACTCTTTTTGCAAGCATTACTAATTCAGCCATACAATAATACTCTAAATGAATAAAGCTTGTCCAGCCCTGTTAAGGTTGTGCAAAGTCTGTTGGTTTTATTGGCAAAAATGCATTAAGTTACAATGCTAATTTAGTGAGAGATTTCTGATGGGCTTGTCTTGCATATATTGCACCATGCAGACCTCTTTATCATAAATACTTAACCAATTTTCAATAGATATAAGTGGTTTACGTATTACTTCCTGTTGAATTAGCAGTTGCTGAGCATTTGAGCCTTTGTGCAATCCTGCAATCCACTAATGTGATATTTAATGAGGAGACATCAGTCTGGAGAAAGGTAGTCAATATAAATCAGTGTTTACAAAGTGTGATTAACTCTGAAATATTTCATCAATGCTGTGGTCCCAGGCAGACTCTATGCTAATTACTAGAATCTGCGCATGTTTCAGGGGACTTTGACGGACCCTGAGTGCAGCAAACATGGAGCAGCAAAATTGCAATTATGCTCGGACTGTCTCTGATGACAATTTATGCATTTGGTGTGATGACCTCCCACTTCCCAAGAGGGCAATAAACAGAATGCATTTTCATTAGGATACTAATGCACTTAATCACAGGGGAAAAGGGTTAGAAAGTAACGAAATACTTTTAAAGCAAGATGTGACAGGGCTGATGGGGAAGCTACTTTATTTCAAAGTCAGTTTCTTTATGAAACTTCCGACTACCACAACATTTGTCATATGAAATCTAGCTGTGGATAATAGGGTATATTGATATATACAGAAGAGCTAAGCTTTTTACTGAAAAATACTGAAGTATTGTGGCAACAGAAGAACATTTTTTTCACAGTCTCAGATACTCAAAAAAAGGGAAAGTTTGTTGTAATTTTTAACATTTAAAGGAAATAACTTTTAATGCTTAAATGTTGAGTGCAGTTTATACTCACTGTGATGCTCAGAACAAAGTGAAGAGGTTACTCTGCTAAAAGTTATGGATCAAGATTGCCAGGCCTTGAGTTGTTTGCTAGGGACAAAGGAGAAGGGGCAAAAATCTCTCATACTTCTAGGGATCTAGAAAGTTGCCAAATTTAATCTTCATACTTGGATTCCCTAAATGCATTGACCTTATAGGTCCTTAGGTCCAGTGGTGCTTGAAACCCCAAATGAGGATAAAGAGGTAGCTTAGAGTAGCAAGGAGTATATATTACGGCCTTTTGAAATGTGTTCCTGTGAGCGGAGTCTTCCGATTTCAGAGACATTGTGCCTGTCATTTGGGAGGGCAAAGATGGAACTTTTGTGTTGCTAATTGCAACAGATCTTGACCAAGAAGAAGACTGGCTCTTCCTTATGGACCTGCGGAAAAGGGGCAGAAAAAACAATGCAGCTCTTACATCTTGTTTTACAATCCCTCAGACACAACAACTTACATTCTGAAGGCCTTCTCTGGCCAGAAACTTAAAAGAGGCTTTCTGGGTGGGATTTTTGGACCAGGGGCCTGATCCAGGTAACATAGTGGGGATATTCCTTGATCCAGCTTCCACAGAATACTGTTGCCTCTGGCAGCCATAATCCACCTGGAGGATTTTGGCTGAGGCAATGTATGCAGGATGGATATAGGTCCACATTAATGCTGCCATTTTTATATGTGGCCATATGAACTAAAAGGGCAGCTGGGGCTGAATTTGATTTTTTTTTTAATTGAATATCAGCTGCATTTCCACAAAAGTTAAGGTGGCTTGCTGTGCATCCAGTAATCTTGCTTTAGATTGGTACTGACTTTAGACTGGTACTGAATGCTGACACCAGTCAAACTAGCTGTAAATGGGTACTTGGGCTAAGGAGACAAAGATGGGCAGACATGATGCTAGCCACATCACCCCCTCAGGTAGCATTAGCTTCAAAACTCATGTGCTGTAAACATGGTAGCCCGGTGTGCTTTGATCTTTTTGGCTGATGCTCATATTTTCCAAAACAAAATATACCAGCAGTGTCATGAGTTTTGTTCGTATAACAATGGGATCCATCGATTGAGATTTCTCACTGGCTTCTTTTTTCTGAATTGTATGCCTCAGGTAACATAGAATACAGCTGCCCAGCAACGAATGAATGTGAAATCACAAAGCGCAGACGCAAATCCTGCCAAGCCTGCCGCTTCATGAAGTGTCTAAAAGTTGGCATGCTGAAAGAAGGTAAGGCTGATTGAGTCAATACATATCTCTCTACAAACACTTGTAACAATTGCAGGGCAATCAAGAAAGAAGAGAGATCGGTAAGTGTTCTGACCACCTACTATAGTAACAATCTTGATGTGTGTATGTACTCCCTGACAGTATGTTTGTAACTGCTGGTTGAAGACTCCAGGGACATCCAGGTAAAACACATGTTCTGTGATACAGAATATATTGGGTACACCATAATATTCATTCTGGTGGAATGCTCATAGAATAATCATCACAAAGAAAGAAAGAGAACAGTTCTGTTTCTTCCTCTTTTTTAAGTTGTGAAATTCTAGACCTCCCTGTACCACCCCCCCACATTTTTTGCACTGGTTCTGGTAGAACTGTATTTGTGATATGTTTTTTTCCTATGTTGTGCTGCTGCTTGATATCATCAGAATTGAAGGGATTGCTTTTCTCCTTCCATCTGTATTGGTGTAACCTGGAGTAACTCTGCTGAAGTCAAAGAAGGTACTCTGGTGCGAAACTTGCAGTGTGGGGGAAGGTGAAGAGGACACTGAATATTAAGTGCAAATAAAAACCTTTACCCCTGACTCCCAAGCTTGTATTTTTACTGCATCAGCTGCACCTCTTCTTCCAAATCAAAGGTATTAAGTCATTGGTAACTACAGGGAACCATCCTTAAGGAACTGTGCTAACAGATTGGGGCCTCATTCACCCTAATGTTTTCTCAGTTATACCAGTATAAAACTTGCCCAAGGGAGAATTGGGCTCCAGGCTCCAGAATGAAATACAGGTACCTACTATTTTTTGTTATTGTTGTCTGTGAATGTGCAAGAAGGTGCATATGTATTTTCTTTTCTTTTAAACTTTGTATTTAGATTACACTGTTCCATCAACACAAAATAATACAACTCCATTGACTTCAGAACTAGATAAGCATTTCAAATAAATGCCTTTAGTGCAGAACCCCCTTAGTTAAATGACTTTCTCCAGACAATCTCCAGTGCTGTTTTATTTGATCATTGCTTTAAAAGTTAGTTTTAATATGTGACTGACATTTGAAAATCCTTTCATTGGTCATTTAAAATGGGATTCAATATATAGGTATCCAAAAAAGAACACAGACTGATAGAGAGATGATGGAAAAAATAGGCCTATCATACACCTACAGACATATTCTTATTGGATTATACTTACTAAGAATAAACCTCATTCTGTGCAACTGCTTTGGCAGATGCTATGATCCTGTGAGCCAAATCCTGCTGTCCTTAGCTGGACGCAAGCAAAACTCCTGTCAAATTCTGTGGAGGTTTTGCTTCAGCATAGAGTACAGGATTTGGCCCTCTTTTGTAGTGCTGATTCAGAATTTCCTTACTTGTAAAAAAACCTAATTTGCTTCCATCGCTAAAATCCCTTACACAGAAACTA
>NW_017729022.1:165868294-165891873 GCF_001723915.1 Gavialis gangeticus | reverse complement strand
GAGTACAGGATTTGGCCCTCTTTTGTAGTGCTGATTCAGAATTTCCTTACTTGTAAAAAAACCTAATTTGCTTCCATCGCTAAAATCCCTTACACAGAAACCAAAATGGAAGGTTTGGGCAAGCTGAATAATGAAAGAAATGGTTGGGTATGTATGACACCATGCTATTTAACACTTCTGTCAACAAAACAGACCTTATATTGCTAATAACTTGAAATATTATGGAACTTGTTCTCTATAGGGAAGAACAGAATGACACTAGAAAGTATCTGGATGGATGAACTGATTTTGAACCTGACGCTTAAATATTGGCTACACAATTGTACATGCATAATTTACAGGAGCATCTAATATGACTACATGTGCAAATCAAGTAATTATTTTTGAAAATGACTATTCATGTTCAGTTCTCCTCTTTGCTTGTACACAATTTGGGTACACATTTGAACAGTAAGTGGACAACTGAAATCAATGTAATGGGAGTAAATCAGTCCTCAAATTGTACCTCAGTATGTCAAGACTTTATTGTTCCTCATTTTTTAATAATACAGCAATCATTTAATTTTTTTCTCTCATAGAGACAACTTAAAGATAAGGCTGTAGAAAGGAAAGAACGATATTGAGATTGTTTGGGTAAAATTTAACTTATCTAAAATCTACCTTTTTAAGGAGCTGTCATGATTAGCGTTACAATAATAAGTCCCTTTGAGTGAAGGATGCTATTCTCTCAAAAAAAAACTAAGTTCTTCTGTTGACAAGCCACTGAAAGACCCATTGTTTTTCCATTTTCCTCTTTATTGTTCTCTGCCTATAGAAAGATGGTTCTTGTGGGTGGGTTGACCAGAAGACACACAGGGATTTTTATCTGTTTTTAATTATTAAATGTAATACTCATGAGTGAGACTGGATTGTCAGTGAAAGAGACTGAAGCCTTCTTTTTACAAAACAGGTGAAGCAAAAGTAGGGGGTTGTACCCTCCTCTCCCTGTATAGCTCATCCAAGACCTAGAGGGACAACCTAAACAGAGCAGAAGGAGAGTTCAGTTTTCTTGACTTGTTTGGCAGGAAGGGTTTAACTGTTTTGGAACTAGACTGATATACAGCCTATCTCTGATGCTTTCTTCCTAAAGGGAGATTTAGGGTTTGTTTTCCTACTGTGGGACATTTGAGTATGAGCTTTAGTTTAGGATAGATCAAATTTTGGATGTGTCAGTCTTGACAATGTCCTTTATATACTGCTTTAAAGAAAGACAGATGGAAATATTTTATTTCCTTTAGGTTAGATTATATGCAGTTGATATTCACTGGCTTCCCAGTGCAAAGGGTAAATTAGAAACAGGTCCAAACATATCCCAGGTGTAACTGCATTGACTGGAATGGAGTTGCAAGGGATGGAATTTGGCCCAGTATATCTTAAACATGTCTTTATGTATAGGCAAGGATTTCAGTCCCATGCAGCATGTCAGAGATCATGCTGCAGTAAATCTATTCAAATGTAAACCTGTTCAATTCAATTACCAGTCTATAATAAAATTTGCTGTTACAGCCTCCACGTTGGTCACAGCAGTCCCTACATGCTGATGGCACAGCATGCCTGGAAATTGACAGCTTAAATCTATTTACTAAAAAAATTTAGTTGCAGACCATGAAATAAAATCAGGTTTCAACAGCTTTGATGGGAACATCATATCCCTTATAGGAACTTCTGCTCAACTGGGGAGCTTTGTTTTAAACTTTTCCCTAAAGAACACTCTCTGTACACAATCAGAAATGACATATATATCAATCACTTTGCTTCGCTTCACATTTTAGGAGGCTTATTTTATTTTATGGTGTTGTCATTTTTTTGTGATTGTCATAGGAAACTTCAATTTGAAAAATGAAGTAGCAGGGAAAAGACCATGAGCTGTGCCTTGGTGTGGCAGCTCCAGGTTGCTACCAAACAACAAATAAGTAGGCAGAATGCCTCTTGTGCCACCCAGTGAGCATGCTGAGAGGCAGCTCCTAAAACTGCTTCTGGGAGATGCAGCATGCTGTGCCTCCTTCCAGTTTTTAGTGCCTAAGCTTGTGCAGAAGTGTTAGTGTGAGGACCTTTAGATTATCTTGCATTAACATGTCCATGGGCTCAATGGTAAGGGTGAGCATGGCTAATCAAGAGGAAAGGAAGTAAAGGGACTTTGCAGTCTGCCTCAATAATGTAAACCTGGGCATTGCTAGGCATAATCTACACCTTTGCGTGTAAATTCAGAATTTAGATTCCAGAAGATCAGTTTTGTTTGAGAAATACCTCCTCAATGAGGAGTGTTTAATCAAGAACTTCTTCCGCTTCTTTTTTCCATGTGTTTTTCTACTGACATTGAAGGGTTACCTGAATGGTAAGGAACTTTAATCTACATGACAAACACATGCTTTTAATACTTTTCTTTACTTTTCCAAGTAATAGGTATAAATAGCATAGAGATGTTACACAAGGAGAGCCAGTAATGCTGGCCTGTATAAATATAAATTTTGCTTTTCTGTGCACACAACTACACATGCCCCTATGGCATCATTGTTACTGTGCCATTGTTCCTGCGCCATCATTTAGTACTTCCTTTAGTAACAGCTGTTACTGCGCCATGCCAGTGGCGCACGGTTATTTTTATCTGCTACGTCGCCATAGTGGTGCGCTATAACGAGGGAGTGCATCGCTACAGCAACGTAGCTGTGGCATTACAATTTGTGCCCACTGATGCTACATTGCTGTAGCATGTTGCTATGGTGATATAGGGTCTCATGTAGATGATCTCAGTCTTACAAAAAGTTATTTATTCAAAGACTTCTCTATAAAATATATTTTATTCCTTTTTGGATCAAGATGAAAACACTTGTTAAATTATGTGATTGCGGTTTTGGTCAGGTTCGTAGCTGATGAAAGAATGTAAGGGTTCTTGTATAATCCAGAGATATTAATAAGGACACCGTTAAATCACAGTCCTGCGTGCAATATTTTACTGATCATTTTTGTAAGCTAAACCAAGGTTGCTAGAACAGACCAAAATAAAAAAATTGTATCTATTCAGATGTGTGTGTGTGTTTGTGTATGTGTGTGTATAAAATTATATAGATTTTAAAGCACTTTGTGATCAGATTTTGTATTCTAGCCAGTCATTTAAGCTCTAGTCCATCAAATGCCTCTACATGTACTTAATGATAAATAAGCAGGTAGTTTCATTGACTTCAGTAGCCCCATTCCCAAAATGAAAGTTAAGCGTATGCTTATTAGCAGATGTGGGTCCTTTATTGCCTTTTCCTCTTTGTAACTTTGTTATCATACATAGTAGTGGGTTGGGGAGGACAGGTTTTTGTTTTTGTTTTGTTTTTTGAAATAGGAAAATGTGACTAAACCTAATTGAATTGACAGAGGAGTTCCTGGACAGGTGCCAGACTTTAGACTAGTTTTAGCCCATTTTTTTGAAAATTGTGAAGATGTTTGTATGTTTTCTCCGTACAGGCCAGGAGAAGAGTGAAGGAGCTGTGGCCACACACCCTTCATCTGTGTGGCAGCAAGCTGAGCTCCCAGCTGGTTGGTGTGGGCTTCTGCTGGAGCTCTGCCTCTGCACAGAGTTCTCTGAATTCACCAGCTGGTTGGTTTGGGCTTTGGCCAGATCCAGTGCTTTTGCACAGTTCTGGAACTGCCATTGGCCCCCCACCCCTTCTTCAGGCTAAATTCAGGGTGAGGGTGAATGACAGCAGTGTCACCCCCTGGGCTCCAGAGCCATGTGAAAGCAGTGGCTCTGGCAGGAGCCTATGCTGCCCAGCTGGTGAGCTCAGAGAACACACTGCACATGTGAACCCCCCTTCTGGATCTGCCCTGGTTCTGTCTGAGCTCTACAGAATACATTCTGACCCAAAGGGCTGGGACTTCATAGCTCCATATAGGCTGGTATTGTCTCTAATTGAAAAGAACTCTGATTTGTAGTCCCTGTGTAATTTAAGGAACAATGAAACTATACTGCCATCCTTTTCAAAGCTGCGTTCTATCATTCAGTGTAACTTCATATAGCACCCCACTAGCAAACCTCATGGCATGCCTATGCAGGAAAACTGACTGGCACAGCTATTCCAGAATGACTATGCCACAATACCTATTGCTCCTAGTGGGCAGTACTCTGCTGGAGCAATTATTCTGAAATAAAATCCCCTTTCATGTAGAGTTCTCTTCACAAAAGGGAGTTATTCCAGAATAGCTGAATTATATTTGGAATGTTTTTCTCCAGTAGCGTTTTTACAGGATAGCTGTTCCCTATAGAAAGGCTTTGGCTGCAGGTATGTTTCTACTTCCATAATAGCAAAGTAAGGAACTATTGAGAGTGAGAGGACCAGTCAAATGCTGCTGCAAGCAGTTGCTGACCATTTGTGAACAATAGGGAAGTCTGAGTTACTGCTGTGACATTTTCAGTATTTTGCTATCATCTACGTTTTTGGAAATCTGCTTTCAGTAGCTGATCAGTGAAACTCACTACCTAAAACAGTGGCATACATTTTCTAATTGGCAAGTATGCAGTGAAACAGATTGCAATTCATTTGATAGACAGTCCCTTTCTTTTAACCACGTTACAGGAGGGAAGTACGTCTGATTCACAATTCTTATGAAGAGTCTTGTAGTGGCTTCCCAATACTTAGTCATCATTCATCATTTTGTAACCTGTTTGAGTGGAGAAGGTGAGGCCCAAATCCTCACATGGTGTAACACAGAGTCAACAGAATTTAGGATTTGGCCCATCATTTCTAGCCTTGTATTAAGTTGTTTACCCAGTGAAGGTTTATTGTTCAAATCTGTATTTCCTTATAAGTTCTGCCCCCAAAATTAATCAAACTAGCTAAATGTTAAATAGTTGGAGTCCCATAACCAGTGCTGCAACTGTTGATCATGAAAGGTTTATGAGTTCACAGCTCGTCATCCAACCGATGGCTTGGTCAAGTTATATTTTAGGAATCATTAACGTTCCATTGTATTCTCTCTTTGCTTTCCATGAACGCTTGCTAGACTAGCTATCAACTAGCCAGTCTTCAAAATAAGTACAACCTGCCTCTGCCAGCTATGGATTTGCAATGGTGACTTTTTATTATAGTCTTGCTCCCAGAAAGATCCCTCTTCCAAGACAGCATTAGAGGGTGCCAACAGATGTGCAGCTCCCTGCTGTAACTCATGGTGCATCACAGAAAGCACCGTGAATTACAGTGACACCTCCCTAACCCAGCAAACATTTGCTGTTGGATCAGGGAAGGAGGGGAAAAGGCAGGGATATCGAGCTCCACTTCGGAGCCAATCCAGAATGAGCTACATGTCTGCAGCCTGTATCCCTAGCCCCTTCCCTGCCTCTCTCAGCTCTGGTGCTGTCTGCAGGGTGGGAGGGAGGAGAGGGAGCTTCAGTTTGGAGTTTGCTCAGCTTGTGCTGGAGAGTGAGGGCGGGCAGATTAGAGTCCCCCCCCCAGGTGCCCCTCCCTCCAGCTCAGGCTGGGCAAATCCCAAACCAGAGTTCCTGCCCCTCTTTTTTCCCCCCTCCCTTCCTGCACACACTACCAGGGGCAGGGCTGGTCTACATCAGCCCAGCCTTGCTCATGCACAGGGACAAACAGAAGTTAACAAAGGCGTTTCTCTTTGGAGCACCTTCATCTGAACTCCCATTAAATGAGGGTTAATTTGTTGTGCATTTGGGCTTCCATGTATTTTTGTCAAAGCACAGCCATAGAGTGCTTTCAAGAGACTGGTCACATGACAAATATCACTTCTGTCAGTGCTGGATTGTTGTGTTTATCTTCTTCACTTATTGGTTCTGTCACAGTATTGTGCCATTTAAACTTTCTCACTTGCTGGTTTGCAGTGGTTCAGCCTCTTTGAAATAGGCATTACTTAAAGAACTCTTTAAAATAAGCATTACCCTGTCTTAGGATAGTGCTGTGACAATAGGTAGGAATCCATTGTGTTCATGGAGCTACGGCTTCAAAATTTTGTTTTCCAAAGTCATAAAATTTCAACCATAATTTGTTGCAGAAGTGACTGGATGGGCATCTGTGGCCTGGGTTATACAGGAGGTCAGATTACACATTCATAATGGCCCAACCTGATCTTGAAAAAAAAGAACCTATGAAAATTAATCCTGCTTAGCAGAGAGACTAGGTAATGTATTTAGGCTTATGCAAATAAATATATAGCATCAGCTGGAAGCATATTTAAGAATGTTGTAAAAAAAAACAAAAAAACTAAGCAACAATTTTTATAACCAAGAATGTATTATCACCTGTGTTTTGAAGCCACAGAAAAAGCCTGCTTAATAGAATTCCTTCTAACAACATTTCCTTTGAAAAGACCTGTGCATAAGACATTGCCAAGGTAAATTTCTCTCTCAAGTCTAATACCATTAGTCTGCCAAGTAGAAAACAGAAATTATTGTGAGGGAAGTTTTAGTTTCTACTGCCTTCAGAAATTAGAACAAAGGGAAGGAGGAAGCTTTAATGGTATTCAAGGAAAATATTTCTGAACTGGGTGACAGTTAATAGAACTGCATTGACCTCAGCAATATTTCTTATGCTCTCTATTGTAATATTATACTTAAGAGCTCCTTCATTAATGCAGGGTATTAAACAAGGCTCCTGTATTGTAATATCAAATGATGACACAGTGCATTTTCTGTTTGAATCTGTTCTTGACATTAAACCTTTTCTATGTTTTAATGTGTTATATAGTTTGATGCCCAGCCCAGATATTGCATCAGTGGGTGTGTCTACATGAGATGTTTACTGTGGAGTTGCCTAATAAGGTCTGCAGTAAATGTCTCAATGTCTACACGTGCAGCATGATTAGGACAGAGTAAACTAATTAACTCTGCCATAGGCTAGTACTTGTAAAAACAAATACTATCCTACAACAGATTTTTTTACTCCGCCGCAGCACACATGTAGATGCTGACAGGGTGGGCTGGGGCACAGGGGTGCTTCAGCGCAGGGGCTGTCTGCTGGCTAGCCCCACTCTGAAGCACCCTTGTGCCCCAGCCAACCCCCGTACACCATGTTGAGCTGGTTCAGAGCAGCCCTAGGCTAGCAGGCGGCCCACCCCCCACCCTGGGGCCCCTGCCAGTTGGGGCTGCTCCAACTTGGCTCAATGTGCTGCAGTCTCAGGTGCACAATTGAACATGGTGTCCAGGAGCAATAAACTCCAGCATGATATGGGCCGGAGTTTATAGCTGCGTATTAATTGCACATGTAGACATGCCCAGTGAGTACTTGTTTACCTGGGCTTGGCTTAATATTTATTGGGATTTGTTAACTTCTGTTGGAAACAGTGAAACCAATCTCTAAATGTTGTTGGTCTCCTTAAGCAGGCCTCTTTCCTCTCAGCCAAAATGTGGCCTGATAGCCAAATTCACTTATTGAACCTGACAGCCCAATTTGTCTGTCTTAACATGTGGCTCCTGACTATCCCCTCCCTGTAACTGGAGGATAAGGACAAACTGTTCAACTGCAGGTTTTTACTGGTGCTAAATAAGCAGTTTCTGGTCATCCCTAAAAGAAGACAGTGTACAAGTAAATATCATAGTTACAGATATTCCTTTTGGGTTTTGGAATTATGTAAATTGACATGCAAATTAGGCCCAGCTGTCAGGCTCCTGAAAAGCTGTTATTGCAGTCCTTGGTATTGCACAGTTCAGGGAATCCCGATTTAGGCTCCAGTTCTGCAAGGAGCTGTGTGTCTGCCAGGAAGTCCTGGGTTCTGTCAGTCCCATTGACTTCACTGGAAGTGAGAAGGCTCAGCACCCTCACAGGTCTGGACTTGTTCTCGCTTCTTATGCAGTGTATGTCAGTTTTTCCACTGACTCTAATGAGAGGGAGCAGTAAGCTTTAAAAGAGCATATGACCTGTCATACACATCAGTGCCAGGGAGCGTTCAGTGCACAGATAGAAAGGCTTAGCCCTGAGTTTGGGCATTTTGTTGTGTTTAAGAGAGTGTTGAGCACACATTTTTAAGAGTTAGCCTCTGTAGCTGTGGGGCCAAAGCCATTACTGAGCTCATGTAAGTGCAGCCCTATTGGAAGTACACACTAGATCTGATCCTAGACTCAAAGCCCTCAGTAACACAACTCCCAGTGGCTCCAAGAGTCAGATAGCTGGGTCCACTCTTGCCAACAGTGTTCTTGGCCCATAGTGACATTGGTGTTTTGTTTGCATTTGAACATGGTTAAATATGCCAAATTTTGTATGGAATTGGTAACTCCAAGTGAAGGCAAACATAAAAAATCTAATTAAGAAAAACCTATTGTCATTCTCCCGGTGACTGTGTCTTACACAGCAGACCTGCTATTTCCCTGGAATTAGAAGGAAGAATTTCTGTAGGTTTATAAGTCTGCTTCAGTTGGAACACAATTGAAAATGAATCACTTTTTATTATTAAAAAAATATTGGCCCAAATTAGGTCTTTTACCTGAATATCCCCATTTTTTCTTTGCATTCTGAACTGAAAGTAGGGAGCCACCATTTGTCTAATTTACTGGAAATTATTATTCCCTTTTTATGTTTAGTAGGTTTATCCCAAAGAGAAAAAATCTGTGAACATTTACTTATGCACTGAAAGTACAGTGACAGCAATGTAAGTGATAAGGGGAGGTGGAGATGAGCCTGAAGGATGTAGAACTGTGTTAGATATGGCATCTTCTCCCATGAGCCCTCAGACAAATAGCTGCCTTTTGTTCTTGTTTTCTACCACCCATAAACACATATATCAATATGGCACTGCCATTTGTTGCAAAGTGCTTGAATTTTATATAAAGGGATACTGCTCTTTTTGAATAAGGGTCATTTTGTGAAGTGTTTCATCAGTTTTATTTTTGCTTCGTACTTCCTTCCATTTCTGTCATCAGATATCTGCACAATTTCTGCTCCAGGGGAATAGGATTGGCATCCCATATATAGGATACTAATAGTTTTGGCACCAAGGCATATGCAGCCTCTAAGTATAAAATGCTGCTATGGAGCCAAATCCCTTTTCAGATTTTACTCAGCCATTGCTCAGGCAACGCTCCCATCAACACAATTAAGAGTTTTGCCTGGATAAAAGCTTAATAAGCAGTACAGGATTTGGTCTAGGACTTTTCGGGGTGAAATGCTGCTGTTGGAACATGAAACCAGTGCTGCTGAGTCGTATCCACGTGACAAATGTACAAGCAGACCTTTGTTGCTTGGAGCAGAATTGGCACCAAAACTGCTGGAAGTTCAGGAACTGTGCCTGACCTCCCTGTTCAATCAAAGGAGCCAGGGTATCAAGAAGCACTAAAAGTACAAGCTGTAAATATCACATGTGATCTCATATGGTGCTATCCCTCAAATATCCCCTGCTTATAAATCTTCATCTTTCTATAGAAACAGTTACAAATAACATTTCATTGGGCCACTGACATAACTAAGCCGCGCCCCTTCTTTATAGCCAATCATTGTCCTTTGTTTCTCTGCAAGCATTTCTGCCAGCATGCAGCATCTGTCACTTCCACTCTCTGGGTCACTGTTTGAGGCCAGATGATGATTTCATTTGTAGTTTGTATCATGACTTTCATGGTCAAGAGTCAACTGTCTTAAATCTGAAATAGATACACGAAATGTATTCTACACAGCTAGAACACTGTTGGTTTCCATAGTGGTCATTAATTAGTATCCATAGACTTTCTGTGAGCCAGGTATACAAAGATAGAGCATAATAACTGATGGTAATGTAAAAGCTGTGGAAATTCAGTTTGAAGTCTATTTCTTAGCTTAATAAATGCTTAATATGCCTTTTAATCACTGTAAATGGAAGGGCTTGGGTATATTTTGAGCCCAGAAAAATCTATCACCATGTTTGTAATGCTAAAGAAAGCTAAATATATCAAAGCTTTAAAGTGCATCCACATAGAAACTGAGAATCTAGGAGTGATAGATCTTAATTTTCAGCATATTATTTACTATTTTCCCATTCTGTCCTTTCAAAAATACCTTTTACTCCACGGTGTTGTAAAGGAACTAAAATGTTTGTCTCTATTTTTCACCTCGGAAGTCTCTATTTATAGTTCTTAGGCATAAGTATATATCCAGTCCCATCATTACATGCCATGCAACAGGTCTAAAATTAGCAGATCTGTGCTTTGCATCCCCATCTCTATCTGGAGAATCCCACCACAGTTCAAATTTAAAATATTTTGCTAAATAAAATCCTGAATGAAAAAAACACTGCCATCATCTTAGCTCCCAAACTGCTCTCAGAGGTCAGAAACAACCCTTCCCCTGCTCAAACTTACTTCTGTGGACCATGGATTACAAATCCCAGAGGCACCTGGAAGGAGGGAGAAGAAGTGAGAAGCAACCCTGTAGAGTCCTGCTACTGTGATTTTGGACTGCAAATCCCAGAGACCTCGGGGGCAGCAGGAAGAAGAAGTGAACATACATCCATGCTCTAGTGCCCCTGGGTTTCTTGTCTGAGCCACTGCAGGCATGTGGCTGCATTTCCTGAATCAAAGGTAAATATCTGTTCACTTCTGTTTTAATTTAATCCCTGCAGTTTAGACTAACCTGAAGAGACTGAATCAATTCAGCCTCAGGCTTTTTGACTGTTTGTACTTAGCCTAGGTATACAAGTGTTCACACTATTTCTACCAGACGAAAAATGGCAGGTCTGGTTAAAAAAAAAATCTTACACCTTCAATGAGGTAGAAGTGTTCTCTAACAGAGTTTCTACCAAACAAATGAACATTTGTATACTTACCTTTGTATACTTAATCTTTGACTTTGGCTGTACTCTACTGCATACTACAAACCACTCCTCCAGCAGTTTTGGGTCTGGGAAAGCTCAACCCCTCTCTGCAGCTCTGGGGCTATGCAGCTATCTGTATTGCCACCAGGAGCAGGTGTGGAATCCTAGCTGTCAGAAACTGCCACCGATGCACCAACACCTGACTCAACTTGCCAGCAACCTCCCTGCCCCAAACCCAGACCAGCTTGACTTGGCTCCTGTCATTTTCAGAGCCTCCAGACCCCCACACCTCTGACATTTGGACCCAGACCACACCTGAGGGGCGGATCTGGGCCCATAGAGGGAGGGTCTGTGGTCTCTAGTCCTACTGGGGACTGAGTCTATGCAGTTTAGTTATGGGAGGGGTTAGGGTCTGGTAGATCCTTGTTTAATCATGCAGGATCCATATCTGTCAGACCGTACTCCTCTACCATACCCAAACTCCTTTGGCTGGTGAAGAAAGGGTAGGGATGCTTGGTGGGCTGCTGGAGGGAACGCTGACAGTCTTGAGAAGACAGCAAATATGCTTTGGGTCTCCTGTCTCAAAGCTTGACAGCTGCATGGAAAGGATAGGGGAGGAAGGGAAGGAAGGGTGTTGTGAGCAGGGGAGCATGGTCCCCTAGTGTGTCTAGCTAATCAGCACTGATCTGCTCCCTCAGTTCCTGTCAGCTGTCCATGGCAGACAGGGAAGCCTGCAGAGCGTGTTGGGATATATGCAGAGGGGCCTCCTAGCAGTGGCATGTCACCAGCGTGGGCTGTCTACAAAACACCCACCTAGCCCCTGTAAATGCTTGTGCAGTGCTCCCCCAGTAGGTTTTTCTACCAGGAGAACAAAGCTGGTAGAGTTCTTTCAGATCTTTTGAATGCTTGTATGCACTCTCTCTAAAGTTTATTTTGACTACAAACCAAGTTTCTTGAGAAATTTGTCAGTACTTCACCATAGGCTCCCAAAGGGGACTAGTATTAGTAATATTCACGTCTCCTGAATTCTTTAGTATATTAGCACTCCCATTTCACCTTTTATTTTTCTCATGAGCTCTATGGGTGGCTGAACCTGGTATCATTATTCAGTGATGTAGTTAGGAAAGGTCTTGCATTTTGATCTGAGGATGCTCAGACAAGATCTCTATCTTATCTCCTCTGGGCAGGGGTTCTACAGCTAGAGCCCTGCTTTTGCTAGTATTCCACAAAATCCGTACTGGGATTACCACTTGATCGTGCTCATTTTTATGACTCACTCTGTGCCATGTCTGGATCATAAGTACCCAAACGTTTATGACCACAAAGGGCCATGAAATCTAAAGATGGAGATATGTTTGCTATAATTTGTCAGAACTACTGAACTGCTGGATGGACGCCACTGGCAGAGGCTTTACTGGGGAGCAAAAATCCTTACATCTATTGTAGAGATGGTTGTCCCAGATGCTGAAAATCATTTAAAAATGTTCAGAGCTGGTTTGGGGCTTGAACTGATTTTTATTTTCACAAACCAAATTGCAGGTTCCAATCTCATCCTTTTGTCAAGATAGGTGAAATAATACTAAGTATTGAACAACAAAACTGAATGTGTACTGAGAACATATCAATAAAAATGATTTAGAAAATTGTGTAAAAGGACTTGCTTTTGCTCACTCTTACTCGAAGATGCAACTTTAAAGTTACCCACATAATATATCTGCCCCTAATTTACACTTCAGATGGAAGACTGGATTGACTAGAGAATCGTTGAACATTTATTCTCATGATTCAGGATACTCTCTCCTGAGCTGCACCCAGCAGCATGCCTACTAAAAGCAAAAAGTTGGCTGTATAACAAATAAACATAAGCAGGAGCACCTGTACCCTGGTATACACAGCTGTAGGCATCACTGCTGTTGACTTCTTTGCAGTGTATCACGTGTCAGTTGGTTGATCTTGGGCTGGATGGAGAGCAACCCATTAGACAAAAAGCAAATCCATGCACAGTTATGGAAACTTGAATTCCTTCTTGCTGCTCTATTTATCTTCACTCTTTTTAATTACTTTCTTTTTTTGTCCCTATTTGCACTATAGCAGTGTCAGGGTATGCCAATGAGACTGTATATTTAATGCAAACATTCCTTTTCCTAGGCACTGTTTTTTTTCAGGCAGGGTTGTGGGTAAGAAGCATTAATTTCTTGGACACCAGACTGGTGATTTTTGTGAGTACTACTTTGGCTATAAGATTCTTTTTGCTCCTGGGCATCCTGACGTTTCTGAGGATACCCAGGTAGGTGAGATATTTCAGTAACAGCTCATTGCTAATTAAACTACTTGTTATGAAGTGTTCTTAAACACGGCTGCTTAATGAAGTTAGAAAAAGCATTTGGATGCAGAGTGTGAAGGCTTCAAATGTTGGATTTACTCTCGAGGGAGAACTGTGCAGTCAGAAAGCATTTTGAATTGCTAGTAATCCATCCCATTCTGTTCCCATTTGTTTTCTTTAATTTCTTGCCTTTTTTAATGCTGGTCAGTTAAAATCAGTCCTTTCTCTCCTGTTTCTTCCCCATCCTTTCTTTCATGGAATGGACTGTGACACGTGCCTGCAAAGTGGCTTCTTGGGAATTTGCAAGTCTTTGAATGCATTATCTGATTAAAGGGATGTATGTGTCTTTAATTCTCATCTTTAGTTTCACCTTTGACCCCATCTGTTAAAGTGGAGAGGAGTTGAGAGTCAGCAAAGTCCCAGATTCAACCCAGATAACCTGAAGTGTGCATAGTTGAATGCCTTAACTCTTTCATTGACTCCAAAAGCTACAGGCTTAATTAAATCATAGATTTAATATGAAAATGTGGCAAGTCCCGTGTCTAAGACAGGTGAAACATTTTATTTTATGGATATGTTTAGCATAACATAATGTAGTCCTGCCTCTACATTTTAAATTGGAGAGTAGGGCAACAGAGAATTGTTTTCTTGAAAATAGATAAATTGATCTTAAATACATATTTTTAAACAAATAGTCTCATAGGGCCTTTGTGCACACCACAAAATTGGCCTTTAAAGTAGCTTAAATGCCCTTTTGCACTGCTTTAATGGTGTTGCTGTTTGCACGTTTGGTGGCATATTCTGCTTTAATGGCATTGCGGTTTGCATGCTCGGCAGCGTATTCCACCTTTATGTAGCAAGATAAAACACCCCTGAGGTGTTTTAGTTTGCTACCTGGCAAAGTGCAATAGTGCACGGGGCACTGGAAGCCAGTGTGCTCGGGGCTTGGTGAGCCCTGTGCAGCTTGGGGGCTGTGGGGCAGCCCAGGCAGGCAGCCTCCACTGAAGGGAAAAAAAACACAGAACAGCGAGCCTGATTTTTTTTTTTCTCCCCAGAGCCTGCCTGCCTGCCTGCCTGAGCTGTGCAGGGGCCTGATGCTTCCTTCCACAGCTGTGGGGGGCCTGTGCTTCCCTTCCCGGCTGTGGCACCCCCCAGGACAGCCCAGGACAGGTGGCAGTGGGCAGGTGCTGCCGGGGGGCTCCCCCACACAGCTCTGGGACTACTTTGCCTATTGGCAGCTCATGCCCCACCCCGCACCCTTGCCACCAAAGAGGCGGGTAAGGATTGGGGTCCCACCCTTGTGTTCATGCCACCAGGGGTTTAGTTTGGTTTAATTTTCCCTTAATTGAAGTGGTGTTTTTAAAAATCCACCATTGCAATTTAGGGAGCGCTAAACCAAATTAAACCCCCATAGCATGTACGAGCAGCCATATTTACAAGATGGGACTGTCAGTCCAAAGTCCTAGTTTCTTATTTCTCCTGTGTGGGCACATCTGCCAGAGACACTTATTGCGTATTAGCCTAATAAAATTGTGCTATAACGTGCCATGGCAAAAACCATGTTAACAGCCTACTGCACAGTGTTATTAGGCTAATGTGCAGTAAATATCACTAAACTGTGCGGCACTACTGCACAATAACGCTAGGTGTTGCATGTTTAGTTAGTACTTTATTAGGAAGTACTAAACTAATTGTGCAGTATCTAAGGCGTATTCATGAACGTGTAGGCATGACCTGTGCATTTGTAAATACTTATGTAATTTTGGGTGGGACTTTCAAAGACACCTGAGTGACTAGTGAAAATGTCAGAAAGGAATATGACAGTAGTTTTGGTGGCTTTTGCTTTGCTTATCTTTTTTTTTTGTCAGTAGTATATCTTCCCAATAGGTAGTTAGTACTGAACTATTGAAGGAACACCGTTAACGTAAGGAGAATAACCTTCTACATTTGGAACTGTTAGAGCAATTTTAGATCTCAGCTGTTCATATAGTTTTCAGTTCTTTATCAGTTAGGAAAACATTGGAAATTCTGTCTGTATCCCATCCCAATCACCATTTTCCAAGCAACTACAGCCAAATTCTGTCCCTATTGACATCTGTTCAACACCATTGATTTCACTCAGGTTGCATGGCCACAGCTGAGCACAGAATTTGTCTCCTGATCTCACTTATTTTTAAAAGTAGTATATTTACATGCAAAGTGAACACAAACACACTACATTTAACTGTAAGTAGCAAAAATAGAAAGATAAATAGCACGCAGATAGATCTGATAGTGTATCTATTGTGCATAATATTGTAAATGGTATCTTGCTGTGCTGGAATCTAGGCAATATGAGTTCAGTACTAAAGTGTTCAGGTTGCACCTGAGCTAGTTGGAGCCTGCCAGCCTCTGCAAGCCCACTGAGAGCATCTGTCTCGCCACCACCTTGCTCATGCTGCGTCCTCCGCAGGCTCTCCGATTCTTCCGACTATGAGCATAAATCATCCACCTGTCAGGAGCTCTTGCTGCCTGGATTATGCAATGCCTGCCTTCATTTGGAGATGGTGTGAGCAGAAGATTGCTGCAAATGGTTTGCATTCATTTTAATGCCATTCCAGCATTTCCTTAGCTTTAATGAGGGATCAGGATGGTGACGACTCTCTGAGACAATGAAAGTCCTAGAGACCCCAGGCTTGCTTTGTATGTTTGCATGGCCTAGTTTCAATTTCTTCCCCCTCCCCCCTCCCCTTTTCTTTTCTGCAAAGAAATGAGTGGCTTGAAAATTCAGGCAAAGAACTAGTATTGCATAAAGCCAGCTGTCCACCGCTCTCTGTTTATTGGTCTTGTAATACTTCCCTCCAGCTGAGCAATGACAAATTTAAAAATCAGTCATGTTTAATGTTGATTGTCCATTTGAACTGTGGTCAAAGCTGTGTAATACCAAGTTTGTTACCTTCACTTACACTTTGTTTAGAACCCCAACCTTTGCAATATGTTTAGTTAAGGATAGATTTGGGTACATTTATACTTCTGGCAAGTGCAGAAGTACCGGGATGCCTCATCCAAAATTAAAATGCATCTTCTTTATATCACATTCTCCTACCAAGCGCACATTAAAAAAAGTGAAGCGCCCCCCCCACCTTTTTTTTAACTTGTCTAGTATGGCATAATCCACTTCCTGTCTCTCCTGTAACTGTATAGAAGTTAAATTATTTTGCAAGCTAAACACATGTTATGTGTGTGTAACAAGGAAAAGAATAGCACTCATGAGAGTAAACCTTGTGATAGCAGTGGCCCTAGAAGCAGCTTTCTCTTGGCCTTTGTGTTTTCTTTACTCAATCCCAGCTACATTGTCCTGCTTTCGCGGGCCCTCGCGAATGCTCACAGGAGGGTCTCAGCAGCTTGCAAGAATGTTTCATATGTTGTCGTCTTCTTGTGGCATCAGGCTTATATTATTATTTGTCTAATGAGAACTATGCATTATATAACGAATAATAAAAATAACATTAAATCACAATTAAAAATGATTAGTAGTTTACAGAGCCAATCCATGTATTTAACTTCTGCTATATACTTAGTGCCACGTATATATTTCAGGCTTTTAAGAAAAAGAAATGTAGAAATGTGTTAAAACTAACACTAGCTATTGAACAGTTTACATAATATTAGACATCTGTTTCACCCTAGCTGCATTAAGTGTTTTGCCTGAGGTTCTCAAAGAGTTTTATAAACATTCACTATTCATTACTTGCATCTCAGAGCATTCCTGTCAAGTAGGGAAGTAGTAGTATCCCCATTTTACAGACAAATAAGCTGAGACCAAGGACTTGTAAATGATTTATCAAAAACCACGCATGGAGTCAGTGGCAGAGCTGGAAACAGAGCCCAAGCAGTGAGTGAGTTGATCCTTTCTGTTGTGCTAGGAGGTGACTAAAACTGTCAAAACCCCTTCATACCTACTCCTTTCTAGGTGAGGACAGGATAAAAGAAGAAGAAAAATAATCATCTGTCATTTCAGCCAGCTCTGTCAGCTCTCTGGGTGCTAACACTGGTTGCAAAGGTACAGGGGGGAAAAAAGCATGGAATCATGGGATGTGGCATTCAGGTAATCAGAGATCTATCCATTGGGTAAAAGCAACTGGACAAAATTAGAATAAAGAAAGAAAAGTATTTTATTCTTTTCTTTTTTTATTTCCTTTTAGTTTTAACACCTAGATGTTGTTACCCTTTGTTTATCCTTGTTCCGGTGCTTATGAACTGCTGTGTCACTCAGCATGGAGTTCTGAATTCTAGGCACCACCACTCCTAGTCTCACTAGCACACACCAAGAGATAATGTTTAAAGACTTTTTTTATTCCTTGCTATAATATCTTTTCCTTTCTATATGGATTCTAACTTCGGTATTCAGAAGCCTATAGTAATCAAAAGATTCCTGAAGAGGAAGTCAAATTAAGTCCAACTTTTGCTACAGATAAGACAACGTAGTTTATTTCCATACACATTCCTAAATCTTATTGCTGTTAATGGGAGATGCATGCACACAGCCAGAGGAGAAAATGACCCTCAAAGTCATGTATGTGTGTGTGTGCGTTTTAACTGTCATGTAGGTGGTACCCAGTTATGAACATCTTGCCAATGTGAGACATGCAGAGAGAGCCCAAGAAAATACAGTGAAATCTTTCACAGCTGACCAGTGACATTGATGGCAACTGAACCACGGACTGTGTTGCACTGTAGTCTGTGTACCAGTCACGAATCATTACTGTACTTGGAAGTCTTGCATGCATCCATGTTACTCCTCCCTGATTTTCAAAGGGACAGAATTTTGTATGCATCCTGGACAAGCTTAACTAGGACCACACACAGGAAGGGAGATTTGTAATAGGCTGTTTGGAGAAAAGTGAAGACCCTAATGAATGAAATGTGTGGACTTTGAGATCCTTTTTCTGTCTTATTTGCTTCTGGTAACAAGCTAACCTCCCATGCCATTACTTCCCCCTTCCAGTTTTAATTTGATGGAAAGCCAGCAATACCACCATTTTATGTAGCCTTCAGTGGACTCAATATTTTTTCTGCTTTGTCTTTCCAGATAACGTAAAATTCTTAGGTATGTAAGAAACAGAACAATCTGAAGGCACAAATGCAACACAACACTGACAAAATCGGATGAAAAATCTCACTCTTTTATCTATGAAGAAATTAGATTTATCATCAGAAAAGCATTCTCTTTTCATTTTCTGAAAGGTGCTTTTTGACAGACCCTTTGCAGTGGACGTCATGCTCACAAAACATGCTGTCACGGGGCTATTTGAATATGGTGACAGGCTCATTATCATGTTGAAGACAACTGACAACACTGCAGACTAGAAATGGACAGGCTTGCCAATCAGCTGTTGAAAGGATTGCAGTTGAAATAGGGTTTTTTTGTTCTGAGAACAGTAGTACAAATTGACTACATTAATTCTTTTTATTATAGCTGCATACACTGTAGTTAAGGGTCCGTCACTGTTTCCATTATAAATCCCTGTTTTCAAGGGTTTATTAGTAGACCATTAAAAAAAAAAAAAAGTGTTCCCACTGAAATTTGGTACTGGAAAAAAAAAATCCCTGGCTCTAAGAGAACAAAATTTGTATGGTGTAGATATGTGTGTATTAGGGAACCTTTTTGGGAGTGAGGGTGGAACTGGACTGATGTTTAGGCAAAAAGGGCAAAAAGCAAAATGCAGTATTATTTTAACCGAACCATCAGTGTTCAAAAATGTTTATAAATAGGTCCTTGCCTCAGGAGCTTATACTCTAAAGACACTAGTTCTGCGAACACATAGGACATGTTGCTTGCTTTTATGAGTAATTTAGCTGATGCCCCTCATTTCAATGGAGTTTCTAAGGTATCAAGCCCCTGTGCACAATAATAATTAAAATTTTTCTATATTTTGAAGTAATTTATCCAGAATAGTATATGATACCTTTAGGTTTTACTTGTGAGTTTAGGTTCAAGTTTGGCGCAGTTGGCTAATGTTGACTAGTGGGCTAGGTACGAAAAAGGACAAATACCCAAAGTGGAACTTGGGAGGAATTTAGGAACCTGAATTTGTTATTGTGATCCTGGCAAACTTTGCCCAGCTGCCATCCAAGTTAAACTCCATGGATGCTGCAGTTGCCAACCTTAAAGTCTCCCAGATACCTACAGATCTTCTGCACATGTGTAAATATGGAGTTTTGACAGGGCTAAGCAACTCAACATCCAGGCATACCCTGGATACCCTACACTATCTTCCACAATATTCCCATTATCAAGCTAAGGAAATACAGAGTAGATGAAAGTTGTGCCACTGACTAAGATGGATATGTAACTTATTGGATTATCATGCTCAATGAGAAGTCATCAACGGCTCAATTTCTAATTGGGAGGAGGTATCAAGTAAGGTTTCCCAGGGGTCTCTGCTGGTTCTGGAACCATTCCACCTATTCATGAATGATTTGGATGATGGGCTTGAGTGCACACTTAGCGAATTTTCAGATGACACTAAGTTGAGTGGCATTGTAAACAATCTGAAAGGTAGGTCTAGGATCCAGAATGACCAGGATAAACTGGAGAAATAGTCTGGAGTCAACCAGATGAAATTCAGCAAGAACAAGTCTTGCAAGGTACAAAGTCCTGCACTTGTGACAGCATAATTGCATGCACAAATACAGACTGGGGAATGACTGGCTAGACTGCAGTACTGCAAAGAAGGCCCTGGGGGTTACAACAGACCAGAAGGTGAATATGAGTCATGTGTGTGCTCTTGTTGCACAAAAAAGCCAACAAGCGTACTCGGTTATATTAACAAGAGTATCTCTTGCAAATCAAGGGATGTGATTCTTCCACTACGTTTGGCCCTAGTGAGGATTCGCCTGAGTACTTAATCTGTTTTGGGCCTCACACTTCAAGAAAGATGTTGACAGACTGGAAAGAGTCTGGTGGAGAGTAGCAAAAATGGTTAGAAGCTTGGGAAACATGGCTTATGAGGAAAGGCTGAAAGAACTAGGTTTATTTAGTATGGAGAAGAGAGGATTGATAGGGAGATTTGATAACAGTTTTCAAATACCTGAAAGACGATTATAGAGAGGACGGGGATAACTTTTCCAGTGGCTGTGGGGGACAAGGCTAGGTACAATGGCTTCAAACTGCAGCGGAGGAAATTTAGGTTGGAGATCTGGAGTAACTTTCTGACTATGAAGGTGATCAAGGATTGGAACAGGTTACCTAGAGAGTTTATCTCCATCCCTGGAGATTTTGAAGAGCAGGCTAGACAGACCT
This sequence comes from Gavialis gangeticus, assembly GCF_001723915.1. NCBI lineage: Eukaryota > Metazoa > Chordata > Crocodylia > Gavialidae > Gavialis > Gavialis gangeticus. The sequence goes on along the minus strand of NW_017729022.1, from coordinate 165,871,510 downwards.
TACTTGGCTGGAATGGTTTAGTTAGGGATGACCCTGCACTGAGCAGGAGACTGGATTGGATGACTTTGGGAGGGCCCTTTCAGTTCTACATTTTTATGGTCCTATGATCTTTGGCTGCAGACAGATGTGGAAAAATCTCCACTTTACTGGAAGAGGCATTAGTTCAACCTGGATCTGCAGCATCTGTATAGATCACGCACTTAAGTGGAGTTTTTTGATTTAATCAGCTATTAGATAAAAGCACCAAAAAAGCCCCACTGAAGTGCCTGATCTATACAGACATTGGGCAAGCTGGGTCAAACTAACACGATGCTTCTTCCCGCATGGGCTGGGCTCAGCATGGTGGTGCACCAAGTTTAAAGTAAAGCACTGTTTCAGGTTGGTTGTTTTTGGGGGGGGGGGGTTTATGTTTATAAGCAGCCATAGTGTTTTGAGCATTCAACCACATAGTGGGAGATCTGGATTCAAATTCCATTTCTGACCAAGGGGATTCAAACCCCACATATTCCACCTCCTAAACACCAAGTTATAGGATGTGTGTGTCGGGAAGGGGGCATCTTGCTCATTTTTGTGAAGCTGTGCCAATGTACAGAAAAAAATTCAATATTAATCAGGCCAGAAAGAGCACATAAGAGTAAACATGACTCTCTTTGGAGGAAAGAAAACCTGCTTTCTGTCCCCAGGATTGTTTCAGTATTATATTTAATGGTACAAATCATGTAAAATTCACCTCCCCCCAGATGAATGCTCTATTTGCTAGGCTACAGGGCAAGCTCTTCTTTTGGTCTGTGAATCCTGAATTCTTTTCTGAACCATGGCACAGCTTCAATAGGATGCCTGAGAAGTGTCCTCCTTCTGTCACCCTTTACCATATATCCTTTAACTTGGTGGTTAGGGCACTCTCCCAGGAAGTGAGAGATGTAGATTTGACTCCCTGATGTAGAGGATGCACTTGAAGCCAGATATGCCACATCCAGAGTGGGATAACTACTTAGTGCTCTAACTACTGAACTATTATATAAAACTGAAGGGGGGCAGTAAAGCATCACCACTTTCTATAAGAAAACAATAGCCAACAGTGCACTTAGTAGGGAGCCAGATCCTGCCCGTGGCACAACTCCAGCATCTAATTTTCTTCCCAGTGGCACAGGAATTTGGCAAGTGAAAATAATTTCAGCTGGCGCTTTGTGGGTTCAGATATTTGCAGACATAATTGATCCTCAGATAGATGTTTGTGTTTCTGATTGCAAAACTGAATGCAAAAAATGCAAGGCAGTGTCTGAAAATAAGGCCCCCAAATCCATTTGCAAAGTCAGCACCATAACTCACGTGAAATTATGCCAGTATACAATAGAGCATAACATTATCTTCAAAGCCATTATAGTCTATCAGGACAATAATGTTCATTTTAAAACTCCTTAAAATGTTTAGTATTTCCCAATTCAGGTCAGTCATCTGTGTTTGAAAAGGCAAATAATGGAGGATTCATTAGCTAATATTTTTACAGCACATTGGAGATGAAAAGTGCTGTTCAAGTGCAAATTATTATTATTAAGAAGGATTGTCTTGTCTTTTTTTCTTTTGATAGAAAGGAGAGTGAACCACAAAAAGCTACAGCAAAATATCTTGGGTAAAATTCTGGCCTTGCAAAAAGTCAATAGTCAAATTCTTTTTGACTTCAGTGGAGCCAGGATTTACCTCTTTAATTGAGAGAAAGTCTTGTGGTTAGAGTGAGGGACTGACTGATTTCTGTTCCCAGCCACTGACTGGGATAAACCACTTTTCCTTTGTGCTTTTCCATATGCCATATAATGGATAAATAGTACAAACTTATCTCACTGGGGTGTTCTAAGGCTTAATCAATTAATGCTTACGAAACATTTTGAGACCAGTTGATAGAAAAATGCTATATATATGCATGCTATTATTATACAAGCCTCAAAAGCAAATCAATCTGTTGTTAGCCTTATCTCATCCTGTTATAGCTACTTATCATGTTAAAAATACAACCCAATGCTTCAGAAACAACTGAAAAGTACTCAGATATTATGGCATATATTCAGGTTTTAGTATTTAAATCTCCTACTTTTTGTGATATTAGGCCATGTCTCCATACGCTCCCAATTCAGATATACTATTGATAGAAAGCCTAAATTAATCATATGATATTTGGAAAAGTAAATTATTAATATTGTCTCTGTTGTATTGTAAATTGTTGTACAACAGGCAGTTTACATATAGACTATAAGGTCCTGCTACATGTTACATATATTATGTAATTAACCATTTAATTGTGCAATAAATTTGGATTGACCAAATGTGCAAAGTAAGACCATCCACAAGTGCAAAGTAATTATCACATGATAAAAATGACTGTCCAGCTATAAAAAGAGCCAACTAGCTACAAAGTTAGTGCTTAAAAATGTGTAACAACTCTGTAGCTGGTTTCTATCCAGCTTTAATTTGAACATGACGCAGGGTCCTTAGAGAAGTAAATATCATTATGTATAAGCCATTGTTCTCTTTTATTCCTATAGCATCTATCATTGGTACTGGTGTTCATCCTGGCCAAATATTTTGGTTTTTGCTTTTGAAGAGAAAACAAGATAGTCTTGCCATTAAAGCAGCATTGGTCAAACTAAACTGGAATATGAGAGACGTGTAGTTTTCTGACTTTTTCTCTCGTCGGTCAAACTCACTACAGGTAAACGTCTTTGTGAAAATGTAGAGCTGTCCTGAGAATCATACATACCAGAAAGCATTAAAAATAATGTTGCACAAAGAAAGCATGGACACTAAGGCTGTGCAAAGCTTCATCCTTGATTCAATTTGGCAGAGATTCGGCCTGATTTGGTGGCTGAATCTCTGAATCCAAATCAAATCAGGAGACCCTTTAATCTCTTCAAATTGGAACCTTCTGAATTGATTTGGAGAGATTTGATGGTTTGGACATAGAAACAGCGTTAAATGTTTTTTCTACGTACCTCAAGGTACCAGGCAGCTCATGAATGCTGCGATGGTGGGGTGGATGAAGTGTCTCACAGGAACCTGGGAGGGTCTGGGCCCAGAACACTTGGCGGTGGGCCCGGAAGTGGACCAGAAATGGGTCTGCCGTGGAGCACATGGGGGACCCTCCCCCCGCTACCCAGCTCAGCAACTGGTGTCTCCTGGGTCTGGGGGGGACACCCGGGGTCCCTGCATGGCCAATCACTGAGC
>NW_017729022.1:165847509-165863294 GCF_001723915.1 Gavialis gangeticus | reverse complement strand
ACTGGTGTCTCCTGGGTCTGGGGGGGACACCCGGGGTCCCTGCATGACCAATCACTGAGCCAGGGAGATGCGGGGAGAGGTAGTCCCCCGCATGCTTGGAAGTGGATCTGGAAGTGGACCAGAAGTACTTCCAGTCCACTTCCGGGTCCGCCACCGAGCATGTACTCCTGTGCCACCCTGTACTCCTGTGCGATCCTCCATCTGCCCCAGCATTGTAACATTCATGAGCCATGCCTGGTACCTTGAGGTATGTAGAAAAAACATTTAAAGCTGTGTCTATGGCCAAATCACTGATTCTCTGAATCAGCATTGAATCTTCAGATTTGAATTTGGCCAAATCGAATCAGGACAGTGATCCGAATCAATGAATCAAATGACTGTCCCCCCGATTTGGGTTGAATCTGAATTAAATACTGCGTGTTTCACACACCCCTGCTGCACTGTAATATTGGGCTACTGGGCAGATAGTGTCTTGTGTAGACATGGCTAGTGAGAATATAATTTAAGCCTATGCATTAGCAGGTGGAAGAAGTAAACTTTTCCATAAGTAGGCTATCAAGCCTGAAGGATATTGCAGTGTTATCAAGAACTGGTTCAAGAATGTTATTTTTTTTTCCCCAGGGTTGACCTAGTTAAGACTGTTAGCACCAGGAGAAGAGTTGCCACCTGTCTCTTATTATAAAAGTGTTTACCAGTGTTATAATTAAATGACACCATTTTCCCATTTGTGTCTCACAAAGATGATACCAGAATCCTATAGTCTGATTCATATACCTGGGAATGTGATTTAATTTGCTCCATGTAAAGTGAAAAAAAATTGAATATGGGTTGTCAACCTAATCTCTAAATCTGCATGATGTAGTAGAATATTAATATTTTTATAGTACACATTATAAAAATCAATAATCCACTAGATGGAGCAGAGTGGAAGTGGAAAAGTAAATTGGAACCTGTTATGCCAAAAAACAAAATTGGCTTCTACATCCTAAATCTCAGAGGGAAGGGACAAAACAAAATAAGAATAATAACAGTATTTCTGTAATAACTTCTGTCCAAGAATCTGAACAAGCCTTCCATTAATGGATTAAAAGTCACCCTTTGAGTGATGATATGCCATTTTCATAGTTAAGAAACAGAAACAAGGAAGTTAATTGACCAGATGTCACACTGGCAATCTTTGAAAGAGCTGGGATTAAATCTAGATGGCTAGTTTTCTAATTTTCTTCTAGAATAGAGCAGGTGATTATGACAAAAATGTTTTGGGAACAGAAGTAACAGTAACAAAAAAATAATTTTACTGGGGTGGGGGGGGTTTCCAAAAAATAAGATACTAGGAAGCCAGTGGATAAAATGAGAAAATAGAGACATTCAGAAGAACCTATCTGAACTTCATAAATGTACCTGTAGCCATGATAACAAAGTATTGGTGCTAATATGGCTTGCCAGATTTTCTCCTTTGCAACATTTCTTTATTTCTTTTGTAGCAACAGGTTTCCTAATGTCAGGGTCAGATCACAAATTTTATTAGAGCGTTCTGGTTACAAAATAGTACCAACTGAAAAGAAGATACAAACTCCATTTGGTCTCCCAAGCCCCTGGGCTTTCCTGCACCTTTGAGTAATGGTGGGGAGGATGAAGGAAAAATTGTAGTAGAAGTGGAGATGGATCTAATTGTCAGGTGCTTAGTCAAGATGTCCATAGGGGATAGAATTTGTGAAATGCATGTACAGTGTCTTAAGAACCCAAGTTTTGTGTAGGCAATACCATATAATAAAAGTTTTCTTTTCTTGTGTGTTTGGTTGGTCAAGGAATTAGGAGCCCTTAGACATTTAAAACTGCTTGTATCAGGGACCCCTGACTCTGTACTGATTCTTTTTCTAAAGATGTGTGTTTAATTGTTCTACATCTGAGCAGAATCCTTTTCTAAATGATTAACCCTTGCTCAGTGTTCCTTTCAAGGTTTCTCAGCAGCTACAATGATAGGAGCCTTGTCAACACACAGGTTGGTAGAGATTACTCCTAAGGCTATAACAGTATTATTGAAAAAGTTTCTAAAATATCCTTTCAAGTTCAGCTCAGGCCCAACTCTGCATCTTTTTCCTGTTTGTTTGTGGGTCCTCTATGAAAAGAGGCAGGTACTTATACAAAAAGGTGGTCATTTTCCTTATTGCTGCCATCAAACAAAGTTCTTAGTAATGTCAGGGGTATATATGGGATTTTACAAACACAAATTCACATAGATTGACTTTCTCAAGGAACTAACTGACAAATGTGGACTTTTGAGAAACAAAAATATATCTCTGCTTGGATAGCTACAGATAGGTATTACACTTAACATGCATTAAGCGCACAGAAAGTGTTTTAAAGCTGTAACAAAACAGAAGTTCACAGCACTTGAAGCACTCCTGCCTGTGCAGCCTGTGCAGCCAGTTGTGGGGGTCAGGAAACAGAGTCTTTCTGCCATGCAGATCCCCTTCCCCAAGATTGTCGGCTGGGGTCTTGGTGGGGGATAATCTGTGACCACATAGCAGAGAGGCTCCATTTCCCCCTGACCCCAGTTGCCCGTGAAGTGAAAAGCCAGGTTGGGGAGCCCTGTGCTGCAGCTTCTGGCCACTGTTGTCAGGAGGTTTGGGAATGGGGGAGGTGCAAGGGCTTCCCAACATCTTGCTGGCTGGGGTCTCAGAGGTGAAGGGGCAGGCTGGGTCTCCATGGCAGTGGGGCTTCCTTCCCCAGCCCCAGTTCCCTGCATGGCAAAAAGCCAGGTTGGGCATCCCCAGGTTGTGTTGCAGCTCCTGGCTGTGACTGTCAAGAGGCTGGGGCAGGAAGGAACTCCCTTGCCATGTGGACCTGGTTCAGCCCCCCTGAGATCCCAGCCAGCAAGCTGTGGGGGGACCCTTGCAGCAGGGAGGCTCCCTTTCTCTCCGCCAGCCTCTGCTGACAGTCATCAGCTGGCATGGGGGTGGGACCAGGGAGAGGGGCTGCTCCGGCAGCCTACTAGGAGGTATGCAGGAGCACCCTCCACCTGCTGGTCTTGGCTAGTGCAGGCAGGCACTAAGTCCCCCCCAAGCGGTGAATGTCCATTTGGTTCATTTTTGCTCTAACTTATAATACTTTAAGTAAAGTGTGATCATTAGAGCACTTCTTCCAGGGGCTTTTTGAATGTCTGTATTTAGCCTAAGTAAGCCTTCGAACCCAGGTCTCTAGAGATGGAAGCCTAAGGCACTAACCTACTGCAGTATCTCACCCACTGTTTTGTAGTTAATAAAATGTTTTAGATAGATTCAGGTGAACTTTATTTGTTTAATATCGATTGCTTTGCCTTCTTTGAAATGAGAAATGTAAGAACTTTGACAGATGAAATGAATAGTTGTCTAGCTTCACCACAGCTTCTGTGAGTATTTCTGTTTCAACTGCTGAAATGCTATTTTGTACGTTCTTGTAGAAGTAGTCTTCAAATTAAAATATGTATCCATATGGTTCTTAGAGAAGAGATAAGAAGGTGGTGTTTTCTTTTTCTTTGGTGTGGAAATTAACTATTGTCATAGTAGTGGTTCTGTATTGCATGAATAGCCTTTCTTATATTGATACTCACTAGTTCCTTCCCTCTCACAGCAGCTCTAAAAACAACATCATTTTCTGTAAGTTTTATTGTAAGAAAAAATTAGGAAGATGAAAGTTTGCGTAATAATTTTAGAGCTTAGAGGTTGGTTGCATATTTAATTAAAAGCTGCATATTACATATGCAATCAATATCCATTTTCTCTGAAAAATCAATTTCAGTCACAGTGATTGATAAACATCAGCATTTTCTATCAATGAAAGTTTCTTCAGGTTTCGTTTGCATGAACTGATGCACCCATGTGAATCCTAGACATACAACAAAAAAACTGACAATTTCTGCTTATTGATAATCCCGTAGTGAACTACCCTGAGGTCTTGAACACATTCCATTATGTGAAAATGCATTCTGCTTACTTGTTGTTTTCCCTTTGCAAGGAGGGGAGAAGTTTTATATGAAATTCTAGTTTCAACTGTTTAAAATATTAATGCTATTTACCATTTTAAACTCTTGGACGACATTGCTCTGCACTGTTAAAGAGCTGCTGCATTTCTCCCCAAAGTGATTACCTTTCAGTGATGGATGGTTCATATTTAAGTTAGTTTGTAAAGTACTTTGGGATCTTTCTGGTACTAGAAAAATGTTAGGTAAGGTATTACCATTAATAGGAATGTACTCATCTTCTGTGAGAAATTTAACTTCCTTGCATTATTATATGTCCCATGTTTTTGTTATCCTACACAGCTCATGTATTAGTCTTGTCCATCAACAGAATACTTCTTTGCATTTCCACCAAGATTTTGGTGCATATTTCATTAAAAACTGCATATTACATGTAGAATGAAGATCTAATTTCTCTGGAAAAATAGACATAATGATAAACAGCATTTTCTATTATTGAAAAATTCTTCATTCAGGATTTGGTAAAGAGGCTTGTTTGTACTGAGAGAAAACCACACAGGACCTAGAGAATATTTTCCAGAGTGCGATAGCACAATATCCAGCTAGTCACTTGCATGTTTTTAGTTTAAATGTGTTTTTTTATGGAGAATGAGAATTTTACCTGTAATCTTCTGTGTGATGAAGGCACAAATGGTATTGTCACCATTAGACTTTGAGAGGAGCAAATGAATTTCACTGAATGAAGTTATGTCTTGTCTGCAGTTTGCAGAACAAAGTTGAGGACTTAGCTATAACCAGTGAAAGTTGGTGGGCACAGCTGTACCACAAGTTTACGAGGTGCATCTGTATTTAAGGGGGACAGGCAACCTGGGATCACACAGCTCTCATGATGTTCAGTAGCATATTTCCTTTGTAGTGCTAGGAGTTGCATTACAAATATGGCAAAGGCTGATGCTCTTTCAGTCTGCTGTCTTTCCCATGTTTGCTACTACATAAAAATATCTTCCTGTTTTTATTGGGCAAGATGAGGGAGGCTGATTCCAATTTCTGCACAAGGTACCAGGAATGCCCATTGTAACAACAAGCCAGCAGCTTCTGTGCTGAAGTGTCCACTAATAAAATAATGGGAGCTCCAAAGCTTTAGCTGTCATAATCACTCATGATCTTGTTCGGGATGAGCTAGACAGAATGCTTCCTGAGACTTGCTGTTAAATTCTCAGGGTTGCTTCCATTATAACTTATGTTAACCCCCAAGTTGTGAGTTTGTTTAACACAAGCCCCGTTTCACCTGACTGATAATAAGAAGGAGAGAGATTAGAAATTTAGGAGATATATTGATAGAATTTGCTATTACCATATTGTATCGTACACAACATGCCCCCTGAATAAGATGCCTTGCTTTTGAAAAGCAGAATGAAGAAAAAATGATCACTCCTGGAAAATGAAGTGTTTTCTCAGGCAAAACACAGGCAGCTGCAGTAGCAAAGGTGGGGGTGGGGAACAAAACATTGTGGCTTCTTTATTAACCTCTTAGCTGCTCGATAAGCCAAACTGCCCAATCCCTCTTCTCAAGCAGAGCTGGGTGGGCAGCAAGCAGCCCCTGACAGGTCAGCTGTGGGCCTGATACTAGCCATCAGGACTTGTGTGGTCAGCTAAGGGTTTGCACAGCTGATACATTAGGAGCCTGTGCCCCTACACCCAGGGCTCAGCTCTGTTTTAGAAAACAGCTCTGCAGCATGAGCTGCTGCCAAGGGAAAAAAAGTGTCCCCAACCAGCAACTAAGGAGCCCCGCATGTTCGCTATTCTGCCCGCTGTGCAAAAAGTACAGCATTACTTTCTCCTTCCCCATCTGGCAGCACCTTAAACTGCTATTACTGTATTTCCTAGTGTAAATACCTCCCCCACCCAATTTTCACCAGCTGATTTTTAGAAAACCCGTGTGTGTTGTATGTTAGAAAATGTAGCATTCTTCCACAAAAACCATAAAGCATAGCTTGTGAGGTTTTTTTTTTTGGTGGGCAGGGGCTGGTGGGAAGTGCACCATCACATACTCATTCTTGCATTGTTGTTTTCTGTATGTACATACAAGGACTTGATGTCTTATAATGTGCTTCATGCTTTCAAATTGACAAGATTAAAGCCGGTCCCTGTCCTGAGGTGCTTAGTTTCATAAAGGTAGACATACACATGACATAGGAACTGGTGAATAAGGAAAAGGATGCAGAAGATTATGAAACTAACTTGTAGAAGTAGGTCTTAAATAAAAAGAAGATGCTTGGAAAACTGTTTTAGGAAGAATCTTACATAAAAAAGTACTAAAAAAGTACACATTGCAGTGGAACAAGAAAAAACTTGATGCTTCCATTTCAGACTTGTAGTTATTCACAAATAATAAAAGATTCAGTGAAGAAGAGCCAAATGTACTTGGCTTTGGCAAGCACATATTGTCAAGTAGGTGTTTATACAAGATTGAGGAGCCTCTAGTTAGAAAACTATCTTGTAGCATTAAGGAAATCATAAAAGTCATTTAAAGAAACATCTTTTCCAAAGAGGAATAAAAGGTGAAAATTTGACAGCTGAGATGCTACATTTCATTGTATACAAGCATGTCAGTTCCCTCTGCACTGTTGTTCAATTTATATTAATAAAAAAAAGGGTTCATTTCAGATTATGCTAAATTTTAGCTTCACATTAAATGCAAGCTCAGTTTTACTATACAACACATATTATATGATGGGTTAATAGCAAGAGCGCTACAGTATGTCATCTTTTTTTTATTATTATTATTATACCCTGACTTGGCCATCAAACTTTAATGGCTATTGTCTCTTGTACAACAATAACCACATACATGAATTATTTTGTGGTACAGTACTTTTTGTACATTAATTTCTGCATCATGTTTCTAACAATGTGGATTTTAATATTAAAATCTCTCTAGTAATATATTCATGCTGTTAACCATCAGTATTGATATTACATGGAAATTCAACCACGGATTAGGCCTGATCTAATACCCATTGAAGTCAATGAAAAGACTCTCTATGACTTCAGTGGGTAATGGGTCAAACCCAGTAGGAACAAGTGTATTCACATTTTATTCACTGAAAATAAAAGGTTTGTTTGGGTTGTTGTTGTTGTGTTTTAATATAACATGGTAGTATTCTCACAGGGAGTAGTAACCTCATTGTTGCCCAGACCTTAAACTAATGAAAATGAAGAATGTTTCTGTTTGACTTAGGTGAGGAGGAGTGAGTAGGTCTTGTGCTACTGCAAAAGAACCAGAAAATGAATGTGGTGTGTTTATCTTCATTCTGCAATCAGAATGAGGAGCACATATTAAACAACAGAATTGCAAAAAAAAAAAAATGAAAAAAATCATTTATTAAATTCTTTCACTATAAATAAGACATAAGCTGAGATTTTTATATATTTATCTCAGAGATGTATGGGGTGAAATCCTGGTGCCACTGAAGTCAAAGGCAAAACTGCCTCGTTTTCTAACATGACATTATCTCTTTAAGTGAAAAGTTTCCTCTTTTCTTCCTCTTCCAGTGTTTGAAGTTAGATCTTCATCTTTCCCAGCAGAAGTTAGGAAACTGGTGTTCTATCCTCTTCTGAAATATTTCTGCTGGTGTATGTGAAAGACTGGGTATGCCACTGTATATGACAGGCATTCTTACAAGGTCTTAGACGTATTTTTCATAGCACAAACACTTCACTGTATGTTATCCATTCAGCTGAAACCCAAATGACTTGTACAAGCAAGGCACTCATAAACTGTTGCTAAAAACAATTTCACTTCAAGACCGTTGGGCTCTTTACAGTCTAATTTTGGCCATATATGAGGGTTACTTAAATACAGAGATAACATTAATCTTTCAGTAGCAACAAGTGTTAGCTGTGGTTAAGACCAGGAGCTTAGCATTCCTGTAATCAAAATGTTGTTGCTTGACATGAGTAATACAGTATGTGATCATCTATGAACATTAAATCTAACCTGGATTTGGTTCAGCTCTGCAATATGATACCATGTTGACCCTTGGTTCTTAAAGATATGGGGCAGCAGTTAACGAGTACCTCATTTAACAGACTGTGGGTTGTATGATGCCAGCCAGCACCCTCATGAGCTTGCAAAAGCAAGTGTTTCTATTTTTATAGACATTAGGCATTTGGATAAGTTTTTTTAAAAACAATATAAGTGCCTTGGTTTAGTGTTACAAATCATGAAACATTTTGTTTATGCATTATAAATAGGGATATCTATTTATAAATCAAAGGCACTATGTTCTCACTGTATTCCTAGGAGGCCTTAGGTTGTGTTAACATTACCCACACACATGTACTTCCATTTTGTTGCCTAGGAAGCTAAATAGAAATATATGACTCTTAGCTGGCCTCATTAATGAGACAATGGGACACTGTTAGGGTGCAGAATCTGAAGGAGTCATTGAAGTGACATAATAAACAGGCAAAAGAAGCAGACTGGACACATTTTATGTTATGAAGAAATGTTATTCATTGGAAGCAGTACAACAGTTTTATTTAGGGAGAAAAAAGCAAGCCCTGGGGTGGCAGAGGGCTCCTAAGGGGTGGAGCACTGTTTATCTCTATCCCAGAGAGTCTTTGGGGGGCAATTTATTCTCATCTTGGAGGAAGAGGAAAGATTTTAAAGTTAATAATGTTTCTTCCACCTCACTCTCCCCTCCTATCATGCTTACAGTCAAAGGTGAAAGCTTGCCCTACATCCCTTGTGACTAGTATAGAATCTACATCAGAAGCAGGCAGAGGAGGGGAGGAAAAGAGAGGGAGTGAGATCAGCTCTGTGGTTTGTGGCAGCCTATAAAACCAGAAAAGCCTTTACAAAAACAGGAGCCAGACAAAACTCATAAAATGCTAGTAATCTGTTCCAAACATGGGCCACTTGGCAATCTGGAGCTATGGCTGTTTGTCATCACAATAGGATGTCTTGCTGCAAATGAACAAATGATTTCTAATACATTTTGATAGGCAAATCATAGCACTTTATAATGAGTATTATTCATTCAGTTTTGCCCAGATTCTGTTCCACTGATTAGGCACATAAGTGGAGTTAGATGCCAAAGGGTGATTCCATTTCACTCCTGCTCAAGACCTTGAAAGCCCGTTAATACAAAAGATGGTATGTCCTCCTCACAATTTTTTTTTGTGACTTGGTCTTACGGGGTAGATGATGATGTATTACAAAGTAGATGCATTCATGGATTTTTTAGGGACTTGGAGAGGAAAGAGAATTGCACTTAGGTGCCTAAGTCCACTTAGATGCCTAATGGATCTAATAGAATGTGGCCCTTAGTGCGTAGTGTTTTGAAAGACAAAATGGCAAGTCACTGTCCTAATGTTTCTGCAGTGTAAAATGATGATAACCCAAATGAAAATAAGAATTAAATGGAATCAGTTTTTGAGAGCGCCTAACCCTTTAAGATGTGCAGAGGAGTCGTTTGTGATGGTAAAAATGTCTTGATTCACCTATACACTCCATTGTTAACTGTAAGAATGTATCATAATCAGCAGTATTTTTTCATAATTAATTAGTTAACAGCACAAAGTACAATGTAGTAGACACCAAAGCTGCTATTACATTATTCCTTTATGGGGTTAGTGTCAAGCATATTATATAGGTTACCCAGTATATCTCTCGGCATGATATATTGTATACTGCCATAACAGAGGGTTGTCCTATTGCAAAGCACAGCTGTAGCCATCAGCAACTGCAGACACCTCTGATGCACTCCTGACATAATAGGCCCGATGACCCTAAGGCCTTGCAGCACTCTTGTTAGGGTGAAGTACCATTTTGCTGGCTACATAAACTGTATACATGACCCTTCCTGACTTGTCAGACAGCTGCAGAGACCCTGCCTTTAATAGGCAAGGTTACAAGGGTAGAGTGTGGCTCATGGGCTGAGTTTTCCTTTTTATAAATGGGTAACAATAGGGTGTTGACAGGCCTTGAAGCCTAGACAGGCTCTAAGGGTCATCAAGATAAGGATGGATTAGTGTATATAGTTTGCCAAATATGGGGCAAGCCTTTAGCTGGCCTTTTCTGCACTTGGTTGATTTTCTACCAAGCCACATGAATTGCACCTGTAAAATGCATTGCTGCAGGCATGTTTATTGAGCAAATTTGATAATTATGGACTGTTAAAGGTTGGAAGAGATGACTGTAGGTTAAATCTCAAGATGCAGCCACACTTTTATTTTCCATAATGTCTGAAGACATTTGTAATACACGTAGAGTGTATTGCATGTTAAATCCAAGAATTCTTAATGGAGTGTGTACAGATATTGTATTTCCAGGTACAATATCTGTCCCCACAAAAATTTCACATGGGAGATTTTATATACATTTTAATTTCTTGTAAATATAGCTATATCTAACTTACTTCCCTAAAGGGTATTGTTATCCAGCACAGAGATCAGTGGTCAAGGGAAAGCATAAAGAGCCTCTAGATGAGAACTTTCATGGCTTTGAGGAAGATAGCTAAACTGCCCACCCTAAAATGTTAAGAGAACAATAAATACTATAAATTCTTGGCAGACATAGAAGAAATCTTGTTAACCCCAGAGCTTCTGATGTTGAATATTGTCTGAAACCTATTAGCATTAGAAAGTTCTGAACCCAAGTATTTCACCCTCATAAAAATAATAAATATGTTTGGGTTTGTATTTGAATTCTTCTAAGTATTTTTCAAATCAGATTTTCTTTGGAGGTATGGGAGCATGTTGTTAATTTGCCTTGTGAGCAATTTGGGGCAGAGTTCAAAACTTTAATTTCTGAGCAGCACCATGCCCATGTATGGTACTACCTACAAATGTTTAAAAATAAACCAGCTGTGGTCCTTGTCCCTCCTATGTTTGTTGCAAGGGTTCTGTTCATTAGTGTGACAAGTTCTTTAAAGTAAGATGCTGCATTCTGTATATTGTTTCTGCTTCACTACCTTAGTAAGCTCACCCATTAAACAGAAAAGACACTGTAAATAAATTTTTGTGAGTTGTTTAAGGATTCAACAAAGAGACATTATAATTGACTTTTTAGTTCATTTTTAGAACAAACTCTTTCAAGGCTCTTTTTCTCTACAGGAACACTTTCCACTGCATTGGAAGTGACAAGACTGTATGCATTACTTTATTTTGATACTGACATTTAAACAATAAAATAAAGCCATTTAAAACAAATAGTGGTGCTTTAAGTGTCTGAGCTGTCAAGATATCAAATTATATAACTTGGAAAAAATCAGAATTCATTGTTAATAGTATGCACTTAACACAAAGGGTCGCTGGAGTACTAACCAGATATATATTCAGCTACCATGTTGAAGCTAACAGGCTATATTCCTTTAGATAGAATTGACTATATTCACTTAAATGGACTTGACTCTAGTACAATCACTGTATTCAAATGTCAAAAAAAAGAGAAAGAGGATGTCACGTAGGGTCACAAATTATGTTGGATTTTGACAGATTGTAGCCTTGCTTTACAAGTGCAGTAACATCTCATTTGTCACCGTTTGATCTGTAAGTGCGGGAATGAGAGCGGAAGGCCCTCCATCTCCACCGCAATTTAATCGCTCTGAGGCCGACAGTGGCGGCTAAAGCCACCTGCCCATGCACTGTACTGCTGATCTGTTTTAATTTAATCGTCCGTCAGCTGGGATGAAAGCATAAATCGTCTTCCTTTGATCTGCAAACGGTGTGTTTTTTGTAAAGCAGGGTGCAGAATCAGAGAGACAGTTTTCACATTTAGTGCAACATAGACAACATGGGGTTGAAAAGCCTTGTAAGTGATATTTTATTGTAGTAGTAATGCTGGGAGTTGCTCTTTCTATAAATGGGTATGAAACAGTGTAGGGTAGGGTTTAAAAATGTTTTTTTTAAAAACCTAGTCAGAACTTAAGGAAGATATTGATTAATTGTTCATGTTGAAACAACCAAGCACCAACTCTAAACCTAAGTACAAAAAGTAAAAAGTCTGAGGCTGACTTGATTCAGTCTTTGCAGATTAATTTAAAATGCATACGTTGAACCAAAAGGCAAATGAACTGACATTCACTTTTGATTGTGGGAATGCAGCCACATGCCTGCAGTGGCCGAGACCAGAAGCTGGGGGGCACTACAGCACCCCTTCCTGTTCTGTAGGAGCAGACAGCTTGGGCCAAGGATAGCCTGCCCACCCTGCAAGGGGGTGGGGGAGGCTGTGGTGGAGGTGCAAAAGCATGCTGGGATGCTGGGGGACTGAGAGTTAACTTGAATCTGGAGGGGATCTGGAAAATAAGTTCAATAAAATGATTTAACCTAAATCAGTTAAGTCTGACACTACGTCCATCCAGGTTTATCTTAAACTGGTTTTGGCTATTTTGAAAGCAGTTTATGTGCACTGCACTTCTGTTGTGTTACAGTTTTGAACTAGTTTCTGATCACTTATACTGGTTTATGTGTAATTTGTGTCCCTAGCTTAAGTCACTTAAACACTTTCTATAGCACGTAGATGTCTCGCTGGGTGTTTACTGAGTGGGAGTAAAAATAAAAAAGGTTTTCAGAAAAATCAGATTAATTTGAACAGACATATTGTTTGGTAATATCTGGCAACATATCTAGTTGCATTGTTTGGACTCCATTTCCATACATAAGATAACAACCTTCTCTCCGTGTATTCTTTGTGGCCAGGACTAGGGGCAATGGATTTGAGCTGCAGCAGGCAAAATTTAGGTTGGAGATTAGGAAGAACTTTCTGACATAGGGTGGTCAAGCATTGGACCAGGCTAACTAGAAAGGTTGTCAAATGTCCATCCCTCGAAATTTTCAAGAGCAGGTTAAACAAGCACCTGGCTATGTGGTTTAGTCAAGGTTGATTGGGGGCTGAACTAACTTGTCCACAAGTTAGTGAGAGAGGGGCCTAGTGAGGTCCCTCCTGGCCCTACTTTCCTATAAGTCTATGAATGTAGAGAGTGCTGTGGTAACATCTGTGCTGCAGTACTGAAAATTCTTAGTTGAAACACTGCTGATGGAGCATGGTGTAATGGCTGCTCAGTTGTACATGATAGAATTTGCTTTGGTTTTTTTCTCTAAAAATTGCATTCAAAGGTAACCACATTTAAAGCACATTATTTAGTTTACGAAATCAAATACTTGAAAATTGGAAAATGCAAAATTAAGTTGTTTGTGCAACCTTAATGTTTCCCTTTTTGCTTAGCTATTATCTTAAAGCCTTTGATTATATGATTAAATGCTGTTTTTTCCTACAGGTCCTTATTCAGTCCACAGGATGGACACACAAGGTGGCAAAATTTTGGCTGTCTTGACAACCATAAATCTAGTATTTCCCACCATAGGTAGGAGTGCTTGATTTTGCAAAGTAAACATTTTTTTCATAACTAATGACTTTTAATATATACGTTTTTGTACATAGGAATATAGGACATGCTGTATAGACACATGACAAATATATTCTACACACTATAGAGTGTAAGTGATGGCTTAGGCCTTCTATGACAGTTATCTTCAGTTCTTGGTAGATTGATAACTCACAAATGGTAATAAATGTCATGGCCATTTTATACTAAGCCATTGTCTGTTAAATCCTAGAAAAGATGTATTTAAATAATAGGAAAACTGTAAGATACTAAATGTGTTTGCCTAGCAACATTCAATCTTTAATAATATTATTTTATAAACTTACACCTCTTTTTATCTAAATATAAGGAGTTGTGGCCCAATTCTGCTCTCAGTTATACTGCTGTATATCTGGAATTACTCCACTAAAGTTGTAACTGAGCAGAGAAGCTGGTCATTTGACTTTAATTGCTGGAGAACATAGATATAAAAAAGGCATATACTGATCCTACTGCAGTCAGTGGCAAAACTGTCATTGTTTTGAGTGAGTGCAGTCTGAGTCTCCCAATGATAAGCTATAGTGTCCTAAAAGGTATTTTCAGCAACTGTGATTGTATGATTTCAGTTTTATGAAAAATATTGGTGTAATTCACTGTGAGTGTCCAATGATGTACTTCTCACACACCCAAACCTCATTCTGTATTGTTTTCCCTTCCATACAAATTGAAAATATTTAAGTGTGTTTAATTGGAGTTTTGAACTCAATTACATGGAAGCCAGGTAAGTCCAAATGCAAACCTGGTCCTGTAATTTATACAGTCCCCCCTTACAACTCCAGAGATAAGTTACATGTTCCTGATAATATTCTTTTATCTGCATATACTGAGTAGTAAAATGAACGTGAAGAGGGTGGACACAAGCCATGATGCCTTTGTACAAACTATGGTAACACAGCTGGCCCTTAGGATGCAACCATTCTGAAGCATTGATGGTTCATCAGCGGCTCCCATAAGTACAAAACCTATTAGTATGCACTGTATTTGTGATGTTTAGATTATTTTTGCCAGTGTGCAATACCTTGCATTCATTCACACTATCCATTCTCATGTGTCAATGTCACTTTGGGCTGCAGTCACCAGAAATTACTGTCTCAATTGCAAATAACAGCAACTGGATATAGAAGAATATGGCCATGCTGCCTTGTGAGAATGCAGGGCCTTGTATGCTCCATGTGCATTTTGTAAATTGGTGTATATGATGTGGCATGACTCATAGGTGCCAAGTTTGTTTTTTGCTGATGGGTGCTTGCAGATGTAATTCCTCCCCCCCCACCCCCACCAAAAATGACATTTCACTTTTACCATGGCAAATTCCTATGCTGAGCCCCATGCATGACCAGAAAAGGCAACGTGTTACTTCTTCTCAGCACTGCAGCATCTATAAAGATTGGGTGCTTTAGTGCGGCTTTTTTGGTGCTTTTATCTAATAGTTGACTGAATCAGCTTTAGCTAAAAGGTCTAAAAGCCCAGCTGAAGTGCCTGATCTTTACAGACACTGCAGAGCTGAGCTGAAGTCACACATTGCTTCACTGGTAAACCGCTTTTTCAGGTTTTGTTTTAACATCTGCAAGCATGGCCCCATGGGTGCTGAGCATCCGCTAATTTTTTTTTGTGGGTGCTTGAACCCAAAAGCACCCACAGAATTGGTGCCTATGGCATGGCTTATTCTTCCCCTCTATATTCATACTTTGATGTACACAGAGATGAAATGGCTGTAGCTATATATTCAACTGTTCATACATGACTATATAATATATATGCAGTTGGAGCTCCAAGTGGCCAGCATTACAGAGAGTTGTTCTTTAGCCATAAAATTGCCATTATCTAGTGTATTATGCCATTTTAAATATTTGGTATGTCCCTCCCTTCCCCCTTCTCTTCACCCCTTTTGCTTCTCATAGAATATTCTAAATTATGCCTTCCAATATTAAATATTTACCAGAAATATATAGACCATAGCAATTAGAAATTTATTAGAGGTGCAAATAATTCTTCATGAGAAATATTTTCAGAGCATCTTCAGTTAAGACAAAAGCAATAAAGCAATATTATTTAAGTTGATAAAAGATGCAAACACAGCTTCATTGGATTTCCAGATTCAAATTAAAAGAATAAATATTTCATCAGTGATACTAATTAAAGATTGGTCAAAGATTTGTCTGTGTCTTGTAAGGCAAATACTAATCACACCTGATTAGGAGAAGTAACATTTATTGGTACTGGCCACTTCTTGAAAAAAACTGATTAATATGAAGGCTACCTTGTCAGAAAATAGCTATTTTATTATGTCCTAATTTTTATATCATGATATCCAAGAATTCCAACTGTTGATTTCCAGGACAACCCAATAGAAATCCAGTTTTAAAAACCACTACTTGGGTTCAGAAGCAAAC
>NW_017729022.1:165823457-165842509 GCF_001723915.1 Gavialis gangeticus | reverse complement strand
CTTCTTGAAAAAAACTGATTAATATGAAGGCTACCTTGTCAGAAAATAGCTATTTTATTATGTCCTAATTTTTATATCATGATATCCAAGAATTCCAACTGTTGATTTCCAGGACAACCCAATAGAAATCCAGTTTTAAAAACCACTACTTGGGTTCAGAAGCAAACTTTTTAGCCTAGGTAAACTTTTACCTACTGATTTTTCTAAAGAACCTCCTTGTGAAAAAGAGGCATATGGTGCAGCATGTTGAGGGACTGGATAACAGGCAAACGGTAAGCATATCCTAATGACTTAACTATTACAACACCCAGGAAAAATAGGGCTAAGAAACATATTTTTCTAGGATTATGCAGTAATATAATAGATACATGGTATTTGCCTCATTGGATCAGGTAGTTAATTAGAATTCTAATATCAGAGACTGAGACCTGATTTTTTTTTAGTGAGAGCATATGTCAACAAAAGTGAGGCTAATGGTTGTATGGATATGGACATGCATGGTGAGTGGTGAAAAATCCTTCCTTTTTGTTTTTTAATTCTCACAATGTTAAAAAAATAATAAGGCATGATCCTGTAATTATTTTTCTTTTAAAATACTAAAAGATTTCACCTATTGAATCTTAATTCAGTCCTAATCCTTTTTGGCTAGAACCGGTCTAATGCTGCCAGGCTACCTGTATGCTGATAACATTTGTTTTAATTACTTGGAAAGTTGAATATCCACCACCCAGCAACATCTACCACATCATCGATCTGAAGTAAAAAGAAAGGAGAAATTACTTCTCCCTTTTTCATTCTGTAGATAACTGGCGTCACAAAATGAAGCTGGTAGGTAGTAAGATTAAAACTAACAAAAGGAAGTTTCTTTTCACACAGGGGGTAATTAAAATGTGGAACTCATTGCTACCAGATGTTGTGGAAACTGACAGTTTAGCCAGATCCAAAAAGACATGGAACAAATTCTTGGAGGAAAAGGGCATCAGTAGCTACTGAGCATGGGATTTAAGAATACAGCCTCTGAATCAGAACTTCCTAGACCTTAAATGCTGGAGGCTGCATGAGAGAGAGGAACAGTAGAAACCATCTTGGTCATACCCAGTACTGTCTCCCTTTCAGCATCAGCTCTGTCCCACTGATGGGACACAGGATCCTGGGCAAGATGGACCTATGATCTGGCACAGTAAATGCCAATTATGTTCTAGAGGGGCATCTGCAGATTTGGAAAATGGTAGAGATGGGATGCTCAGGCCAGACAGACATGAATCGTTCTTTTACCTGTCCTGCTATAGAAAGAAAGTCTTCCTTGTCCCCAAAGAGCAATTTGAAAAAAGGTTTCATAAAAAGAAACTTGTAAAAAAAAATTATGACCTTTGTATAGACTGCCACATTTTGAGTATTTCCTGAATGGAAATGGAAAAAAAATATGTGCTGGGGAAAAGTCAGCATGGGTTTTGTAAAGGGAAATCCTGCCTCACCAGGCTGATGGAGTTCTTTCAGGTCCTTAACAAGCATGTGGACAAGATGGACATAATATATGTTAAAAAGCTTTCAGAAAGGTCCTTCACCAAAGACTTAAAAAAAACTGGGCTATTACAGGATTGGAGAGAAGGGTATTTTGTGAATTAAGAGCTGATTAAAATATAGGAAGCAAAATGGTCATTTTTTTCAGGGTGGAGGGAGGTGAAAATTGGGGTTCCTCAGGGATCTGTGCTGGGCCCAGTTTTGTTCAACCTTTTCACTTATGACCTGGAAATGGGAGTGCATGGTAAGATCTCCAAGGGCCCTGCTGCATGGGACACTTAGCACATGTTTTGTTTCAGTCATAGTAAATGTTACTGCGAGTTAGAACTTGTTCTGAGCAGGCATGTAGTAATGCTTACTACAACCTGGACAGGACTGGGGCTAGCTGTGTGATCAACAGACAGATGTTTGTCAGTCCCAGGTCTGTGCTGGTGTTTTGAACTAGCTCTCTTGGGGTCCCAGGACTGGGACTGACAAACGGCTGTTGGTTCCTGTCCTGGCACCACACTGGAGCCAGTGAGGACCAGTCTTCTTATCTCTGTGGAGCAGTTCCACAGTTGCTTAACACAGGTTATCTAATACCATCCAAAGATACTCGTTCTGTGAAAAATACTAACCTTACTGTCATATGATAGCACTTAGTATGTTTTACTCCTTGAACATGCAGATGCTGTCATGTTAAATACAGTTAACATGTCTTAAGGGCAACATGCCACAAGACCCTGAGTTTGCAGATGATATTAAATTATTCCAGGTTGTCAAATCCCAAGCTGATGGAGAGGAGCTGCAGAAAGCTCTCAACAAACTAAGTGTGTAGGCGAAAAATGGCAGATGAACTTCAGTATCAACAAGTGCAAAGTAATGTATGTGGGGGAAAATAACCTCAATTATATGTATGCAGTGCTGGGTTCTTAACCAGCTGTTATGCCTCAGGAAAGAGACCTTGGACGCATTGTGGATTCTCTGAAAATGACAGCTCAATGTTCAGTGGTGACCAAAGACTCTACTGAAAATGTCGGTCATCTTTAGAAGAGAATTGAAAACAAAGTAGAATACATAATCAGGCCACTGTACAAATCCAAAGTGCACCTGCATCTTGAATACTGTGTGCAGTTCTGGTCTATGCATCTCAGAAAGAATTAGAATTAGAAAAGGTATAGAGAAAGGCAACCAAGATGATCAGGGGAATGAAGCTGCTGCTCTACCAGAAAAGACTAAAAAAACTAGGGGTCTTCATTATGGAAAGGAGAAGACTGAGGAGGGATATGATAGAGATCTATAAAAACATGCAGAGTCTGGACAGAGTGAATAGGGGATTGTTATTCAACAAATCCCAGAATACTAGAACTAGGGGACATCCACTGAAATTAGCCAGGGACAAGTTTAAAGCTAAAAAGAGAAGGTTATACAGCCTGTAGTTAATGTTGTAGAGGCAGATAGGGTAGCCAGGCTCAAAAAGGGGCAAAACAAGTGCTGTTCAACCTTTTTGTTTGGAGGGCTGGATGGGTAGTGCCTGGTCCCTCTGTAGGTCAGATCCAGCTGGTGGACCCAATTCAGCACCTGGGATGGATGCAGCAGGGCTCCATCCAGCTGTGCAGAGGAAGGCAGGGGGCAGCCCAGTCCTGATCCAGCTGTGCAGAGAAGAGGGCTTGGCCTGGCCCCAACCTGGCCTTCAAGGAAGGAGGGGGCATAACCTACCTCTGATCTAGCTACACAGCAGGAGGGATCATGGCCCAACCCCACAGGAGGAAGGGGGCATGGCCCATCCCAATATGATGGGGCAGAGGGGAAGGGGGTCTGGCTCTGCCCCAAACTAGTTGCATAGGGGAGGGGGCTTAGCCCGGCCCTGATGGAGGAAGGGAGGGTGGCCTGCCTCAACCTGGCTGGGTAGAGGGAAGGGGAAGTGGTGTGGTCCCTCAGAGGGGGCCAAAGGGGCATAGCTTGGCCCCTAACCAGCTGTGCAGGGGGAGGAGGAATGGTCCAGCCCCACAGGGAGAAAGGGGTGCAGCCCAGTCCCACCCTGGCCATATAGAGGGAAGGGGCTAGAACCCAGCCCTGATCATGTCATGTGGGGGTCATGGCCTAGCTCTTACCTGCTGTGCTGGGCTTGGGATTTTGGCAGCAGGGAGGGGTGGCAGTATGAACTACTGATTCTCGGCTGCCAAATTTTCCAACCTGTGGGGAGCCCCACAGACCAGATGCCAAGGCTCCGTGGGCCACATTTAGTCCATGGACTCAAGGTTGAGCACCCTTGGACTAGGCAAATTCATAGATGACAAATCCCTTAATAGCTATTAAACAGAACAGTAAGAGATGTAACACCTGCCGTCTCTAAACCAATGATGTTGGACGCCAGGGAAGGAATGGCAGAGGATATATCCTGCTCGTTTACTTTCCCTCTAAAGCACCTAATCCTACTATTAGGAGTGGCAGGACACTGGGTTAGGTGGACCATTGGTCTGACCAAGTAAAGAAATTATATTCTTATGTTCTAATACTTTCCTTTGGCTTTTTGTGGAAAGAGGGTAACCCTGTGTCTTTCAATAAGTCATTATTGGCAATGAACATGTAGGGGCCTTTGCAACAGTGTCCTGTCACAATCCTGTTGAAGTCACTGGATGTTCTGCCTGAGTAAGGACTTCAAAATTCACTAAGATGAAGCAGCGGGTACTGCAAGTGCTGTCTTATTGAGTTTTCTCAATGTCTGAGAAGCACCCATATTTCCATTTTTCCCCCTTGGAACTATAATACTTTTCTTAATTTTAACTGATCTCTTTTTTTAGAACATGAATGTTGGGCATATCATTGAAGGTAGAAAAATGGTATATGATTGCAGCTAGGAGATAGTCTAAAGCGTTTTCTTGTATATTTTCCATTAATGCATATTAATAGTAATAGAAGCTCTTTATGTTTTACTAAGGACAATAAAATCATTACCACTTCACTGTTGCTGTTATATTAACGAGGGATTTCCGTTTGAAAAATCTCTCTTCAGCAATCTCCAGTAGATATACAGATCAATCCCTGAATTTATCTAACAATAAATTACGCACTGCCTCCTCCTCTCCTCTCCTCTCCTCTTTCCCCCAGCCCCATCCTGCTCTGTAACAGAGATGAAGATTCTGAAGCTGTGTAATACCTCACTCCTTTGAATAGCTTATTCAGTATCTGGTTACTTGGAGTTGCTCCTGTAAGTGAAAATACTAAATAACTATAGTTTAAAATAACTCCTGTAGTGACCTACTCACACTACACCCCCCTCCCCCCCGCTTTGCTTTGTTATTTACCAGGTACATTAAAATTCGCATTTAAATTTCAAATGAGCTAAATACACCATTGCTTTCAAATAAGTGACTGATTTTGTTCCTCTCATGTTATATTAATATTAATATTATGGAGTCTTCCATACCCTTGCTTTACTTCCTGACTATCTGATAATTGGGTTGGGAGTGTATACCCAGGGTCATCTTGTTTAGCTTATCTGCACAAGAGAAAGAGTGGCAAATAATAAGGGAAAGCAGCAATAAAATGGTGAAAAAAATTGAAAGGAAGATTTAATCTTTGACCAATTTGAAACATATCCCAGAGAATCCGTGGAGAAAAAGATAAAGTGTGACTATGAGTAAGTTAACTAAACACATTACAGTGTGTGAGAGCAAATGGAGTTAGTCCATTGTACATGTTTAATTTCCTATTAGTCTCTGGCGTTTACTACTACAGTCTGAGTTGGGGCATCTGTAAATTCAGTTAAATACAGTGCATTGTCTAAACATATCACAGCTCCAATCAGTCACCCTGGCTGCTGATAAGAAGCCTCTTGTATTATTGAATCTACAATAGGGAGGCTCTGCAGGCACAAAGATAACAGCTAGGTATTTCACTTTAAGTATGAGAAAAAACAGTGACTCGCCTTTGCTGCTACAGCTTTGACATTTATTACTACCCTCTGATTTGTTTTATACTACTGATGTGAATTTGCTTTCAGGTACTTTATATCTGTTCTTATTCCTAACTTAAGACCTCTATCTAGAAATGGTAAGGAAAAACAAATAAACTAAAATCAACTTTCATGTTATTACATAGATAGCAACAACTCTAGCACTTCCTCTTTTTTTTTACCACTTTAAAAAACGTTGTACCGATTTTCACTCTTCTGTATGAAACGTAAGCTTTTGTTTGTCCTTTTACCATTTTGCTTGTTTTGTGATAATGTCATTTTGATGACATCCCTTTATAAAGAGACATTTGTATGCATGATCCTTAGACAGCATGGGAATCTGGCTATAATGAAAGGTGGCTTCATTTTTTGCTGTAGTTTTTAATAGGGAAAATAAACATTTTTCGCAGAGACCACTAGCCTGGAAAACACAAACATGTTTAAAATTTGCTTACATATTACATATGTTTTATTTATCTTTTTGCATTGTTTTATCTGTATATGCTTATGTAGATCGGAATATAGTATTTGCTAATATATATACCAGGGTATACCCATATATATATTGATACTGTATATGATGGAGCACTAGCATTGTCCAGTATTCAGGGTACCTAACACTTCCCAGTATAAGAAACTGCTTTCAGTTGCTTATAACTCTGATAAACTCTAAGTGTTCAGGTGGAAATTTTCCATGCCAAATGTCTGCCTCGGGGAAGTCTGGCCTGTTGCCGGTCAGGCTGGTTCTGAATTCAGGTCCAGGAACCTGAACTGAGAACAGGGCTCTCTGTGAACTCATGCTGGGCCCAGGCAGTGTGGAAGTGAAAGCTGCCTGATTTAAATGCAAAGGGGACAAAACTTGGCTGTGAGGGGGAGAAAATAAATAAGTAGATTTGGACAGACGGCTTTGTGGGAGGCTAAAAGAATGAGAGGCAGAGAAACTGGATTTTCTTATGAAGGAGGAGACCAGGGATGGCTACCTGAATCAATTGCTGCAAGGTAAAAGAGAGGTAGTTAGCCTTAGTCTTAATCTGAACCATATCTTTAAGACCTATGTGTTCATTTACCACAAGGTAAGTTAGGGTGCATTGGCTACTCCAAAAGTACTGGCTGTGCGCACACCATTGCCCCATGGTAAATAGGAGGTAACTTACCCCCCTTTATCCCATTTTCACCCCTACCATGGGATATGAACATGCCCACAGGCTGTTACTTTGGATTAGGTAGTGTGTTGAAAGTTCACATCCTATCTTGCCTTTCAGTAATTTCTTTATGTAGCTAAACCATAGAACAGGCTGGACAAGGAGACATTACTATCTGTAGAGTACTGGGATATATATTGGTGATATAGAATAGCCTTTGAGAAGACTAATTATTCTATGTTCAGAGGTGGGCTTTAATTGGCTACAGCAAATAATGTTGCATAAACTAATTTAATTTGAACATTTCCTAACTTTTGAGTGCTTGATTTTGCAGTCCTTTTAATGTTCTTCTAACTGCAGTTCTCTGTGTGTAATATATCATTTATACATACATACATACCCCAATTGTATAATTAATGATACACATATATATCTATGTTGTAACCATTTAGCTGAAAATATTTATCTACAATCTGATAGTGGATGCTTTGTAATTGTTACTGCCTATTTGAGGTGTGTATTGACGTTATGATTAAAATAAATAAGATGTTTATTCTTAGTCTTTCACTATTAATGCACTTTATTTGTTTAATGGGACATATTTCTGTATCTTTTCCAGTAAACTGATCTAAGTAATGGAAAACCATCTCGTTGACAATTCCTGTAGCAAAGAAATTCCATGGTTAGGCTTAAATTCCAGCATCTAGGCTCAGTTCACATTTTTATATTTAGATGTATTGCAGGATCAGGGATATATGTGCAGCTCCCAGGTTTCAGAGCAGGCCAGGAGAATTATACATTAACACTTCGTATTGCCAGGTAAAAGACAAGTGTGAGTCACCTGCCAACTTTGTGCTCTCCTAGACTGGCAATAGCGGCACTCTCAATACCGAGAGCACCCAGAATCCAGTATCTTACAGGTGTCTGTGCAGCCTGGAGCCAGCAAGGTAGAAAAGCATGTGTTTAACTTTAAGAACATGCTTAAATGCTGCTCCATGCAGCAGAGCACTGAAGCATGCTCAAAAATACATTGTTGAATTGGGGGCCTGTATGATGATATAGGGAGGAGATTGGTTGGAATTATGTCTAGTCATCCATTCTAAAGGAGGGCGGCTTTAACGTTGAACCTTGAAGACAGCTGGGACATGAAGGCCCCCAATACAGTAGTTAAAAAAAATCTTGTCTGAGCCCTTTATAATACATAGACCAGGGAGTGCATAATTAATACAACATAATACTGTTGGCTATTTTTTGTTGCCTTGAACTAAGACACATACTGTTATTTCCATTGCACCACAGAGCCTTTGCAGTGCTAATGTTTATGCTAGTTTGCAGGATCACAGTATGTGGAGCTTATTGTTTGTGATGCAGTGAGCATCAAAGATGTGACTGTTGTGGCAGGCTAGTGCATCTGCTCATGCTGTTAAAGGCACACTTAATGAAAGAGAGAGGCTTTAAACAGCTGAAGATAGAAATGGGAAGAAGAAAGAGGCTTAAGGAGATGTCAGGTCAGAAGATTGTGAAGGATGTGGGGTGTTGGTTATAGCTGAGGAAAATAACACCCAAGACTGAATAGAAAGAGTAAAGCGTAAGATAGATTGCAAAAGAAATGATTGAGAGAGGTGGCCAAAATGTAGGGACAGGGTTCAAATGGGCCAGAATCTAGACCATCAGTTTAAACCATCAAAAGCATTGCCAGTTCTGTTATAAGGCTGTTTCAAAAGACAAAAGATCAAAACATCTGTATACATATGGGTAAATTCTGTCTCCAGCACACCAGTCAACTACCAGACTAGGTTCTGTTCAGGGAGTGCTGCGGGACTAGGGGAGAAACACGTTCTTGTAATCTCAGGTTTATAATACTACTCCTCTGTCTTCATGTCACCTTTATACATTGGAATGGCCAGTGGGTTAGACACAGGCTGTGATGTTTTAGGCTCTCAAACCCTTTAGAAAGCAAAGCTTCACTGGTTCTGCTGGGTTAGGACTCTGTAGTTATTCCAGGAGGCCAGTATTTAATAGACTAGTAGTCTGATCCAGTATGAACAATCTTGTAACTATAATATTTTAATATTGCCTTTTAATCTCCACACTCAGATCACTTAGACATCAAGGGAAGTTGTGCCATAAAGAAAGGGAATTATATGACCCTTAATTTGAAAGTTACACAAAGGAATTTATCCACAAAATGTAAATTCAAATCATACATTGGTAAGCACTATGAGAAGAAGAGGTACAGGGTTTTTTATTTCCTCCTGTTAAAACCATGGAAGCCAAAGTCATACATGCTTAAAATTTGGAGAAAACTAGGCAGATCAGTGAATGGAAGCAGCCCTGCAGAATCCCCACCTGGCATGTGTAAACCAAAGTTAATCCCAATATTTATACATACGTACATACATCTTTCTATCTATCTGTCTATCTATCTATCTAGTTTTTAGTATATATTTTAAAACCCCTTAAATCTTCAACATATCAATGAGGCTAAGAGGCACTAAAATATATTGCCCATTGCAATTCTCTCAGTTCTTACAAGAGGGAGCTGCCAGCTTCATTCTTAGACTAGATAGGAAATGAAGATTTGCCAGAATATCTGTATTACTTTTTTAAAGTTACCTCTGTTTTTTTCATTATATTTTCAGTATAATTAGTTTAGCCCTGTAAAGCAGCTATTTTAGGCTAGAGAGACTAGTTATCCTGTGTGTTAATTTAATTTAGAGCCTTTTTTTTTTCCAAATAGAAGCCTGGATTCAGATGTAGTTTATATAAGTGAAATTAGTTTGGTGGTGCGATCCAGCTCTTGTTAGGATTGTGTCCATATCACAAAACTAACATCCAAACTGGCACATTTCAATACCATTGGCATTCTCTGCACCAGAGAGACCGAGGAGTACCATACCCCGCATGTTGCAGGTCAGGACAGATGTGTACTGGCAGAACTGTTCATGAAGCTTGCATAGTATCTGTTTGAACTGGCCCATTG
The DNA here is from genome assembly GCF_001723915.1 of Gavialis gangeticus. Taxonomy (NCBI): domain Eukaryota; kingdom Metazoa; phylum Chordata; order Crocodylia; family Gavialidae; genus Gavialis; species Gavialis gangeticus. The sequence goes on along the minus strand of NW_017729022.1, from coordinate 165,832,926 downwards.
GCTAGTTTTTAAATTCACTGGAACTCAAAGCCTGAGTAACTGGGCTTGCCATGGGAATTGGTCATGGCTTGCCGTAGAGATGACCACACTGAAGCCATGCCTTGCAGATTGCTAACGGTAGAATTCCTTTGTGCAGCCTCCTTACAGTTGCTGTATGGAATGGCACCTTGTGTGCCAGCTCCAGAGAGGTTACTGCAGTGTTGGGATTGGCCCTGAACATTTTATAAATCTGAAAACAAGCAACCAAACAGGCACAAATAGATAAATCCTTGAAAGAAGTAACTTGTTTTAGCTCTGGCCCCAACAAATTCAGTAAAATGCTAGAATTAAAATGTCCTGCTGTCCAGTGTCCGTGTGTCAGAGATGCAACTGCTTCTTTCCATGGGTTGGTTATTGCTATTATCACATGTACCATGCAAATTACCTAGAGATTTCCAGAAAGGCATTTGCATGAAAACAAAATTAACACTGTGGATACAGGAGGAGAAAAGAGGGAGGACTTTATAAAATGTGGGAATAAGGCAAGATTTGGGGGGCTGACTGTCATCTCTTACAAGGTAGCATAACAATGCTCTGTACTGTGCAGCATACTTAGATTACTATTGCTGACATTATGGCTTTTTTTAAAAATCAAATGATCAAGGAATTTCTTTTTCCTGGAGAAGCTCTTCAACTAGCTGGTAGTAGTGTTTTGGCTTGTTAAATTGTTCTTTCACGGTTTAGGTTTTGTTAACAGACACGATTACTGGTTCTGTATGCTTTCCTAATCCCTCTTCAGACTGGTGCATCTCCAACCCTACCAGTTTAATTAACACAGAAATTCTCATATTATTTTGGTGTGCTGATTACAGGCAAAGACTAAGTGGAAGTCAGTTTGGTATCCCAAGAGATTTCAGTGTTAACAATGCATAGGGGTTTTTTCTTCCTTTTCTCCTCCTTCATGAACTCCAGATAAGCAGCAGGCCCCAGCTAGATTTCATTACTATCACGCACTCTTCATGGTCATCTTTTAATATTTGAAAGGATCATTTGTTAACTGGAAATGGTCAATTTTTTTCTTTGGCTTTTGAAATATAATTTTCAATTTTTAATTTGATTCATTTAGATGAAATCATTAATCAGGGTTGAAACTGAGTTAATTTTCTGGAAAATAAATGAGGTTGTTAGAGTGAACATTATTAAGTGGGCTCTTTGCAAGAAAGGGATAATAGCTGAAAATATGGAAGACTGAGAACTATAGCAGTTGAGGGATAAAAAACAGAAGTTTTTTTTATTGCTAAGTGTAGTAATTTTTTTAAAAGGACTTAGGCATGGAGGAGTGTTTTAAATGTAAAAGTATTAAAGAAGCATGGCAAGCACTCTATTAAATATACAGCAGACTTAAAAACTACAGCTCCCCCAAATCTAAGTTTAGCTAATGAATTTCTTAGGTACTTGGATACTCTTAAAGTTTAACAGATAAATCTAGGATGCGCCAGTGCTCTTCCAGGTTTTGAGCCAGAGAAAGCTGCTCTGGTTATAAATCAGTAATAGAGTGGTCATATGAGCCAAGAGGCTCACTAAGCACTAAGTGGGTGACCATTAAACCCATTTCACAGTCTGACCAAGATTCAAATTCTGGCCCGTTGAGGAGAATCTGTTTTATTCATTCTCCGTGGTGTGCATTATGATGAGAAGTGATTAGGATAGCCAGCACAATATCCTATAAACAAAAACTAAATAAGAGGATTAGGCTAGATAAGTTGCATTTTAGATTTACCAATCAACATAATTTAGTTTGCTATGGAATTTGTTGTTTGTGGTCATTTTTTAATGCAACGTACTTCCTGCTTCCTCTCTTCATCTTCCAAGTACCGCAAGTTTCTTTTAATAGATACAGCTGTCTGCTCTGTTCAGATAGGTAGAATTTTTTTTTTCCTTTCAAGCGTTCCAGTCCTTGCTTGAGTTACTGTAGCACTAGGCTCTTACTTAGGTTAGGTACAGACATTCAAAAAGCCCAAGGCAGAATTATCTAAGTTATGTGGTTTTCTGTAAGCGGCATAGTTTAGATTGGTGGTGAACACAATGCACATTTGCCTGTTGGTGGGTGGGGAAAATCCTAGAACAGGTTCCACCATTTTCAGTCTGTGTGCTGAATTTCTGTTACAGGTATGGACCAGTGTTCAATGATTTATACCAGTAAAAGTGTAATGTCTATATCTGGCCGTAGTGACAACAGTAGGTCAAAATTTTAAGGAGGGCATTATCACCCTTTCTAGCTCCTCTTTCATTGCACATGCATTCATTAATTAAGAACACTTCTGAAAATTTCCAAATAGCAAATAGTGCTTTTACATATATTACCTGGCAAGATACTACAATGGGAGTCGACTGATTACAGCAGCTCACAGGAAAGCATTCTAGTTGTTGAAACTAAATAGGATTGTGGATATAAATGGAAATATAAATTTTATCTATATTTTTTCTTTCCATTCTTGTTGTATCTTGTTCAAAAAAAGGAAGGAATTAATTATTTGTGCTGGGTGGAAACTGAAATTAGGTTTCATCATTACTTTTTCTGGTTTTAACCTTTTTGAATACATGGAAGAGAAACTGTATCATGGAATAACAGAAACTCCCGAACTCCCTCCACACAATTATGAAGTCCTCTGTAGTCAATTAGTCAATTGCAATTAGTTAGTACTAATGGGTTTTATATCCGGGCTGTATTGTAGACCCTACATGCCAATAGGGGCAGCTTAATTGGAAGGACTGGTGAGGCTACAGCATTATATAGATATCCTGAGGTGAAATTTGGGGCAACAGAATTTCAGTAGGCACAGTCCTGCGCTGCTAAAGTTGATGGGAGTTTGCAGTTGACTTCACTGGAAGAAGGATTGTGCCTAGGACATTTTTATACTTTTTCCTAGTTTTTGCAAGAAAGCAATATACATATGATCAGTACAATGAGTAGTTAAACCAGTAGCTCTTACTCTTTTTGGAGTTGAGACAACCCTCCATTACTTTTGTGAATTGAGTGGTACCCAATTTCAAACACAAATTTGCTTACCTCCTTGCAGAAGGTCTAGGCATAGAAGGTAAAGGATCATCCAGGCAGGGACAGCCTAAGCCTGTGCTTACCTAATTATCTCCTCACAGCTCACTTGTCTACTCGCACCTTTTGGCACTCTTCAAAGGATCTGGTGGCACCCTAGGGTATCCCAGCACCATGGTTGAAAATCACTGAGTTAAACCAATGTGACAAAATTGCCACCACCAGTGGCAGCAGCAGCAGGTGGCAGCCCTCAGAGTGCTTGTGGTGCTGCCGCCCAGCGGTGCATGGCTTCAGCCAGAGCTGCCGATGGTGGCAAGGAGCACAGCCTGCCTCTGTTGCGCAGGGCTCCATGCGGCTCTCATTCAGCTCCTGGCACTTGCGCACCAATGGGGGAAGTCTGATGCAATGGAGCCAGCTGCCTTCTCTGCCACATGCAGCTGTGGGACTCCATCAGAAGAGGCAGGAAGCCCTGCCTCCTGCTTGGATGGTGGCAGCTGGCTTTGTCACACAGGGCTAGTGCTGGAAGCTGCACGTACACCACGCAGAGCCCCACATGATAGAGGAGGGCCTACTGGCTGTGCTCCTTGCCACCATGTGCAGCTCTGGCTGGAGCTGCACACTAGTGGGCGGCAGCACCATGAGCACCATGACAGCACCCTCACACATATATACACAGCCCGCAATATACCCTACACACCGCCCACACACAAAGCCGCCCCCATCACAAACCACAGATGCACACTGTTCCACCCCGACCACACCCCCACACCCAAAATACAAGACTAAGACTTTATTTTTTATCTATTATGCAATCACTTCTATATACAGTACACAAACACAAATAATGACAAAAATATTTTTTGTAATAAAATTCAAATACGTTATATTAAGTGTTTGCCTTTTACTGTATGGTTTGGGTTTTTTCTGGTTCAGGTGGCACCCCCCCCCACCTCCCAAAAGGAGTACTTTCAGGTCAAGGGGAGGGACTTCTGGTGGCAATGGTCAGGGGTTAAGCCAGGGGCAAGACTTCTGGCCCCAAGATGGCAACCAGGGGACAGGACACCTGCCAAGGGGCAGGGCTCCCCTTGCAGCCCTCCACAGCTCACCAAAATTCATTAAGCAGCCCTCGGGATGAAATAATTGCCCACCCTGATCTATCTTACTCCAGCCCTGGGCTTCAGCTGAGCAAAGAGGGTTAATTCTTTGCTTTCTTTCTCTTACCAACAAATGAGTCCTAGATGCAGACCAGTAAATAGTCATTTACTTAAGCAGATATTTTACCCAAAGGCCTCTTGTTGAAATACTAGTGCCCTGTACTGCTACACTCTGTTTTTCTGTCTAGCCAACTCCTTTCAGTTATGATAGACAAGTAAACAATATTTTAAAAGCTAAGTGGAAAAGGAGGGGAAAGCTGTGACCAGTAACATTTTATTTTGTTGTGGAAGAAGGCATTTGGTGCAATTCTTAAAAATCCAGCAGTCTTGTTCAAGGCAAGCATAGCAGCTAACTATTGAAACTCCATACTAGTAATTCCACTGAACAAGAAAAAGAAGCTTTCTAAAGGTGAATCTGTCCCTTCCTATCCCTTACACTTTATAGCAAACTTGATATGAAGAAATGTATGCTCATACATTACCGAGGAAGCCACTGACTAGATCCTGCCAGTTCAGATCTGGCCCAAGTCATACCATAAGCATACAAACATATGCCACTGATTGCAAAAAGATTAAATTTTGTGACTGTTTGGATGAGGTACCTGAAGCTGCAATTCACTTACTTTTGAACTGACTACTCTCTGATGGGATAGCCATCTGCCCTGCATGTGAAATGCTCAGCTCACATTTGGCTATTGATGGTAACACTGGCTAGCAGTGTTGGCTGTGTGGCATATAAGGGATTGAGAGTATACAAATAAAAATGAATTAAAATGGCTATTTTAAAAAGAGACTTCTAAAGCTTTTAAAGGGAAAGCAGGGGCTAGCAAGCGTAATAGCCCTGCTTCAAGTTCCTTATTTCAAGCGAAACTTCCTAGTTTAATTTTAATCCTTTTCAAAAGCCTTGCTCCTACTTTGAAGATAGAACACCGCCCCCTCAAGCTCTGAAGCTGAGCAGTGGCCCTTTTTGTTTTCACAAGCTGAAAATAAAGTGTTCGCGTGAGCTCATTTACAGAGAGTGGAGTTGGCAGCCTTATCAGGAGAGGAGAAAGGAGCTCTGAAGATGAAAAGCTATCGCTGTGACAGAAGTCTTTATTAGGTTGGGCAGTAATGGAATGTGGTGTACACAGGATAAAGTGACGGGTACCTAGAGCATTTAGGGAAAACTAGAACAGTAATCATGTTTTATGTTGTTCCTAGTCTGGCTTCCTTGGTGATCCTGTTGACCCTGGGGGATGTTTGCAGTAAAAGGGGAGACTCTATGTAAATAGCATATGATGGCTAGAAAGAAACTAAAGTTAGTATTAAAAAACACACCCCGCTTGCTCTTTGAGGAAATGGTGACCACCAAAACAACTGAGTTAGGAACAGAGAAAGTAAAAATATGTCATTATGTAAGTGATGAAATTGCCCAGGAGTCAAGGTTTTCCCAGCTTTCCACTGTAAAGTCAAAGGGGAAAAATATTTCCCCTGCTCTTCCTTGGCAAGATCAGGTGGAGATCACTTGCAAATCTGTTTGATGCAATCATTATTATAACATGGACAGAAATGAAGGTTTCTGATTTTGAAATTGAAGTTTCTCAAGGTAATTTTCAGTACAGTACTTTTACAGTATGAAGTCATTAAACACATAGCTGCGTTCAAATAGCATAATATTAACATAAAACATTTACTTTGTTCTACTTGACTGGTTAAATAAAATATTACCTTTGAATTGAAACTAAGGGCAGAATTGACTTCCCTTCCTTTTAACTGGAGATCCCTTTTGCAGGTGGAAATCTTACCCATAGAGCAGAAACATCTGTAGGGCAAATGAAGGATCACTAAGGCCTCCAGTTTGAAGCCTGTAGAAGTCAATGGAAATCTTTTTATTAAATTCATTTTGCTTTACATTTTCCCAGGTAAAAATAACCAAAAACTACAAAATACATATTATATTAAAATAAATGTCCTCCAAATTATAACACTGACTCAAATTCTATTAGTTTCACACCACATATTTCAATACTGTGGTCTCTGCATGTGAAATTCCCTATAAAATGTAATTGGACAGTAACATGCATAGGACTGCAGTCTATACACATGAAAGCATGTTAGGAGAGCGAGAGCCTGTTTGTTGCTGTATGCACACATTTTGTAAATATAACTTAAAAAACATTTTTAAAATGTAGCCCATTCTTGCCAACAATCAGACAGGCTGCTGTCCTGTGAATATTTATTGAACACTACAAAAACAGCACTGGCATTCCACTCCTGCTGTCCCTGGACCTTATATTTGGAACTCTTACTTGGGCTTGCTATCACTTACTATTTAAGTAGTGACATTCACTTCAAAGGGACTGTCTGCATGAGCAAGCACTAATCGCTGCAAGTAACAGAGTGCACAATCATAGGTTTTCTATGAGGGAGTGTTCCTGAAACTGGATGGTTAACGCATTTCAGCATGTCCACTCGCTGACCTGGCTGCTGCACATCTTGAGCAGATTATTTGTGCAGTGAACAAGAAGGCAGTGCACTGGTACCTACTAGTCAAACCCCACTCCCCTGCGATGGGTCTTTTCACAGTTTCAGATGCATGCTGAAACTGGGATGTGGGACTAGGAACATGCAATTGCAACACTTACCCCTAAGGTCAATTCTTTACTAATTCACAAGAAGTGAAAATTACCCCGGTGCAGATGGTCCATGTACCTTCCAACTCCTTAAGTACTCTTCTAAAGGCTTAAGGGGACATAACTGGGGCAAAGCTCTTTGCTAACTCCCTCTGTAAAGGTATATAGCACCCATTCAATGGTGGTGACCTGAATTTGGCCTGCTATAAATTATTGATGAAAAGGGCTTCTTCACATACTTCAGCATCACTCCCATTGACTCTGATAAGAGCAAGATTGGATCTTTCAACATTATTGCATAGTTAAGGACCTACCAAATTAAGCATTTCACTATTTTGTGGAAACTGCAAATGTGGTAGGTCCCCTGTGAAAAAGCCAGGCCCCTATGAATAAGCATGGGGACTTTGAAAATGCGGGAAAATGGAGGGGAAGGGGTGGGGGAGGGAGGTGGAAGGGATCTGCAAATAGAGGTGGGATGGGATGCCCTGATATCCTGAAGCATTGGGGGGGGAGGGAGAGGGGGGAAATTTTCACGGTAGAGTGTGGTAGCCCCCACCCACATCTCTGGTTGGCCAGGGGCTCCCAGAAGTCCCACCCTTCCCTGGAAATTGACAGGTGACCATCTGTAAATCTCCAGGAATGGGTGGGAGGAGGGCCCCCCATGCCTCTGTTTAGATGAGGGGCCCTGGAAGTCCCACCCCTCCCCAGAGATTAATAGGTAGTCATCTGTCAATCTCTGGGGAGGCGCAAGACTTCCATTGCCCCTCAGTCAATCATACATGTGGGGGGACCCACTGTGCTCCACTGTGAAAATGGTGCCGGATGCCATGCCAGGACAATGAAATCTGGAGGGAGCTTCCATGAATTAAGTAGGTCCCTACATACAATACATCACCTTTGTGCTCAGAACAAACAAATACTATAATTCCACAAATCATCATCATATTGTTCCTAGGCCTTTTTATTTTGCTTAAGAATTTGGGGGTTTATTTATCTTCCCATTCATTCTGCTGCTTTTCCATCTTCATTAAGGTTTATCTTCTTTTCCCAACCCTGGATTGAAGCCACAGCACTTTTGTGTAGAAAATAGCATACTCACAAAACAAAACCTTTAGAATTAGTTGTACGTTAACTAAAGGAAAAAAATAGATAGCTAATTGTTACTCTGGTACTTATAAATTTCACAGCTGCTATGAAATTCAAATAAAGACCTGCAATGCTTTTATAGACATCTCTGGCCCTCAATAAAAACAAGAAGGCTTCACTTCAAGTTTTGAATTGCTTCTTTTAAATGCCTTTAAACAATAGACCTATTTCTCCATTTAATTAAAACAGTAAAAGTTGTGCTTCAACTATACAGATTCACTGAGAACTGTAATTGATTTGGTTCATTTCTTTTTTTTAATCACAATTAACAATAAAGCACAGCACATTTTGGTTAAAGAGCTGGGAAATAACAATGAAAAAGAAAGATAAATGGCTGTAATACTGCTTACATTAATTAGGAAGGTATGTTGAATATTATTTGTGCTGGAAAAATTCTACAGTCAGTATTTTAGTGGCATGGTTTTAGTGGAAGTGTTGTCTGAGTAAGGATCCCAGGTCCTAGTTCATAAAGGAAATTGTACAAAACTAACATATATCTATAAAAGATCATTTTATGTACATTGACAGCTATAGTCAAATTTTTATATGTCCTTATGTATAGAAACGCATAAATGTAGAGCAGTGGTTCTTAACTTTTTTGGATTTGAGACACCCCTCATTAAACTTGAGGCACCCCTCCATTCAAAAACTAATTTATAGATTAAAGTGCTTACCTCCTTGCAGAGGGGCTTGACTGTGGGAATAGGGGATCATGGAGCAAGCCTCATGTAGTTGATTTTTCACACACAATATGGTACATTAGGACTGCACATTTCCTCACTTGCATATCCAGATTAGGATTAGGATGTTCTGATATGGCAACTCACATTTTGAGAACTGGGTTGGTGATGTAAAACTTTCAAATTTCATTGAATTTAAAGAATTGAAGCAAATTTTTACAGCTTTTTAATGCCTTTTTTCCTGAAGGAGGTGACAGAGCAAGCGCCATAATGACAACAGTGTTATAAAATGGGTGTAAGTGCTTTGCTTTCCTTTTAGAATGACTTCTACTAGGACTCCTCCCATCATTCAAGCAGATCATTTTAAATCGTGGCTCGGTAGCCAAAAATGAAGTAAACTTGAATTTAAGTCTGATCTTTTTTGAGATGTGTGGACCAGTGCTGGAGTTGCTGACAAACTCATGTTCCCGTCCCACTAATATAGTGGGTTGTATAGTATATACAATATAGTTGTATAGTATTAAACAAATGTATTGTGGGAAGGCTTGGCCTTCCCTAGAAGTGCTAGATTGGAGGCAACATGCAGATAGACCAGTGGGGCAAATCAGTGCAAATGGCAAATTTTCTTTTCTTGATCCCATGTGTGGTTTAGAATTGGAATCATAGAATCATAGAAAATTAGGATTGGAAGGAACCTGAGGAGGTCATCTAGTTCAACCTGCTCATCAAAGCAGGACCATTCCCACCTGTATCATCCAAGCCAAGGCTTTGGCTAGCCGGGTCTTAAAAACCTCCAAGGATGGAGATTCCATAATGTCTCTGGTTCCAGTGAATCCTGGTAAG
>NW_017729022.1:165786321-165818457 GCF_001723915.1 Gavialis gangeticus | reverse complement strand
CATTTTGGGCTTGGAAGATCGTCTCCTTAAGGAATGACCACTCTTCTTGGACTCCCAAAGTCCCTCCTCTCTGGAACCTCAGTGCTTTCCTGACTAGTCTCCTTACCTCATTGAAATCCGCCCTCCTGAAGTCCAGGGCTGCTGCCTTGCTGCAAACCTTGGACACCCTGCACTGGAAGCTAAATTCCAGTAGGCGATGGTCACTATCACCCAGGTGGTTTGAAGGGACCTCAGGAAGTCATCCAGTCCAACCCCCTGCTCAAAGCAGGACCATCCACAACTAGATTATCCCAGCCAAGGCTTTGTCTAGCCAGGTCTTAAAAACCAAAGGATGAAGCTTCCACCACCTCTCTGGTAACCTGCTTCAGTGATTAACTACCCTCCTAGTGAGAAAATTCTTCCTAATATCTAACCTAAACTTCCCTTGCTGCAACTTGAGACCATTGCTCCTCGTTGTCATCTGCCATCACTAAGAATAGTGTAGCCTATGGGCAGGCATTATTTTGATTGGAGAGCAACTTAATGAGTTTCTGTGAGCTGTTGAAGGCCACATGCATAAAATGAATGGTGTAGATACCATTTTTAACACACCATTAGATAAAAAAAGCATATGCTAAAAATCAAACATTTATTATTTAATATTTTAATTTTACTTCAAAAATATTTTTGTCCTGATTTATGGTTTTTTGAGTAGTGTATATAGAAATGAGACACTCAGCCAAGAGAGAATGTCCTCATCCCCAGTAGAACCCTGCCACTGGCTAGCCACCCCTCAGATCACAAGAGAGCTCCTGCTTCATCCTGCAACCTGACATGCCCCTCAAGAGCTGCCTGTGCCCCAAATCCCCCTGCTACCCACCCCTTCCCATCTACACTTGCCACCAGAAAGCCTAAGGTGGGGGGTGGGCAGTGGGTGATGGGCTCTGCACTTGTGCCTAGAGGCAGCAGAGTTTACATCATGCCTCCTTTAAGGTGGAGCCCTAGTCCGAGCCCTGGTCCCATCTCCTGCCTTACCCCGTGCAGCACCACGAGCCAACCCAGCCACCTGCTACTTCTTGGCTGCATCCTGTCCTTCCAGGTGAAGCTGCCCCTGGTGCCTTGGGGCTGGGGCTCCTCCTGGGGGAAAGGGGACCCTTGGGCTATAGGTGGGTGCTGCCTGCATGACCTTGGAGAGGAGCTGGGGCAGGCTGCAAGGGGATGCTGGACTCTGTATGTAAATAGTTCATCTCTTTGCTTGTTTTGCAAATGCTGTGAAGTATACTCATCACAAACAGGAGTATCTTCCATTTTCTTTTAAATGTCAGCACATTCAGCCATTTCTTCAAATATAGATGCAGCCATACTAGGATTTTTTCTAGATAAATCCTCACCTTTCTTAAGCAAGATTCAAGACCTTTTGCCTGTGACTAAGTATAGTAGTCAGTACTTGGAATCCAAATCAGTTTAAAACATTGTTACAGTGTCCAGCTACTATGAGTTCTAACAAGGGTTGTGTATCTTAGTAAAACCTTTTAGCCCAAGAAGTTCAGCATGTAGAATGGATATGGATTTTGTTGAGTGGAATACAGAAGCTGTACTTCGTGCCCTAGTCAAAATGGGCATTTAAAAGTGAGTGAAAAATGAACATTTAAAAAAGGTATATTAAGAGCATCTTTTATAAAATCTAATGTATTTATGTCACTAGAAAAATACAGCCTGGATTCCAAATTTTAAAAGGGATTATATCTGCAATCTAAATGTGTTTAAATTAAGAAATCTGAATTAAATATATGATTTCCTTCCATTTAAGATGATTAAAAATTCAGAGCAGTTTCCTCAGTTTGCTGTTTAAGATACAATAGTGTTTTTTATTATCTTTGTAAAGATAGATTTGATTCAACATCCTGGATACACACAGCTCTAAATTTAAGGAAGGTTCACATCCAAATTGCCAAAGCCTGGCACCAGATATCACAGAAGGTTGTGAAGGTTCTGATCTGGAACTTTACCTCTTGAAGATTCTGATCTGGTTCATAGTTCTGGAATCAGATATACCAAAATGCCCATACTGAATCCAGGCAAGATTTAGATCAATCTATTAATCTGCATTCAAACCACATAGCTTCTGCCCATCTCTACTTATTGTTTATTATTGTTATTATTATTATTACAACAGGTCAGTCAATTAAAATTAAAACTATGGATCATCTAGGATGTCTGGCCAGGTCTCATTTGATTTTGGGTCTAATCTTAATTATAGACCACATAAATTTAACCAACCACTTGATTACTATATTTCTGAGCCTAACAGACTCACAGAAGTTTGGTTCAGTATAGGAATGCTTCTTTTATGCCCAGTCATTTTGGAAAGTGGGGAGAAGAAGAACACAGAGCACATGGAAATCAAGCTTACAAAGCAAGGGGAGTAGTAAAAGAACGTCAATCTATAGTGTCATAGTATGTTTTCTACAATGGTAGAAGCAATGGAAAATAACTCTGAGATGGAGGGAAGTCAGTAAAAAATCTTTTTTGTTATAGTTTCTAAAACCTGCTTCTATTCAAGAAATTAATGTTTCTAAACAATGGAAAGGTCTGTTATAATCACATAAATCTCCTACATCAGTGAATGTGGAATGTGAAACCTTAGGAAATGGTATCAGAAAATACTTTAAATGTTCCAGCTCCTGAGATGATAGATTAATAAAAATTCAGCAGTCAGTCCCAAGGGTTTTCCTCATCGGATCCATCCTCATGGCCATCTGCTTTGATTTGCCCCAATAAGTTTGTGGGTGGCTCTTTATTCCCAGAAAATATATTGATATTCTTTATAAGCGACACACAGTCTTGCTGGATATAAGATCACTGTGGGCTTATTTTACAATTTCCAATTCCTTCCTTTATTCCAGGATGATCAGGCTGGGGCCTAGAAAAATAAAAATCAGTTTAAATCCGCATGAGAAAAGCCAACAGCTAAGGGAGGCCACTGATCCTTTGGAATGGGATGTGGCACATCTGGGCTAGGGATAGACATTCAAAAAACCTGAGCCTAAATTGATTCAGTCTTTGCAAGTTAGTTTAAGATATGCAGCTTAAACTGATTAGTAGCTGGATAGACATTCTCTGTTAAATCAGGAAATGCAGCCACATGCCTGCAGTGGCTGGGGGTCACTAGAGCATGCCTGCCAGCCACTGCCAAAGGGGAGGGAAGAGAGACACCTTCCAAGGCTCTCACCCCTCCCTGCTGGAGTGGAAGGGGTGTGGCCAGGCTCCAGCTGGGGCTAGCACGACATGGGATGCCAGCCATGACCTGAGGGGAAGAGGGGCAGCTGCTGCCAGACTGATGAGTGAGGATGGGGAAAAAGTCCTTTCTCTGAAGCAAGTGTGTACCAAACACAGCAATTTGCACAGCATACAAGAGGGTACTACCAAAAATCTTTGCCTAAGCTAAGATACAGCCCAGTAAAATACAGCATACACAACTTAGTCTAACTTAAAATGTAAACCAGGAAGACAAGAATTAGTTTTACTAATCCTGAGGGCAGAGTGTCTCCTTATAGCCAGGCATTCAAAAAGGCTTTGTTTAGGTATTCTCATGTTTTACACGTTCTACTTTATAATGTAAATGTAGCTCTCTGCATTCTTTGCTGAAGCTGTCTGCAACTTCCCTTAACTACATCTCCAGCATGTGTAATGATTGTCAGGTCTGTGCCAACGCTTTCCACCTCTCCGTCTGGTTTTGCAGCTCTGGGCTCACAGGTGCAGGGCTTGGATGTGCACACAGGAGACTAGCTTCCCTCTCTCCCTCCTCCCTGCCCCTGCTCCAGAACATGCTGTGGAATGTAATCCTCTCCCTGCCTGGCTGCAGGGAAGCCGCAGAGGCTGCAGCCAAACCCCTGGGGGGTTTGGGGGAGAGAGGGGACAGAGGGAGGAATTAATTCCGTCCCTCCCTGGCTGCAGGCAGGCCGTGAAGGTGCGGCTAGCAAACCCCAGCTGTGGTCCCCAGGGTTTTCCAGTGGGGGGGAGGTGACAGAGGGAGAAATTTGCCTCAAGGGTCCTGGCAGGCCAGGGTCTGGTCACACCTTGCCCCTGCTTGGCTAGAGAGCAGAGGGGAGGGGCCAGCCCATCTCACTGGAGCAGAGAACAGAGCTCTGCCCAGCCCAGAGAGCATGCTGGGATGCTGGGGGAGTCTTCTTTAACTTAAACCAGCAAGGGGTCTGGGGCAGACATTGCATAAATTGGTTTGAGGCAAATCAGTTTAAGTTTGATACTACCTTCAACTGGGTTTATCTCAAACCAGTTTCAGTCATTTTCAAACTGGTTTATGTGCACTGAATGTCTGTTCTGTTACAGGTTTAAACCAGTTTCTGATCACTTAAACTGGTTTATGTGCACTGAATGTCTGTTCTGTTACAGGTTTAAACCAGTTTCTGATCACTTAAACTGGTTTATGTGCACTGAATGTCTGTTCTGTTACAGGTTTAAACCAGTTTCTGATCACTTAAACTGGTTTATGTGTGATGTCTGTCCATAGCCCTGAAGGAGAGGACCATATTTAATCTGAGACTGGGGAAAGCAGAAGAGCTAGAGACAGACATTCAAAAAGCCCAAGCCTGAATTGTTCCAATCTTTGCAAGTTAGTTTAATCTGGAAAGACTGAACTGGTTTGCAAATGGGTAGATGTTCCCTTTTCATTCCAGACATGCAGGCATATGCCTGCAGTGGCTCAGGCCAGAAGCCTGGGGGTGCTAGAGCAGCCCGCCCTTTCCTTTCACAGGGAAACTGAGTTGAGGGGGGAAGGGTTATGGCCAAGTCCCTACAGGCCTGAGTAAAACTGAGGGAGGGTTTAAACCCCGACCTCGGCCTGGAGGGTTCAGAGGGTGGGGGAAGAGGGAACCTGGCCATACCCCTGAGGCAGGGGAGGGAAAGAGGGGAAGCTCTGCCTGCCCCAGTGGCTCCCTGACTGCCAGGAGCAATCCAGGCACACACCGCTGCCCAGACCCAGAGGGGGACTCTTCCCCCTCCTCCCTCTCCAACACTGTGGGGCAGGGAGGGGGGCTCTGTACCATGCTGGAGGGGGACTCTTCCCCTTCCTTCTCTTCCTTGCTTCTGCCCCCCACTGCCAAAGGGGGGCTCTGCATGGGGCTGCCCAGCCCCAGAGGTGGACGCTTCTCGCTGCTCGTTCCCGTGCTGTGGGGCAGGGAGGGAGTCTTTGTGTGGCACTGCCCAGCCCATCCTGGGTGTGAGGAGTAGCTGTCACTGAGGTGCAGCCGCTGAGGATGGCCCAGCTTCGGTGGCCCAGGACAGCCCCACTGAGCCCCGGTTGAGGCAGCTGCACACTGGGGATGGGATGGGCCCTGGGGGTGGGGCCATCTGCAGTGGCTGCAGCTCAATGACAGGCAGGCTGAGCCCTGTCAGCGAGAGCAGCTTGGTCCAGCATGCATGGGCAGTGGCTAGCCAGGCAGCAGGCTACCCAGGCCGGCTTGGAGGCCCCGGCAGGCCTGGAACCCAGCAGCTGCCCATCACAGGGGTTCACTGCCAACCCACAAGCCCCTGTGGTGCCTCCAAGCCAGCCCAGGTAGCCCATTGCCTGGCCAGCCACTGCCTGCACATGTTGGACCAGGCTGTGCTCACTGACAGGGTTCAGCTTCCCGGCCACTGAGCTGCAGCAGCTGTGGATGGCCCCAGCCTCACCCAGCCATGTGACTGCCTCGGCTGGGGCTCAGCAGAGCCAGCCTGGGCTGTGGGGGTGGGTCCATCCCCAGGGGCTGCGGCTTAGTGACAGCTGCTTTCTGTGTCCAGTCTGAGCTGGTCTAGCCCCACACAGGTGGGGTGGTGGGGAGAGGGGGGGAATAGCCCCCCCCAACACTGAACAGAACCCTTCTCCCCACCCCACAGTGTGGGGAGGAGCAGCAGGAAGAGTCCCCATCTGGAGCTGGGTGGCGCTGCACAGAGCTCCCCTCCCCGCCCTGCACTGGGGTGGGGGGCAGGGAGGAAGGGTGCTATTCTGTCCCCTAGTGCGGGGGGTGGGGGATTACCCCCCTCACATCCCAGCTTGGCCCTGTCAAGGCAAAGTGGGCAGGGAGGGGGTTAATTCCTCCCTCTGTCCCTTCTACCCTGCAGCCAGGGTCTGTCAGCCCCAGCCACCCCCACTGCCTCTGCTGCTTTCCAGGAGACAGGTAGACCCTGGCTGTGGTGGGGGGAGAGGGAAAGGAGGTAAGAATTAACTCCCTCCATGCCCACTTTGCCATGATGAGGCCATGCCAGCCAGTGTCCTGCCTCATCCCTGCCT
The DNA here is from genome assembly GCF_001723915.1 of Gavialis gangeticus. NCBI lineage: Eukaryota > Metazoa > Chordata > Crocodylia > Gavialidae > Gavialis > Gavialis gangeticus. Next base: position 165,812,189 of record NW_017729022.1, on the reverse strand, counting down.
TTGCTCAGGCTAGAGAGCAGCAGGGCGGGGCCAGCCCTGCTCCCTGGAATAAGAGAGCATAACCCAGCCCAGACAGCATAACCCATGCTGGGATGCTGGAGAACTCTGATTTAACTTAAACCAGGAAGGGATCTGGGACAGAAGTTGGGTAGACCAGTTTGACCCAAATCAGTTAAATCTGATACTACATTCAACCAGGTTTATCTTAAACCGGTTTCAGCCATTTTGAAACTGATTTATGTGCACTGAACTTATGTTCTGTTACAGGTGTGAAGCAGTTTATGATCACTTAAACTGGTTTATGTGTAACTTCTGTCTCTAGCCAAGAATACAGAGGAAAAGCAAGTGCTCACTTAAGGGCCTCTTCCTTCCTGACATCTTTGGGGTTAGTTCTGAGGATTTTACTTAGCTGTCCCTCGGATCAAATTTAGTCAAACTCCTGTTGATAGGTAGACTGACTTCTGTAAAATAAAGAGAGGAAAGACTGAGTTAGGAATTCAGCAGTTGGCTCTCACCTTTCATTAGGCATCAAATAATTATTTAAAATTGATGAATGGCATATCGTTGCATCTCTGTACTGGACAGCCACTGGGAACAGAGCCCCTATTTAAGTTTCCCAGTATGTAGAGGAAAGAATAAGTAACTTCATTTTCCGCATTACTTTTGTATACTGCAACCTGATTATAGGAGACATCATTACCTCCCGTTGTATCTTGCCCAGCTACTCTGAGCAACATTGGCAGCAATTTAGGCTGCTTGCTTTCAACCCCATGCAAAGGCCAAGGATCTGTTCTACTTTTTAAAAATGATCACAAAGTCCTTAGTGTGCATTTGAGGGTTAATTTTTAGCTGCAGTGTTTGAGCTTCTGGTGAGTCCTAGTCATTCTCCATGGCATTATCTACTTTCATCTTCATCAGGTTAAAAGCATCGACAATTTATAGTTTTGAGCTTGAATTCCATACTTGTATATGGAGCTTCTTAGTTTTGCAATAGAACAGATCTGGTAAGGGATATGCAATGACACAAAACTGCCATATGATCAGGCAAAGGGGCAGCACTACTACTACACATGTGCTGTTCTAACAAATGACTTAAAATCCCAAAGATTATTTTTGTTCAAAAGTTCTGGGGTCAAAATGGCTACTATATATTTTAAGAGTATATACTGTATATTAAATAAATACTACATATTTAATAATACATGCTAAAATATGTACTACAGTATGAAAAATAATTCTGTTTACTCCTGTTTACTGAATTGTTATCCTTCTTTTTCTCCCTTCTTTCCCGAGGAAGCAGGAAGGACTACAAATAAAAAGAGGAACTCCTCTATATCTTTCCTCTAAATATAGATGACAGTTTCTTAATCTAGTTTTGAATGAAACTCAAGGAGTCTTTATAATGAAATGGTGATTATGCTAAGAGCATATCTGGCCCTGTTGACAATGGTTTTGTTCAGTTAAATATTTTTCATGTATTTCATTTACACTTCATGTGAATATTTTGCCTAATATTTGTCATATTCTGGCCTAAGAGTGTGATATGTCTGTTAGTAATAGAAGAATGTAGTGATGTCCCATTTAAACATATTTTAGATGTTAGAAAATTTCTAACTGTGTAGATGGCAAAAGATAAAATAATACATTGCTGTTGCTTTCAGTCTCCCACATGGAATCTGGGTTTCCCACTGAATAGCAATAAAATCTAGATCGACATGATGGGGGGCGGGAATCATTATGTATATTGTGCAGGCTCCGGTCTGGAAAAATATTCATTGCATGTAAAGCAGTTGTGTCATCTGCCTTCAACCTGGTGTAAATCCATCATAGAATCGTAGAAAATTAGGGGTGGAAGGGACCTCAGGAGGTCACCTAGTCCAATGCCCTGCTCAAAGCAGGACCACCCCCAGCCAGATTATTCCAGCCAGGGCTTTGTCAAGCTGGACCCTAAAAACCTCTAAGCATAGAGATTATACCACCTCTCTTGATAACCTGTTCCACTCACCCTCACCACCCTGCTAGTGAGAAAGTTTTTCCTAATATCCAAACTAAGCCTCCCTTGCCTGTAATTATGAAACTTCACTAACTTTAGAGTAATTTTTTTGGATGTGTCTGTTTTCTCTCAATTTGGGCATGTGAGAAACAGAAGTTGGGTTCTTATTTTGAGAATACTATATTTTTTTTCAAGGTACTTGCCCCCAGATGAGGTCCACACCTTGTTTTTTGGGGCAGCAGAATGAAGATTTTTCCCCCCAGAGTTATGGCCATATACAGCAGGGACAGAAACTAATTTTCAGCTCACTCACCTTCCCTCTCCTGCTTAGGTAAAGCTACCATTTTAACCTTTTTCACAGTAGAATTGTCTGCTCAAGCAAAAACTGAAACTGGAGCTGCTGATGAAAACTGATTCCATGGGTGGATCTAGGATTTTGAAAAGAGCTAAAAACAGACCTCAGGGATGGGAGCTACAAGGCAAAACTAGGAATAGCTAACAGACAGCAAAATTGCCAAAGAAAGGATAGTTTGATTAGTGGTACATCAAGACTACATCTAGGTACAAGTTGCCACACAGGAACTCCAGCAGCACGATAGGATGAAGCCCCATACCATGGGTGCTTGTCTGCTCCTGCAGGAACACACCACAGTACCAGACTTTATCCTATGGTGCTACTGGGGCTTCAGCACTATGACCCTTACCTCAATGCTTGGCTCTCACCATAGGAACAGGCTATAGTGCTGCTTGACTCCAACACCACAGATCTTGCCCAGGCACTATTCCCCACTACAGCCAGAGTTGGGGCAAAGGTCTTTGGGCTAGGTAATCTGGCTCTGTGGGCCAGATTCAGTCTGCAGGCTATATGTTTAACAATCTTTGAGGTAAATCATAATGGGTTGTGAAGTTAATTGACTCCCTCAGCACTGCGTGAATAGAAATGCCACCACTGCTGCTGGGCTGTTTGTTTTAAACTTGGAGTGGAGCAAGAAACAAAGCAGTCTGTGAGTACACAAATGTACCACCTCTGGATCTTCCCCTGCTGGCCTCTACCCTTCCCTCCATAAGACTGCTGGGAGGAAGAGAAGGAAAAGATGAAGTGGCTATCTTACAGTGACTCTATGCTTCTATTTAGGGCAGAAAATCAGCTTCCCTGAATGAGACAAAAACTCCAATTTTGGAAGGCTAATTTTTGGGAGAAAGGTGGTGTGGTATGTGAGTAAATAAGGTAGATGGATAGGCAAACAGACAGACCCCCAATCTTGGAAAGACATGCACATGACATGCAAACTGTGAATAGGCATGTTGAAAGATATACAGTGCATGAAGTGAAGCACGTGAGTAAATCTTAGCAGGGTAAGAACCTATATGACCTATCATAGTGCCTTGCAAGTTGTGTTGGTTTAAGCAAAAAAAAAAAAAAAACTTAATTAGGCATTTGTTAAACTAATATAATAGAATTCATTCAGGATATAGTTGGTACATTTTTCTATCTCTGTTTTTTTTATTATTTGACTTAGCTACTGAAAAATAATGATAACTTACCACTAAAACCCCAAATGCACTTTTTTTTCTTTCTAGCAGTTATCCTTTCTGTTTTTTCTAAAATATTTTCTTGCCAAAAACATCTTTGTAGAAAGGTTGTCTTGAATAGTGGAAGGAATATGTAGTGAAAAAAATATTTCTTATGACAACAATTATTGTCCTTTTTTCTTTTTTTGTTTAGTTAATTTAGTCTGGCTAAAATTACATACATATTCATGTACCTTAATAAGAACAAAGCTTTACTCTTGGATATTTTCCATAAATTTGTCTTCATAAGCAATTTGATAGACATCTACTATAACTGTAATGGTGGAAGTTTACAGTAAATCAGTCTGCCTGGTTTAAAAAATCTATAATTTATTAACCCATTCCCCAAAGGTCCAACACTTCATATCAGATTACAAGAAAATTGTCACTATTTTTTATTTTAGAGCAGGGAGCATTTTATAATAGGAGTATATTGTCTAATTGTTACAAAATTTATTGTGTTTTACTAATGTAAAATCAATTTAGCTCATAATATTAATTGGGCATGACATTATAGATGGCCAAAAAAGAGCTTCAAAACATTGAACCCCTTATTATAATTATGTTTTTCAGCTAGGGTTATCTACATGAAGTCTGATCAACTTTTAGTGCTAACAATGATGTACATTGGCCATGCTGGCTATCTGGGTTAGCTATTATATTAGCATACACAAAGGTTAGATAACCTAATTCAAAATATAGTATCAGTAGTGTGATATCACTAATAAACTTCCCATTAATCATGAAAGTATTAGCCTGAGAACAGCTGCAGATGCTACAAGCAGGATAAAGTGTCACTCCAGAGTACTGTGGTGGTATAACAAAGGGATGAGGGTGGTAGCATACAAGCTGATTTGTAAACTGCTCTTCTTTAGGCAAAAAAGCATTGTTAAATTTATTCAGTTACATGTAAAGTTCATGATGAACACTTGGGCTGCGTTTTGCTTCCAATATTTTTATCTGAATCATCTAGTATATGCTAACTCTGCCTTTTAAAATTTCCAGTTTGCCACTCTGCACATAAGAAATGCTAAACTCAGCATTGCCACTTCTTGTCATTTTATTACGTCTTGCAATATTTGCTATTTTCTTAGTTGCCCAGCTCCTGGAGTCAGATGGTTTTCAAAAATCTACATGTTTATTTTTTTTAAAACTAATTTAAAAGTAAAAGTAATTGTCCTTATAGTTGGAGAGAAAATATTGAAAATGAATGTCAAAAGCTTAAAAAATGAAACCCAAAATGCCTTCCTTAAAGAAAAAAAATCTTGATTTTTAGGCAATTTGATAATTTTGAGCACTTGACTTGTATATTAGTGACAGAAATACCATTCAAGAGGGAAGAAATCTTTTGCTCTTATTCCTAAAATACTTTTAGATATTATTTTTAATAACTTAGGCTCTTGTCCATTCAGGGATCTGCTTTTACCTGTAAAGAGCTGCTGTACAAGGACATAAGAGGTTTATCTGTGTACCCCAGTTGTAGGACTAGACCCATCTGTTGTCACTGGACAAATTTTTTAATCAATTTTTATTATTTTTTTTTGCTTTTCACTTGAGGAATAAAACTTGACTAATCAATTTCACTTTTGTTTCTGCTCGATTTCACTCTTTGGTTCTCATGGAAGTGTAGAATTTGAGGTGTCTGTATTCATAACATCACAGGAAAATTTTTAAATAAAGAGAAGTTGATATCTAGTTTTGAACATGTTTTTGTTCCTAGGAAGTTTGGTAAATATACAGATATGTTTAAAAGATAGTGCTGTACTCGATAGCATCCCTTCAACCAAATCTTCCACTCCAACCCCTCAGGAGCTACAAAATCAGGTAGATGGCAATGGAACAACTATTAAGGCTCCAATTCTGTGAAAACTTGCACATCAGATTGTTCTTATGCACATGAATAGTCCTTTTTGTTTAGTGGGCCTTGTCACACGTAAAATCAAGTAGGTGCACAAATATTTGAAGGATTTAGGCCTAAACTATCTTGGAAAACCTTTTAGCCACGTGACCCAAGTTCAGGTCTGCAGGCAACATACCTAATTTGGGAGCTGAATGCTACAACTGATCTGAATTAAGGCTTGACATTAACAGCAGAGAGCTGCAGTTACTTTTACCAGGGTATGATCAAGTAAATTGTGGATGTGTCTACACATGACTACTCTAATGCACAGTAAAACATCATTGTCTACACATGTGAAGCAATTACTGCACAGTAGATTAGTCTAATGCGCCATTTCCTAGTACCTGTAGATAATAGAGGATATGAAGTGCACATGTAGAGCTGACTGGCAGCAAATTGCTCACAGTCAGCCTAGGCATCAGGAGGCCAAAGGGGGCGGGGAGAGCTGTCCTGGCTTGGTGGGATGCTGCCTACCAGCCACATGGAGATTGGAACCCATCCCAATCCCTGCAGGTTGGGGACAGCTGTCCTGGTTGCCAGACAGCTTCTTCCCAGCCACATACAGATCAGGACCGGCCCCCTTACCTCCCACCAGTTAAGGGCTGGCACGCAGAGGAGGCTGGAGCTCCCCATGGCTGCTGTGGGGTGGGGCAGAGCAGGGCAGGAGCAGCTCTAGACTGAACTGCTCCCATCAGGAGCAAATTTGCTCCAGATGGGTGCCCATTCAGATACCTATGGTGGTGCAGTTTAATGCACCTGAATTTTCTGCACAGAAAATTCTGATGTGTTAATTGCACATGTAGACACTCCCTGCATGTATCATATTGTTCTTGTATTGAAGAAAACATTTTATTCTATGAATTCTCTTGTGGGACTGTTCCCTTATTCACAGAAGGAGAGGTCACAATGGTATTTAAAAAGAATGTATCTAATAAATTATTTCCCCTATTGTTTATTGAATAAGTCTTGTGAATTAATTTTTCACTCTTCTTCATGTGACCAGGATATTTTAACACTCTTTGTGAGACACATTATTCACCACCATTTTTCAGCAAGGAGAAAATGATTTAATTGCAGACATTTTTCCCAACTATTCAGTAATCTTTGAACATTGGGACCTTTTATTTGCCACCTGTGGAAAACTTACTATTGCAAGGACCTATCTTCTTTGTTCCTTTCTGCCAGGCTACAACAGAATATTTCAAGCCACAAAATAGCCTTTATTAGTAAGCAATACCAGCAAGTTGCCATTTTACCTGATGTCACTTATTTTATTTATTTATTTTGATTTAATGTCTGTCTGACCACAGCATCTGAAAGGATTTTGGCTCCATATTGAATGGTGGTTTCTCTACAAACAGTGTCTTGAAATATAATATACATTGCTATGGTTCATTCTTCTGTGTTAACTGATTTTTTTTTTATGCCATGAGCAACACAGCAGAGGAGGATACTATAATATGGCATGGCAGGCCCCTCCAGTGGGAACACCTCAGCTCAAATCAGACAGATTTTTTTTCATTTAAATGCCAGGTAAATATTCCCATTATAAAGTAAATAAATGCCCCAGAGAGAAGAAAGAATTAGGGGGTGGGAAGTATGGATCAGAAATTCCTTGCTGTCATAACATGTGGCTATTTTTATCATGAATTGGTATAAGCTACTACTGGCATTTTGTTATAGGTATACATAGTAGAAAATGGTACATGGACAAAAAGAAGAAAGTACAAAAAAGTCTAGATGTGCGCCAGAGAGATGTGAAACTAATAGTGTATTTATCCAGATTTTTTTTTTGCAATTATTATTATCATGAATTTCTTTTAAAAAAATCTCAAGAGATCACAGTTGCAGTTCCACTTTGCTTAGAATATGCAAATTCTTAGGGTTTGTCATCAAGGAGAACAAGCAATCCAAAAAGGGTTAACATAATGAAAGCATACACAACCTATATATGTTATAGGCCTGATTTTCATATTGGATCATTTAATGTAGTGTTAAGCAGAAGAAGTAGGGACATCTATCATGAATCCAAAACCATTTTTGCAGACATAATGAGTTTTAACCTATATTTATGTGCAGGTGGTGCACACGCATTTTTGATAGCCAGTGTATTATATCCAATTTCAAAATGCAACGTTCTGTTCATCTTGGTTAGTGGCATGTCAAACCTACCCGGGATATTCTACCAAATGGCTGTTTATTGGGTCAACACAGACTATCATAGAACATAATTCAGTCATCAAAATGTGTTCATGGGCATACTCAGAGCCTTGCTGGGAGACATGGGTTAAGTTTCTTAGTTGATTATCCCTTTAAATGATCTTAAAAATATGAAGTGAAAATATGAAAGGAGTGAGTCTCAGGGCTCTGACAGGTGCTCCAAGGATGCTTGAGGAATGAAGCAGAAAGGCGAGGAAGATCCACATGGCATGGGAGAGTTGATGAACAGAGTGATAACATGAGGGAATAATGGTATACGTGTAGCATTTAAATATAAGTAAATAGTAAAGTGTAGTTGATAGTAAAATGAACTGGGGTTTAAAAATTACTCCCTTCATACACTCCTATTTAAACAAAAATTTTCTGAATAGGATAAATCATTAAAATAGTTAGCTGGTTTCTTCTAAAATTAGTATCTTTCTTTGTGCCAAATACAAGAACAGGAACTTGTTTATAGTCAGACATCTACAGGGGATAGAAGAATTTAGAGTTAGTAAGCACCATTTAAGATCACCCCGCCCCCCCCCAATCAAAAGCATATGTCTGTAAAGAGATATAAATTGTTTGGAACATGTTAGGCCTGAGCCTCCTACACACCGAGGCCAATTTTAATTCATCTGGCAATGTATGTGGGCCTTTAAGTGTAAATTGAGAATGAATTTCAACATCTAGAACTCAAGTCTGCTCATCATGATCATGCAAATGGTTCTGTTTGAATCAATAGAGGCTATTCTGTGATGAAGGAGAGAAGGACTTGGTCCAAGGAAAAAGCCAAAAACCTAAAATGTAATAGATTTGTCCCAAAATGAAAACAGGATTTTTAAAAGGAGGGGTTAGTTTGCTTGCTAAGATAAAAAAACAACAACCCTGTGTTTATGTGCCTGTGGCTTATATATTGTGATGCTGTCCCTCTGATGTCCTGTAGCTCCATTCCACCAAAATTAAATTACTTCTTTTAGATGCAAGTCATAATGCCGAACAAGCTTGTCCTCTGTCTCCCCAGGTCGGTTTTACGTAGCTATTTTAGTTCAAGATATTTGGGATCTTTCTGTGACTTCTGGATCCCAACATTTCTGAATCTTACATCCCCCAAGTTATCAACTGAAATATTGCTAAACTGCATATTATTATTTCTGAAAAGATTGAGATTCTGATTCATACTATCAATACTTCACAGTCGGATTACTGTAATACGTTTTATTTTGATTTTCCCATATCTCTTGAGAGTCACTAGCAAATGGTCCAGAACTTAACAGTTAGACTTCTTTCCTATTACAGTCATACTGCCATGTATCTTGAATTCTTTATAAGCTTTGCTGGTGAGATCTAGAATAAAAGCCTGCATTTGACCTTCAGGTATTGACACAGCCTTGCTCCAGCTTGCTTTTTTGACCTTCCTATCTCCTTGTATTCCATATCCATTGCTTGGAGCATAAGATAGCTGTCCCCCTATGTCACCCTCACCTGTAATTTTAATACAGAGGTTGGGAATGTTTTCATCTCTGAATGCACACAACAGTCCTTATTGATCATGATTTAAACTTGGAAACTTAAATGTGTGTTTTCTTAATCTAATATTTAAATAATTTTAGCTATTTTTATTTGGTTGGGGATAAACTGCCTGTGAAGTTCATAATACCCATTTTTGCATGTAGTTATATGTATGATTATATAAAAGTGTACATTCATATAATATAATCTGGCATTAAATACTATATATTTTATATATATTTTATCACTGAGTGTGTGTGTATACACACACACACACATATAAATGTGCCATTATCAGATTATATAAAAATACAAATGATTTTTAGCTAAAACAATTTACATATGGAATTTATTATACATACACATACATGGCCACCAGTATGGCATTAATACTTCAAATTAACAACAGTATTTTTCATGTTTTCATAAATGCCTTTGCTGTATTTTACCAGCATATATTTTCTTACATTTTGTGTCAAATGATGTCAGCCTTCTCATTATCATGTAATTAATTCAGGGAATTTAAGGAAATATTTGGCGATGTTAACTATTATTTCCAAACAAGTGACATTTTAAATGCTACATACTTTAGTATTTACCTTTTTCCTTAATCAATTTACAAACATTCTGTTTTTGCTGCAGCACAAACCTCCTTCCTTGTTTTCAATAGGTGAAAGAAGAGGAATAAGCTTTCTTGCTCTTCCTTAATGGTTTAATTTTCATAACACTAACATTATCTTAAGTTAGCATAACTCTAGGGAAGCTCTAGTGGTGTTAAAGTCATGCAATCTCGAATTAGGCACACAATACTTGGAGCATAAAAAGTGAATCTTCTGTCTAATTTAGAAAAAGTTGCTGTTTGAAAATAAAAAGGATGTTTCCATTAATTTACTCTGGGAAGGTGATAAAAGGGGCATTGGATATTTAATGCAACATTGGAGGTGTCTGAAGTTCTGTTCTTTTCTCTTTCTCTTTTCTTTTCTTTTTTTTCACATTCTCCCCATCTTGAGCAGAAATAAAAGGTTCAAGGCTTGTCACCATCAGTTTATAGATAGCTGTTTAAAAATAATGAGATATTGGGTATTGTAAGGCTCAGGGCTGTCTTGCCAGACTCATTTATTTCCATTCACCTTTTGTCAGAATTGCAAACAGAAGACATTCAATTAAAACTTGTCACCTGTTGCACATGACCTAATTTGTATTTGTAAGTGTCACAGATTAGGATACTTTGCTTCATATGAAACCATTAAAAAAACTGTAAAACAACAATTGCTTTGGGAAACACTTTGTGTCATGTTTTTATAATGTGGACACCATTTGTCTATGAGACGGTATCTATCAGCAATCACTTGTGCTAAGAAATAATAGAATGAATTTGCACAAAAGCTTGTTTGCTTGGGAAATTGAACTAAGTGGTTTCATATACACTGAATTCTCTTAATGCACAAATGATAGTGCCATATAGAGCCATGTTTTCTGCATGCAGAATTTAAGCTCCTTGCGAAGTAAGGGCTGTGAAGATAGCTTTGGTTTACTGCCTAAACTGAAAATTGTTTTAAATATTCCTTTGGGTTGATCTGAAATGTTCCCCCCGTTGTGTTCTTGCTCCCCCCCCCCAAAAAAAAAATACCTTGAGGTCAACAAAACATTTACATGGTTATCTCTTTTATCCAAGCAAATTGTGAAAGTAAACATTATTTTAGAACAAAAAACGTAGGCATTTTGTTTTGACAGTTTCAAATATTGTATTGCAGCATTTATATATATATTGAAGGGGGTGTGTGTGTGTGTGTGTGTGTGTGTGTGTGGGTGTGTGTGTGTGTGTGGGTGTGTGTGTGTGTGTGGGTGTGTGTGTGTGTGTGGGTGTGTGTGTGTGTGTGGGTGTGTGTGTGTGTGTGGGTGTGTGTGTGTGTGTGGGTGTGTGTGTGTGTGTGGGTGTGTGTGTGTGTGTGGGTGTGTGTGTGTGTGTGGGTGTGTGTGTGTGTGTGGGTGTGTGTGTGTGTGTGGGTGTGTGTGTGTGTGTGTGTGTGTGTGTGTGTGTAAACTCTGCTATATATATAATATATATATATATTATATATCTATAAACCCTGCAATACAAAATTTTATATCTATCAATAGAAGTAATCTATATATATATTTGAAAATATACATATATAATACATAAAATACTATATAATATATACTTTTTTCAACTTTTATTTCACAGGGTTTATATGTTATATTAATATAATGTATGTATTGTGTATTATATGTATAAACCCTGTAGAACAAAATTTGAAACAGTCAAAACAAAATGCCTAAGATTTTGTTTACGCGCACCCTCCATGTACATATGTGTGTGTGTGTCTTTAATCCAGAAATAATTCAACAAATAGTTATTTTCCCCAAACTGCATTTCTGAGAACCAAAAAGCTCATCCAAAAATGTTTGCCTTGTAGATAAGTACTGTAAAACACATGATTGTAAGTCAGGGGAACTGAGGCATAAACAAGTAACTTTCTTTTGACTACAAAGTAGGTTAGCTGCACAGTAAACGAGAGAACATGACTACTGTCTCCTTTCCTTTGCTAATTGTTAAATCAGCTGTAGATCAAGAACTCTTTAATTTGAGTCATGGATGTTATCTTTTCTGATGACTTAGGACTCAATTTTCAGAAAACTGCCTGCCTAATGGACATGCATTTTGCATACCCGGATGAATTTTACCTGCACATGGTATTGGTTCCAAATACACTGTCAAGTAATCTTAAAAGTCTCAAACTGACATATTTGTAATTCAACATACAGCCTATGTAGAGTTTCAGCAAAAAAAGGCAACCCATGTTATCCCCCTTCCTTCATGTTATGTTATTTCTTTCATGTTTTCACTATATTTGAGGACTCTAGCATGATTTAAAGGGATTGTGTATAGGGTAAGAGTTTTTCCACTGCAAATCTTTGAGACTTCAAGATTAACACATTAGCATCACACTCCTCTAATCCTAAAATATAACAATTATGGAATTGTCCAAAGGGTATCTAAGTGATGGTGAGAGTCTTATCTCCAAGCACCTTCTGTTTATGGTGGTGGAGGAAAAACCCTTATTTTGGTAAATAACTGCATAACTTGACAAACATTGCTTTCACTCAATCATATTCAGTAACCTTATAAATATGCACAGCATGTTCAGGTTGTACTGGAACACTCTATCAGGATGTTGTCCCAAAGGAAAGCCACATCAGAGTCTGCCACTAAAATTTCTTCTGCTCTTTCAGATACTGCTAATACATTTCTTACCTCTGCTGCTACTTGCTGGTGCCCCTTCTGATGCTGAGTGAGATGTTTTTAATTTGGTATTCTTTCTGGTTGGTCTTGTCGAACAATTATAAGATAATTTGGGGAGTTTGACAGACATTTTCAAATGGAGCTACCCCAATAAATTAACCCAAGAAAGTGACACCACTGAGGTGAAAGAAGCCATTAGAATATGTAAACTTTTGTTACCTATCCTGAATGCTTAATTGAAGGGGGAGCCTTCAGGAAGACGCGAGTGTGGAATAATAGTCTTCCACAATCCCCATGGCTACTATAGGTATGATGAAAAGACAGCCTGAGCATCATTTGAAAGGGTTGATTCTCATCTTCCGTGTTCTTCACTGGTGTTCTTTCATTATTATCAGGGAAGTTTGTTATTCTAGTGCAACATACTGTTTAAATGAATTGGGTAGCACTTACATTATGCTAAGGATTGTCTAAATCAGGGGTTTCCAACTGGCACCCCATGGCCCACATGTGACACACAAAATGTTAACATGCTGCCCATGGACTTCTGCCTGGCCACTGCTTCTCCCACTAGTCCTGCTGGTCTGGTAACTGGAGATTCTAGGCTCCCTTGTCTCTTCTGACTTTTGCTTCTTGCTCCAAGAGCAGGGCAGCATGGTGGGTGAGGGGTCTGTGCTGTCTGCTTTCTGTGCACGGGTGGGAGGAGAGGATCCAGGACGCACACATGACCATGTACAGAGCAGGGCTGCCTGCATGGTAGGTGGGACCCCAAGAGGGCAACCCCACAGTGTGCAGCTCATGTGGCATGTGCGCCAGAAGTCTGCAGCTCCATGCGGCATGTACTCCCCCCGCAACTGCCAAGAAGTTGGATGGTCCTGTTGTAAATAAAGCACCTTCCTTCCTTATTGTTAGATGGCAATTTCTTTTAAATAATCTTGGTACAAGTGGGAGAGATTAGGGGCCTTGGAGATCAGGGAAAGAGATTTCTGTACATAAAGGGCAACAAGGAGAAATGAAGAATAGGTTGGCATCATTAGCAGGAGTGAGAGGACAGTGAAATTTAGCAAGAGAGACAGGAGGAGCTAATTTGGTAAGCAGACATAGCTTAGGCTAGATCCAGTTGAGGGATTCAAAGAGTCAGGCAGTTTGGTCAGAATACTGGTCATGGGCAACTACATTGGCTGCTATATATTGCACAGTTTGAAAGAAAGTTGTGTGAAAGTTGGGGAGGCCAGAGAAGAGGAGACTACTAATGAACAGGGCAGATGAGCCCAGAAAGGGTTTTTTAGAAATAGTTTTGAAGAATACCTGGCATGCTTTAGATACAGGTTTGATATGTAGTAGGCCTGTGTGAAGCAGCTAGTATTCGCTTTAGATTCGACCGCTTCGGGGGACAGTGATTCAATATGGTGATTCGAATCACTGTCCCAGATCAATTCAGCTGAATCTGATTTGGAGATTTGGCCACCACCAAATTGGGTGAATCTCTGAGTCGAACAGGCCTCATCACCCACCGGCTCTCCCAGCCCTGTCAGTGGCTGCCACGCCCTGCCCCAGCTCCTGGCTCTTTAAAAATAAAAGCCCAGCACTCATCGGCTGCTGCCCAGCAGGGGGCAATCCCCACTGCCTGTACCGCCCTATGCTGTGTGGGGGCCTCTGTCACAAACCCCCATCCCCACCCGCTCTCCCAGCCCCAGTGTTCTGCTCTTAAAAAAAAAAAAAAAAAAAAAGCCCCCGCTCACTGCCGGCTGCCGGATGGGGGGGTGATCTCTGCTGCCTCCCACTGCCCCACCCAGCATGCGGGGATCTGTCACAAGCCCCCAGAAGCCCCAGTGGCCACTGCAGCAGCCAGTGAGTATGGGTCTTTTTTTTTTTTTTTAAGAGATGGGAGCTGGGGCCAGGTGGGGCAGCTATCAACAGAAAAGCTGGCGGGGGATGGAGGGTGGTCGGAGGGGCTGGGGACCAAGCAGGCGATGGGGCCTGGCGGCCATCCCCCCATGGTCCCCTCACTCTTCCCTCAGCCCCCTCTCCCCTGCCCCCTACTTACCAGCACAGAATCTGGGTTCAGCTCCCTGTGGCAGCAAGCGGGGACTGGCAGAATCTCCAAAGCTCTCTGAATCTTTTCCAATTCGATTTGGAGAGCTTCAAATCAATTCAGACCTTTTTACTCGTCTGATTTGATTCGGATTCAGAGGTTTGGCCACCGAATCTCCTGCAAATCGAATCATCACCTGAAGCTTCGCACAGCCCTAATATGTAGGGCAAGGCAGTGGGCACATCTACATGAGTCACTATATCATAGTGATGTTTTATGGCAATGTAGTGTTGGCAGGAACAAACCGTGACGCTGCCACTATATCACTGTAGTGACAAGCTCCCTCGCTATAGCACATCGCTGTGGTGAGGTAGCTGCTAAAAATAACCATGCGCTGCCAGGACAGCACAGTAACAAGTGTGCCATGGGGGCATGTGTAGATGTGCCCAGTAGTAGTCGAATGTATGCCATGTAGTGGCTCACTATGACTTTAAAAACAATTTGGCACTGATGGGGACTGTGCTTAATTGGCACAATCATATAATTCAGATAGGCTGCACTAACCTATCCTTGTGGTAGGTTCCCATTCATGTTTGCTCAATATGGGCCATGTGTTTTGGCGTCATGCTCAGCATTGGCTGCATTTAATCAGCTTCATGGTTGGTTTCTATTATTGAGCACATGCTGATTTTGGCAGCAGTGTACTGATAGATAATGCATTTATTGAGGTTTCCTTGTATGTGAATGTAAGACAAAGGACTTTTCCCTCCATGATGATTGAAGAAAAAACCCTCGGCGTGTATTTGAGTAAATACAGTATATTAAGGACCTGTGTGAAAGAGAGGCTGGTGATATTGGGGTAGTGATGTTCTTTTTGATTTGTGTTGTCAGAATGCTAAACATAATAGGTTTCTAGGCCATGATTAGGGTTCCTAGCAACTTCAGTAGTACAGATAATAAATCATAATACTAGGAGTAATACTGATTTGCAATTTTGATAGATAATGTGCAGAATGGAGAAGAAAAATAGAGTTCCATTTTGGCCTTGCTGAGCTGTTTGATGGTGAGATACCCGATAGTTACGTAGTGAAACAAACAATAGGTTGGTTCTGGTCTGCACAGAAGCTGGAGCCAGTATAATTAAATCAGTTGTAACTCACTCCTTCAGTAATTTCAATACACACGTGTGTGGTCACTCTTATTTCAAACTAAGAGTAGCCTGATTTGTTGTAACTTCAGTTAATAAAGAAATACAGTGTAGAGTATACACACAAACAAATTATAAAAGCTAAAAAGGTAGTGGTGGGGGAGAGAACTTACTATACACTAGCTGATTCATGTTAACTCTTTTGAATGGCCACTGTATCCTGTGGTACAAGAAAACCATTAATGGTTGTTTCATTCAAGGGTAAACTTCCCTAGTCTAACTTCTACTAAAACTGGATAGCGTGGATGTATGAAACAATTATTGCAGAGCAGCAGTGTAAATTTCTATGCAACCCCTTCCCTCTTTACCTCAGGGTAGTTTGTTCATTTGTCCACACCCTTGGCCAAAAGACATGTGGGAATCTTATGCTAGAACCAGGAGTGGAGCCCACTTTACAGAACAAAAGATCAGTGTCTTAATCACAAGGCCAACCTTTCTCTAAGATTATATGAAGAAAATCCTTAATCCATATGGATCTGAGTAGTTACCTTTTAAAAAAGTGAAAGTAATGCCTACATAGCACATGCTTTTTTCTTGTCATGAAATCTAGTCCCTTTCTAATCCTCCCCAACTGAATTCTGTAAATCATTTGTAAATGTGTGATTTCCCATTCTTTTCTAACAGATAATTTAGTGCTTGTAATGAGAGGTAAAGTGAAGTGTTCTCCGAAGTTCTTTAGTGTTGAATGTTGAATTCATATTTTGATTGGTAATTGGCCAGTGGTTTTAGTCTCTGTTCAGGTAAGATAGCCATTGACATCATTGGGATTTTTTCCTGTTTAAGGATTCCAAGGTGAAACTTAATGTTAGGTCCAAGGGAGCCAGATCCTCTGGTGGTTTCAGCTCACGTGACTTCAGTGGAGCTACTGATTTACGTCAGTGTAAAATGTAGCCCTAGAGTATTATAATGCTAATTCATACAGTAGTCTTCATTCAAAGATCACACATCATTTTACTGAAGTGAGCTAAATATCATTATCTTAATGTTATGGATGAGGAAACTGATGCATGGACAGCTTGAGTTTCCATGGCAAACCATGGCAAAACCTTTGGACAGTTAGAATGAGTAAATGGTTTTGCTCACTACTTTCCTGTGCAATAACCATGTACCAAACATTAATATTAGCCAAGCATACAATATGAGTTTGATTACATGAATTAACTTTATAACTGGGTGACACAAGGTATAAAAATTATCCACACAGCCCCTCCCAAGAAAGATAAAAGTTTCATGTACTGTATCTAGTTTGGCAGAAAAGTGCAGACAAAAACACTAGAGTTAGAAACGATTGCATGTTGAATGTACATAGTTTTAGACTTGTATTGAGTAGCAATGCCATTTTTCCCAGATACTTAGAACAATAGTGTTCACACTTCTTATAAAAAGTATCTCCATTTACAGGTGTATAGATATGTGTGCAAATGTATAGCTCTGTATAATTATGCCACACTGAACCCTTGTCTATATTTCCTTTCCAGTGAACATGTGGGTGGCTGTGCAAATGCAGAGGAGGGAAAAAAATGTTCATCTTGCTAGATTTATATTATTTTAATTTAAGTTTCAGTTCCATTACTTTTTGATTAAACATACTTCTGTCCAGTGCTATCCATCTTTTATCTCTATGAAATCTGCTCCTGAGCAGAAAGAAGGATGACACCTGAATTATGCAGAATTCATTTTCTATCTATTTTTCTTAAAATGCTAGACAGTCTTTTTCATAATCCCACCAATCTCATATGTGGCTTGCTCTAATCCTCTGCCTTTTTCTGAATGTTCAACTGCCAAGCTTTGGCCTTGTCTATATATTTTCTGGTAGCGTATTTTCTTGAATGTCATTTTCCTCAGTAGAGATTGAGCTTATTGGGGTATAATGCTTGTAGAGGTTTATTACCCATTAATTTTAAGACATTTCCATTATTTAAAGTGTTGATTTATGCACATAATTTTAACTATAGATACATGTACATGTATATATGCATGTATGTAGGGATATTTAACTTGTAATTATGTACGGGCATACCTCGTTTTATTGCGCTTCGCTTTATTGCGCTTCGCAGATATTGCGTTTTTTACAAATTGAGGCAAGACCCTCCACCAGCAAAAAGATTACGACTCACTGAAGGCTCAGATGATGGTTAGCATTTTTTAGCAATAAAGTATTTTTTAATTAAGGTATGTACATTGTTTTTTTAGACATAATGCTATTGCACACTTAATAGACTACAGTATACTGTAAACATAACTTTTATATGCATTGGGAAACCAAAAAATTCGTGTGACTTGCTTTATTGCGATATTCGCTTTATTGCGGTGGTCTGGAACCGAACCCGCAGTATCTCCGAGGTATGCCTGTACTGATCTTTCTTTCTGGATAAGGATTGCTTTATTTAATTATTTCCATAGTTTGATCTTAAATGTATATTGACTCAACTGATAATTGATGAAAAATATATTTCCTATATTGAAGTAAGGGAAGTATCCTATTATCAAGTAACTCCATATATTTTTTGAGTTGATATCTATTCTTAGAGATCACTACACAGTCCCAATGGTAGGAAGCAATACTGGTAACTCTTACATAAAATTCTTTATCCTTTGTTGTGCTTGCTGACATGGGGTATGTGCCATTTAAAGTGCATTACACTGCTGAATGTGCTACAGTGGCTGGAATTAATGCATAATATGCTGCCGACACTGGCAAACACCAACACCATTAAAGCGGTGCAAAAGGATTTAAGCCACTTTAAAGTGTCGTGCACACATGCCCCTTGTTTCATCTACACACACCCATGGAGTCTAATCTTAAACCAAAACCTGTGTTACAGTAGAAACTCTTACATGCACGCACACAATTCCACTGGAGTCAATGAATGCATCCAGATGAGTGTGAGTGTGTGGTTTGTGGCTCTTCTAAGCTGTTTGAGGCGCCGCAAACCACACTCAGAGCATGTGCACCCATTCACTGTGCTGCTAATTTGCCCAGTGCCCAAATTTGACAAAAGGAGATCCCAGTATCAAAAAAAGCTGCATCAAAAAAAAGTGTTGCGGTGCACATGGCAGTATTGTGCACTGCCAGAAATGGAGGCTAGCCATCCAAAGGCAGATGCTGGCTGCTGGCCATGCTCTGTGTGGCTGGATCAGCACTGCTGTTGCCCTGGGAGACCCCCAGTATCCCAGGTATGGCTGCTGGGGCCAGCATAGGTGCTGGCCCCAGCCTCCCCTACCCCACCCAGGACAATTTGGTGCATGCAGGTGTGTGGCCTGGGCCACAAAGCAGCAGCACAAATATATGCTGCAGCTATTTGTGCTATGGCAAATGCGCACCCCTGTATGGGTGCGCTTATCTGGACGCACTCAATGAGATCATTATGTGGGAAAACCTTTTACAAGTTAGGAACAGTTTGTAGGATTTGACCCATAAGACACTGTAAAAGACTTAAGTCTGTGAGTGACAGGAAGGAAAGGAGAAATGGATTGAAAGATTTTATAAAAGAGTAAAGAGAAGCAAAACTGCTCGTGTGTTTTTTGACCATTTGTCAAAATTGCTGTGTCACACCAAAATCCATTCAGTATTTTTTCCTGTTTTGATTGAGGGGTAGCAGATCATCTCTAGCAGTTGTCCCCCGCAGCCTCCTTCCCAACCCCATGGCCCTGGAGCAGGTTCCTTGGCAACACACTGATCCTTGTTCAAATTCCTGCATCCCATTTTGAATACAGAAATGGCTTTCACAAGCTGAAGCCATTGCTGTTGATAGATTTTATGGGTTCCAAGAACTCGGCAGTATTCTGCAAAGTTGTATTTCATGAGAGGATGAGGAAGGAAGTCTGGAGAGAAGCAGCAGAAGATGATAGTGGGAATGGAAAATTTAAGAGGGGAGATAAGCAGAACTCAGAAGGAAAGTGAAAAAGTGGACAAGTTTTTGTCACATTGCTCACAGGGATCATCGTTCTTTAGATAATCTTTCGGTTCTTCCCTGCTTAAACTGTGGTATCAGGGAAGGCGTTGATTTAATACTTGCTACTGCTTTTCTCTTTGCCCTGTATATATAGTGAGGTTTTCTGCTTAAATGATGTGTTATTGCTGGGTTATACTAACACACTTTGTGGGTGTCTGGAATCTGTCTGGCTGACTCAGAACTGAATAAAAATATTTCACTGTTTTATGGAGGCCGCATGGAATTTTTTGCTAGAGCAGCTTCAGCTTGTTTCCGGGAGATATGCTTACATAAAGCCTGTGCCCATACATCTCAGGTATCAAAAATATGCTACTTAAGACATTAATAATTAGACAGTAGAATGCAAATGTTGATATGTCTTTGCTGACATCCAGAGAAATGCAGATCTCCCTCCTTTGAAATCCCAGTGTAATCATTGCTGTTGAGCCCTTTTAGAAGGATTTTAAACCCTGTCTGTGTCTTTGTTATACTTTGGTTCCTCTGTCGTTAGTGCTGTCAATTTTTTAGGCCATGTTAATTAAAAACATCATTTTATATTATCACAACAGGATTCAATATTAATTGTCTCTAAAATTCTCATCCTTCATAGTCCTTTGCTCATAACTGTAGCCTGGTAAATCCATTGGTGCTTATTACAACTCTGAGCTTGACACAATTTCTGCTAAAGAGGAGTTCAGCTCAGACTGTCAGAAACCGAGAGTCCTAGGCCTATCTCCAAACTGCTTAGCTATTACGACAAAAGAACTGATCTTCTCCACAAAGAAAATATGGAGTAAACTGGTCTTGTTTTTATGAACATTTAAATATCCTGTAAGTTCTTAAATCCAATGCCTTTTTTATTACTTTTAATAGTTCTTATGTTGAGAGAACCATTTTATATTGAGGCTGTCTTGAAAAGAAATTGCTCAAAGTTCTGGTGGGAAGTTGTCCATGAAATGTGTCACCACACATTTATTAAATGAGTGTATGCTTATTTTTCCCATTTTAGGGGTCCGTCTAGACAGAGTACGTGGAGGTCGCCAGAAGTACAAGCGCAGAATAGATGCAGAGAATAGCCCATACCTGAACCCTCAGCTAGTTCAGCCAGCAAAAAAGCCATGTAAGTACATCAGCTGTATCGTATTTCTCTTTGCATGCAAACCTTCAAGAGGGTCAAATCCTGATCCCTTCTCAGCTACTGCTGACTTCTGTAGGATAAGGATTTTACCCTAAGAAGCCACTATGGATGCTATGTGTCACCCACTTCTCCGGTAAGAATATTTTTCACTGCTCATATTATCTTCATCCTTTCTCAGACAGACTCAAACAAAGACTTTTTACAGGTGGAAGCATGTTTTATGCAGTGCAAATCTTACATTTACAGGTTATCTTTATTTTCAGTGGTACATAAAACAGTTCATAGTGTGATCATTAGTTCATTGGAGCTGCTAGTTTCAGATTTCACAAGAAAGTGATTTTTGTAGTTTTCACTAAGTAAATGAGTTTGACTGCTCAACCTCCCAATGAAAATACATTAGGAGCCTCATTAATTTATAGCTATAGAAAGTTAACACACTAGCTAGCATTATATTAAAACAAGAGTATGCCACACTAATAACAAGCATAGGTTGGTAGTTCTGTCTCTGATACCCTTATGGGCATTATGGGGCATTTTTACAATGTCCTTGATTTTATCATGCTAGCCTGAAATTAATAAAAAGACATAGAAAATAGCTGATCATCCAGTGCTAAAATACAAGTCCCATCCTCTGTGCAATTAACTAAAAATAGTTGGAGGTTTTTCTCTACGGCTTATACAAACTCAAGCAGCAACTGTGCTAATTCCATGAAGTAAATTTAATAGCATTATAGCTGTACTGCAAAAGACTAGTGTATTAGGCTAGGAAGGCATGCATTCCCTCCCAGGTGCGTGAGAGCTCTTCTGTATTTGGATCAGAATTCCCATGCGCAGTTACACTGTCAAGAGGCTACTTTGCGGTGAAAGCAGAAAAATGAGCCTCCAGGGAATAAAACAAACATGGAGGCTTGATCCTTGTGATATTACCTGGTTGTGCAGAAACCTTGTCTTTCCCAATGTATCTTTCAGCTGATCTTCCCCAGTAGGGGACACTGCTGTGTACAATACACATGAGCATATGGGGATCTGCAGAGCAAATAAACAGTCTTTGAACTGTAAGCAAAAGGGCATTTTAGCTATGTCAAAGGAAAAACAACCAGTTTTACATAAAATTAAGGCTTAAGTGGACATATGGCATAGTTTCCTTTTGCCTTTCCAAAAAACATTATGCTGATTATACCTTCAATTGTCCAATCTGGCATCTTCTACTCAGCCTGCATAAGCTGTTCTACCATTCTGTAAATACAATCTAGGGCTGCATTAAGCAGATTTTGCGCATTATAATAAAAAAAAAAACTTTCTGATAATACAATAACATTTAATGAACTCTAATGCTTAATTTCATTAGAGGTTTATTCTTTCTGCATGCACAGATTGCCAGATTTTCATTTATTTTATATTGTCATTGAGTCGAAGTGTTGATAGCCTGTTGCTCTGAAAAAAAATAAAAGGAAAGGAAATCCCAGCCCTTTAATAGAGACACAGGTTAACACTGTCATGCTGAAACTTCTAAGAATCCCTGTGTAAAACTGAGATTACTGGAAAGTAGTGTGTCACAATACCTTTAAGGTGCTAACTACACTCATTTCAGTAAGCTCCATTTGTTTTAGATAAACTAACCTCTGTATAAATCATTATTCATTATCTGAAGGCCTCTCTTAATTTTCCTCCATTCACCCAATTACAAACATTTTTGTAACAAACATTTATAAAACTTTAGTTTTCACATTCTGTCAGATAAGTGCCAAGAAACAGTTGAATTGGTTTTGTTGAACAAGTAGCCTGGGAGATTTTCTGGACCCTGACTGATAGTTTGTGCATAACAAAGGCACAGGAATGAAAATTGGGTTCTATTGATTCTAATTAGGGAAACATTAAATAAGATTTACCTAGAAACAGTGCTCATGGCTATTCAATTTCCTCAGTGATACGGCTTTCTGAGCACACTCAGAAATTTCCTATGCCTTGAACTAAAGCATGCTTCGATACATGTAGTCTTTTCCCTATAGTGAAATACCTGGGATTCAGAGGTCTTTGAGGGGCCTTTTTCTGCCCCTTTTCTCATTCCCCTCTTTGCAGGGTCTAATGATCTGCCTATCAGTCTTTTTGTATTGGCAAAATAATGGAAGTTGAGACTTAGTGAAGGGTAAATGTAAATGCACAGTATTCTCAAATCATCTGCAAGAAACAAACCTTTATCTTTGATGAAGATCCTATGATTAAAAAAGGGGAAGTTCAGTCTATTTCCAGTCTGTCCCAGTGTATGTTTGCACTGAGAAAAAATGGATTTTGCGAGCATTTACCTTACCTATCTTCATTAACTTATTGTAATTTAAAATCCATATGGTTTATGTCTCCATCTGCATGCCGTTTGATATTAATGTTGGGCCCATTTATACATAAGAAGAAAAACAGAATTTGCTTAAGTTGCTTTTCACTGTGTATGGGCATGTTAAATTAATGTGAGAAAATATGGCTGAATCCTCTTTCCTCTTTGGAAACAATGTTTTCTAAGTTAAACAAACAACCACAGGCAAAACACAAGACATGTTGATTCTTAAAAAAATAAAAAGTTTTAAAAATTACGTTGGAGGGCTTTTTTGCCAATAAAAGTTAGAATTGCCATCTGTCATCCTTAGATAAGATTAAAATTCCCCATTAATCAGTTTGATAATCTTCAGAATATTGAAATAAAGAATTATTTAGTTGGCAAGGCTCCTACAGTTCATATAAAACATGAATATATCCCCTAGTAATAAAACATACTTGATATGATGCTTTCCAGTTGGCTGTGGCTCTTATTTTATGAAGGACTAACATATATCACAACTTACTGACACACAAATTTGTAATAAGACTAAAATACTGGAGACAATACATCAGCACCAAGGAGTCAGTGTCACAAAAGAGCAGTAAAGTATCAGAAATCAGAATCAAGCCAGTATATTTATGGAAATTTGTCATAAGCAGGTCTGGAGCCTGTCCTGTAGTCTCTATGCAAGCCGAATTCCCCTTTACTTCAGCCTATCTCTGACATGTGGAAAGAGCAGAGAACAGTGCCAGCTTCATCAGCTTTCACCATAGCCAAAAGTTCAGGGGGTTGGTCATCTCAGGATCAAACCCCATCTATGTCAAACTATGTGAGTTTATTCCAGGGGATCAATATGGTTAGATTAAATTCTGTAACAGACTTCTGTTTGACCCCTATGGGCCACTGTTTTGTACCCTGCTCATGTGTTTCTGGTCTGCCACAAGGTGTCCCTCTGACTGAAAAATGGGATGGGTAGGGGCACAGTGGACAGGCGTGAAGGGCAGTCCATTTTCCACAGATATCCTACTGAATTTAATGGAAGGTGGATCAGAGTAAAGGCATCTTTGTGCAGCTCAAATTAAAGCCTCAATATAGGCATTATACTAATTTTATTTTCATACTGCTTATCTACTGTAGAGTTGTGGTCACCTTGTAATAAACCCATGAAGTTATCTTCCTGTTTTTTTTCACTGTTCATTCTCATATAATTGATTATTCCAGATAGAGCAACTGTAGGCAAGAGTAAACATTAAATAAAAGGAAATGTTGCATTGATAAAATAACAAGTATGTAAACATAATCAATGATTTCTGTGCACAAATGAGCTTCCTCAAATAGGGTCTGATTCTCATGTCACATATGCTGGTTCCACATCTATATATTTCCATTGTTCGCAGTGAAATTCATCCAAATTTTTCTTCTGCATAAATGAAAAAATGATCAGGCCCCACAATGTTTAAGCTAATAGAAAGTGATTTCATTTAGTTTAGAGTTTGTGCATTTCAGAAAAATACAAATATCAGTAGCATTTATTTCATTCCTCCAGTTCACGCATATGGGACTGAATATTTTAAAAGAGCACTTATAGGTACTGTAAGATATATGGAGTGATAGCCCCTTGGACACTCCTTTGTTCAAGAATCTGACATCTGAGATGAAGAATACCAATTGTCTGTAACAGAAATTACATATTTTAACAATTCACTATGTGTGGGGTTTTTTTATTCAGATAAAAATATACTTGTTTTTCTTCTATTAAAACTGGTACATCCATATTTACCATTATAACATCCACTGTTATAAATAACAAAAAGAAAGTTCTTTCTTACCTAGGAATTAAACCAAATCCAAAGTTCTTATTTTATGAAACCTAAAATAAATTTCAATACTAAAAAAATTTGCCCATGAAGATTTTATTCCAAGTGCTATGATTTAATTGCTATTTATCAATACACTGACTTCATAATCATTTATTAGTAATGTGCAGTTTGTTCTCTATGTTGTAAATGTGTATACTGCACTAAATTTTGTCTTTGGTATGTATCATTTTTAAGTCATTGGAGTTTCAGAAGGAGTGAGTTTGGTCCAGTATTTTAAGCTAAATTGTATGCATTGTGAAACATACCTTACTTCATAGAAAAAAAAAGTGACATTCCTAGTGATTTTTCACTGTTTGGGTCAATTTTTACAGATAACAAGATTGTCTCTCATTTACTGGTGGCTGAACCAGAGAAGATCTATGCCATGCCTGACCCCACTGTTCCAGACAGCGACATCAAAGCGCTCACCACCCTTTGTGACCTGGCAGACAGAGAATTGGTGGTCATCATTGGATGGGCTAAGCATATTCCAGGTACATGAAATTAGAAAGCAGTAACTTCCAAAGATGCCCTCAGATCACACTGTGTTACCTTTTGCTGGAAATTTTTTTCCATTTCCTACAGGTTTTCCTTTCCTTTTTTAAGACTGTAGATTCATTACAGGAATGTTGATGAAAACATCAAATGTTTTGGAAATTGTATTATTTTTTACTATTAATGTCACTAGTTGAGGCATAAGTTTTACACAGTGATCAAAAAAAGCAAGCTTTTAACATATTCCTTTTATCAAGATGGCCCAGGATCTGTGATGAAACTTAACTGAATAAATCACTATACGGTAAGGAGGTGCAAAACTTTGTTAAACCTCACCTTTACATTCTACACCAATCCTTTTACAGTTCTTTGCAAGGCCAGTTTCTGTGTACCAGCTTAGAGCAGCCTAAAGGTTGCGCAAAGTTACACTTATGCTTGTGACAGTAA
>NW_017729022.1:165772484-165781321 GCF_001723915.1 Gavialis gangeticus | reverse complement strand
CATTCTACACCAATCCTTTTACAGTTCTTTGCAAGGCCAGTTTCTGTGTACCAGCTTAGAGCAGCCTAAAGGTTGCGCAAAGTTACACTTATGCTTGTGACAGTAAGTCTACATGTATCATAATTAAGAGTGGACATGATGCAGGGGAATTCTGATCTCTTCCCTTCACCCCTTTTTATACCAGAAGTAGTTGTCATAAGAACCCTTACACTGGCTGTGAGACATAGGAGGGTCAACCTTAAACTGGAGCAACATTCCCAGAGCCGATTAAACTGATTGTAGGGCCATACTATGGCAGCAATGCCATAGAAAGCAACTATACTGTATCTTAATCTTCCTGTGGTTTGCATAAAATGGAGTTGCTATAATTAAAGCTAATTGGCACTCCTGTTGGCAATCTTAGCTGAGACAGTAGTCAACAAACATAATCTCTCAGAGCAAAGTATGCACTAGGTCAGGTTTGCAGATTTTTTTTTTATTTATTTTTTTTACTGAGAGACGCATGTACCTGTTCAATGGGTTAATAGAAGAGTGCAGTCTCCAGGGCTGTCAGTCTGTCACCTTTCACAAACATTAGGTTCACACAAAAAATGTGTGAGATTTTTCTTTAAAAAAAAGATCTAGTAGAATATTATTCTAGCAGGATGACAGGACACATTTGTGCATTTCAGTCAGCTTGTTATTTTGCTAATTTCCATAGCAGAGCCTTAAAATGCTAACCATTAACCATGAGAACTAATATCCTTTAATTGCCCTGGGCAATACAGCAACCTTCTTTTAGATTTCATTTTACCCAGGGGATACTCTGATTCACCTTAATGCAAGTCGATAATCCAGATAACTTTCTGTTTATCAAAGTTTAAAATATTTTATATTTTCAGCACCATCAGAAAATGCACCGTTATTGTTGTCATATTAGCAGGCTAAATAGATTCCATGCATATATACGTACATCAAGCCAGAATACTGGATCTTGTTTACTCATTTAGACAGAAAATATATGCAAGAGCAGATAGTTAGCAACTGAATTTTAATATGTTGCTTTGTTCCTAAGATTCTTTTGCTTTAAAACTTCTTATGGCAGTAAGGCATAAGGGTAGTGGTTTGTCTCCCTGTGTGTTTTACTGTACGAACTGCAGTGAGATCCCAGTTCTTCCAGGGCTTTCTGGACTATACCACAGTATAAATAATAAGAACATCATAAATTATAGGCCTGGATAGCATGATTTTATTTTTTTAAGGGGACCACATCCTATCACTTCCGATAGAATCCATATGTAGCCCAGATGAAATTTAGTTCTTCAGGGTCTGCCCCAGAAATGGTTTATAAGTAAGCTTTTGTATCACAAGCAATGTTTTTCTGGTACAGTTAACTTATTTCTGTCTCCTTAAACTAGTTTGTCTTTATGCTTTGAATGCTACAGTAATTTCTTTAATCAAATTGATGGAAGTCCCTTTCCCAGCCCACACTGAAACCAATTTATTGGTCATGATACGCCAGCTATGTTGCTAACAGTCGTAACGAACTGTCAGGCAATATCGCAGTGAAGCTAATTTGAAGTCATTAGGTGTGCAGCGTTCAGGCAACAATTTGTTACAGTGGTTAGGAACACAGCTGACATTTCTGAATGGCTTTGTTCAGAGCAGTTTTAGATGAGCCCAAGCAAATTGTAAACTAATTTAAACATCACTCTGTATTATACTGGCTACTTTGTCTTACACTGGTTGCTAATAAAGCACCCCAAATTAAGTCCAAACTAGTTAAATAGGTGAGTTTGAGTTTCATCTTTGGGCAATACCTACACCAGTCTAAGCAAAATACATCACTAGGGCTAGAAGTCAGTCATACACCACAATGATTGCCCAGGGCCTTTTATCAATTTGATTTGTGAATATGTTGCATAGCTCTGATGTGATGGGAGTGAAAGTGGAGTGTGCACGTGTGGGGGTGGGAGACAACTAAGCATTCTTTAAAAATGTTTAGCGTGTGCTGCTGGTGCTGGACACTGTAAACTGGCTTTGAAAATTTAAAGTCCTCAGTCTGAACCGGTTGAAGAAAACTTCCACAGTAAGCCCATCCTGATTTTATGAGAAGTCAAAAAGCAGACCTGCCATGGTAAAGGCACAGAAAAAAAGGAAGACTAAATAGGCAACAAAGTCAATCCTTTCCTAAGCCTTTTGATAAACAGAGGTCAATGATAAAAATCTGTGCTTGCTGTTTGACTTTAGATCACAAAAATCAAAATGCAGAAGGGCTTGACATGCTAAAGGACAAATGTGATGAGCATGATCTTAAAGTTTTTAGTTTGGTTTGAATGATGGAGCACCGTTGAACTTGGACTGCCTAAGCACAAGTAATGACTGACATTGGCACAGTACAACTTGAAGAGAAGCTTACAGTAGTGCGGTGCTGTGAATGTGACAGCAAATGTTACTCTAGGCCATGAAACAGTGGACATAGGAAAGGGGATTATTCATTAAGGGAACAAGAGAAGAAAAGGTGTAAAGTATAATGTAGTCACAGTGGGCTAAATAAATAGCTGCTTTAACTCTATTGAAGGCAGTGAGATATAGAGGTAGTATAGTAATAGAGGTGATCATAATGCCTACCATGACAGACCACGACTATTTTTACTTTAAAACAGAAATTTCTTAAAGAAAAATGGCTGCTTACAGATGTAAACAAACCCCTCCTCTCCCCCCCCACCAAAAAGTGGTGCTTTAAACTCAGCGCTCTCCTGTGCTAAGCCCAGCGCATGCCCAAAAGAAGCATTACATTAGTTGGACCCAGCTTGCCCAACATCTATGTAGTTTGGGTTCTTTAGCAGGGCTTTTATGGTGTTTTTATCCAATAGCTGATTGAATCAGTTTTTATATAAAAGCGCCAAAAAGCAGCGCTGAAGCACCCAATTTATGCAGACACTGCAGAGCCAAGTTAAACTAACGCGCCACTTCTTCCAGTAAAGTGCGGTTTTTTTTCCCAAGTCTATCAGCAGCCATTGATTAAAGGCCCTCATATTTCAGCTTTTAATAAAGAAATTGACCCAAACATGTTGTGATTCAATGTAAGGAGGAATTTATTGTGGAAGTAAAAACATTTATCAGCTATTATAAAGAAGGAGTCTTTCTTAAAATTATCTTTAATAAGTAACTCTTCTGTATGAATTCTGTCTCTTAGCCCACCCCCATCCCTAACCTAACTTCAGAACCTAACATTTGTTTTAAAATCGTATTACATTTAGATGCTCTCATAAAATCATTAGCACTTGCATCCTATTGGGAATGTTCTCATGAGTTGCTTTTAGTGAACAAAAAGTATGCAGCTCCACAGAAGGAAATATTGAAAAAAAATATGAAAAGGCTTTATCAGTAAATAGAATTAGTCTCCTTGCATTAATAAATCACATAAATGGAAAGTGTGTTGTTATGAAACATGACCATGTCTTATCTGAGGAAGAAAAAGATCACAATGGCATTAGGAAATGCTTGACTTTAGTTAGAGGAGCGTAAGGGCACAAGAACAGATGATGGTGCCCTAATAGCCCTTTTTAAGAATGACAGGGCCCCACCATTAGCATCCTTTTATATCCTTGGAAATTGCTCATGCCTCGCTTTTCTGGTTCCTATCTGCCTGACTCTTTTTTATTTCTCTTTCAATTTCGTCCGCGCTCGGATAAGCGCATGCTAACACAATATGATTGAGCTGTAAAATGGAACGCTGTCGCCTCTAATCTCTTTTATGTAGATATGGAGGTACTTCCACACTCCACTTCATTCTCTCTCCATTGTTGGCCTTTTTAGAATGGGTTGCCGAGTAATGGAGGCTCAGTCAAATATTAGAGCTAGGTTTCACAGGGTGTGATAAGAAGATTATCAGCCCAGCAGTCAGATCTATTGTTGTTCTTTGTGTAAGATTAAAATATTCCTATGTACTGTAACTTCGTTAGCAAAATACCGAAGGTGCTCAGGGAGACACTGAGGCTGCTTCATCTCCTGCCTGATGAGACAAAACCCATATTAGCTGACCTATATAAACTGTGTAAATATATTTATGGAGCCCATGTTAGGCTTAAAAAAAAATAACAGACAGCTGTTTAACTTAGTGGTTTTATTACTGTTCCCACTCCCCTCCCCCGACTTTGCTTTGGGTTTTGGGGAGCTACAAGTTTATTTTGGGCATATTAAATTAATCTATTTTCCCATACAAGGTGAAATTCTGCTGATGTCTGGCCACAGTTTCAGAGTCACTTAGGCACCATTTCTGTAATGTAACTGTCTCATTGACATTCAGCAAAAATGTGCAGTGTTCTCTTATACTAAATGGAGGCAGGAAACATTAAGCTCTTAAAAATGTGCATAACAGGAAGCTAAAGGGACAAAATGTTCTCTAAAAAAATTTGTATGCATCAAAAAACATCAACCGGACCACACCAATCAACTTTTTGCACTTAAAATGAAAAATTTGGGTGAAAGCATTAAATCAGGCTAATTTATCAAAAATTAGCTAGTTAAACAGTGTCATAAGTTAAATGTGCATGCCTTCAAATGTATTCATACTTTTCCAGGAATCAGAGCGGTCTGCGAAAGGGATAGGTAAAAACTTATGCAGCCAGTGGCAGGAAATGGGTATGATTTTTGATGGAACAAATCCAAGAATGTTTTGAATATTTTAGTGCTAATATAAATGTTTTATGAAACATTATTGTTCCAGGACACTCTTTGTAGAGGACAATATTTAAGCTTTCCTTGCTAAAGCGGCTCTCAAGGGTATAGTTTAACATTCTGAAACTGAACAAGAACATGATTTGCTGCAAAGTTGTCATTTTTAAAATACCCTTTACTCATCGTCTTCTCCAGAGGCACCACTCTGTGATTAAAAGGGGGGTAAAAGTATAAACAAGAAACTGAAAATAATCATTTCAGACTGTTAATTTCCAACAGTAGGTACTATATGTATGGTGTGTGTATGCACAAACACACATGCACACTTTTGAGTATCTATGAGTATGGTAATATGCTGATTATTCTATGCTTATGTAAGAGTGAAAAAAATGTGAGCTTTCATTCCACTTCACTATAGATGTAATTTCATGGTATCCATGAATTAAGTTTCTGTGTGTGTATGTGTGCTCATACACAGACATGCACAAACACACACACAAGCATCCAGTTCTGTATAAGCCCCAGAGCTTTGAAGACCAGCTAAAACGTTAGTTAGGAAACTTACATGTGGTTGCCTGGGTACGATTCAGTTCCCAAACCCAAAGCATCTCCATTGCCTTTACATTAGCTGCAGCTAGTTTGGTCATTGGATGTGTACAATCACATATCCATTAACCGGCTTCTCAGCCTGCCCCCAGTCACCTTTATGTTGGAATTTGTGGGTCTTCCAAAGTCACATATAGTACCAACTGAGTTTGGGGCCATCTCCGACAACAGTAGTAATCCCATTGCTTCTTCAGGGTCATCACATTGTGGAGTCCCTGTCCCAGGTGTTCATGTTAATGTGGTTTTTACTGCTTACACTACATGGCATGGAGTATGAGCTGCTTTGTGCTGACTAAGAGCTCTGTAGTGATAATAACTTGAGCTTCTTGGGGAATCAGGACATCTTTCCCTTTATCGCTGCTGTGTTGTGGACACCTTGTAAGGTCCCTTTGCTGCCTGTTTAGCAGAAACCTACTATCTACTCTTCCTTTAACCCTTTCCCAAACCAGTCCTGTGACAATGAATCTGCCCCGTACACACAGCTCACAGACCATATGAATGTGAGGAAGGTGATGAGGGAAAGGTCTGTCATTAGGCTGTATGGGCAGGGATCCTGGTCAAATGACTTCTCAGGAGCCACAGATTTCCTTGAACAGTTTCTTCCTTAATTTTACTAAGATGAGGGTTCCACTGTGACTGTTATTGATAACTTGACAAATACCTTAATGGCAAGATGTGCATATATCATGCATTTGTATGTACACTAAACAGTGTCACACTGAGCCATTTGGGTAATGCTAAAGAGTAAATCATTTGGCCTTGTATAGCTGTAGCCTAGAGAAGAGTCCATCTGTTGCCAACAGTGTTGTGAGCACCCTGTTGGTGAGACCTGCACCAAGCAGGGTAGAAAACTCAGTGGTCATCTCAATTTAATTGTACTTTTTTATATCTACATTGTTAGCACTGATGGGGCTGAACCAGTGCTAATGAGAGTGGGTAATTTTTAGACAATGGCCCTAACATAGACTGTACCAAAAGAAGGCAACATTGATTTGGTGTGAAAAGATGCATAATTGGGGTCAGGTATTAAGAATGACCAGTTTGCAAATAAAATAGGAGCAGGCAGAGGTGCAAATTGTGGGGCTTGAAGTCCGCTCCCTCCATTGAATGAGATACTTAGTTTAAAAATATCTGTAAAATTTATCTGAGATCTTATAGCTGACAAATCTTTGGGCACATGTTCCCACTTGTACTGACAACAGTGACAAACCTGTCATGCACTTTGACACTCAGTGCTTCTTCAGATATGAACAATATTTGTGCGTCTGCTGATCAGGAAAGACTGATTCCATGCTTGAGGCATTCAGGGAAGGTGAGGTGAAGAAGTCTGTGCTCCTGGTGTTCTCTACTTTTTCAGTGATAAAATGAGCACTTCTCTTTCCTCTGTGGTTAATTTTGGCATCTTTTAGGTGCATTAAATTAAAAGAAAAGTAAGAAAAGAAAACAAAAAATGTGTTTCCCTTTCAGCATTTGTAGCACCCACCAAAATACAAAATAAATGTTCTGTAAGACTCAAAAGGAGTTGTCATAAAAGCATCCAGTCCAAGTCATGCAGACATACACCACTCAAGTAGCTACTACCGTTTTAGATTTTTATTTCCCAGGTCAGCTTCCTTATAGAAAAATGTATTGTGTGGGCCAAGGGGTAAGGGAAGAGACCAGTTGAACTGATCACAGAACTTTCCACTTCTCACGTATTTGTCATTCTATGTTACAGAATGCTTAAAAAAATTAAATCCTCCAATAAAATCCATTTTTCCCAGAAACAGAATGAAACATATTTTTTTATTTTACCTCTTTGAAGCCTATTTTTTATGTAGAATGAGTATTTTCCTTTTCCTCTTTCCTAGTGGTTCCTTCTCTGTTTTCCACCCCCTGCCCCCAATACACACTTGGGTTTGGTTGTTGTACTTTTTTTCCCCAGTATCCCCCTTTATCTGCTTCAACCAATCTCTAAATGAATGCATGTCTATCATGGCCTTAGCTTTGACACTCTGGATATATTGATTAATAGTTGCCCTAAGCTCCTTTTAGCAAATCAAATTTTCACTTTTAGCAAGGATTTCGCCTCTGATTTATTCAGCAAAGTGAAATGCACTAAATTGACTTTGACATTCAGGGAAAATGGCTGAAAAACAAAGAGGAGAGGAAAGAGATATAAATTGTGTGGCAGCTGGAGACTTGAAGCATAAAAGAGACAGTTTCCTATAGAATATAACTGGCTAATTTGAAAACATGCATTTAAACAGGGGGTGAAAAATATTTTTCTTAAAATTGGATGTGTTGCAGAATGGGAATTTTAGTAAAGAGCTAGTTTTATGCTGCATTAGATTTTTTTACCCAACTTTGTCATATTTGCATCTTAATACGAATATGGAATCCCATTTTTTTATATATTAATAATAATTATATCTAAGAAAAGATATAAAGGATTCCAAACTATTTCATAATGAACTGGTAAATTGGCATATCATTGCAAAATATCTTACCTACCCCATCATTACCTGTAAAATGCTATTCATGCCTGTGGGATGTTACAAATAATAAGTGATTACTAAAATAAGAGATCAACACTAATAAATTCCATTGATCTATTTTTTATTTCTTTGAAAAAAGTGGACATTATTTGAATCTTAAATACAAGAATATAAAAAAAAGTGTTGGAAATATTTTATTGTTAATAATTCTCATACCAAATTCTGGACTAGGATATTAGGTGAGGAGATTCATTGACTGTCTTATACAATGTGTTTCCATATCAGACAAACATTGAATTGCTGAGTCATCCATTGGGTCAAAGATACACAGTTTCAGCTTTTATGTTTAAAGGGGTTCAGACTTAATTTCAGGTAGAGCTGAGAGGGAGAATTGAATATTAGCACATCTGGATTTCAGATTTCTGGTCAGTATTTCTGGGCTTTGAGATTCCCAACATAATTGTTTTTAAAATGAGAATTTTAAGGGAAACTATATATAGGCACTGAATCATATGGCCTCTTCTCAGCTTGGCTTAACTGGCATAGCAGCATTGACATCTGTTGAATTGGGCATATCTACATCATCTCTAGATCTGTCTCTGAGGTATTTACATATTAGTAGTCTCTATGTTCAAGGGGTTGTGAGTGTCTGGCTCCTCTAGTCCTCAGCATCTTCTAATACAGGGGTGGGCAAAATATGGCTCTCAGGCCAGATCCGGCCTGCCAGGCCATTCTGTCTAGCCTACAGGGCCCCTAATAAATTTACAAAGTATTTACCTGCTCCTGGCTGCTTTTCAAAGATGACAGGAGCCAGGGGCAGTAGGACCGAGGGGGAGCCATCAGCAGGATGCAGCAGCCCGGCCCCACCCCACCCTACCTTTAGCCGTTTCCCTGCTTTCCTGCCCCCACACTGCCCCAGCTCCATGTTGCTCCCAGCTGTATCACCAGACCAGGGAGTATGGGGTGCCAGTACCCAGGTGTGTGTATGTGTAGAGTGAGTCCTACACAGACACCTCACCATACACATGCATCCACAACCCCCCTCGCCCTGCCATACATGCAGACCCACACACCCACACCCCCTCACACACC
>NW_017729022.1:165761157-165772434 GCF_001723915.1 Gavialis gangeticus | reverse complement strand
CCCCCGCAAACTCCATACCCACCTACACCACACACATCCACACCCACACATCCACATGCTCCCTCACCCACACCCCCCACACCTATCCACCCCCCACAGGCAAACCCACACTGTCCCCCACACCAAACATACCCACACACCCATAGTCCTCTACAAATACAAGAGTAAAACTTAATTTTAAGCTATTATATGCAATCACTTCTATGTACTCTACACAAACACAGGTAAATTAGGTCAAAAATATTTTTTAAAATCAAATTAATGAATGTTTTAGATGTTTGCTTTTTAGACTATAATACTGTATTTTTTTGGTTCTGAGAAAGCAAAACCCGTTGCTGAAAGGAGTACTTCCAGGGGCAAGGAGAGGGACTTCTGGTCAGGGGTTAGGGGATGGGACTTCCAGTCACAAGATGGCAGCCAGGCTGGGGGGCACCTGCCAAGGGGTGGGGCTACCCATGTGGCCCTCAACAGCTTGCCAAAACACGGTAAGCAGCCCTCTCCCCAAAATAATTGCCCACCCCTGTTCTAACATCAAGTCCTAAGTGAATAGTCCTATTTCCAGGACTACAACACTCACCTTTGTTCTGACTACTTATGTGATGAAGGGAATGTTAGATTAGGTCCATGTATGTAGCAGGTGGCTATCTCAGCTTTCAGTTTTACATGCAAACACAGAATTAACCTTATTACAAGACAAAAGGGCCTAAGTGTGTCACTGAATCCTATTTTCTTTTTTATTTTCTTGTGCTCTCTCTCTTTTCTTCATTTGTTAGATACCTAATATGATAGCTGCAGCGCTCACTGACCTCAAAATTGACCTGAGACTTGAATAGCAGTGGACTTTTTCAAATGGGAGAGTGTATGAAGTGCCACAGAAGAGATACCAGGGCATACAAGGCATTTACAGGCATATTATTTCTTTAAAGTCATGCTGTCTCCCCCATAATTTAGAGCAATTTCCAACCATCTTAAATGACTGCTAATTAGGAGAGTACTATAAAATACCAATTTAAATTGCTGAAATAATCTTTTAGGGGGCATCATTTCCCAAACAACTTGCACTATACAGTAAATAGATCAAGGGAAGGGCAGTTCTTTACAAGCAGAGGAGAAATGCTCATTTCAAGGCAGAAAGCTGCTTTGCTTAGAACACATTAAGGAACTGGACCCAAGACAAGAATCATTCCTCCAAGGATTAAGTATTGGTTGCATATGCAGGGAGGTTGCAATAATAGGCCTGTCATTTGCAGACAATAAATATAAATAAATATATTTGGTGCAATGTGCAATTTTTTCCCCTTCAAATAACAGTATTTTAACCGAAATTAAATAGAATTTAAAGATTCTGCCCCACAGAATTTTTTTGTATTAAAAACCTAATGTAGGCTCTGAATTTGCTTTCCTTTTTAATAAGAGCAGAAATGCTGTAATTTTAAACTTGGTTATGAAAGGATCATATCACAAATTGACTATGATTTGGTGAAATGAAACTGATATATCACTCCTCTTGTTCCAACAGCTCAGTCTAGTTAATTCTAAAACCAAGAAGCTGTGTGTTAATCATTAGGACTGTGCGAAGCTTTGGGTGCTGATTCGATTCAGAGGAGACTCAGCCTCATTCGGCAGCCGTATCTCCAAATCTGAATTGGATCGGGAGACCATTAAAAAGGTCCGAATCAATTCAAAGCTCTCCGAATTGATTCAGAAAAGATTCAGAGAGCTTTGGAGATTCAGGCAGTCCCCACCCACAGCTGCAGGGACCTGGACCTGGATTCCACACTGATAAGTAGGGGGCAAGGTGGGGTGGGTGCTGGAGGAGCAGGTTGGGGACCATGGGGGGACCCCTGCCAGGCCCCATCCCCTGCCTGCTCCCCCACCCCTCCTAAGTGTCCCCAACCCCAGCCCATTCTATCAGCCCCATCAATGACTGTCCCACCTGGCCTCAGCATCCCAGCATTTAAAAAAAAAAAAAAAAGCCCTGCACTCACCAGCTCCTGTCAGGTGGGGGGGAGATCCCTGCTGCCCCCCACTGCCCTGTGCTGTGTTGGGGCTTTGCCATTAGCCCCAGCCCCTGCCCACTTTTCCAGCCCCATCGATAGCTGCCCTGCCCAGCCCCAGCTCCTGGTTCTTTAAAAAAAAAAAAGCCCACACTCACCAGCTGCTGCAGTATCCATCAGGGCTTCTGGGGGCTTGTGGCAGAGCCCCCCATGCAGCACAGGGCAGTGCTGGGTAGCAGGGATCACCCCCTCACCTAGCAGCAGTGATGTGGGGCTTTTTTCTTTTTTTTTTAAGAGCCGGGAGCTAGGGCTGGGCGGGGCAGCCTTGGGGGGTGCTCAGAGAGCAGGCGGGGGGATGGGGGCTTGTGGCAGAGCCCCCCCATGCAGCGTGGGGCAGTGGGGGGCAATGAGGATCGTCCCCCCCACCCCCTGCCTGGCAACAGCTGGTTGAGCATGGGGTCTTTTCTTTTCTTTTTTTTCTTTTTTCTTTTTTTTAAAGAGCCGAGAGCTGCAGCTGGGCAGGGCAGCCATTGATGGGGCTAGGAGAGGGGGCGGGGGATGGGGCCTGTTTGATTCAGAGATTTGGCCAATTCAGTGGTGGCCAAATCTCCAAATCAGATTCAGCTGAATCAGTTTGATTCGGTGATTCGAATCACTGTCCCCTGAATATGATGAATTCGAATCTGAAGCAAATACTAGCCACTTTGCACGGGTCTGTTAGTCATCTAGTATGGGCTTCAGCACAAGTGTACTTTGGTGTAGGTGGGGAAGAGGAGGCTAGCTATCTAGTCATGTGTTATTGATACTGTAAATCCAAAATGGGAAAAAATAACCATTTGCCCAAACTAGATTTGGAGTAGGTAAGTCTATACCTGTGTGACTAGGTCGGCAGCACAGTCTGGTCTAGTTTCATGAAGTCATCTGAGCCCAATTAAATACTGTAATTCCAAGAGTGCTCCTAAACAGCCTCTACTTTCTCTTTGGATGAAGGTAGGCTTCACACCTGCTTAACCTACATTAGAATAGGATTAATTACCTGAATTGCAAGCCCCCCCTATAGCCAGTCAGCACGTTTCTGGCAGGGCACATGGTGACCTGGGCATGGATAGAGACATTCAGAGAGAGGGAGGGGAAAAAGAGCACCTGGGTGATAATGGCAAGACTTGCTTGGGTCTGATCAACTGAGTCAGCAGTTTTTAAAAATCAGTCTGCTGTAATCTCTGCATCAGCAGGATCACACAAAAGCTTTGTGAACTCAGTTTCCAGTGCTAATAATAAGCTTATTTCTGAATGTTGCTTTATATATCACATATATCTCATATATTTATATCTCTGTGTGTTTAAATAGATACACAAACACACACATACAGTGTATGTAATATGAAAAAATCCTAATCCTAATGCCCATTTTTTTTTTATTTCCTTCACTGAATACCTATTTGGCAGACACTTTTTAAGCCAGTTTCCTTTGTTATTTTTAATATCTCCTGGCAAAAAATGTATGCAGTAATGTTTAAGTATATCTTTCACTTAAAAGGAAATCCTGCAGAACTTGTTCTTATGTCCAAATACATGGAGGTAATACACTGCATATCTTCTAAGATTATATCTTACTGTCCCAAAAGACTTTTCTTCCAAAACTTCTGAAACACAGCATTGCACTGATAAAACAAATGTTACATAGTTAACACTGACTTTAGGCTGCAAAGTGCTCACAGCCTTCAACTCTCACTGTCACCAATGGAAGCTGGCACCCATCACCTTGCAGGATTGAACCCTAAGAGCCTTCTCCTGTTGCCATGTTGAGCCTCCTAATTTTTCACAGACTCTGCTGAAGTTTGGTGTATGATCAGTTACTGAGGTGAAATATTTACAGATGTGGAAGGCCCCAAATCCAGTTGGAATGAAACTTAAAAAGAAGAGCCTGCAAAAACCACCAGTTCACTGTGAAGCACAAGCCTGCAGTAACTTTCTGTGTGGCTGCCCACATAGCAAAGAGTTGTGAGCAGAATGTGGGAGTCATAAAGCAAATCCACAGCTGTCACGTTTTTAACTATTGGAAAGGCTACATAGAACAGCACAGCATGTTGTGGCTGCCACCCACATTTCTGGCTAGTGAACAGCTACATTTGACTGCATAAGTATCTCATGTCCCTTTAGTAAGTTGTCAGGAGGTTTTTGATCCAGGAATTTTTCTTATGTCTGTTATTTGGACCCAGTTTGTTCCATGCAGGCATAGCACCAAAAGAACTCATAGGTGAAATTTGGGGGTGGTCTGAAATAACACAGTAAAACCGTTGAATTGGCTGTGGTACATCATTTGGGGTGTACCCCTGTTCCAGAAAGAGCAAATTCTGACTCATTCCTCTTACTGGTGCCTTGCGCAGAGCCATTTTTTTTTTGTGTCTGTGGTCAGTGGGCACATCCACATGTGCATATTAATGGACAGCAATAAACACCACCGTATATCGGTCTGAAGTGTATTGCTCCCAGGAGCTGTGATTAAATATGCTCCCGGGGACTGCAGCATGTTGAGCCCGGTTGGAGTAGTCCCAGCTGGAAAGGGACCCGGGCAGTCAGCCTGCCAGCCCGAGGCTGTTCCAGCCTGGCTCAGTGTGCTGCAGAGGGGCTGGATGGAGTACAAGGGTGCTCCAGTGCAGGGCGAGCCAGTTGGCAGCCCCCACACTGAAGCACCCTCATGTTCTAGGCAGCTGGGTCAGTGTCAATGAGTACATTGCTCTGCATGAAAAAAGTCTGCAGCAGGTTAGTACTTGTAAATACGAATACTAACTTCCTGTAGGGTTTATTGGTTTCTTGTGGCCTAATATGGCTGCATGTGTGGACATCAAGATGTTTATTGCAGAGCTAATTAGGCAACTCTTCAGTAAATGTCTCATGTAGATGAACCCAGTCTGTCTTTTCATATAGATAATGGACCTCATCTTAGGCTGGTACATTTAGCCCAATTCCTTTAAAATCAGTGGAATTACAAAGGTAGGAAATGAATCTCATCCAGGGAGAAAGTAGACATTGTTTAGAGACACTCTTAGAATTACAGGATTTAAATGGGCTCAGTTGACCTCAAGAAACTAGACCAGATTGTGGTGCTGACCTAGTCATGTAGGTGTAGACCTGTCTGATTGAAATCCGATTTACCTCAACTGAGAATTGGGCCTGCATTATGCAACATGAACCTCAAATTTCAACAATCATGTAATTGGCCTGACAATAGGTAGAAAGTATATTTCATCACAATATTTTGGCTTTCAGTAGCTGCCTGTTTCTTAAATATTGTTAATTATTTCCTGAATGGTTTGCTTGCACAAGATGGAATCCTGTACTGACTACAGGTTTCTCTCGAACCTACAGGTTCTTTATACGCGAATTCGCTCTTATGTGATGAGCATATTTAGACCCATAATTCGTTATGTGAGGTAAATTCACTCTTATGCGATCAGCATAGATGCCCCACCCCCAGCCCAAGCAGATAAGTCTGTGGGGGAGGGGAGGGGAGAGGCCGTGGCCCCACTCACCCAAGCAGCCCTGGGAGTGACCGGCGCCAGCTGCCTGCAGCCACTGGGCTGCACCATGCTCTGCCTGTCCCCCTGCGCCTGGGCTCACACCAGCTCCTGGGGTCTGCCATGCTATGGTACAAGCAGCTGGTGTTAGCTGCTTCCAGGGCCGCTCCAGCACGGGTTGGGGCGAGTGCAGACAAGCAGAGCCCTGGGTGGCACAGGGCACAGCACTTACCCCAGCCCCAGCTGAAGTGGGCCTGGGAGCAGCTGACACCAGCTGCCTCCACCAGGGCATGGTGCAGCCCAGGAGCAGAGGTGAGTGGGGACAGGTGGAGCACTGTGCAGCCCAGTGGCTGCAGGCAGCAGGCGCCAGCTGCTCCCGGGTCTGCTGCAGCCAGTGCTGGGGTGAGTGCCGCTCTGTTCCCTCTGCTTTGCTGCCTTGTGCAGCCCTGGGAGCGGCACCCCTCCCCCTGCCCCTTCCCTAGTCCCAGCCTCACTTCCTCCCTTCCTGCCTCCCTCACTGCCATGGAAACTTATCCCTATTTGTTACATTGTGAAGTGGGTTCACTTTAAGCAAATTTGATTTATGCTATGTTTTCCAGGAACGCATATGCAGCATAAATTGAGGGAAACCTGTATTAATTTTATTTTTTGACTTCTTGTTTTAGTGTAGATAAGTTTTGCTCTATTAAAATATAGCATTTCTTGCATTATATTTGACTGTAACAAGGGAACTTTGGCACAGGTAGCTTTTAATGGAATTCCATGTTTTGGTAATGTTTATGAAGGAGCTGCTTCTGCATTCCTGTAATATTCAGAACTCTTACTGAAGTCAGTGTAAGTTTTGAGTTCACAAGGGAAACAGCATTTCAATAACAATGGCCAGCTCTTATTATGCAGTGTAATTCTCGTCCCAGGATCCCAAGGCTCTTCACAAATTTAACAACCTAAGGGCCAGTTTCCTGCAGGATGCTGCAGAAAGGCACTAACCAGGAAATCCTCGCACAGCAGAGGCAGTGCAAGGCATACATTATCTCTGATAATTCTAGTGCTACCATAAACCTACAGAGGGCACTCTTAAGCAAGAGATTTAGAGGGGTATTCCAGGGTTAGGGTACAGAGAAGATAATCTTGATACTGATTGTGGGCATATAGCTGCTGATCAACCCATTCCAACTACAGGCACACAACCTGTGGAGATCATATCAGCTCTGAGAAGGGATAGTATTAAAGATGGACTATGACACTAAGTACAGACTACACTTTTACTTGGATAAATGATTGGGAAACCAGTCTATACCCATAACAGAACAGAAGTTTGGCACACATGGGTGCATCTACATGTCACCCTATGTGCTGTGTTGCTGTATGATGCACTATGATGTAGCAATCACATTGGTCTACACATGATCACCAGCTACATCGCTGTAGTGGTGCATTCCCTCGGTATAGTGCATCACTACGGTAATGTAGCTACAAAATCTAACTATGTGCCATGTGCACGGTGCAGCTACCACCCATACTGCGCTGTGCTTTAGTGCTTCAATACCAGAAGGAAGTACTAAAGCACGGCGACGTGTAGACACACCCATAGACTGATTTAGCAGTGGTGGGACCTGGTCTAAGATTTGTCCAGCCCAACCAAAAGCAAACGTGTTCTTGTTGCTACCGATCTAAACTATGCCACTTACAGAAAACCTTATAACTTAGATCAATTCTGCCTCAGGCTTTTTGAATGTCTGCACTAGCCTGAGAGAGATTGTTACAAATGAAAATATGGGCATATATTGCTATGGTACCATTTGTTTCAGTACTGAAACCACTTACATGGTGTCTAAAATTTGCCATGGATAACTTCTTTAACAACTAAATGCACTTTGTCTGTGGTAGAAGGTGATAGCTATTTACATATTGCACAGCAGCACTAAACAACAATTTAGGACAAGCAGTGAAGTGTGCCCTATCCAATTAAAAGTGCAGGCAGAATTTTAGGTAGGCAAATGTAATTATTTAATTGGAATTTGACCAGGATGCTTTTGCACTGTTAAAATAAATGCAAATAGCAATGGCTATAAAATTATAAATTATGAAAATATTTTGAATCCTTTGAGCATGGTAATTAACTCCATAAATTCAACTTTGTTTTTACCTAATGCCTTGCAACATCTGATCTCTTAACAAAGTTTGAGGTGTTGATACTTTTACTGGAGCAACTCAGTGATCCATTCTGCAAGGAATTAAGTGCATGAGTAATTTTATTTTGGTGAACAGTTTAATGAAAACCAAACATATTTGGGTGTTTAAATGTTGGCAGGATGAGGCCCAGAACTATCAAGATTCACACTCCAGTCTTCCCTTTAGCACGGCCATGTTCAAAAGGCTGCTAAAGTCAATAGAAATATTTTAAATGACTTATTTGATTTTGGATTAATTCCTAAATGTCATGACCAGAAATGTGGACTTCAAAGCTGTATTATTTCCCTCCTACTTTATTTAGTTTTTTTCGGGAGGAGAGGATAGTGCCATTCCTTTCAAAAAGTTTTTTTTTTTTTAGTAACAAGGAAAAGGAAACAAGGAAAAGAGCCCCGCTGTGTGGAGAATTAGGGTCACTTACTGCAAGCAGCATAAGAATCTGTCCTTAGGACCATATTTCAGGCTAGATGGACATATTAACACATGACCTGCATGCTTAGTGTGTCTGTAGTCAAGACTATTCCTTCGCTGTTTATATTATCAATGTGTTGCAGACAAAACAAATCTCTAGAAAGTCTATACTTGTAAATTGAGAGGATTTCAAATATCATGTGGTACACCTTTGAATATGTTCTCTTGTCTTCTGCTCCTAGCTTGTGATTCCACCTGGTGAAACTCTTATTCCAAACTAGCTTTCCTCCAAGTGGAGAATCCTAGTAATTTCACCTCCAATGTAATGGTTTTGTGCTGGTGATGAGTATCCCCCTTAATTAAACTGCCATCTTCTTTTAGCTTTTGTTGTTCTGGCCCGATATATTCTTTTTCTTTCTTTCTTTCAAGGTACAAAACACAATATAAGTAATGGGTTGGTATGCTTACTGGCCCATTAATACATCTCTACAGTTCTGAGGTGTAGGCTCCATGTTACATCCATACTTGGCTCGTTATCCTCTTATCAAGCTCTTTGCATCCCTTTGTTTATTTGAGGAGACAGGAAGACTGTGTGAAGGCTGCTTAGTCAGGGATATCAGCGTTGTTGGCAGGGGAGTGATTGCCAGTTGAAAAACAAGGCATTATTGCTCATTTTTTCCCTCTTATTAGTTTGATTACATTTGCAAATCAAATCAATCCATCAGACATGATCAGGCCTCGTCCGCATTTTAAGGAATAGTAATCTCCGTCTAATAAGATGCAAATGTGTCACATCGGTAAGTAACCAATAAATCATCGTCTTGTCTTTGGCAATCATTAAATATCAGAACCAACAGTCAATTTTTAGTATTTTCAATTTGCGATATGCCGCTGGAATATAAAGATAGATGGACGTAATTACACAAACCAAACACTATTTCAGTTCATTCCAGACAGCAAATTTAGTGGAAGGTATAACTGGCTTGTCATCACACTACATTATTCCTGGCGGTTCATGCAAAGTTCACAGACAAGCTTCAAATGGACATTGCTTTTTTTACTTCCCCTAACAACATCCCCACCATTGCAGCCAAACTTAGGTAAATAGCCCCAAAACTGTAGGACATCTCTTCCTTCGGTGCACAAAGCATCATGGAAATAGAAATATTACAGCTTTTCTAATTCTGGTCCAGCATGCATCTGGAAGACTACAACCCAAAAAGTTTTCTAACATTTGTCACACCCTCCCTCTCCCTTTTTTTATGACTGATACAAAAGTATTTTTATTCTTTTCTCACAAATATTTTTCAGATACCTCACTTCAAAACTTGCACCTTTTTGACAGTATTTTTCAGATCACTTTGTATGGCATATGCTTTTTTAATAACTCTTCTGCTTATACTTAATCCAGTATCTGACTGAATGCAACAAAGACAGAATGAAAATGTGAAATGGTTTGCAGTAATTGAGCAATCTGATCCTTTTTCTTCTTTTTAAGGGAGTGGAAATTTAAATTGTTTTCCTTGTTGTTTTTTTCTTGTTTAGATTGATTTGGGATTTGGGAAAATTGATTGCCTCATGTGCATCCTGAGGATTAATTGATATGTCTATTGTCTTATTTGTAGTGTGTTGCTCTCCACTAATAGCTCTATTTGTACATAAAGGTTTACATGCTTTTCATGAGAAGAGAAGAAATATACTGATATCCTAGGCCCATTGAGCTCAATGATAAAACTCATATCAACTTCAGTGGGGCACACATTTCATCTGTAGGATCTGTAGCTTTGTTTCATCCAACCTATGCAAATCTTGAAAATATATTTTATCAATGCTGTGAAATGAATTGCTTCTATTTGAAGTTCAACTGTGTGTTTTAATATATTAAGAGATAATGATATACTTTTGTCTAGTCAACTGGGGATACAGAGCCTGATTCTTACCTCAGTTACATCTGTCTAGCTTTGGAGTAATCTTTGTATCTCCAAGGGGGTTATTATTAGCATAC
Source organism: Gavialis gangeticus (assembly GCF_001723915.1). NCBI lineage: Eukaryota > Metazoa > Chordata > Crocodylia > Gavialidae > Gavialis > Gavialis gangeticus. Next base: position 165,762,313 of record NW_017729022.1, on the reverse strand, counting down.
AGAATTGTGCATGTGTACATGTAAGGATTTTTCTGCGTGAACCATGTAATTATATTTAAAATTACACAACACATCCTTATGATTCTATAGTACAAACTTATACTGCAGTCTTTCTTAAGGTAAAATTCCTACTGGGATTTTGACTGAGTATTGGGCCCAGCAGCTTTTTTTTTCAGATTAATATATGATATAAGGCCAAATTCTACTAAAAACTGGCTTTCTGCTGTGTGGTGAGTGCCTGGTTATAGAAATCAAAAAAGAGGATTTTAGAGGCTTGTACTTATGTAAGTTTCCATTGAACAAAAGCCAGACACAGGACTAACTATATCTGACCTTAAGAAACTGGATTGTTTATCTTTACCGTCAGATGCATGCAATATTTGGACTTCCTGGCTAGGGACAGACATTCAGAAAAGCCTGAGCCTGAATTGATTCAGTCTTTGCAGGTTAGTCTAACCTGACTAGGCTAGACTGCTTTGTAACTGTGAAGACATCCCCTCTGGACTGCAGTGGCTCAGGCTAGAAGCTGGGGGGAAGGTGTGGGGCTCCAAAGCAGCCCTCCCTTCCCTTCTAAAGTGCTGAGCTGAGGTGGGGCATGGCCAGGCCCCAGAAGGATGCTCCGATTATGGAGGGGTTCCTCCCCTCCCCTTCGCTGTTGATAACAGAACATTGAGGTACACAGCAGGAAGTTTACACAGAGTTGTTAGCATTTGTCAGCCCATCAAACAAAACAACAGCTTCTCATTAAATCAAGCTGTTCTTAAACAACTTCTTCCAAGGAAGGAACAGAGGGACGTTACCACCTACCTGTTGATTAGCTCCAGTAAGCCCTAAGCCAACACTGTCCTGTCTGCCTTTGTCCTGTCTCCCACAGCACAGACTGTAGCCAGCATGTGGTATGCTAGCTAATGCTGAGAGGTGTCTGTGAAAGGCAGAGGGGAAGGGGGAATTCTTGCTTAAGCAAGGAGTGGTGAGGGAGTCGTGGGGGAGCAGGAGGAAGCCAAGCAGATGCTGCTGTACCCGCAATCTCTGCCGGAGCTGCAGACAGGGAGCAAAGGGAAGGGACCAGCCCTACTAGGCTAGATCAGGGAGCAGAGCCCTGCCCAGAGTCGCAAACATCTGGGATGCTGGAGGATTCTGATTTAACTTAAACCAG
>NW_017729022.1:165757700-165760996 GCF_001723915.1 Gavialis gangeticus | reverse complement strand
CACTTAAACCAATTTATGTGTAATGTCTGTCCCTAGCCCCAGTTGCTAAATTCTGTCAGGCTAGTGCTAGGGATCCTTTGCCTTTATATCAAATTTACATTTTCAGTTTGAGTAGACAAATCTGATTAGCTTTGGACTAAAAGAGCAAAGCATTAGTTGGGAAGAATATGGCACAGCCTCATAAGAATAACATCTTTTACTGCAGCATTTTGGTTTAATTTTGTAAATAAATGAAGCGTAAACTAGGCAAGAAACTTCTTTGTGGGCAGATCATATTCACTTTTGGTTGAGCATCACTTTAATCCTCCTTGTTAACAGTCCCATAGACTGTGAAGAGGTGGGGAAAAAAAACTTTGCAGACCTGAAAATGTAAATCAGCCAAAGTGGCAGGTAGCCAAGGCACTCAAAGGTTGAATTGCCTGAGCACGTGTCATCTCCTTGTATCTTCTTACCAAGTCCCTTCCAAGACTTTTGAATAAACAGGTTTCTACAACTAATACTAGTGTGATCACTGCGTGTAATTCATTCTTGGCATGAAAAGGTCATTTTTTATTCTGGCCAAAGAGGCATACAAAGAAGATAGATTATGGGATATTACAAAAAAAAATGCTTGTCAGATGCACACAGTGTCAATTCCATATGCCAAACATTTAGACAGTTTGAAGTACAGCACCGATTTATAAACAGTTCCTCTTGCTGCTCTGAAAATATAAAATGTCACTGCCTGTAGGTCAATTTTTTACTTGCACAGTGATGTAAACCTGGAATAATTCTAGGGGTATGCAAAGATTACTCCAAAATTACACGGATATAATTCAGGTAAGACTCTGGCCCTGTGTCTCCAGCTGACCAGACAAGAGTATCATTAACTATTCCTGATACTTTCTCTCCCAAAACCCATGCTGTTTTAGTAAAGCCCTTTGTGTAGGTTAAACACCAACTGCTGGATTGTAGAGTTCTCTTGCAAAAGGTCCCTCATATTTGTCAATAACCAGTAGAGATCATAGTGAGTTACAACCGATAAAGTCGTATGTGGTGGCCATGTGCCTTAGAAACTCAGTACCAGAACCTTATGCTTTGTGTAACCAAGTTACATACCACCATGGTATGTTTAATTTGCTTTTTCATCAAATCAATAATGGGTCTAATTGAAAAAATTGGCAGAATCATATGCAACCCAACTACCAATGTCAGTGTTTTCAGGAAATCAGAAAAGTTGCAGAGCTGTGCAAGTGACACCTGTGTCAGTGGTGCACTTCTCTTAGTACTGTGTACAAAAACAAACATTACTACAGGTGCAGCACCTGTACCAATTGATCACTAAGCTATGAGAATTAATCACCTAGTATTCAGCTCAGAGAATAAAATTTACATCTTAATGCATCACATTTATTACAGCACACATTTTTACTTTGCGAAATAGTACAGCTCACTCCTTTTTTTGAAAGTTTTCAGTTATGGTCTTAACCAAATTCAGTAGTTCACATAGTCTTCATTAGGAAATTTCATAGTAGTTGGTATGGTTGGGATAATTTTTTTCACGTTCAGTTTCTCCAAATGCCAAAATACAAAATACATTGGGCTATTAAATGGAATGGGTTTCAGCTCTGGGGTCTGTTTTCAAATCCTGCTCTCACTTTCACAAACAAAAAGGATTTGATGGTCTTATCCTAGACCATTGTAGACAGCACCCCAAAGGGAAACCCTTTCATAGTTTGGCACATTTCAAGACTGGCAGGTCTTAGTCGGGCTGTGATTTTGCAGGTGCACTTGGCAAACTGTATAGGGAAGCTTATACAATGTTGTCTATACAACACATAACTCTAGCTAGTGATATCGGTTGCTTACTTTCATAGGTTCTAAATTAGCTTGTAATGCTGCCAATAAACCTTTCAAGTCTGTGGAGTTATGTCAATATCTGTGTGGATGGGTGCAAGAGTCTGTCTAAATCAGTGGTTCTCAACCTTTCTGGGCCTAAGGCTCTCCTTGTTAGATGCAAGGCACCCCCTGGAAGAATGCTAGCTCTTAGTTTTTAGTCACTTTTTAACAAAGGAAAAATAATAGAGCATTTTTTTTCTGTTGCAAACAACTAAGAAGGACCACAGCAGGTTAGAACATTGAGTGGTACCTCATGGCACCCTTGAAAGACTCTGAAGATGCTGGTTGAGAACCACTAGTCTAAATTGTCTCAGTTGTACGGTTGGAAGTGTAATGATTAAATGTAAAATAAAGAAAATTGGACTCCAGTGGGAGAAAGACTTTTTTGCACTTGCACAACTGAAAAATCAGTTTGATTTCTAAAGAAAATATGGTTAAGGCTTGCTTATTAATACACAGTAATCACTTTCGGTATTTGGAAAAACAAAATTAAAATAATAGAAGAGGAATTGTCTGTTGACACATGGAAAGTTAATGCTTTTCAGAGAAATTTTATAGGGATTTTTATTATGTGGCTAATTACATATTTACATGTAATGGCACTGGCAGAGCCATAACAGTCCATTGGGTAAATAATATGCATTTTAAAGACCATTTATAAATATGTATTTATTTGACAGACCAGAACGGCTTTTTTAAAATCATTCTCATCCCCTGAGTAAATAATATATGGGTTTCTTTTAAAAATAAATATGTATTTCTCCAATAGACATTCCAGGCAATTGGGTGAATAATATACATTTTTTCAAACATTTAAAAAAATATGTGGGGATATAAAAAAATCTGGCCTAAATATGCATCTTCCTAAGAGATCAGAATAACTCCAAACGTGTCAGGCTTAGCTTTGAAATTTCTTTGTAAAATTGTTTTTGTCAGTTTCTCACAACCGTGGAGTTAATTAAATGTATTTTTATGTATTTTCATACAGACCGTATAATATCAGTGTCTGTTTGCAGTTTTTTAACACTATTGGAATTGACCTTCTTAGTGCTGTACAATCAGCACTATATGGTTATCTAGTTTTTTTTAATTTTTCTTTTTTTTTTTTTATATGAAGAGAACAGGCACATGAAGATAGGTCCAATCCTGCTCCCTTTGAAGCTAATGGAAAATTTCTAGTGACCTTTAACAGAAGCAGTATCAGTCCCAGTTGTTGCATTCAACTGAATCATCCTGTTAACTGAAGTCTGTTTAGGTTCCCTGTCTTTTTAAGTTGATTACCTGGCATGCATCACCATGAGATGCATAAACATCAGGTTAATAGTTCACCTCTGTGCCTTTTCCTCCTCATGGGCCAGATATAAATCTGTTGATGTCCATGGCTAGGGACAAACATTCAAAAAGCCTGAGCCTGAATT
>NW_017729022.1:165753768-165757689 GCF_001723915.1 Gavialis gangeticus | reverse complement strand
GCCTGAATTGATTCAATCTTTGCAAGTTAGTCTAACGTGGCTGGGCTAAATCAGTTTGTAAACCAGCCAGATATTCCAGAAATGCAGGGGCATACCTCCAATGGATCAGGCTAGAAGCTGGGGGGTGCTAGAGTAGCCCTCCCTTTGCTTCCACGGGGCAGAGCTGAGGGGGGGCATGGTCAGGCCCCGGCAGGATGTTCTGATTATTCCCCCCCTCCCAGATTTCATAAATTTCATAGACATTTGGGCTGGAAGTGAGCCCAGAGGATCATCGAGTCCATCCCCCTGCCCCAGATAACGTCCAGCAGGTAATGCTTACCATCCTTAACTCAGTGTTTATCAACTCATTAAGAAAACAGAGCCTCTCTCCATTAACAAATGGAGCTCTTAAACAGCTCTTCCAAAGAAGGACATTAAGCTACCTGTTGCTTAGCTCCAAAAAGTATGTCTGCCTCTGTCCTCTCCCACAGCACAGCCCTTAATCAACATGTGGTCTGCTAGGTAATGATGAGGTGTCTGCGTAAGGCAGAAGGGAATAATCCCTGTTTAGCAGGCGGAAGCCGGGCAGATGCTCTGTGCCTCCAAGTCTGTGCTAAGCTCCAGCCAGGGAGCAGAGGGGAGGCGCCAACTCTGCAGCGGAGCTGAGAGCCCCACCCAGCCCAGAGAGCATACCAGGATGCTGGGGATATCTGGTTTATCACAAACCAGCAAGGGGTCTGGGACAGACATTGCATAAACTGGTTTGAGCCAAATCAGTTAAGTCTGATACTACATTCAACCAAGTTTATCTCAAACTGGTTTCAACCATTTTCAGACTGGTTTATGTGCAATGAACATCTGTTCTGTTACAGATTTAAACCAGTTTCTTATTACTTAAACCAGTTTGTGTGTAACTTCTGTCCCTAGCCCAGGAGATTCAGTCAAATTACTTCAGTAGGTTAAAGATCAATCTCTGCGTTAGATGCTATGCTACAATGCTTACCAGTTATAAAACATAGATTCTACTTCTGGCTTTGCCACTGACTTGCCTTGTGACTGTGGGCAAATTACTTAATCCATTTGAGCTTTTATTTCCCTGTCTGGAAAAGAGATTTATACTCTCAGTTTTAGGAGTGCCTTATGATAGACTTAAAGGCTATTTACAGACATATATTCCTTCCCTCCCCTGCACAAAACCCCCCAAACAAACCAAAACAGAGCTTTATTTTAAACTCCACACACCCCCACATAGCGCCTAGTGCATGCCCAGCAGAGTCATCACATGTTGGATACAAACCACTCAGAGTCTGTATAGACTGGCTCCTTTAGTGGGGCTTTTGTGGCACTTTTATCTAATAGAATTGGCTTTAGATAAAAGCATGAAAGAGCCCTGCTGAAGTGCTAGACCTATATAGATGCTGCAGAGCCAGGTCAAACTAATGCGCTGCTGCTTCTGGTAAAATACAGTGTTGGTTTTTGGGGGGGGGGGTTTGGGAGGGGGGAGAGGGGGTTGTCTGTCAGCAGTCAAAATGGCAGTGTAACAGGGTGCCTGCTCGGGGCCGATCTCCACACAGGCTGCCCACCTGTTCTTGGGCCAACTGCCTGCCTTCTCTCCTGTCATGCCTTGATCTTAATAATTAGCTGGTAATAAGCAGGAGGCTGCCCATTCTCTGCCCCGATGCCAGGGGGCGCTATGTGCAGCTCCATTCCTCCCTTACACTGCAGCCCAAGCCTCACAGATGGCATCTAGGTTCCTGTGATCACCAGCCCCACACTGGGTCCCAGAATCTTTCTGACTGAACCCCAACCTATAGTCCTTTCATCAGGCAGCCTCATCCACCTTCATACAGGCTATGTAGCTCCCTGAAGCCATTTTCCCCTCTCGGGTGTGGTCCCCCCGGGACCTTTGGCTACCAGCCCTGGCCCACCTCCAGGACAGTCGGAAACCCTGGCCCTTGGCTCTTGGGCATCCCTCGCAGTGGGCCCCTGGCCCTTTTGACTGGTCTGGCCCTGGCCCCAGCATGGGCCACTCAAGGGTACTCTCTTGTTCAGTATTGAGTCTCTAGCCCCTCTCTCTCTCGGGGTCCACCCCCTGGGGCCTACACATAAAAGGGTAACCCACCCAGTGGTGGGGGATAGGGGTTAAGGTGCCCCAACCCGCCTTTCACTGGGGTGATCACTCCCGCACCACTGAGAGCCCCACCAGGCCTCCTGCTCCTGGCAGAGGGCAGTTTTAGGTTATGCCCAGGACCAGGAGCCTCCTTACCATCCCCTACAGCTCCTCCCTTACCTCCGGATGAAACTCAGCAGCCCTCAAGCCAAGCAATATTATTTCCTAGCCTCCAACAGCCAAGCTGCCTTGTTTATATGGGCAGCCCTGAACTTAAAATAGCTGCCCTCATTAGGCACCTGGTGGCTGCCAGCTCTGGGCCTTAAAATGGCAGGCACACACAGTGCCCTGCCACAGGCAGGTAGTCATGGCGCTCAAAGGTTGAATTGCCTGAGCACAATACGTCATCTTCTTGTACATTCTTACCAAGCCCCTACAAAGATTTTTGAATAGACAGGTTTCTACAACTAATACTAATACTACTCTATAGAGACTTCTATCCAAGGATAGCAGCATTTTTCAAACAGAAATGACTAATGTTTCACATAAGCCCTCTGGAATAGTATACTTACCTCCAGTTAACAGATAAGGAAGCAGAAGGAGGTTAAGTTACTCTACTAGGGTTAAGAGGAAACCAGTGGTAGAACTAGGAATAGAGCCTGGATTGCCTTACTCAAAGCTCTGTATGTTAACTGTTAATTCATTCTTCCCCCAGCCTTCTCATATTATATGTAATATATCCACTCAGATCCACAGTTTTCAGTAAGTTAGACTCTTTGGTTTGACATAGGTATATTTGGGAAGTAACAAGTTATATATATTAGTTGTGCCCTGTCCCAATTCTGTCCCTGTCTCTATATAATCATCTTCTTGCAGAGGAATCCATTAGAGATAGACGTATAACTTCACTAACAAAAAAGTGAAAATATAAATACACAATAGTAATGTGTCTCAAGTAGATCTTTATTATTAAAAATATAGAAGCAATGGTGAATTAATAAAGGAGCAGCATCTGAGGCCATGTCTGCAATCCAGTGGCTGCCCAACATGTTGGTGCTCAAGATTCTGTCCCTAGGCTTTCTTCTTGCTGCATCCTGCCTTGACTCTGGAGCATAGCAAGCATGCTACAGTGGCAGGATGGGAAGAAAAGTAATAACCATTCTGTCTCACTTCCTAACACTGAGACATTTTAGAAATAAAGCCCCAGTCAGCAATGGTCAACAAGAATTAAGGTTTCCAGGACGCAGCATTTGAGGTAGATGATGGAGGAGCCAAGGGGTGAGAGGATAAAGGGTGGATTCCCCCAAATGGCAGCATTTAATATTTCCAAGATTCACTGATGGTTGTATTAGCTCATCAAAGTTGACGCAACCAAGTTTTGAACATACCTGCCAAGGTTTTCCAGGGATAATAAGACCCAAATACTGGAAGCCTGAACCATGCTCTTTTTGCATCTAACACAGGCAAATGGATTAAATGGTATGGAGTAAGGAGTGCAAAAGCAGGCTGAAATGCACTTTTACAAGTAAAGTAAAGCTTCATATTGTGTTTAGAAATGCATAACAAAGCACTATTATTAATTTATCTTGTACTGTAGCAACACCCATTCAGAACAGTGTCCTGCAGTGTAAAGTATTAAACAAATCACCCATGTACCCCAAAGAAATGAGAATCAGATTTATGGCAGCACATGCTAGGTGGATGTAACGGAGGGGAAAAAGGAAGGCTGAGGTAAATACTGACACCGATACTGGTTCTTATAGTTGGAGGAGGAAAATGTTGTTGGATTAGAAATTACCTGGGGGATGATGGGAATGCATTGCAGGACAGGA
>NW_017729022.1:165746743-165748768 GCF_001723915.1 Gavialis gangeticus | reverse complement strand
TGAAAGGAGGAAAATGTTGTTGGATTAGAAATTACCTGGGGGATGATGGGAATGCATTGCAGGACAGGAGGCTTAGAATAACACAGAAAGGTATAAAGGGAGAAGATGGCACAACTGCAGAAGAGATAATATTAATATCACAGTTGCCTTGTGATCATATTGAATTTGACTGTTAAATTCTCTAGTATAATTAAAGCAGATAGGAACATTCATACATTTTGTCACAAACCGATACCATCTTTTTTTTCTCTGTGATCTGTATAAGATTGCACTATAGTTTTTAATTTAGCAGATTAAGAAGCACAATTAAAATATCATGAAAAAGATCACAATCTAAAACGTTTCCTGCCTCTCCCTGCCAAGTTGATAACAAGGGCTGGTATATGTAACAATTACCTCCACTACTGTAAATTTGCTCTAGTTTGTGGGCTGAAGTGTTAATAAATACCTTGCAATATTCCAGAGGGAAAAGCGTTCCATCTAATTAATAAAACTTGGAAGAATACCCAGGACACTGAACCATATCTTTCTTATTAGTGTTGGCTTCTGCAAAAGAGAATCCCTGAATCTCAACACATTAGTAAATGTCATACTCCTGGGTTGCACAGAGACCTCTTGAAAAACTGCTGATTTGCTGTAGAAAAAAAAAATCACCATAGACTTTAGAAACAATTCAGCTGGGGAATACCAAGTGTAGAAAATCAGAGTAAAACATGGCATGCATTATAGCAGCTACAGACTTCTGCACCATTAAATGAATCTTAACAGAGAAGACACACAATTATACCCCATTCCCTTTCTATTTTTGGTCCATATATAAAGTAATGTTTTTTTCCTGAGCCAGTATGTACCCTTATTAAGGATTGTCTTTAAAATATTTAACAGAGACTCTCTTATTCATGAGATCTACAGCTGATCTCTTAGGAATATTTACACTATGTGTCCTCAGCATGCAGATGTTTTAAAATTGAAAATGAATGTATCATATAAAAAAGAAAAAACATACAAAATCAATATTAAAATTCTGCCTCTGATCAAACTATATAATATTGATTCCCTTTTCTATTCTTTAATCCATATATAAGAATGCTAAACTTTGTTTCATTGTGCTTGGCTGTGTTCTCCGTCAAGGCAAGGAAATTGTCACAAATTAATTGCTTAAATATTTGTCATGCTGAGAGTTTTAATTGTCCTTTATTAAAAATCATAGGTGTAGTCTTGCTTTACGCAGATTGCCTGATTGGACCAAAGTGCATAAAAAAATCAAGCACTACTTTTCTAGAAAATAAATAAAAATAAAAGGCCAGAGATAAAACATATGTTTTCATACCATTTTAAATATGATTTAGTCATTTTAATTTACTAGGATGTTACAAGTTTACTGGTATTACCTTCCCTGCTAAAAAGGAGAGTAGGAGTCTGTTTGGGGCTATGCCCTACTTGAAGTTTCTCCAGAGACAAGTATTCCTGCTGAGCACAGTTGTTATTTGCTTTTCATCTTAGTGGTGTGAGTGATTGGGTACAGAAGCAAAGCTAAGGGGCTTCTGCATGAGATTGATGCTAATATGGCTAAATACTAGTTAATTAGTGGGTGGGAAGTGGAGGGCATGATGTATTTTGACAGTTTTTATCTGTCTATATCAAACTTTTCTGATTTTTGTATAACCTGTGTTTCAGTTAAGGTATTTAGCTGAATTCTAATAACTTCTTAGGGCCCTGTTACATGGTAATTTTGGGCAGCTCCTAGAGCTCTTAACCCCTGGATTGTGCACACATTAACACGTGAAACTGGCTTTAAGCACTCATACAGCTGAAAGTTACCCTACACCAGGGCAGGTTTGTCTCTGATCTGTTCTACCCAGCTCATATTACATCTTCGTGTAACTTGGGCTGGGTAGCTCAGATCAGAGATAATCCTGATAATAATTTTGAGCTGTATAATGAGTTCTTAAAGCCAATTTCAGGCTACATCTTAGTATAAACACCTCTACTCCCCCTCCCCTGCTGGCCCACATTGCCCCCCCC
>NW_017729022.1:165735148-165746628 GCF_001723915.1 Gavialis gangeticus | reverse complement strand
GAGCAGGCAGGGATGTATTAACCAGCCTACCTGGCTATTGCCACTGCTCTTGTCTGGGCATGCTTAACTTAGAGAAGAGCGACAGCAAGGGCTGGGCAAGCAGGTTAACCCTTCCACGTCTGTCCCTTGGAACAGACATCTGGGGAGCTACAGGTAGGCGGGGGCAGTCAGGGCCATGGGGAACCCCAAGGGGCAGGGGGGGGGCAGGGAGATACAGGGGGAAACCTGGAATGCCAGGGGGGATTTTTACCTTTCAGTCCTCCAGGCCCCTGCTGGCCTGAAATGTAACTGTTCCAAAGTCAAGCTAGCACTAACTCCCATCAACATTTATGCAGCTCACAGCATAAGGTGTAACAAGGCCTTTATAGCCTAAGGAAGTAATTTGAAATGCCGTCCAGGGATCAGTATTCAGAAGTGTCTCTATATTATTGTATTTTAGAGATTTTGAGATATAGAGATATAATGCTGTACATGCTTAAAAAGTAAGCTGGTATTTTTTCCCCTTTTCTTTTTCTATTGAGAATTTTATAATGCTTCCAAATACAGTACAAGGGTTAGATCAATTCACACCAGGTACAATGAATATCTTCCATACATACACTTTCAGTAAGGCATGTTAACAGCAGATGCTAGTCCTTTAAGATCATATATCAAGGATCTCTAGTATTTGTGCTGGAAGGACCCTAAATCACAAATCTCATCCCTTGCATACATGTGCAGACCTGCTGACCAGTGACCCCCTGTGACTGTATACCTATTGCCTATGAAGGCAGTTCTCAGATTTAAGCTATTGATCATAGTTCAGCAGTATTCTGTTCTAAAAATAACAACAAAATGTTAATATCTTAGGCCAGGAAGGCAAATATACCAAAAGATGATCCCTGTTAATCCCAGTAGTTTTGAGAGTGCCATAAATTTGGATGTTGAATGAAAGAAAGCATTTCTTTTGGTTAATGTTGAATTTCCAGCCTTTCAAGCTGATTGAATTGAACGCATTCTTGTCCTTGTGTTGTAAGACAGGTAGAGCACAAGCTCCTGATCTTCTTTCTTTGTACGAGTCATTATGTTATATACTTTGATCAACTCCCCTCTTATTAATCTCTTTACTAAGGTAAACACACCTAATCTTTTAAATCTCTCTTCCTATCAGAGTTGTTCCATGTACCTAATCATTCTGCTCACTCTTCTCTGAGTCCTCTCTAACACAATACCCTTTAAAGCAGGGGTGACACACATACTACTCATGGGCTGGATCCAGCCCACAGATCCATGTAATCTGGCCTGTGAAACTCCTAGGCAGGGTGAAGTGAGTGGAGGCATAGCCCACCACCAAAATCCATGGTAGAGAGGTGCAAGTTGTTGGCAGATGGTGGGTGATGACTGTGTTAACTTCCATGACGCTCACCTTACTGCCAAAGTTGGAAGAGAAAGGAGGAGCAAGGTGACTGCTCCACTCCCCTCTCCTCCTGGACCAGTCTAGGAGGGAAGTGTACAGGTCTAGGAGGGAAGTGTACCAGTCTAGGAGGGAAGTGTACAGGTACAGGTTCATTCTTGTGAGGAGTTTCTCTCACAGGGGAGATCTTCCAGGTTAACATCTGGAAAATATTTTTCCCAGAGGAGGTATGTTTCCTTTGGGAGAAATTGAATGAATACATGTCTAAGGCTGTGCGAAACAGCACCATTTTGTTTTGATTTCTGTTTTGCCATTTTGAAGGGACAGTGTTTCATTTAATCATTTTTTTCATTTTGAAGCACTGTTCCATTTCATTTCACCAAAACTGTTTTGCTGTTTCAATGGGTTTTGACGTTTTGCCCATAGAGTATAATGGGGAGTCATGAAAATGCCTATAACTTTGTCATTTCTTGCCAGATTCAGATGCCAATTGCAGGGATCATAGCCCCTTCCAAAGGCATGGAGCCTACTAAGTTTCAAGGAGATAGATGCAGGGGGTTCTGTGAAACTACACCTCAAACTGCAAAAAGCAAAACTTGTGTCACTTGCTGGCAGCAGCAGCCTCCTGTCATCTTGCATCTAGAACTGGGGGCCTGCACCCCTGGGAGGAGTCTGGCAGTGCTGGGAGGGGAGGTTGAACTCCATGGGGCTAGTGGAGCCACTCAGAGCACAGCCCTGGCTCTCCCCACTTCCCGCTGTGGGGCTGCACTCCGAGCAGCTCCACCAGCCCCATGGAGCTCAGCCCGGTGGCAGGAGGCAGTGAGCAAGCCAGTGGAAGAGCTGCTCAGAGCTCAGCTCTGGCCAGTGGCTCCCCCCCACCTCCTGCCACCAGGCTCAGCTCCGTAGGGCTGGCAGAGCAGCTCAGAGTGCAGCCAGGTGGCGGGAGGCAGGGAAGAGCCAGGGCTCCGCTCCAACCAGCCATGCCAGCCCCACAGAGCTCAGCCTGGCAGCAGGAGATGGTGGGAGAGCCAGTGGTGGAGCTGCTTGGAGTGCAGCCCTGGCCAGTGGCTTACCCTCACCTCCCACCACCTGGCTCAGCTCTGTGGGGCTGGTGGAGCCAGTTGGAGCATAGCTTTGGCTCTCCCCTGCCCCACAGAGCTGAGCCTGGCAGCGAGAGGTGGGGGGGAGCCACTGGCCAGGGCTGCGCTCCGAGGAGCCCCGCCACTGGCTCTCCCACCACCTCCCACCACCAGGCTGCTATGACTCGCTCATGCACACCCTGTTTTTCTGTGATTTGTTCCCCATAATCAATTGAATTTTTAAAGGCTCTGGCCACCCAACCAGTGGCAGCCCCCAGTTTTTAGTGGGCTAGGCCCATGGTCTTTTTAAATTCAAATAGGCCCACCGCCAGGCTGAGCTCTGTGGGGCTGGTGGAGCCACTCAGAGTGCAGCCCTGGCTCTCCCCTGCCACCTGCCACCAGGCTGACCTCCATGGGGCTGGAGGAGCTGCTTGGAGCGCAGCCCTGGTGAGCACAGCTTAGCAGTGGGAGGCAGGGGTGAGCCACTGGCCAGGGCTGCGCTCGGAGCCAGGACTGTGGTCCAGAAGTGGCTCTGCCACTGGCTCTCCACCGGCTCCTGCCACCAAGCTCAGCTCCATGGGGCTGTGGAGTCTCCAGCCACTGGGCTGGGCTTGCCAGGGCTGCTCTCCGAGCGGCTTCACCAGCCCCATGGAGCTCAGCCCGGTGGTGGGAGGCGGTGGGAGAGCCAGTGTCAAAGCCACTCTGAACGCAGCCCTTGTGAGTAGAGCCGGGCAGCAGGAGGCTCTGCAGCCCCATGGAGCTGAGCCTGGTGGCAGGAGGTGGGGGAGAGCCACTGACCAGGGCTGTGCTTGCAGCCCGGGCTGCACTCTGAGTGGCTCCACCGTTGGCTCTCCTGCTGCCTCCTGCCACTGAGCTGAGCTCCACGGGGCTGGCAGAGCTGCTCAGAGCACAGCCCTGGCTCTCCCCTGCCTCCCGCCACAAGGTTGCTTCGAAACTCAAAACATTTTGAAACTTTTGAAACATTTTGAGTGTCCTCATTTCATTTCTAAACTGTTTTGAAGCCTTTTGTTTTGTTTCGATTTCACTGTTTCAAGTTCAAAATGCGTTGAAACAGCCTCGAAACGAAACACTTGTTGAAATTTCACAGAGCCCTAATGTACACTCCTAGTTTCTACCAGGAGAACAGTGATTTTCCCATTAGAACCAGTGCCTCTGCATGGCCTAAAACTATAGAGACCTAAAAGACTGAGGGGCTTCATCTCTGTACAGTGGTAGGTGATGGTGTACTAACATCAGCCCTGTGCATGTGTCCCTTCTACAAAAAGCAGATAGTCCCATCTGTTAAGTTTCTTGGCTTTTTCTTCAGCTTCCAGTTTACTTTAAAAGCTGTTTTTATTTTCAAATGGCAAAATGAAGTAGACCATGAGGATATTTCTCAGAGTTATTTTTTCTCTCATCCATGTTGCTTTCAGTGAAAGCCTAAAATCTTAATTTAATCACAAAACATCTATTTAAAATAGTCACCTTTATGCATGTAAAAAAATCAATTATATTTTGCTTTACTCCATTTCAGAAGGAATAGAGCTGAATGGACTTTTAAGATGAAGGGGGAAAAACAGAACTATAATTTACAGACTTGTTGACTAAAAATCCTCTCATCTAGAGTGTGTGTTAATTTGCCGATTTAAATTCCCTATTTCAAACTATGGAAGAATAATGTGACATCTTGCCTCTCCCAGAAAAATGTACATATACCACATATTTGTAACTATTCAGTTTTTTTATCCCCCTAAATTACTGAGGTTTTGAACAAGGGCTTTACATGTTTAAAAGTCAGACAAATTCCAAACTGAATAAGAGAGAGAATGAGCCACAGAAGGTTGCCATCCTGCAAGCAGCTAGCTTTCCCAAGCGTCTCATCCTCTCCCTCTGTCATCCTGAGGCAATGTGCCTGCATTTGTGTGTAGATTTATAGTTTATCTTTATCTATGGCTTCATCTGTAGGTAGCTATTATAGCCGCCTTGCCTGGATATTGTTTGGGCCTGATAGATCTGTCTGTAGTTCATCAAAGGGGAGCTGAGTGGCTAAAAGCCATTGGGTCCAGCTGAGGATGAAATACGAGCCATCAGCCTTGGTAATGGCTGTAAAATTTCATAATTACACGGCCTTTATTACATTGCATAATGATCCTGAAGCAGTATGGAACAATTAATTAAGATTTTCAACCGTGGCTCTTTCAGAAATTAAAAGGTGCTAGTAGCTGAGAAATGTGGAAGTGTCTTGTCCAAAAAGCATTAGGAATGCTTAAGAAGTGCTTCCTGGGTACTTAAAAAAAAGAAGAGGGAGATCAACTAGTTAGGCAACTAATGTCAGAGAAACATTTCTGTACTTTACTGTTAAGTTTTAATGTGAAACCTGGCTCTAGAACTCTTGAAAATAGACACCAGCACTAAGCTTTTTCTTTTCTTTCCTTGTCTCCTTTCTTTCATTTTTTTTCCTGTTCTGTTCTACAAAATTGTCTTCATTTATTTTCTTTAGCCATTTGTCACATTTATAAATGCTCAGCTCCACCCCCTCCCCCTTAAAAAAATGCGTGCCATGGCATAGGAGGGTCAGGTAGCTGAATACTGCAGGAGACCCACCAAGAATTTTCTCTTGTATACTTTCTCATGTCTGGGGGCATTAAAATACTTTCAAGATTTCTGCAGTTTGACCAACATCCCCAAGAAAAATTGTTTTAAAACTGTTTTCATATTTCCCCCTTTTTTCTTCTACTTTGTGAAAGTAGCATATTGGATTTAATCCATTTTTCCCTTAGAAACTTGACCTCAGACCTGATAAGAAGTAATTAGATTTGTAAGGTACTGCAAATGTCAGTAGCCTCTGATGTAAATACTGAAGGTAGGAGAGAGGAAACATGATATAATATATCCTAAAGAAGGATAGACACATATACATATACCTGTTGTGACCAATTTTGATGCCAATTCTAAAGGGCAGCAAATTGGGAGCAAGGTTGTGGGGAGTATTCACTGTATAAAGAATAATCAAATAAGGAAAGGGGAGCTAAAATAAACCTGATGTTCCTTGTGTTCAAGCAAAACTTTCATGGGATCTTTTGACAGGAAGAAGGCATCTTTCTGTGAAGTGCCATTAGTTGTCCTTTTGTTCCCTCAAACTATTTTGATTTATACAAAACTCTCTGATACTTGATTGCTTTGAGTATTATTGTTTTTAAATTGACTGACCATCATGTTAGGTCTTATCATTCTAAATATTTCATGGAAGGCTAAAGTTTCCCTTGGGCTTTGTGATAATAAACTTTCAGCAGAAAATTTGGAAAGGATTGTGTTTCTAAGGAGGAGCTGGCTGCTTGGAGTAAATTCTCTTGTTGAGTCATTTATTCCCTTAATAGGAATTTTCTGATCTGCTGTCATTCTTGTTCACACACTGGGTGTCACTGCCTCTAAAACACTTGTCATTCTTTAATGGAAACAAAATAGTCATTGCAGTCAGAGCCGCAATGTCATTCCACTACCCCTTGCTGCGTCGGCAATAGTGAAAATGACAGAGCGGCTCTCAGTAGGGGTAATTAAAATGTAAATATTGATATTTTATTATTTGAAATTACTTTCCAGTGCGGCATTTAATATCTCTCCATCTGTGCGGCTCTGTTTAGCGGTCACTTTAGTGCAGCTCTGGGATGCCAAGCGGCGGCTTGATCCCCGTTATGTCAAAATGCTTGTTGCTGCTTAATTTTGATATCTAATTAAGTGGAAAAGTACAGTCCACACTGTAATCCATGGCATCTTAACCAGCTGCTTGGGTATATTTAGAATTAATCTCCACTATGGAATCATCCTAATGTATGCAATTAAGAGTCTGCCGATGGCTAATTAGGTGTATTAGAATCAGGCAGCTCTCTCTCTTTTTTTTTGCTTGGACTGTTGCGGACTTAAGACACTCTGCCTCCAGAGGTAGTCTTAATAGTACATATACACTCAGCTAGGAAAACTGAAAGCCCTGCACTCATGAGAGAGAGAGCTGCCTTTTTTGGCTGATCCCTTCTTTTCTCCCCTCCTTTTAAAACAGGACAATTACAAATATTATTTTAAATATTTGGCAGTATAATGCTATTAAAGGAAGAGACTAAGCAGAAAAAAGAAATGAAATACTGTTCTCAAAGAAGTCTGTCACACAAATACGAGATGACTTTTTTTGTAATGTGGACTGAGGGGTGCATTCATTGTCAAGCTTTTATACACAGAACGAAGGCTTTTCACACAGAAGTGATCTAGCACAGACAGAGTTAACAGAGATGCCTTGATTGCCTGGTAAGCATGTCTTGCTATGTTTGCTAATACATTCCAATACTGACTCCATCTTAACCTGATTGGGGAATTCCTGGAAATTTGACTTTGCCAGATGGAAAATTGGAGGCTAGTTACTGCTCTTAATGAGGAAATGACTAGTTACTTCCCCATAGTAGCAAAAGCCAGACAGTAATGACCTAGCACTCTTTAAGCAAAAGAGTACCTGGAGGACACGTGTACACATTCATTCATGCGCCTTAGGTACTGCCCATTTAGTTTAGTACTTGCTTAATAAAGTACTAACTAAATGCACAGTAACTTGAGTTACTGTGCAGTACCGCTGGCACATGGCTTTTTCATGATGCTTACTGTGCTTTAGCTTAATAACACTGAGCAGTAGGCTGTTAGCACAGTTTTCAACCACCATGCTACTGTGCAGTGTTATTAGGCTAAGGTGCAGTAAGCATCTCATGTGGATGAACCCAAAATAGACACAATAGAAGTAATTGGTAAGTTGTGGCTTATATTAAAACACACAAAATCTCCACCCCCTTTTTAGCACTTGGAGTTTATTTTAAGAAAAACAAAAATGCTAGGAATTTCAGGAGAGAGAGCTTTTCATTCCTTGTGCATAGTTGTTTCAATACATATGAAGTGTCAGCATCACTTACCTCCACAACCTGATACCCACAAGGTGGTACAAATCTAAGAAAGTTCAAGAAGCTGTAGTTCTGAATTTCTGACATTCAGAACAATTTTGAGGCTTATGGAGGCATAACTCCAGGACCTATTGTGGTTTTGTCACTTTTTGCCCCTGATGTGTGATGAAGTCTTTGAAAGCAAAAAAGCAAGCAAGCTCTTTTTATTATATAAGGTCAGGTATCCGTTTGATTGACATTAATGCCAGCTCTGAACCACAGTACCTTCTGCTAAACTTACCCTTTCAAGGTATCAGAGTGGTTCACTCTCTATGCCCACTTACCGGTTATTGAGACTCCCAGCAAGGGGTACCAGCTCTGGCAGTTGTTTGAATGGAACTGTTCCCTCTTTTGTATTACAAGGGCATTTTTGTAGTTTCTACCTTTTAAATGGAAGGGTGTGAGTTAGTCCTTGCACTCACACCAGTTTGTACTAAGAGATCTTTAATCAGTTAGATCCACGTAAATGTGTATTTTAAATTGGACTAGTGAAAGTACTTTAAAATTAAGTTATGGAATATATATAGACAGTAAATTTCTCTCTCCTTGGGTACTTGCAGATGTTTGCTTCACCTGATCTGTGATCATGTGGTTTACTTAAGCTGCATGTTTGTAGATCAGGAGCGGCTTGTGCAGATGTTCGCCAGTGCTGGGAGCCATGCCAGGAACCCGATCTAAGTAATTTGGGGTCAGGGAATGGGTCGCGGAGGTGGGGGGTGGGTGTGGGGAGTGTGCTGGTTAGTCTGCAGGGGGTTAAGCAGTTCTGAAGAGGATTTGGTGGGATTGGGGTAGATTGGTGGGACTTCCCAGCCCTGGGGCTGGCTCTGAATGAATGCAGATGTGCAGTAGATTGGGCTAAACCATTCTCAGTCTAACTTATCATCCCCTCAAGTGAACTAAATTAGATTGGATTGGCCATTTTTTGCCCAGTTTAACCTCCCTGAACATCTGCACAGATCGCACTTAGATTGTCCCAACCCTAGTTATGTTGAACTAAATGTAACATCTACATGTACCCCCTCTTACACTCTGCTTTCCGCACATCCTTTCACATGTATGATGAAGTGAAGTTGGGTTCATAAAAGCATGTGCTCGCTATATATATCTTATTGAGTCTATAAAGGTGCATATCTACCCTGCCTTCTTTCTTAAATTAAACATTGTGACCATTTTCTGCACTGCATTTTCAAAAAAGTTTGATCATAGCTTCTAATTTTACACCTGCAATTTTGCATCCTTAATGTTTTGTAGGTACACATAATAGAAAATGACATTTGCACCTGCAAGACAGGTGGTAAGATGCCTGAATTGTAATACTTACACACACAATAGATTGAGACAAAATTAGAAACTGTGTTTGAAAATGTGACCCCATTTTTATAGAGTGGACTCATTCAAAGCAAGCTGTTAATGTCATACATGTAGTCCTGTAGTCCCACTATCTTTTTTTTCTCTCTCATGCAAATGCCTGAGTAAACAGATGAGCATTATGCCATGTCCAGAAGGTTAACAAGGTCAGGCTGGTATCAGACATTTAGAGAAGAAAAGGTTCTGCTCCTGTCCCACATGTTTCAAATCTAGCAACCGAGACAGCCATAAGAGCACATCACTTGATCCCATCTGCAACAGCTTTATATCAGTAAAGAGACAGTCTTCTAGGTAGCCAGGATGCAAATGTTTCAAGATAATGTGTTGAAGATCTGCAGATACTAACCTTAAATAAGAAAGTCAGATTGTAAACACTGTTATAGTAAAACCAATCAGACATATGACTTAAATTTAATATTGAAGGAGAGCAATTATTGTCAGCCAAATTATACCAGTAGCTTCAATGTTAGAGGATTTTATCAATATCTTAAAGTTAGTATCATCCTAATAGAAAAAAAGGTTTCCACATGTCTTCCTGCAAAGTAGGAAGGAAAAGAACCCTGACCTGCTTTTGGTTAACTTTTCTTTTGTCCTTAGAGCACCTAATGATAAAAACACAATGTATGTACCAGGCCTGATTCTTTTTCACTTTGAGAGCCTAAATCTGGAATAATGCTATTCTAGAAGTGAAACTAGTGAGAGAGGAGAATAAAGCCCTTAGTTTGTTTAATCTTATTTTTTTTCTGTGAGAATTGAATACTGTGATAGTTTCATAGTTAGTAGGGTTGGAAGGGACCTGAGGAGATCATCAAGTCTGACCCCCTGCCATGGCAGGAAAGAGCAAGGTGATTGTCAAGCCTTGTCTTAAAGACCCCCAGGGTAGGAGCCAGCACCACTTCTCTTGGAAGTTGGTTCCAGATCCTAGCCACCCTGACAGTGAAGTAGCGCCTCCTGATGTCTAGTCTGAATCTACCCTCTGCCAGCATGTGACCGTTATTTCTAGTCACTCCTGGTAGTGCTTGGGGGAACAGGGACTCCCCCAATGCCTGCTGGTCCCCTTTGACTAGTTTGTAACAGGCCACTAGATCCCCCCTCAGCCTTCTCTTATGGAGGCTGAACAGGTTCAGGTCCCGTAGCCTGTCCTCGTAGGGCCTGCCCTGCTGCCCCCTGATCATACGAGTGGCCCTCCTCTGGACCCTCCCCATGCTGTCCACATCCCTCCTGAAGTGCGGCGCCCAGACCTGGATGCAGTACTCCAGCTGTGGCCTTACCAGTGCCGCATAGAGGGGGAGTATCACCTCCCTGGACCTGCTTGAGATGCATCTGTGGATGCATGACAAGGTGCAGTCAGCCTTCCTGACTGCATCCCCACACTGTCGGCCCATGTTCATCTTGGCATCAATGATGACTTCAAGATCTTTTTCTGCCTCTGCACTGACGAGAAGGGAGTTCCCCAACCTGTAGGTATGCTGCCAGGAGTCCCGCAATGACCTCAGCCAATTCCCTCAGCACTCTGGGGTGGGGATCATCTGGACCAGCTGATTTAAATACATCCAGTCCCTCCAGAAGTTCCCTGACCAGATCCTCCCTGACCCATGGCCTAGATGCGCCTCCCCTGGGGCCTGAGGGGGGCCCGGTGTGGGGGCTGATGTGGTCCCTGCTCAGGAAAATGGAAGCAAAGAAGGAAAATGGAGGCAAAGAAAGAATAATAATGATAATATGCTGTAAAATTTCAAGTGAATGAAATAGAGTCAAATACTGCAAGTCCTCTGCACATTGAACCGCCACCAAAGAGAATGCCATATATTAATGTCTTACCAAATCTGTTTGCACAAGCGTTGTGACTAAGTTGCTGTTTATTTAGTTTGTTTCCTGGTTAAATTTTAGCAGGTGCAAATGGTGGTGTGAAGTCAGAAAGAAGTTCCTTATCCATGACATTTTCAAGCTTTTTTTACACTGCTGTTTTTACAGAAACTCTCAAGAACTGGTACTGTAACTGGAAATAATAGATAGATAGTTGATTGATAGATATGTTTCTTTTGGTTTGGGGATATAAATATGATTTAAAGTAATAAACCAGTTTCAAATACATCAGGTTACAAGAGGGATGCAGCTTTTCTTGTGAAGAAATGACATGCTTAAATTGTTCCTCTTTAGAATTATCATGTAAGGTTTGATACAGGGTAAAGACAAAACTGAAATATTTCTAACTGGCATTTAAATTGCATTAACACCTTCTTGTACAGCCTGACTGAAAGGTCACGCTAGACAAGCAGCATCTTCACTGTTTGTAAATGTCTAATTTGCTGCTTTTAAATTGCTGTGAACCTCACTTACTTAGTCCTGCTGAATGAATCCAGTGTTGCAAATACTTCTGACAAGCGAATATTTGCTTAGTGAGAATCCATTGTTCTTAATGGATTGAGATGGACATGCAGTGTGAATGCATTTTTATTGCCATGCCATCTATCTGTTGTTGTTTCAGTGAGATGAAAGTAGGATAGTGATAAAAGCCCAGGGTTTCTCAATCTGCTGTGTGGCACTTGCCATCCTATCAGTAGGGTTTATTTGAAAAGTGCTTATGGTCAGCATTTTCTATGTTCTATATATATTCATTCTGCTATCTTTGTTTAGGTAAGATCTTATAAAATATAAATGTATATATAA
>NW_017729022.1:165712877-165734998 GCF_001723915.1 Gavialis gangeticus | reverse complement strand
TATATATATATATATATAAAAACTAGCATTTATATTTTACAAGATCTTATCTAGACAAAAGTAGCAGATGAAATGTAGAGTTAAATAAGAACTAGGAAAATAAACAAGGCTGGCCCCAGTGTATCATTGAACTTTGTAAATGCATGGTGTCTTTCTTAGGGGGCCTAAATGACACCCAGCCGGGCCTGTGTATTAAATCTATCTGATGTCCATGTTGCTGTGATACAACTAACAGATGGCAGTCAGAATTCTTAGTGCAGACAGTATAGCTTCTGACCCGCGTGGTGAGATGAATGGTGTTGTCAGAACAGGATCTGAGTGTACAGATGCCAAAACTAGTACTTCCTCCAGAGAGCATCAGTGATCCCCCTCACATGAATGAAAGAGAGGCTCAAAGTTCTCCCCGAGAGCAAAGTATCATTTGGACAAACTGTTTGGTTTTTTTTTTGTCTTTTTGTTCTCTACCAAAGTCATTTGTCCCCAGTGATAAAACCTGCTTCCCTAACGTAAAATTGAACTGTGACACATCAAACTAGGGGGGTCATGAAAGTTGAATGCAGAAGGCAATGCAGCCTTTGGCTGTTTCGTTTGAGCCTGTCTTACTTTATGCTTGTTTACCTGGTCTCTGATTGAAGAGCCCTGACAAAGTTGGTGCCTTTAGTTGTTCTACCTGATATTTGCCATGCAAAAAATCTTCAACTGTTGTTAGACTTCACCTTACTGTGGTACCACCTGCAGGTGCTTGCTCTTAACCTCAAGGATTAGTATGGGAGGCTGCCATGAAACAAACAGATCTGACAGATATTTTCAGCTGGGGAGCACGTACTGGAGGAACACATATTCAACCTTAAAAATCCTTAGAAGCTACTGGAATTGGAACATTTTCTACTAAATTGATAAAATAAATTTGTGGCCTCAGGTAGTGAAAGTACTGTATCTTAATGATCTGCTGAAGAGCTGACCTGTTTATGGGTTTGGGTATTTTTCTGCATATAGGGGGATAAATAGGTGTGTTTTAAAATAAACATTGGCTGGGTTATAAAATAAAATGCATGTTGTAGCCTAAGGTCAGGAACCCAGGACTGAATGTACCTTTAAAGCCTCTGTTTCAAGTGTTAGTTGGTTATGCTATGTTTAAGTTATTGTTTTAGTACTTCTTGCTCTCCTTTGGATTTCCACAAGGAGAACAGACAAATTAAAGCTGAAGTCAATGTGATGCATATTCATGTTTAGAAAATTTCCTGTACCCAGAGCAGAAATGTCATGGTTGGAGCTCTTTGCTATGGTCTACCTCCACAAAAGCCAGTTAAAGCTGTAGAGTGACTCTAGGGAAGAGAAGAAAGGGCATCAATTTTAGAATAGTGAATCTGAAACTACACATAGCCTGATTCCTATCTCAGATCGAGGTGGAGTAACTTCAGATTTACACTTTTGCACCAGAGAGAGACATTTGGATTTCCCAAGTCTGTAGATAAAATACTGTGCTCTGATATACAAAAGGGCAGAAACTCAAGCACTGAACACTTTAGCTTTATTCTTTCAGCCAATGGTGAACATACATTATTTTTGAAACAAGGAAATTGCACTGGAAACATCAGTACATATAAAACATTTAGAAGGAAGTTAGTCTATCAAAATTAAGTGTAAATAATTTAAAAACCCAACTCTGATATTTCAACTGTGTAAATATATTGAATCTGCAACACACTACTGAACATGTCATTTTCAAGCACAGCTTTGATTATAAGAAATGTAAATGAAGATATTTGAAGTATAAAACCAATGAAAGCTTGAGTAACGTTTTGCTCATAGACCCAGCAAACACTGAAACAAATGGTTAAATAAATGGGGCCTGATTATCTCAAAACATCAGCGACTTCCAGATTTGTCAGTTATTTCATAGCCAATATGATAAAAATTCTGATTTAGAAACACATATTAGAGAGGTAATAAAGCTAGTTTAATGTGAAGCACAAGGAAAGTGTGTTAAAGGAGCAGCCAGATTTAGGGCATCAAATATTCAATGCTGACAATAATAGCAGGCATAATTGTAGCCACTCTTTTTGTAAGAGTTTTCATAGCACTATGTATATGCTGCTACAGATCTTGCTTTGTCACTTGACCATCTGCAGCTGCTTCACTCTAGCCCCTAGTGAGTTAGTGTCCATAAAGTCCATCTTAATGAAGTAGAGAAAAGGGTCTTCAGGAATATAAAAGATTTCCCTGTTTAGCATGAAGATGTGTGCAATGTAAAATAGAAAGCAAGTGGTGCATGTGCTGATATTTGAAGAGAGCAACGGTCTAAATAGCCCCATTTACGAGACTGCTAAATGAGTGTGGCTCACCTAACACTACAGACAGCACAGTTTGGCTCTTTGATATATGTTCACGTAATAAAAGCAGTAAGACCTTTGTTACCTGTATTCCTGACTTAGTGTGAGCATTGAGTTTATCGGTATGTGAAAGAAAAAAAAATCAAGCATATGTTAAGTTGCTCAGTCAACCTTCTCTCAGTACACTTTTAGTGATCTCAGTAAGTCCTTACGGGATAATTACAATTTGAGTGTGATGCACTGTTTGTGGAAAAGGCTCAAATGTTTAGTGAGAGCAATGTTATAATTCCCCTTCAAAAAAAGAATAAAAAGAAGAGGGGGGTGCTGAGGGGAGGAACATGGCCAGGAAATCAGCCATTGTTAACTGATATTACAAGACACCCTGTAGATTCACATTCAGCTATATGAAAACAGCGCTGAACAGAATGCCTACTAGGGGTTAAATTCATATGCCTGTGCTGCAGCCTACTTCTGTCAACACTCAGCTCAGGAAATAAACATTTATGCTTTCTGAAATGAAAGTGTATTTTTGAAGACTAGCCGTCAGATATTTTTTGCCCTTCACACTTTCAAATGCTTAGCCTTTTTTGTAAGTTGACTGCAAAGTGCATCAGTTTGCTAGGCAAAAAAAAAATAAAAAAATCTTGACAAGTGCCCATGGCATCATTGTCAAGCACATGAGCGTCTAGAAGAAGATGGCAGGAGGGTTGGCACAAAACATGCTTCCTTCAAGCTTATTACCTCAGGGGTACCTGACTCTTGAGAAGCTTTTCAATCCGTCCAAATGACGTTATTCCAAACTGTCATCTGGTTTATTTGGAGTACACTGTACTGCAGATAAGCATGCTATTTAACTGCAGGTCAAGGTACAGAGTCATTCTGCTAGCAAATGCCTGAGATACATTAAATGGTACCAAGTTGGGGCAGGAGATGAAGAGAAATCAAAGTCATCACCAATGTGCGTGGAATAGTACATGCTAAGCGGGGAGGAAAAAGCACCACAATATGAATGTGCATTTAAATCCATGACCTGTCAAACACCGGGGATTAAGGAGCTGTGCAATGCACTCTATAATACAACAACTTATGTCTGTGTGAAAAGAGCTCACTGTTATGAGCTGGAAGCATTTAATTAGTCCAGATAGCTGGAAATGTATTTAACACATAGTTTGGAGGTCTCTTTTCAAATAAATTTTCATTAGAAAATATTGACTTGTCAGAAAAAAGCAATTGATGCAGCAATTTAATATTAGTTTCTACTTGGAAGAATTATTATTTGGGTTATTAGTTTAGCTTAGTATTTTTAATGAAAGTGCCTCAGGTATTTAATTATTATCATTTTGATTTGATAGTAGTGTCATCACCACACCAATAAAAATAGTTTTAAAAATGAGTTTTAAAATATTTTTTCACTGAAGTTTCTTGTGTATTTCCAAACTGGTCCTTTTGCTTCCTGTTGCCTTGATACCATTAGAGTTGTAATGCAAAGGGAAAGGTCACATGGGTAAAGTTAACAGGATCAGATCAAAAGTTTGAGAAGAAATAAGAGAATAAGGTTCTCAATTTCAAAATATCTCAGTATGTAAATATGTATTCCTACATAGCCCTTACTCTCATTGTATTGTGTTGGGATATAACAAAAGGACAGTTGTGTTATGAAACACACCATTTGCTTTCCAAATTTTCTGACAAAAAGGAAAAAAGGTTAATTACAACATGATGCTTTCCCATGAGGAATGTCCTTAAGAGTTAAAGCGTGCTTTCACTGAGTAGGCTTCACAGAAAAAGTTGCCTCTAATAGAGAAGGAAATGACTACACATGCACCTGCACACACACAAACACACACACAAAACTAAACCACAATGTGCTCCTGTTTTCTAATTATATATATATAGACACACACATATAATATACATTAAATATATATTAATTATGTTATATTTATTTAATATATTACAGTGGTTTTTAAAGTTGTCAGTTTCAACAGTGTCAATGATTTTTAAGCTTCTCCTGTGAAATTTTTGTTAACAACATACAATACAGTAAATCACAAGCAGTGTCCTATTTTTTTTCTGTACAGGGTGGATGTGACTTCCTCTGATTGAAGCACATGATAAATGTGGTCCTGAAACATTCAGTAATTTGTAAAAACTCAGTGCAAAATGAGATAAGTACATACAAGAAGAAAGTTGAGGGGGTTTCAGAAAAATAGAAAGGAGACAAATTACAAGTTCAACTTTTAAACAAAAATCAAAACTGATTTTATTGCTTTTTGCTTAATTAAACTCCTCAGAAGTGTGTGAAACATTGTTATGGCTGAAAAATTGTTAATTTGTAAATCACAGGGACAAAAGGGCTCTACTGCAACTTTAAAGTTTCCATGCACGTAAATGTCAATAGAGTGCCTTCTCCATCATCAGCACTAAATTCACATTGATGCCTCTTTTCTTCTCTGTATTGATCCTTCCATGAGAACGTAGATTTGTATCTGTTAATTAATGCGTCCTGAAACAGCGTTTGTATTAATCAGGCAGATAAGAAAAATTGGATGCCTGCACCCTCATGACAACCGTAAAAGTGCTGGCCCTGATAAAATCATGGATGGACCTCAATAAAAAAGTTCCTCCTTCCACTCAATAAACTAATCATCCTGCTTTTAATTATTCGGCAGAAAGATGTGTGGAGATTGGAGAATGTGTAAATCTATTTACTAACAGCAGTGTCTGGGAGGGAGAATAGGGCTGTCACAGGACAGTGCTGCAGGCTACATTCTCTGTCCATCTGCTGCTGCAGAAAAACTGGTTCTTGAGATGAGGGAAAGGAACAGAAACACAGCAGCTAATTGAACGCATGCATTCCTCCTTATAAACCTTTCAAATGATTATTTCTTTCCCGTTTCCTTCTTATTTATTTAATCATAGACCTGCTTTTGTCCAGTGTCACTTTTTTAGGGGGGGGTTGTTGTGGTGGTGGTTAGCTCAGTTTTGGGTGGTTTTATTTGGAAGGCAGGGAACTACTGTTCTGTCGCAGGGCAGGAGAGGCAGTATGAACAAATGAAAACAAATAAAAGAGAGCATACAACCAGTTTTGTGTTTCAGCCCTGTTGATGCTTACAGCTTTGGATACATTATTTTGAAAGAAAAGTAATATTTCGCTCCCTTAGTACAAGAGAGAGAATCTTGTTTGCAGCGAATGCCTGTATAGATTTGCCCGTGTCTGTTATATCCTTACTCCAGATTTTCAAAACAGGAGCAATGCATTGAGGTATAATTGAATAACAAAAAGACTGTTTTTGCTGCGGGAACCCTGTCAAAGAACATGTGAGCAGCTCCATAAACAACTACATGAAAGCTTCAGACATGTCTTAAGACCCCCTCAAGAAAAGCTTGACTAATCCCCTTTGATGATTTTATTAAGTACTTGTGGTTGATGGTGCCAACTGGCAAACTACTACATTTCACCAACAGGCCAGGAAATCACTTCCTCTCCCATATTGTTCTGTACCTCCTAATGTGATTGGGGATATTAGCAGTTTGATATAATAAATGAAGAGCTACTGTAAACAAGATCCTGAAAAGGTAAGACAGTAAAGATGTTTGCCCCTAGTGATCCTATTAAAAAAGAGAGCAGAAAAAAGGAAAGCAAAACTTAAATTTATTAAGAGGCATTATTAAATTTTCTCTCTCCCTCACAAAAATGATGGTGTGATTACTATTCACTTGGCACTTTAATGTGCCATCCTGTTATTTCAGCAAGCATAGTAGAGGCAGAAGCCATTACAGAAGTAATTAGTGTCTTTTTCTGAAGAGAGTAGGTCTTACTTCTCTTTCTGCTGAGGTTGAAGTTCAAAGAGCACTTTGTTCGTTGTGATAATCACCTTAATTCTATTAAGGTATCCAATCTTCCCTCTTAAAAAAAGTTTTTATCGAAAATATCCTCCTTGGCTTAAAGGGGGCCTCTGACATCATTGCTTCATTCTCTTTACAGCACCGATGAACAGAGCCAAGAGTCTGCTAACAAAAGCCCTTTGGACCAAAGCTTTTTATTATCTTACTTGTTAGTTGACAACAGATCATAGCCACGTAGCATTAGATTTTAGAAGATTTCTACTAAGGAGAGAATGTGCAAGCCATTCTACACTGCAGTTATAACTTCCCAAATTACTGTAACTCCTGCAGAAAATGCCTACAGATTCAGGCTGGCTTTTAACTTTTACCTTGAATAGAAGCCCTTTAATTTTATGCTGACTGATCTTGAAGAGGCAGGGAAATTTGTGGAATGCATTTGTACCAATCAGTAATTTCCCTAAAAACAAAATGACAGAAAATTCTTGTTATGATGCAGAGATTTGATGTATCAACACCTGTTTAATATTTTTCCTTGCACTTTATAGGTTTCTCCACTTTGTCTCTGGCTGACCAGATGAGCCTTCTGCAGAGTGCTTGGATGGAGATTTTGATTCTGGGTGTTGTATACCGATCACTGTCTTTTGAAGATGAGCTTGTCTATGCTGAAGATTATATAATGGATGAAGAGCAGTCCAAATTGGCAGGCCTTCTTGACCTCAACAACGCCATCCTGCAGCTGGTAAAGAAATACAAGAGCATGAAGCTGGAGAAAGAAGAGTTTGTCACCCTCAAAGCTATAGCGCTTGCTAATTCAGGTTGGCAGATTGGCATGACGGTTACTACATTTTTTTCATATCACCTTTTCATTCCAATAATACCTTCTGTATGGTTGATCTCACTATGTTTTAGGAATAATTAATTGTTAATCAGAGCTTAGGTGACCGTGGGTCTTCTGCTAAAAGGCTGCAAAAATTCAATTCAAATTAAGGAAGATTTTTACAGTTTTAAGCAGTAGAACATATTACTAATGCAGTAAAAATAATACACTGGATAATATGGAAGGTATTATACAAGCAAAGATCCTTTCAAATGAATATAGATGTTGTTCTACCAAATCCATTTCATAATCCAGATAAGTCTAATCATTTTACTTAAATTGAATGGATGGAGGCAAGATTATATGGAATATATGCTTTCCTTAAATACAGCTACTAAACATATTGGTAAAGTGAACCCAGGGTACGTGCAAAGGAGGGAAATCCCTGTTTAATCTATAAGGGACTACACTTCACTGTATGGATCCCCTATTTTATACTAAAGTTTCACTAAAATATATTACTTGTGCAGAATGGGTTAAGAATTGCAGAAAGTATTTTTCTCCACATTTGAACTTAAAAGTGCTGAAGCAGTGAACAGTGTCTGATAAGTAAAAATCGTTGGTGCTTTGTTGTTTTTCCTTTTGTGTCTCCTTAATGCTTTATTGTGGTCTTAAGTCCCTTTTAGCATTTGCATAAAGTTCACGATAGATCCCTCTTTAATGACGTGCCGATCATTAGATACCTGTGTGTCAATAACATGCTCTGATGCTATGTACCATTGACAGTCACACCGTGCCCCTCCATCTGCTTTTGTTTTGACCCTATCTTTGAACTTTATCTTGGTTGCTGGCCAGTAGTTTTCCCTTTAATTACAAGAAGGAAACTGTCAATAAAATCTGTTAAATGGGATGCAATGAGTGGCTTGAATGGGCGGACGGCTA
This sequence comes from Gavialis gangeticus, assembly GCF_001723915.1. NCBI lineage: Eukaryota > Metazoa > Chordata > Crocodylia > Gavialidae > Gavialis > Gavialis gangeticus. Next base: position 165,727,057 of record NW_017729022.1, on the reverse strand, counting down.
TTTGTTCAAATTCTGCAGCATTCAAGGTATTGACAGTTTGTTTTCTGGGGCCATATGTGACGATCAATCTCAGGCTGGGCTCAGCCGCGCTGAAAAATGAAAAACCAGATTGCTTTTGCTTACTTGTGGATGACGACTTGTGATTTGGCGCGGTCCTAGTGAGATGAGACCTTCTGCCCAAATTGCCCCCCTGAGAGCCAGGACGCGTGACTGTTTTTAGAAATAATTTTTTAATTGATTTTGTAATTAACAGTTCATCTACAATATTGATGCACAAATCCTCAGATTGATAGGAGGGAAATTGTTTTCAACAATGAAGTTGTACTTTTCTGTTTGTCTTTATGATATGATTTAGCACTTGGCATTTTTAATAGGAAATATAATTCAAAAACATGCAAAACAAAAAGTGCTGTTCATTTCTCTGCAAAATACCCTCCATTCCTGTGATTGCATCTTCTTAATTTAATATAGCCTTTTATTTTTAACCTAGATATAGTAATTCTGATGTACCACTCAGTGACCAAAATCCATCTTTCTTTTTTTTTCTTGGAACCGGATTTATTTTTGAGCATGGAAAGTTCAAAATATTTCTCACTTAGAGGAAAAGCATTTCCTAAGATTATATTCAATGAACAGAATATCAAAATTACCACATTTTAGAAGTCTAAACTGAACAGTTTTGTACTGTTTTGCTTTTTAATTTGCAAATATAAAACTATTTGCACAAGAAACATTTCTGAAGCTTACATAAGAAAGAAAAAAGGAGAGGGGTAAGAAGCTAAGTATCTCTTTTTTTCCAACGGTAGTGAGTAGTAATGGATGACTCTGTAAGGCATTATTTAAAAGAAAGCCTAATAGTATGTTCGACATATAATGAGCCAAAATAATCTGTATCTTAATTGTTTGCAATTCCTATAAACTTAAACGTAAATTATAACTAAGATAATGTCAGTGATAAATATGGTTTAATGTATTAAATTCAAAGTATGTTAAAGTGAAAACTCCTCCTCCCCTTATGTTAATTAAATCATATGTTGATTTTAACCTAAACTAATGGAAAGAGGATATGAGATACAAGACAGCTACCTTACACCAACTTGGCTTTGTTTTAACAGAATGTTTCCATTGCTAGCATTAAAGATTTCAGTTTAAGTTTGCACATACAACTCCGGTTGTTAGATATCTGACTTCTACCAATCATTGTACTCATATATACAAGTGAACTTGCCCCTGCAAAACTATAGCCTCTCTTTTAAATAATCAGAGGCTGCACATTCCACTAAAACACCAGTATGATCTTTTTCAGATAAAAAATAGGAAGGTAATTCAGTGTTACATTAATTTGATTAATGTGAGTGGGGTCTAAAATAGGACTCTGAAAATCATTATTTAGTCATTTGGTTTAAAACATATTTTGTTGTTGTCACATCTTTTCCTTCAAACATTTCTCGCATTGCTTGGGGATTTATTTTCTCAGCTTAAAATTAACAGACTCATTTTATATCTGTAGGGGGGAAAAAGGATCACATGCAGTGAGAAATCTTACAGCTTTTATACACTTTTTGTGTGATCAGTTTTTTCCTCATAAAAGTATCCTATTAACTCTGGTATATACAGTTAACAAGGTGGGGGGCTTCTGACACTGTGTCTGCATTAGTGATTTATGATATAATGTTATATTGTTTTCATTGCTGGTATTCTCCGGCATCAAGAAAGGTACAGTAGATTGCTTTAATCTTGATTGAATTCTGTTTAAATAAATACCATAAAGTTCTTTGTTTTTTCCAACAAAATGAAGTAGCTTGAAATACATATATATTTAAATATTAAGTTCTTCTAGGATATGCTTAAGCAGTGTCTACACTATAATATCTGAATTACCCTTTCCCATCTTCTTTCTAAAAGTAGTGGGAAGGTAGCATACTGAGGTAATGATTAGCAACATTTCACTTTTACATGTTCGCCCCAGTAATTCTGCTTTTTATTTTCTAGTCTTCATACTAAATAACATTTAGTTATGGATGAAATAAGAGTTTACCGAAAGTCTGCAAAGCTTATATATCTACATAATAGCATAAGTGGTTGTGCAGTTTATACTGGCAACCTGTGTACAGGGAAATATATAGAGACATGATTGCAGTAGTTCATTTTTGATCTGCAGTGCTTAGTATGAGATTTATCTAAATTATCAGCTTAGTTTTAAACATCTGGCTTGATTCAATAATAATTAATGCACTCTTTATGCTTGAATACCAGCAAAGTGACTCACTGGTAATGGTTGTCCTGTCAGTATTACTTTTTTTTTGTTTCCTTCCTTTTTTCCTCACAACTTCCCAACCAGACATAAAAGCAGACAAGCAATTATGCACTGCCCAAATGAAAAAATATGGTACCAATGAGCACTTTGTTTATTTGCACAGAAAAACAACTTTGAGCATTTTCCAAAGCATGCATGCACCAATTACTTCCTCAGGCATAGATGAAATGTCTACAGAAAGTATGTGTGTGTGTGCACATATGTAGAAGGTGACCTGCTCATCTCTCTGTGTTATTACAAAGTGCTGTCCTATATTGATTAGGTAATACTAAGCAGAGAGATGCAGGTGAGCAGTCTTTTTTGGAACTGCTTATTCAGTAAAGACGAGATTATTCCTGTAGCACAGAGTTTTCTAAAGAACTCAGCATCCACGAATGGTGCCAGATTTTTCCAGATAGTTCAGCTTCTATTTAGGCACCAGAGCAAATGGCCAGGTTTTCCAAAGAGCTCAGAAAGCTTGAAAATCTGGGCCCTTTTTAGGTGCATAAATGAAGCTTGAAGTCACAAAAAATCTGGCCCTGTTGTGGGTGATGAAAACTGACCACTCTTGGCCCAAGTTTAGTTAAAAATTTGACCCTAAGCCACAGCCCTAGGCCAGAGCTTCACCGCCTTAAGCAACAGAAAGACTTTCTCTGCTCTGCATTGTGGACACTTATCTGCATAATATACCCAAGGAGACAGAATCAGGAATTCTCTTATCTATCAGAGTGCACTGAAATACAGGACAGACATCAATTAAGTAAACCTCCCACTTAGGCCATTGGCAAATTTGGCCCATACTGGCAATATAAGTTGCTTTTCCTTCCCCACAATTTTGTACTCAGAACAATGAGATATTGCTGCTGCGAAATAGTGCTTTCATGTAAATGTTTTTGGCAGAACCACACAAACTGCCTCTTCCATGGGATCTATATTTTCTTTCTTGCCAATACAGACTCTGGTATATAGTATATTGTAATAGAGTGTATCTAGTTTGTAGGGATGCCATCTTTGGTGGGTAATTTAATGCATGGTATTATTTCTAGATCATGTTAGTGTTAGAATTCATACATATGCATCTGCAATGGTATCATCAATATGTACAAATATATCTTGTGGCTAATATAAGCAGCAAAAGGAATTAGCTTCTTTCCTTGTATGCTGTAGAATGTCTGACATATGTCCAAAACACAAATATAGGAAAGATTGTCATATGTTTCTGTCCCAGGCCGTTTTTTTTTTTATCATCATATAGATGACATCCAGATTTTTTTAGACATGTTCCTTTTTACCCTACCTGCTAGTATTTTATTAAGTAGATTTTTCTCTGGAACCCACATTATCACCTAAGCACCTAAAACAAGTGTTTTCTTACTTGTGAATTTAGGCAGATATTATTCCCATTGTATACACTATGAACAGGAGGTAACAAGAGATGAAGTGCCCAGAGCAACTGTATGCCAGAACTGGTAATAGTATCAAGTTCCTTAGTGCCACTGCCTTAGCTAGACCCTATCAGCCATGCCTGTTGGCCACAAAGTAAACCCAGATCAACCAATTAAAAGCAGTTACATTAACCATGGTGGCACCAAAACAACTGTGAATACACTTGGTTATTCAGTCTATTTTTACTGCAGAATACAAGTAGCTCTTTCTCACTGTTACAGTGATACTTGGTTCGTTCATGGGAGGAATAGGACTCTTAATGTTATCCAACCAACTTTGTCTTTCCTTTGATATCTTGTCCTGTTATTCTGTCTTGCAACCTCCTTTTCTTCTGGGCCTTGCTATTTCCTCTTGGTATGTGTTCAAAGTATTTTGCATTATCCAATTCATTCTGCATTGCTGAATTGTCAACAGATTCATTATCCTTCCCATCCCTTCTAGTGGAATTTTAGCAGATTTAGGGACAAGAAAAGACAATTTGCCCATTTTTAATGTATCGTAATCTTAAACATACTGTTTTTTATTACACTGTCAATCCTGCCCACCTCCTGGAATAAACTGAGGTGTTTCTTGGACTTGTTTTTATTCATTGATTGTTACAATAAAATCATTCTCCCCACTGCTCATCAATGGTGTGAGGTTCAGCTTTCATGTTTTTTCCTAAAAGTAAACCAGGTCATTGTATACTGGAATAGCCTCCATGTTCACTGAAATTCTATTTTCTTTCTGTTTATTCTGTATGCTGTAACTACCTTTTTCTGGGTGCTACTGTTCAAAGTCTCTAGGTATCTCTTCATTTGTTCCTTTCTAAATTCCAATATATATTCTGATTGAAATAGTCTCCCTACTTCTAGTGTACTGAAAGTATACCTAGCTTCAGACTACTTCTGCCATATACTTTTAACTGTAGAAAATATTCTACTTGTGTACATTCTTATGTCCAGCATTAGGACTCTGATTCCGGAAAAGATCTGTTTTAGGAAGATTGTTTACACATGGCCTCAAAATTAGGCATCTGCTTAATTCCTAATTAGGAGTGAAATGAAATGTGTTTAGGTGCATTCCTGGAGCAGGGTATTCGTGATTTAGGGTATGTACATGCATTACATTTAGATTTACCTAACAAGGGTTAGGTCAATCTAAATGCCCAGTTGTGCAGGCCTTCAGAAGGTGTGCTAACTTAGATTGAGAAAGGTTTAGCCTAATCTAAAAAAGGATTAATTCAGTCTTCTGAATCCCTATACAGATTTGCAGCACAGCCTTAGATCTGTGAAAACCAAGACACTTGCCCCAGACCTAGGGCTGTGCTAATCTCACCCCCCCAACCCTGACTGGGCTATCTTTAGCTCTGCCTTGACCAGACAACACCCCCAGCAGGACCTACCAACCCTGCCAGCCCTGCCAAACCTGCCAATTCCCCTCCCATGCAGCCTTTCCCCTATCCCATTCCCCCCGCTCATGTTACTGACATTGGGCTCCCCACACAGCTCCCAGCTTAACACTTGTTCACACCCTTAGATTCTTGACTTGGCTAGGGATCCAATATCTAATAAGGAAACCAGGAATCAAATCTGAGTCTGATCAAGTATTTCCATGTACTGTTTCCATCTTAGAAACTTTTTGTTTTAATATTGTGGAGTTGTACAACTCATGCATAGCTGGAGTGAAACAGTATGGAGAGCCGCTTTGCAAAATTGCAAGTCTCTACATGCAAATCTGCCGTGCATTTCAGCCAAGATGAACAGCAGTTCTTCAGTTTCAAAATAGAACATCCCTGAGTACTACCACTGCAAATGGTGGTAATTCATGGGGTGTTTTTCCTTCATTAATGTCAACTAGAGAATAAAAGCAGATGACCAAATTCATCTTGAAGAAAAAATCCAGGTTTGGATCCTGCTGTCCAGAACTTATTTAAAACCATTATAATTACTGATTTTCTTGTTCTTGATCTTATCTAGTTTGTTCAGGATCTCACAAGTGCTCAACTTGATTGGATCCATTTTTGACTTGTGAACCTTTTCATACTCAAGGTACCCCTCATTACACATAAGGCAACCCTCTGACAATGCTGGCTCATAGTTTTCACTTGGGTTTTGACTACAAAAAAATACTAGAGCAGTTTTTCTGTTGCAAAGAACTCAGAGAGACCGCAAGTCAGAGACCACAAATAAGTTTTTGACACTGTGAAGTTCTAGTTGAAATCTCTGGGTTTCTCTTCTGAATCATGAGCAGGTGTTTCCACACCTAACAGTGTTAATATTGCATGGTACCCCACAGCACCCATAAAAGGATCTCATAGAACCCTATTGAAAATCACTCCTTAGCCATACAGAACCACCATTTTCTTGGTGGTGACTTTCTCATGCTACTTACAAGTGGTTACCTTTAAACCACCTCCTATTAACATCTGCCTGTTTCTGTTCACTGCTGCCTACCCTCTGCTACTGGAGTCATTCTAATTTTTGTTTTTTGCTCTCTGTATTCTGCTATGGAGCAGTTCTTCATTTGAGACCTGCAGATTTCATTTCTTCCACGTTATGTTCCTAGTGATATTAAATACATAAATGATATAGAATACACCCTTCTTAACTTCCTACAAGGCACCAGTAGAAGGAACCCCCTTCCTTTTCTTTCAGGTATATTCCAATTGTTTCCTGTTTTTCACCCTTTGTGAAATATCCCATATTATTCCTGGGTGGTTAGGTGTTTGTTTTCTGTGGTTAAAATGAAGCAGGATTCTAACTGAAGCAGACGTAATCTGAGTTTCTGTCTAAACTTTGTGGTGTTCTCCTCAAAGCAAAAGCCTAGTTTCCTCTCATTTCTGCACAAAGATATAATCATCCAGGTTTCCCTGCAGCTGATTAAAAGAGTTTGAATTCTCTTTTCCCATGATGCAATAGGGAAACAAAGTATGTGCGTGGATAAAACGATCCTCAGGGCAGAGCTCAATGAGCCAATGCCCTAATTTTGTTGATTTTACGCTCTCCCATTTGCAACACCAATCAACTACATCTTTCCCCAGTCCAAGCCTGAAACCCCTGCTCTCAGCAGCATGTAGTGTTTGGTATATCAGTGAGTTCCTGTGCTTGGCTCTTGAAATCTTCAATTTCACCAAGCTGGGCTGCTTTTTTTCAGGACATTTAAGATCAAATCTTGCTTACTTCCGAATGAGAGTGTTTCTTCCTGTCCCTATTTCATTTCATTGTTAAACTAGACACTGATTTGAAAGCATCCCACATCTGGGTGTAGATTTCTTCTGGACAATACCTTTTAGAATGGTAACTGTAAATTATACTGGCTGTCTATGAGGGAAATAATTGTTTAAAATCTCACTTGCAGAGTAACTTTCCTGGAATAGGCAGAGCATTTTAAACAGTTTTGTTTAAAATGTGATTGCATTTTATATGATAATTATTTTTTTTCTCTGGAAAGATGGTTTTATGTTAAATTTTATGAATGCTTGTTGACTTCCCCATCATTTCCTAGTGTGGGCATGGTATATGAAAACTAAATTCATCTGCTTCTGGGTTTATCTATCATCTCTGAAGCTGCCAGTTTATAGTTGTTTGAAGCTTCTTTTAAGTTTTTATTTTGGCTAGTTCAGCACTTCGGACTTTCTTCCTTATTTAAAAAAAAAAACCAAATACCAGTACGATTAAGATTTATTTAATATCAGGACTGGGTTGGCACTCCAAACTGCAAGGTTAGAAGTTGAAGAAGGATCTTAGTAGAGATTACTGTTTTTCTGAGCAGTCTGCCAGCTGAATCGTGGTCTAATTAAATAGCACAGATTTAGTGAGTTTGCATTTAAGCATTAGCAGACCCTAGAATGAGTAAAGCTGAAATGAGTTTGAATCTTTTCTGTAAATAGGAAGTTAATTTATCATAGTAATTTGATTAAATGATTTTAAAAAATTCAAGCTAAATCACAGTCTTTAAAGAATAGTTTGAAGTTTTAATCACTGTTTGTGAGCCTATCTCTCTGCTATTCGTTCTCACGTCATTTACTTAACATACTACAATATATCTCCAAAGGGCACAGGTTCCCAAACTGATGTCCATGAATCAAGCCAGCCTATAGAGTACATGCATGTGGCCTGTGGAGAGCTGGCTGGTCATTTTGTTTCCAGCTTTGAACAGAATTAAAAACAGCAAAAATACTTTAAACACTTAATTGCTATTACTGTTTCATGTAAGCAAATTCTGTCATTACCACAGGGATGTTAGATGTTCCCTGATGGAAGGGAAAGGCAGCCACAAGAGAATATTTTTCTTTTGTGAATCCAGGATTCAAGAGCTATGCCACATCATAGATTCTTCTTTACTTTTCATCTCTGTATGTATATGTGTTAGTCAAAGTTAAATGGCTGAATTCTCATCTGAACTTTTACATGTCTATAGAGTTGATTTTAGTGAAAACCAGCACAACACACTGAGCACGTCTGCACAAGAAGTTTACTGTGGAGCTGCCCTATTAACTCTGCAGTAAAGTCTCCACATTGACACACGTGGCCCTATTAGGTCACAGTAAACTAATAAACAGCACCATAGATTAGTACTTGTAAATAGAAGTAGTATCCTGTGGTGGCATTATTTACTGTGCAGCAGCGCACTTGTAGGCACTGACGGGGCTGGCTGGGGCATGAGGGTGCTTCAGTGCAAAGGCTGCCTGCTGGCTACCCCCACACTGAAGCATCCTCGTGCCCTAGCCAACCCCTCTGCAGCATGCTGAGCCAGGGCAGAGCAGCCCTGGGTTGGCAGGCTGACTCCATGGGCCCCTTGCCAGCCAGAGCTGTTCTGACCTGACTCAGTGTGCTGCAGTCCAGAGTGCATGTGTGAACACGGTGCCCGGGAGCAATACACTCCACTGCAATATGCACTGGAGTTTATTGTTTAGCATTAATTGTACGTGTAGATGCACCCAGTGAAATTTTGATCTTTGAACTTTCAAATTTCTTAGCAACTACCTGGAACAAACATCTGCTCACTTTATCTAGACAATTTTGTAGAGGGTGCAAACTGACAAACCTTCATGGTCAGAATATGTTGCTGCCTTTCTGCAGCTGAAAATTTCTGCAGGAAGCCATTTCTCTTGCATACAGCAGCTCTGATCTGTCACAAGAACCATTATCCACAGCTCATACATCATCCTCCAAATATGGCCACAGAATGCAGTGGAAGTGTTTGGAAAGAAATGACTCCAACTAGAGTCCAGTGGGTGGGCAGGAGGAGTGAGTGTGTATATGGATGCTGAATTTAGTAGATTTACTCTCTGATTACATAGACATAATTAACATCAAAATATGCATGCCCATAAGGGCTTTTATTAACCCCTAATTTGTAGTACACACACAAAAAAATCAGGGACTCACCTTTGATTGTCAAAGGTAAATTTCATTAGTTCTACAAAATGCAAAAGCTGATCTCTTTATTAAAAAAAAAAAAATTAGAAGTGGAGAATGGGAAAACCTTGGCCAGTGCCGACATTCCCTTGCATTTCCTTCCCCCCACCCCTAGTTTTGTTACCCCACATTTTTTGTTTTTCCCAGTTTAATGTTTATAGACTTGATCACCCAGATGCACAGTAACTGAAGCTTGCAGTTTCTGCAGTACATATCTGACTGCATGCTTCTTAGGACAATCTATTCACTAAGATCCAGAATTATTAAACATGCAAAATCCCCATAGGACTCCATTATGTGTAATTAACAGATAAACTGTCATCAGAATCAATAAAACGTGCTAAATGATCCAAACTTGTATATAATTAAGTGTCTATTTTAGAGCAGAAGCTGTAACTTTTTTTTCCATTTGCACATTTCTTTTGAGAATAAACATGGGCCATCCTTTTTAACCTCTTATTTCCCAGTTTGGCTTGTGTTTTTTGAACAATGCCTTTTAAGTCAAAAGGGTATTTAAAACCTACACAGATTGACTGATAAAATTGACTGATAAAACCTACCCAGATTGACTGTTACAAAATTACTAGTCACATTACAGCCATCCAAACTATTTGTTTGCGTAGGGATAGTGAAACCTAGGTCCCAAAACCAAATTTGCTGTAGGTCTATCTTTCTTAGGCTACAACAGATATAAGGTGCTGTGTAAAATTAGCTTTCGGGTGCCTGAATCTGCTTAAGAAAGCAAAACAATAACAAAAGAAGCTTTACTTAATCTTTTCTCCATCTGAAAATGGAGTCTTTGCTAAATAGTCAAAAATTGAAGTCAGAGCAGCAAGAATTTCGGAGTAGGATTAGAAGTAGGTGGAATTACTGCAGGCCAGCTCTAGTCCTGGTTACAGCCTCATCACTGCTGTAACGCACAAATTCACATTCCCTTGGGGCTATATGCCCTTACAGAAGGGTTACACATGGCCCATCCTCTCATTGACTGCCACGGTCCAAATCAGCTAACCCCCATAGTAAACACTATATTTGGCTGTTTGGCTTTATCAAGTTCTTTAAGACCTTATTCCTCTCTGTTTTGATAGCTAGGGGAGCATTTGGTTTGTGGTGCCACATTTTGCTTATAGCTGCCTTTCCTTCCTTGTTACTCGCTGCTCTTGTGACCACTGTCAGGGAGATCCACTTGGTCTCCCCCAAGGGCAAACCTGAGCTTAAATAGTGACGCCTACGATAGCATTGCTCATTACAAGCCCTGGCAACGTTACTCATTCTATTTCACAGAATTAGGGGATGTCGAGGACCCACTTCTGTCTGGTTATGGTAGAGTTGATACCTTCTCCAGACTAAAAAGCATTCCTTCCTCTGTCCCCCAGCAAAGGGCAACTGTGTTCTGTTTGCTAGTGATCTAAACTACACTGTTTACAGAAAACTACATAATGTAATGGCTATTAGGGTCCCTTATGACAAGGAAATACTAATAAATTTGCATGCCTTTTAGAAGATAAAAAGGATAGCCTTAAGAGCCTGCACAGGCTGAAGGGAAAGGAAGAAGATGGCAGCTGCACAAATAAAAGGCTAAATAAAGCAAATGTGCTTTATAAAAAAAAAAAATGTCAGAAACTATGCCCGTGCATTTAGGAAAAAGTCATGTTAGGATTCTAGGGCAGAATAAGCAACTAGAAGTGATGTCCCCAATAACTATTGCTGCCCTTAGATTAATACATTATGTCCAGGTACAGATATTACACTTTTACCAGTATAAGTGATCGGAAACCAATCTGTCTCCATAACAGAACACAAGTTCAGCATACGCAGACTGGTTTAAAAATGGTGGAACATGGTCTAAGTTTTGCACCCCCCGCTCCCCAGCAAAAGGCAAATGTGTGTTCTATTTGCTACTGATCTAAACTCTGCTGTTTGCAGAAAGCTACATAACAGGTCGATTCTGCATCAGGCTTTTTGAATGTCTGTACCTAGCCATTGTTCTCCAACCTTTTCAAAGTGTGGACTACATCTCTCATGGATGAACTCTTTGCCAGGCTCTCATCACTCTCTCTTCTGTTGCTTAGATAGTGGCTAGTTAAAGGGAAAATCGTAGGGCTGTAGGATTAACCCATTTTGTTCAATAGGGTCATCGTTTTGATCTTTCTATTTCGTAACTGTTTTGGTTAAAGCTTTAAATATATTTGGACCAAGCCTCCCATTATCATCTGCAGCTTCTAGTGCTGGAACCTTTTCCATAGGGCAAGGATTTCTGTGGGTGATATCTTTTACTGGTCAAGTGCATGGTTGGGAAAAAGAGAAGCTTTCAAGGCATTCTTCAGTTTGGTTCCTCCTGTGCATTATTGCTAGGGCTCCTACTCATATCTGAGATCACAAGAGTTTTCTTTCCATAGAAACACTTCACAAAAAAATATACAGAACCAAGTAAGATGTGGAGAGGTGTTGGGTTTATTTAATTTCGATTAGGTTGGCAAAAAAGAACCTCAAACTATCCTTGGTAGGCTACATCTTGCAAAAACTATCTGTTTAGCATTGCAGACGTATTTCTAAGGACCCTCTTGATGTTCTTTGCTAATGGTGGTTGATAGCTGTGTAAGGAAGGTTGGTTGGGAAACAAATATCTTTAATTGCCCTGTGAGGGTGGAAAGAGACTCATACCTATTCATCCCCTGTTTCAGCCCGAAGTCCATCTGGTCTTCTCACTTTGTAAACTCTGGATGCTGCCTTGGGTTGGTACCAGGTGCACCAGAGAGGTAGGAATTGTTCTTGCAGCAGCAGCTGCAGTGGGTTGTGACTCAGGTGGCCTTTGCCCTCTCAGCGCTATTTGTTCTGCATAGCTAGGAAGGCACTGTAAGAAAGTATTTAGTTGCATGGAGGATGGATTTGTTTTGGTCAGTTTGTAGATGAATTTAACACTTTTACAAGATGCCACGACATGTTTGCTACTACAAGGAAGATCCTGAAGGCCAGTATAGAAATAAATGGATAATTCTCTTTTTTTTGTTTTTTTTTAAAACAATATGAAAAACACTGTGTAAATCCATAAGGCAAATTCTATAAACAAATATGGTGCCATTACATATTACAGTGTGAGATACCACCTGAAACAGTTACAGTGTAATGCTGGCAGTCTGGCACTCCATGCTGAAAACTGATGTTATTCCTTTGTTTTGCAGACTCAATGCACATAGAGGATGTTGAAGCAGTTCAGAAACTTCAAGATGTCTTACATGAGGCTCTGCAGGATTACGAGGCTGGTCAACATATGGAAGACCCACGTCGAGCTGGCAAAATGCTGATGACTCTCCCGCTTCTGAGGCAAACCTCCACTAAGGCGGTGCAGCATTTCTACAACATCAAACTGGAAGGCAAAGTTCCCATGCACAAACTTTTTTTGGAAATGCTGGAGGCCAAGGTTTGACTAAAGCATCATGGGCCTTCCCATCATGCACGTTGAAAAAAAAAAGGGAAAATAAACAGGATAATAATGGCAAAGAAACTTAGTGTTTAATTAAGAAAAAAAAATGACTGCACTGATATTAGCAGCAAGACTGTGAAGCAGCTTTCAGCTCTTTCTTCTGTGTCTATCTGATGCAGTTTTCCTTTTTCTTTTCTCTCTTTCCCTTTTCTGTTCTTTTAGTTTTTTTCTTTTTCTTTTCTTTTTTTTTCCTTTGCTGCTGAACTTTTTAAAAGAGGTCTCTAATTGAAGAGAGATGGAAGCCAGGCCTGCCAAAGGATGGAAATCCATAATATGGATGCCAGTGAACTTATTATGAACCATAATGTCCCCAATGACAAAGGAATCAAAGAGAGAACCATCGTACCTAGCAGTACAGTACAACACGATGAACTGACTGAATGCAGTATTAGATTTCATAGGAGCAGTCTCTAATTAGACGACTAAGCGACGATGCATCGGCTGCTTCTTATCATTGCATTTTCCATCTAGATCAGTTACAGCCATTTGATTCCTTAATTGTTTTTTCAAGTCTTCCAGATATTTCTTAGGTTAGCTACGATGTAACTTTTTCAGGGAATAGTTTAAGCTTTATTCATTCATGCAATACTAAAGAGAAAAAAATACTGCATTATTGTGCTGGCTTGAACAATGATGAACAATAATGAAGGACAAATGAATCCTGAAGGAAGATTTTTTTAACTGTTTTGTTTCTTCTTACTAATGGAGATTTTTTTGTACCAGCTTTACCACTTTTCAGCCATTTATTAATGTGGGAATTTATCTTACTAAAGCAATAGTTGAAGGGAAGGTGCATATTATCACGGATGCAATTTATGTTGTGTGCCAGTCTGGTCCAAAACATCCAGTTTCTTAACATGAGCTCCAGTTTATAACTAAATGTTCACTGACTGAAAGGATTAGATTACACCTACAGTATATCTGAGTAGTCTAATATATACATACTCCATATTGAATACAAATCTGTAAAGATGTTAGGAAAATGCGACCGTATATAAGTACAATCGCTACATGATCTCTAACTGCTTCAGTTGTAAACAAATGAGATACTGCCTGTTATTTGCAAAATTACAAAGTTCTTACATGAAGACCTGTGAACCAATAATAACTTAGAGGCAATAAGGCAAATGCCAGGGTTTGCAAAATTAAGAAATCAGAATAGTAGACTTCTGACCAAAATCAAGAATTTAACACTTCTACACTATATCTATTAATTTAAACTTTATTTTGTAAATTGCAATCTTTAACAAGTAGCTAAACCAGTATATGTGCTTTTCAACCAGTATTGTCACAGCATGGAAGTCAGACAGTTTCAAGACTGTTAAGAGGTGTAATCTAATGTATAAACTAATTAGATGCCCCCAGAAAACTACAGTCGCTAAATAAAGTTTAAATTAATAGATATAGTGTAGAAGTGTTAAATTCTTGATTTTGGTCAGAAGTCTACTATTCTGATTTCTTAATTTTGCAAACCCTGGCATTTGCCTTATTGCCTCTAAGTTATTATTGGTTCACAGGTCTTCATGTAAGAACTTTGTAATTTTGCAAATAA
>NW_017729022.1:165686246-165707877 GCF_001723915.1 Gavialis gangeticus | reverse complement strand
CTAAATAACCAATAAACAATAACCTCCATCAAATGCTATACCAATGTACCAGTGTTAGTAGCTGCTCCCTGTACTATGTGAACATCCTTATTCTATGTACACAGATGTAATTAAAATTGTAATCCTAACAAACAAAAGAAATGTAGTTCAGCTTTTCAATGTTTCATGTTTGCTGTGCTTTTCTGAATTTTTATGTTGCATTCAAAGACTGTTGTCTTGTTCTTCTTGTGGTGTTTGGATTCTTGTGGTGTGTGCTTATAGACACAGGGTAGAATTAGAGACAATATTGGATGTACAATTCCTCAGGAGATTACAGTAGTATATTCTATTCCTTACGGTAATAAGGTTCTTCCTAGTAATAATTAAGAGATCGAAACTCCAAACAAGTACTCATTATGAACAGATACACGTTGAAATCATAATATTTTCAAACAAGGGATAATTTCTGTAACAGTTTATTATAGAATACCAATGTATAGCTTAGAAATAAAACTTTGAATATTTCAAGATTATAGATAAGTCTAATTTTTAAATGCTGTAAATATAGCTTTTATTCAATCATCTCTCAGATGTTGTTATTAACTCGCTCTGTGTTGTTGCAAAACTTTTTTGGTGCGGACAAGTTTCCAAAACTATTGCTACTTTGTGTGCTTTAAACAAAATACAATAGGATGATGGTACATCGGCCTTGTGCTAGAAAATACTGTGTATCTATCATTAGCTATATGGGACTATATTGTAGATCGTGTTTTCTCAGTAGAGAAGTGACTGTAGTGTGATTCTAGATAAATCATCGTTAGCAATTCATTCAGATGGTCAATAACTTGAAATTTATAGCTGTGATAGGAGTTCAGAAATTGGCACATCCCTTTTTAAAAATGATTAAAAAAAAAATACAACTCCTGGGAAAAAAGGTGCTGATTCTATAAGATTATTTATATATGTAAGAGTGCAAAAAAAAATATTTTCCAGAAAGTTTGTGCAGGGTTTAAGTTGCTACTGTTCAATTACACTATATATATATAAATATATAATATAAATATTGTTTTTGCTGTATCACATTGAAAAACTTGGGCTTCAGAGTCAAAAGCCAATCAACTCAAGAAATACAAAAAACACACAAAAAAAGAGGAAATGTGTTAAAGGCACACGGTGCAAAGTTTAGTTTTCATTTTCAGTAATTTTTCGGAGCTGCAAAAGAACAAGTATCTCGAGACTGTAAACATATTAACTGAACTATAGCTAAAAGAACTGCACGGGCTTTATAGTAATGTTCATCTTAAACCTTGCTGGAGAAGAGTACTTTCAAGACCACTTACTTAATGTGAAGTGTTGGGTAAATTTCAAAAGGTGTATGTTTTAGCCATAACAATTTAATTTCTATTTTTTGCTTCATTTTTTAATTTTTTTTTCTTATTTAAAGCAATATGATTGTGTGGCTCCTTGAAGTTACACATTTGTTTCAATCAGATCAGATTGTTGTATTTATTCCACTATTTTGCATTTAAATGATAACGTAAAAAGATATAAAAAATTAAAACTGCTATTTTTCTTATAGAAGAGAAAATGGGTGTTGGTGATTGTATTTTAATTATTTAAGCGTCTCTGTTTACCTGCCTAGGAAGACATTTTATGGCAGTCTTATCGTGCAAAGATTGCAAAAGGACAAAAAAAAAATTAAACTGCTTATAATAATCCAGGAGTTGCATAATAGCCAGTAGTAAAAAAACATGTCTATAGCTGTAGATGGGCTTCACATCTGTAAAGCAATCAACTGTATATTTTTGTGATGTGTATCATACCGTGTGCTCCAACCAATGTCCATTTGTGTAAATGTATTTATTTTATATTGTATATATTGTTAAATGCAAAAAGGAGATATGATTCTGTAACTCCAATCAGTTCAGATGTGTAACTCAAATGATTATGCCTTTCAGGATGATGGTAGAGCAATATTAAACAAGCTTCCACTTTTGATTGCTTTTATTTTATTTTTTGTGTTGTGGTTTTTTTTTTTGTTTTGTTTTTTTATATGAGGGAAACAAATCAATAAGCATTACCTTTTGTTAGTTCCATTCAAAGAGGTGCAAGCATTATCCCTTTTCCCTTAAAGTAGAAGACGAGTATAAATAAATGCTATATAAAGCCTTGTCAAAATGAATTCCAGTGTGGTATAAGACATTTTGCATACTCTTAAATATGCAAAATGTCTCATAGCACATTAGAATTCATTCTGACAGGCCTTTATATAGCACTTATTTAATCTTAAAGCATCTCCACATCAACCTGCATTACTCAGAATCATTGCCTCTCTGTCAATGTCATGAAAGAAAACTTTACCACTATTTTAAGATCACATTAATACCATCTAGAAGCACTTATTTGCTTTCTCCATCAGCAGCTAAATCTATCATTCATTTCCTGCTTCCAGGGATTCCTTTGACTTGTTCCAAGCTTGTTTGTGTGTTTGTTTTTAGATCTGTATGGTTTGGTCTAGCGTTTATGAATGGAAGTAAATATAATGACAGGAGCACTAACCTGGTATTAATGAAGAGCACTGATACAGCTTTAAGAGCTAGAGGGGTTAAATAGCATAGTTTAAAACTGACAGTACGGTGTCCCAGCCTTTTACAGTCTGAAAGGTTGTAGCCCTTATTGCAAAGGGTCAAGCTCTGCTTCCTGTGGACCCTTCTGGAGCCATCAAAGAAGTGCTAATGTGTGCTTTTCTTGCTTTTTAGCCTATCTTGATAGTATTTTGTCATTGTGTTTGCCCAGCATATTTCTCACCTTCAGTGCTGGCCATTCTCTGGAGATTTTGGCTGATGACACAAGGGCTACTAAACTGAATGGTATTGAGGGACCAGAATTGTTTCAGCCATTAAGGCAAGCTATCAGGGAACTTCTTGGTATTTTTGTATTGTGCAGCCTTTTAAGTAGCAATATGCCATCAGAGGGGGAAGGGAATGCTTACTTTCTACGTTTCAACAGTACTACAAAATAGCTTCTTGACTAAAAGGAATGACAGACAGCTATAGAAGGTGTAATCATGCATGAAATCATCAAAAGAAATCAAAATATTTTTAAAAGAATGACACAATATATAAAACTTTCCCATGCTTGGCTTTTCTTATCTGATTTTGAGTTATAGCACAATAGCTCTTCAAACAGGAGCATAATGTTTCACAGCCTAAAACGGAGAGAAGCATTGTTACCAAATAACCCTCTAAAATTAAAGGCAACGATACTTTATTGCATGTAAACAATATGTCACTCCCAGTCCCCCAGATGCTCCAGATTTGATCAAAGTGTGATTGGACCCGTTCACTGGCTTAAACATTTCCACATATAATAATAATCATAACTAACGCATCTATGGCACCTTTCATTCAAGACTCTCAAAACACCATGCAAACACTATTTATACCTTTCAGTTTCCCCGTAAGGGATTGAATAGAGTATATATAACCTGCAGGAATCAATTCATACACCTCAGAAATGCAGCCACTTCTGGGGTGTAACTTGGCAAAGTTTTAACAGCACACAACCACAACAGTGTGCGGGTGGGGGCCAGAAATGAAGGACCAGCTATCCGATTAAAAAAAGAATGACAGGCAGTGATCTGCTGGTAGGTATCCTTAGGAAATATGGCCATGAGCACTTGTACCTCAAGAGAAGGCAGGGCAGATTTGTACCTTGCATCTCTGCATTAATCTATACGGTACAACTTTGCCTTGTCTTCTGTCTAACTTCAAAGTAATACAGCTAACTACCTCTCTTTATACCTCTAATGGTAAGAATAGGCACTGGATCTTAAAAGACAAAGAATGGCCAGGCCCTTGTGTTTATAATTCATCAACAGGTGTTACCTCTATCAGAGCAGTACTCATTGCTAAAATGACAAAATGTAGGCACGTCAACACAAAGGGAATGCTTTTTATTGGTATAGGAACAGTAGTGTTCTATATCAGCAAATCACTTCCAGTGTGGCTAGAGCAGCAAAACTGCACTTTCACCAACATAGCATATGCCATCCCTTATCTTCGGGGCAGCAAGCTACGCTAATGAGAGCCTAGTTCTGCTAGAATAGCAGTCTCTCCCTGAGAAGCCTCTGTGAGCACAACTCAGTTGGTCAGGGATCACACTCCTCACATCCTTGACCTACAGAACTAGCCTGGCAGCTGTCCATAATGTTGATCTGACTGTAGTGGTTACTAGTAATTCAGAAGAATAAAATGCAACTGACTGAGAGTGCTGCTGAATGACACAGTGTTTCTGATGGCATCTTTGTTTCCCTCCAGTCCAACTAATAGGTTAACTCAACTTAGGTTTTGCAGTCTCCTGGGGTCACAGTACAAGGTGGTCTGGCAATTCACTTAACAAGTAGTCTATCTTCTCTCTGAATGAGAGAAAAAGAAGTGCTGTGGAAAGCATGCGTTAATCAACAATATTACATATGCATTTGTATACATTTTCTTACTCAGTGATACCTAAGTTGCTGAAATACAAGTACAGTTTAAATAGATGTAAAAATGACAATGGTACTTAAAAGATAGCAAAGATGAGGAAATATATGTCTGTATCAAGACAAAAACCTGCAGTGCGTATCTTTAAAGTACTCCCCAGTTGCATCTTTTAGTAGTGTCCTAGTCAGAAAGTGAAGAGGCTTGCCTACAGGTGTGTGCTACTGAACATCAAAGCCCACTTTCATTTTTCACTTTACCTGTGTCGGTGCCTCAGACCTAAGTCCAGAATGGCAAAACATTAATCTGTTTGCTGAATTCTTAGTCGCATTTTTTTATTACCTTTGTTTCTTTTCCTTATCAGCTTTTTTGCTAGCATCTTTCCTTTACTTTGTGTCTGGGGTCTCCCATGTATTGTTGCTTTCTCTGATTTTGGATGGCACATTGTTAATTACTATATCCTGTGTTATACAGTGCAGCTGCAGTTGCTACATCACATCACATAGCGTGGGGTCCCCCCCGGCCCCCCGTCTGATAGATGCTGATTCTATGCACTGGGAATGCCGTTCCTCTAATACATCCTATAAACTTTCTCACTCTCATTTGCTCCAAAAACGTAAACATGGAAAAAGACATTGGTAGATTTGCTTTTTAAAAATATTTTATTTGCAAGCACTTCATGCATTTACATGAAAGATTCATATATCATGGACATATTATATTAATAATTATTTTTTGTTAAGAGTTCTCACCATTCTTTCCTAGCATTCAGATTTCCAAACCTAGTTTCTGAGAATCTCCGTTAATATAAAAAAGCAAGTGGCGGTAGATTGATTACACACAGCATCTTATTATTAAGCAGAACAGAAAAGAAAGGAATTTCAAAATATAATCCTCCTTTCCCAGGAGTATTTGTCTTGTTCTCCATGAAGTTAAAGGTCTGAAATAATGTGCCCATCAGGAGCTCAATGTTGCATGTCCATGCCAGTTGGTCCAAGGGCTTGTTATGATGGTAATGACCTGCTGAAACGTGAGCTTTGATGGCAACAATACAATTGCTACCAGCTCACCCGCTGGGAGAAATATTTTATTATTGTCAAATGCCCTCCACAGAGATTTGTTTTGCCTGTTCCTGTTTAAATTAAATTCAGAGCAGAACTGCATTATTATTTCTCTGGAGTATATTTGAAATAAACAACTAGTCTCCAAATTTAGGATTCCTGGCTAGTTTAAATTTTCTTATTAGCAGAAAAATTACAATAGGTGACAACATAGCTGCAGGAATATGATTATGGCAGCCGTACAAAAGATTTATACACTGAGCACATGGCCTAAAAGCACAAGACCTCCCTTCTACTTTACAGATGCCAGCCAAATTAATAACGAACTGTGCCATAAATTCTTCATCTTTAAAGAATGATGTCAACATTTTTTATGTCATTCTGTAGGCATTTTGTCATAAGACTTAAATGGAGGTTCTTCATAGGGAGTTGTTCTCAAATGTATAAACCAGACTAAGAAACAGAATCCCCGCCACTCCCTATCATGGCAGTTCAGTGAACAAGTGACAGCATGACTTCAGAGTCATTTACTACTGATTTCTTGAGACATAACTGCATCCTTATGGCAGAAAGGCAAATTGCAAATTTTGCTACAGATTAAGTGAAGCAGCTTGTCTCTTTCATGGGATAAATTCAAAACCATGAGCTTCTACTCATGCTATTTCTTTCAAAATTGTTCCGTTGAGGGGAGGGGACTTCTCATGTGCACACCCAAGGAACAGGTCAAGATTTTGACTGTTTAAATTTATAAATGGCTGCTTTAACACATAAAGCAAGGTAGATATGCCCTTTATAGACTAAATAAGATACATGTAGCTTTCATGAACTTGAGATCACTTCATCAGATGATGTGGGGAGGACAAAAGGTGCAGTGAAGTGCATAGAGCGATGTATAATGTGGAGTGAGTGATTTGAATACAAAGGGTGGGAAGGAGGAGGAGGAGGAGAAAGGACAGAGTGGGTAGGAAGGAGGAGCAGCGAGGGGCAAGAAAGCGAGGAACACTTCTCAGTTTAAGACATCCCACAGGGGCCACTAACACAAGGCCTCTGTACTGGATCCTGGTTCTCCATCACCACAGCTTTTGGTAGTGTCCAGCTGCCTTCTTCCCTTTCCCCAATTTCTGCACTGTAATACAAGGACGTGCCAAACTGCTTCACTGAGGAGTCAGGCTTCCTATCTTTACTCAAGTAATTCGTCTGAGTTGGAGGAGCAGAGAACAATAATGCCACAATTAATCACCCTTCTGTCCAGCAATGCTCCTTTTGGCTTTTCAGCTATACATCTCTTTACAGGGACCTGACAGTACTAACAACATGGTCTACGTGGTCTGTCCCAACAGTCAAAACCATTGGAATAGTCTCCTCTTGTTGAGATCCTTTCATCCAAAGATCTCCAGACGCCCCATAATGGTGGAACCATTATCTTACCAGTCCTGTCTGTGCCAAACTGAACCTCTAACGCTAGAGCATGGAAAGGTACTTAGCCATATAAATCAGAAGTTAGGCAGAAGACAAGGTAGGGTGGTACCTTATAGACTAACTCATCCAAAGAGGCATGATTCCTCCCCATGGTGGAGGAGGATGATGCCATTGGTGACCTTAGATATACCAACAGGATGAGAGGGCAACTGTGGTGGAAGCAAACGTCAAAATTTATCATATATATTGGAATAATCATAATGTGTGTGCCCATGAGAGTATTGTCCATTAGTAGGTACAGGGAGCCTTCAGATCTGAAAAGTTGTGTGTGAGAATAAAGCAGCAGAGTGTGATGCAAACAGCAGCAGTGTCATTATTGCAGTTTATGTTTCTTAGGATTTGTAATCCTCCTTGGGGGATATTGGTGCGTTTAGAGCAATGGGGCCAAATTTGGCAGGTGTGCCACAAATTAGCCCCTACCCTCTCTGAGTGTAGCCTGTTACCCTTCCCCTAGTCTTCTGCCACTCTGCTTCCTGCCACTGTGCTGTCTGTCCTCTTCCCAATCTGCCTCATGTCACACGCAGAGACTGTCTGTGTCACTTGCGGCACACGTGCCTTAGGTTGGCCACCTCTGCTCTGCAGCACGTTCCTGAAAGCTGACCTTCCCCTCTCCTAGTGCCCCATGCATTTATGTTCTTGGTTTAGAAAAGGCCAGACCATATGAGTGTCTACCATTCTGGGGAGAGTCCAGAGCTTCTTGGGGAGAGTCACTAATGATGAATGAAAGGAGTTTAAAAAACTGTTTTTAAGTCACAGGAGCATTACAACTCACACTCCTAACACTCACCAGTGCAATCTATTATGCTTCAGCTAATTTCACAGCTTCATTGGGAATGTCCGTAAGGTGAGGGACTGTCAGTAAAAGGAAGTAAATAAGAGGGACATAGTTCTAGTATGAGGCCTCCAAGGACTTAAGAAAAGTGCCAGCTTTACTTGCCAGAGTTTAACTTTGAGGAATAATGATGGCACCCCCTTGCTACTTGCAGGGAAGAAACCATGTAGCATGCTAATGAGATTTCCCCTCCATTACTGCATGCATTTTAGTGAAAAAAATCACAGTCTGATCCCCTCCACCCAGGTCTAACTCCAACCAAGAAAATCAATATTACCACCTTGTCTGTGTCTACCTACTTCTGTGGATGATATTTATTAAATAGCAGCCTCATTTAATATATTGTGGCTGCTATAGTAACTTATGAAAAGAAGTTACTACCAGAAATGAGTTCTGTTGCCATTATGATCCTGATGGAGGAACTGTGTGGCAGTCTCAGGTCTATCTGCTCTCTGCTCCTGTGATTTTAAGACAGTGTTGCTATCCTCCAGCCCACAGCTCTTAGATCTTTTAGCTGAGGAGGATCAGCCAAATACTGTTTGAACTTCTTTTTCCCCATCCGAGTGTAGTAGAGGAACTGCTGCACTAGTTTGGTGCTCCAGGGAAAGCCTTGAGTGTGTCTCCCAGGTATGCGGAAGGCTGCATTTTGCCATAACTGTTCACCGTGACCTTAGTAAGGCCACTAATGCTCTGCCCTTCCCTTGCCTGGCTCTGGGAATTTGGGCAAATCATTTACCTTCTCCTCTCCATCTATAAACTGGAGATAAATACCTACCTCCCCTGGGAGTCATAGGAAATAATTAATGTATTCATGCTTATAAATAAAGCCTGATATTTGTTGTATATCACAACTGGCAGAGAGGGAAACATTTGCAGGGGGATTATGAGGTCATTTTTACACATCATCAAGAACAGTAAAGGACACAATTAGTTTGTTTTCGCTTTGCCTCTCAGCTCAAAACACAATAAAAGAGTGCTCTAATTCTTTTCAAGTACTTCTCTTCCCTACCCCATCTCAGAGTACAGCAGCAAACAATACTGTCTTTGATATATCAGGGGCTGGGAGGTGCCTAGGAGCTCTTTATATTCATTGTAAAAAGAAGTTGATAATTCTGTAGAAAGTAAAAGTGCAGATACCTGCACTATGAGGGTTTTACATAGTTACTACATTGATCCCCTTATGGCATTGTAACCTGCACAGAAAGACCCACTTACAAGGTGACCACAACAAAAGTATACAATGAAGGGGAAGGGGAGGGGGGTGGGGAACCCTCTTCCTCTTTTCCTTTATGCTGACCAGATTCTCTTTAAATGACTTGCTGAGCCAGGCTATTCTTATGTCTTACATATAAATGGGCTCCATCTTGTAACTAGACGATTCAGGAAAAAATTCCAACTCCCAGTGTGAAAAGATTAAGGTCGCCTCTGCACTTCACACTACAAAACGTCTCTCACAAAAACAGCATAACAAAAGGATCTGCAAATCTACCTGCAATATGGTGCTTAACACCAACACAAATCAGGAGATTCCATGACATCCATTTTATCAAGACAGTAATCCTTCCTCTGCCTTTTCTCTGGAGAAGAAGGGGTGATATTAATTATATACAAAGAATTTAAATTAAATTATTTCCTTTCCTCCATTTACCTACTTATACTTTTATTGGCAGAATAGTTTTTCATGATGGAAGCATAAAATATGTACACCTGATACATATTTCCTCCTCACAGCAATCAGCAGATTGCTACCATCACACACGATGTAAATTTCTCTTTTGCATGAAATTGCCAGTGTTGGTCAGAAGTTGCCTCAGCTTATTCATATAGGATAGACCCCACAGGAATGAAAAGGGCCATGTATATTAATCCAAGGGTACAGACAGATATAGCTCGGGACCTACCAAATTTGTGATTATACAATTTCCGTGGAAACTGCAAATTCAGTTGGTCTCTGTGAAAAAGTGTGGGGTCCACAAAAAGGCATGAAATTGGTGAGTGAGCAGGGGAAAAGGAAAAAAGAAGGAACTGCAAAACAGAAAATGTCAGAAGCCCTTGCATCCTGACGCACAGGGGAAGAGATTGGGGGGGTGGGCGGGTAAAGAAGGGAGAGTAAGTACATGGGAGGTGGAGCCCCTGACATAGGCTCAGTCCAGGAACCAGTCAAGGGGCCACACCAGGAGGTTGCAAAGAAGCCTGACTCCTTGCCCCCCATTTTTTCCTTCAATTTATTTTGCATTGCATTGCATTGCAAATGCCCAGCCTGCCTGCCCACCTGCCGGGGCACCCAAGTGTTTTTGCAGTACTGTGTGAGGAGCATACTCAAGCCCATAGAAGCCATTAACTGCATCCTAGACTGCTTGCTAACCTGTCAGTTAATGGCAGTCCCTGATCAAACCCATGAAAGCCCTAGAAGTCCCACTCCTCCCCGGAGATTGACAAATGGCCCCAAACCAGGGCTTGCTAACTCATCAATTAATTGTTTCCATGGGTTTAATTCCCCTGATTAAGCCCATGGAAGCCATTAATTAACGTGTCATTAAGCAGTCTAGAACACGGCTAAATGCTTCCATGGGCTTGATCAAACCTGCAGAAGCCATTAACCCCATCCTAGTCTGCTTATAACATATTAATTAAGGGCTTCTTCAGGCTTAATCAGGGGGATTAAACCCATAGAAACAATTAATTAACGTGTTAGCAAGTCCTGGTTTGGAGCCATTTGTCAATCTCCAGGGAGGGGTGGGATTTGTAGAGCCCCTTGGCCAATCAGAGGTGTTGGAAGCCTGCTGCATTCCACCATGAAAATGGCACTGGGTGCCATGCTCAGCCTGTGAAATCAGATGGCAGGTGTTCCCATTTTGGTAGGTTCCTAGATATAACAAGTGTATCAATGTCAAAGGATACTGTTACAAAATGTTATAATGCAGCTATTAAATGTGCACAAACTTGTAGTGATACAAATGTAGCCAAACCACTCCAACTTTAATGCAGTTTCATTTAGGGTCAAAGTTGGGCAGATTTTGCTAATTCATATTGCTATTAGACCAGAAGACCTAACAGGTAGACTGTAACAATGGATGCTCACTCCTGAGCAGCAGCTCCCTTTCCCCTTTTAAAGTGGCTAAAATATTTATTTGTCCACAACTTAATTGCTGGATTGGAATCATGCTCACTGTTGCTGGTAGGTGTTGTATGGCTTTGGCACCTTCTTGGTTGGTGTCTTCTTCCCTAGCGATGTCAGGGTGAGACGACAGCCCAGGGCCACCTCGATGGTTCTGAGCACTGCCCCTACTTTCCTGCCATGACTTTGATGTTGATACATGGGGGAGGCAGTTTCCTGTTGGTGGTCCCAGTGGGGTCGCAGCCCTGGGTCTTTCCTCGTGGGGCTCCAAACCTTCCCTTTACCCCACCCTTACCACATCCACAGCCTAGGAGAGCTCAGCCTCCTTGTACCTTTCCCCGGGGTGATCTCTCCTCACCTTCGAGGCCCACCCTGACCAGGTTAGAGTGTCTGGCCGTCAATCACCACAGGACTGATCCTTAAACTTCAGGCCAACTCGCAGACAAACTAAACGTGCCACGGCCTGGGGTAATGATAACTCAAAAGGTCCTTTGCTCCCGGTGAAGGCATTAGTCATCTATTGATGGAGTACAGGGGACTCCGGCTCCCCGGACCCTTCTGCCTCCGTGGGGAGAGAAAGAGACTCACTGTCGATCCCTCCACATACTCTTTCCAGGGAGCCCGCAGGTTGGGAGCTAGTCACTCCTGTTCCCACCAACGGGTGGGAGTTGCCCCTTCCCCACTGGGTTCCAGGCCAGTTACCGCCTGCTCCTTTTTCTTCACCCAGCTGCCCGCCAAGTCTTGGTGTTGTTCACCACCCTTCCACATCGGGGTACCTGACCTCTTCTGCAGAGCCTGATCTTGGCCGACAACTGTGGGGACAACCTTCCTCTCCCTACCATGCCTCTCTGACCAGCTCCAGCTCCTTAAGCTCCTCCCTGGGGTTTTTCCTGCTGGGCTGCCCTGTCGATTGCTCAGGCTTCTTGTCCTGAGCCCCACTCTGCCACTCCTATCCGGCTCCACTGCCCATGGCTCCCCACAGGTGTCCTGCTTCTCCCTGCTGGTGTTCTGCTCGGCTCCACCATCTAGGGCTCTGCACCAGCATCCTGACCTTGCTCACTGGTGTCCCGCTGCTCGTCGCTTGGTTCCCCTGCTTGCCTCACACCGGCAGCCTTCGTCTCTCCTCCCCGGCAGCTGGGTGTCTCCCCAGCTGCCTCTTGAGCAGGCCACGTTGCTCCTGGACTCTGCCCCCAGGGATTGCTGATCCGCAGGCTTAGGTAGCAGCCACCAAACCTGGGTCGGCGTCTTCCCCCAGCTGCTGCTTGTCCAGGCCCCTGCAGTAAGTATCAGGGCTCATTCGGCGGGGTCCCGGGACATGCTGGGAGGGGGGCTTCTGTCTCCCCTCCCACACTCACTAACATACAAGAAACAGGAACACAAATTAGATTGTCTACAGAGGCAGCCAGTGACTTGGAATTTGAGTCCTACCACAAAAGTATGCAAGGGTTTCTTGTAAATAATTTTTAAGAAGCAAATATAGGCTAATAATATTTTTATTGAGCATATTACCTCATTAATAACTACAACTCTACACTGTTGTTGCTAGCTTGAAGAAAATTACTTTTCCAGATGAGTGAGATATTATATATATATAATAATGTTGTATCTGGCTTTTTTAGAAATGTCTCCTTATTATAATTTGTAATCATGTTAATCTGTGAAAGTGATTTGTTAACTTTAGATTGTAGTTAACTGGGTAAGAAATTTGTGTTCATGTACGTGTTCATGTATGACATAACAGTTGATGTTATGCTGTATGATATCAATACTTAGAACTGTGTAAAGGTCAAAAACATCTTTTACAGAAGCATAGCCTGTAGTGTGGGAGTCTAAAGAGGAATCTCCAGTAGCCATCAGCTGTTCACACATAGTGGATCAGCTCTGTTTCTATGGGTAGAGAAGCGATTCTCAAACAGGGTCCCATTGCACCCTCGTGTGCCTTGAGATCCTTTCAAGTGTGTCATGGAGTGCCATGCCATGTTAGCACTATTAGGTGTGTGAATATGATTCACAAAATAAACCAAAAGATTTCAAATAGGAATCTGTAGTGTCAAAAACATTCTGACCTTTTGTGGTCTTTCTGACTTCTTTCCAACTGAAGAATTGCTCTATAATATTTCAGTCATCAAAAAATAAATGAAAACTAAGAGCAACCATATTCTGATGGGTGCCTTGAGTCTACTGAGGGGTGCCTCAGCTATAAAAAGGTTGAGAAAAACTGCTGTAGTGTGTCATACTACATAGTCATGCTAACCATTTTACCAGCCAAACTATAAACTGTACAATTGAGAAAGACTATGCTACTGATTGTTTGCAAAGCTGAATTAGATCCTCAGACAATAACTACTTTAAAAGTGTTATTAATGATATTCAAATGAAACTCACCAGAAATTAAACTTTAAAGAAACATTCATTATTACTGTTCCCTTGTGAAAATTGCTTTATTCCTTTACTGGACTAAGTTTTGACAAGACTTTTATAGGTAGAAAAGACCTGTTACCTCAACAAATCAATTTCCCTTCAGGTGTAGGTTGCTGCCACCCAAAAGAAAATGAGTCAGACTGCTCCTATTAAAATTCTCAGTGGGGGCTGGATAAAGCCCATTAAACTACTACTGCTATTTGGGATCATAACAAAAAAGACCAAATACATGCAAAACCTGGAACAACATATTGCTACTTAAGTTAAACTAGAGTCTTGCAGCATCCCAGCATGCTTTTCAGCCCTGGGATGGGCTGTCTGTTCCAGCCAAGCAGAGTTGGCTCTTCCATTCTCCTCCCTAGCTGGAGCACTGTCACTTCTCTGACTGGCTGAGAAAAGGGTGGGAATTGGAAACCCTGCTCTGGAGTGCTGCTGAGTCTGCCTGGCAATGGGGCAGTAGCCCTTGCCAGGTGACCCCAGCCCTCCACCTTCTTCAGTGCTCCAGTGGTGGGAGGGGGCAGGGCCAGACCCTGGTAGTCTAAGGGGAAGCAGGGATTTTATCTTCCCATGCAGGGAGGGGGGTGGGGAGAGGCAGTGTGGGCAAAAATAGACTCTGCTCATGCACCTGGGGCCGTCCACCCAGGGCCACGGGGGCCAGATGCCAGTAGCCTGAGGGAAGGGGGGGCTAATCCCCCCATTGAAGGCAGCAGCAACAGGGGGGAACCAACACAGTGCCCTAGGCTCAGTCCCTCCAAGGAGTGGCCAGTCGGCCAACGGGAGGGTGTGGGGAGGAGGGATATGACCTGGCTGCAAGGATGGGGGGAGCTGAGGCTAGGTATGGAGCTCACTCATTGCTACCTCCTGCTGCAGCAGTATGGCCTGGGCTGGGGTGACCCCAGGGGGCACGGGTCACTGCCTGCTGCCTCCCATGTCCAGCCTCATGAAGGGGCCGTGGTTTACAGGTGGGCTGCAGCTGCAGTGCAGGGTGACTCCCTGCCTGCTCCCTCTCCTGGAGGTGGGGACAGTGGAGCAAACTATCATGGTGGGCACTGGTAAACCACCTGCCACCTGCTCAAGGTGGTGCTAGGCACTTGGGGCAGGATGCTGTGGGCCAAGGGTGTGGGCCTCAGCGCAGGGAGTCAGTGGACCACCATAGCCCAGTTCAGCCTGGCCCCATGGCCCAGGTGCCTAGGGAGCAACTGGCTCATGGCATCCCACTCCAAGTGCCTGGTGCTGTCTTAAGCAGGCGGCAGCTGACAGGTGCCTCACCTCCACCTGCCATGAGGGTTCCCTCTGCCACTGCCACCAGGAGAAGGAGGGGTGGGCTGCTGTGGGACAGTTCCTGCCTATGCTTCTGGGCTGCAGGCCCAGGCTGGACTGGGCTGTGGCAGTCCATTGTCTCCCCTCACCACTGCCCACACCTCTGGCCACAGAAGCCTACCCCAAGCACCCAGATTGCAGCCTGGTCCAGTCCAGCCCAGCCCAGCCCAGCCCCACAGCCAAAGAGCATAGGCAGTGACTGACTCATGGAGGCCCACCTCTCCCTTTCCCAGTGGCAGTGGTGGAGGGAACCATTGTGGTGGGCACAGGTGAGGTACCTGTCACCTGCCGCCTACTCATGGTGGTGCCAGGTGCTTGGGTAAAGCAGCCACAAGCCAGACACTGCATAGGTCCCTGGGCTGTGCAGCCAGGCCAGACTGGGCTGCATACCTGGGCCGCAGGGCTGGGCCAGACCAGGGTGTAGTGGTCCATTGCCTCTCCCTGTTACTGCCCACACTTCTGACCTGCAACAGCCAGCCCCAAGCGTCTGGCATTGCCATGAGCAGGTAGTGCTCCTGTTGCAATAGTTCGCTTGACCGCTTCTACTGCTGGCAGAGGGAAGGGGTGGGGAGCTGTGCTGGAGCTGCAGCCCACCTGTAAACCATGGCCCCAACATGGGACCGGAGGCAGTGAGTGCTGACCCCAGACCCCTGGGGCCACCTCAGCCCAGGCCACAGTGCTGCAGCAGAGTGGGCTCTGTATCTAGCCTTGACTTCCCCCCCCCACACCCAGATCACATTCCCCATCCCCTTCCTCTCCCTCCCCATGGCTAAGTGGCTTCTTAGAGGGACTTGGCTTGGGGCACCAACCCTGTTGCTGCCCCCTATTGCAGGCAACAACACCTTCATTCTTCCACACTAATGCCTCTAACCCCCTCCCTTTCTTCAGGCTACTGGCGTCTGGCAGCCATGGCCCTGGGTGCACAAGTGGAGCATATCTGTACCTGCACTGCCCCCCACTTGCAATGGGTGGATTAAAACCCCACTTCCCCTCAGGCTACTATGGGCTTGCCCTGTTGCCAGTAAGCAAGTAGGGGTGGAGGGACTGGGGACTCCTGACGGGCTGCTTCCCCCCTCCCCTTCCAGAAAGACCCTAGCTGGTGTCCCTGCAGACCAGGGTAGGGGTTTAAACCCTTCCCCAATCATACTCAGGCCTGACCACAGCCCCCCCCCCATCAGCTTAGTTTCCCTCCAGCAGAGGGCTCACTCTCTCTACCACCCCCCAGGTTCTGGTCTGAGCCACTGCAGGCATATGGCTGCATTTGTGGAGTCAAAGGTGAATGTCTGTTCACTTGCTAATTGGTTCAATCTACTCAGGTTAGACTAATTTGCAAAGATTGACTTAATTCAGGCTCTGGCTTTTTGAATATGTGTCCCTAGCCAGTAAGAGTTAGAAATGGGAGCTGGAACCTGAAAAAGAAAAGGAGAGCTGGGATTTCAGGGAAATAACAGCTGTGGGGAAAGGGAGGGAGTTTGGAGATAAGCAGGAAAATAAACAAAATATAGAGGAATCAAGATATTTTACAGTGTCAAATTCCACTTTATAATAAATGAGTCCTACCAGAGTCAATGTAGTTAACCACATGAGAAAGGCCCAGTTTCCTACTCTAAAACAACCCAACCATGCTCTGATAAGTCAGTAGGACAGACCCTGAAAGTTAGAGGCATTAGTGTGGAAGAATGAAGGTGTTGTCTTGCAACAGATTGGGCTTTTGGGGAGGCAGAGACTCGTTATAATCTCAAGGCAGGTTTAAAGCAACTTAAAGTGAATGTTTTGTTCAAGTTAAAATGGGAGGCATAGTTCTAAGCAGGACCACTTGGGGGAGCTGCTCATTTTGGTTCCTGTCTACCCGTGCGAAGTCTGAGTGTGAATGGGGGCAAGGAACGCCCCCCCGAGGGCTGGGAGGTAGGGAATGTAAAGGTAGGGATTAGTGGCAAGGGAACTGGGCTCTTCAGTGTGACTGAGGCACTTTTCTCTTGCAGGGCTAAGCTGCTAGAGAAGCCTAGTCTGAAGGGGGCTTAGCACAGTTGCTGTGCAAGAGAAGCCCTACCCAGGGAAGTTCAGAGTGCACCTGATGGGACTTCTGTAAGTGCCTATTTCTTTTTCCTGATAATTAAATGCAGGACAGGGAGTATTTCTGGGCTTCTCTGCTCCTGCCAAACCTTCCCTCTGCTCAGAGTGCAGTCTCAACTGGGTTTGCACAGAAGACCCTGGGCCTGACTGCTTGCAGCCTTGCACTTTGTGTAGTTGCTTATGTTAGTGCAAGGTGAGTGTGAAATGCTTTCATTTGGATTTGGTAGCACTTTACACCTAGTTGGTACTTACAGGGTACAGGTGTAAATGATTGCAGAAGCTGTGAGGTTATGAAAAGTTGGCCTATGCACAGGCTTATGGCAGCAAGTAGAGGAGATGGGCTCCTGTTTGAGGTAGAGAATCCTGAAGGAAAACAGTTCTGGCCCCCATCCTGAGGATCTGCACCTCTTTTCCTCTCATTTTGCTGGGATCAGGTGAAGCCGTGCTAAGAGATTCTTGCTTTAGATCAAAAGTATGCTATGTTTGACAAGTGGGGCTGAATTTCACTTTGAATGTTCAGGATTGCTCCCATTCAGAGCAAAACCTGGGTTCATACCTGAGCAGAGCACCCTGAATGTAGTTCATTAATGACACACTTGAACTGTAGTAGTGCTTAGAGGGCCAGTTGCATTAGGTACTGTACAGAGATGCAGCCAAGGTAAGGCCTTTGACCCAAAGAGCTCATAATCTAAGTGTGGGATGGGAGGCAGTAGGTGGATGCGCGAACAGGGGGAGCAAAAGAAAAGAATGAGGTGGTACAGGTCAACACGAGTAATGAGTTTCACCCTATTGAGGCACTGAGCTACTCTTTGTACTTCGTTAGGCACGAGTGCACTCTTTTTCTGCATGAGCCCTCAGTTTTCAAAGGTTTTGAGAGTCAGAATTATATGTATATTTGGAGCTTAGGTTTGAAGTGAAGCAACTTCAACTATTCTGCTAGTGGGAGGTTATTATCCCCAGTCTCCTGCCCCAGTCAGTCCTGGTTTCTCTGCTATGATTTCTAGCTAAGGTATGAGCATCATGGTAGATATTATAGCAGAATCAAAAAGCACAATCAAATCAAAGCCTTTTATCACTGCATAAATGTGTAATAAAGGATAGTCCCTTCCCTAGGAATTTAAAATCTAATTTAAAACAAAATGGGATGTGATACACAAACTTGTCCATAAAACTCCTTTTCCATGGGGCAGTAAGAAGTCTTTCAGTGGTAGCAACATTTTTGGGCTGTACCAGTTTATTAAAATACTGTAGGAAGTGGAAAATTCTATCTATATTACAGAACTAACCTAGTCCCTGAAACAGTAATTTCTTAATCCTAAATCTTGTGTATTATGGAGCAACTATCACCATTTTGTTGATTAGTTTTAAAATGAAGACTATTGGATTTATTACACATGTGGCCTTGAAAGATTAAGACGTATTTGTTTTTATTTGTAGAACAAGTGCTGAAAAACTGATTTCAGAATGTCGTGTTAATCTTGGGTTTTAATATGACTATTTAACTTCAGAGGGCAGTGCAAGAATGACACCTGGGTGATGTTCCTTAGAAGAAAGTAGTTCTATTTTATACAGGCTTTATAGAGACAGATAGTCTGACTTGTTAGACCTGGAGTTTTGTCC
This sequence comes from Gavialis gangeticus, assembly GCF_001723915.1. Taxonomy (NCBI): domain Eukaryota; kingdom Metazoa; phylum Chordata; order Crocodylia; family Gavialidae; genus Gavialis; species Gavialis gangeticus. The sequence continues at coordinate 165,689,493 of NW_017729022.1, read as the reverse complement.
CAGGTCTGGCCATTTAACATTTCTTTCCCTCACATAGAGAATCCTATGCTTGGTTGAGGCAATGCTGTGTGTGGCTGCTCTGACCTTTCTCCTTATGCTCTGTCACAGGACTGGTGGTTACAGAAAATTGGAAGTGGTGCTAGGGGACTTGAGTTATTTTTAGTTAGTAGCATAAAGGTCAGGGTTGGGGGATGGAATGGGGCTGGCTGGGGCACCAGCTCTGAGGCACCAAATTGGGAGGGGAGTGCTCTCCTAGCCAGGGCACCTTCAGCAGCAACCTAGCTGTGGTTGCTGCCCTATGTCATTACTAGAGATTCTGGTTTCCTCTGTTTGAAAATCACAAAATCTCTAATTAAAAATTCACAAATTCTCTGATTAACACCCCACATCTGTGTTTTTCCACAAAATGAAACACCACTCTGTATGTGTGTGTGTATAAAATGTTTGTGTATTGGTTGAACATAATGTTTTATTGATATATTTACTATTTTAAAGTAATTTGGAAGCCTACCAGTGCCTTAATCATTATAATAAAATACATTCTAAATAACTATATATTTTGGTGTTTGATTTTGGTTTTTTTAATCACAGAAAATCAGAGCTTCCCCTGCCCACTTTGCTCACTAGGATGCAGGTCCAGCTGTGGCTGTCTCTCCTCTGCTGCTCTGTGGTTCTGAGCAGCCTTGATATGGCAGTGTCCTGCCCCTGCCCATGCTGTTGCCCCTCCTGCCCAAGCCACATCTCTCCCAGACCTGCTGGTGCCCTTTACTCCTCACCCACTGCTCCCTGCCCCCAGATGCCCAGTGTATGAGGAAGAGGGTGGGTATGTGGGGAAGGGAGGGTGTGGGCACAGGCAATGAGTGGGGGTGCAGTGGGGCATGTGACCCCCCCAGATTTCTGCACACACAGTGGGGCATGGGGCTGCAGTTGGACTAGACTAGCTCTGAGCACGAGCTGCCTCCGAAGCCCAGCAGGCAGGATGCAGCATGGGAGGGAGCACTGCATTACCATGGTTGACAAAGTGGGCAGGCAGGGGGCACCTCACTTTGGTGGCCCTGGCAGTGCAGCGCTTCCTCCCAAGCTGGATCCCACCTGCTGGGCTGTGGAGATGGCTCCTACCCAGAGCTGATCTGGCCCAGCTGCAGCCCTGTGCCCTGCTGTGGGCGCAGAAATCTGGGGTGTGCATGTGCCCCATGCATCGCCTGTGCCTCCCTGCCCTTCTGCTGCTTTCCCTATGCCCTTCCCCCACCCCCACAGACCTACATGGAGAGAGCCATAGGAGCTGCTTGGTTGCCATGTGCATGTATGTGCACGCACACATGCACATGATGCCCCGAACAACCACAAACCCCTGGTTTCCTGGGTTTTTCTCCTTCAAAGTAGAAAATCTGTGATTTCTCTAAAGGAGAAAAATCCGTGTTTTCCCATGGCAAACAGAAAACCCAGATCCCTGGTTAGGACTGTCCAGGACACAGAACTGCCCAGTATGCTTCTGTGTCTGGCACTGTAGTGGCCTTGATTCAGATGAAGGCAGGAGGGAAAATATAGTGACATATTCCGAGCTGCAGTGATGCACCAGAGTTCTACTAATCTGGTGTGTGAACTTGCCTCATCCAAATTAATGGGGCCAAGGTCTCTTAAGTCTCCAGATTCCCAGTCCCAAATTCTTTCCTCTAGTGCAGTGGTACTCAGCCCCGGACCCACAAGTTAGATACATCCCGCGGAGTCATGTAATACAGCCTGAGGATCTCCCTACAGGTCTAGAAATCTGGCAGTTGGGACGCAGTGACAATTAACACTGTCACCACTCCCCTACTGCCAAATTTCCAAGTCTCACATGTCTAGAACAGCCCTATCCAGGCCAACCCCACGTGGAGGGGCCAGAGCCCATTTCTCTGAGGCTGGATTGGATCCACAGATGTGGCACCACTCATCTGGCCTGTGGGCCAAAAGGTCAGGCACTACTAGATGTTGCTTCCTCTGGAGAGGGCATCTTTGACATACATTCTTCTTTCGTTGACAGCAGCTCGTAACCTTTGTTTCCTGCAGCAGACATACCTACCATTTTAATATAGGACAAACTAAAAATAACATTTGTAAAAATCTTTCATTGTGATTCTCATAATTAAACTCTACTGGAGTCATTCTGAAACAGTCTTCAGCAAACAAACCAAACTAGGTAGAACTAATCTGCACAGATTAATTTTGTTCTGTAGCCCCAGTTTATGGGGCAGCAATCTTGCCATGCTTATTGATTATCAGACAAGACTACTAATCCCCTTAAGGTCATTAAGTGTACTTAATTAAAGAGCAGTTAGCAAGCTTCTCTTTACCAAAGTAATAGTGGCTGTTAAAAGTGATTTGTACATTACCAATAGAGTAGCTATTAATTTAAAGGTCAATTTGTCATTTCTATTTTCCAAAACAAATATATTTGGTAGGAGGAATGAGTGCTGAAAAACATCCAGTGTTTACTGGTTTTGGCATTTGTGAGGAAACATTGTTAAGAAGAAAATTTCTCTTATGTTTCATATACATAAATACAAGTACTGTTTAAGTGTGCATTTTCCACTTCTCCCATCACAAATTTAAGTGATATATGTAGGCATAGAAATAGCTAAATATTCAGATCAGTATCTAGACAGAGATACAGGTTAAGTATTAGAAATCTATCATTAAAATTATATGCAAACTTCCATTTAATTCACTGAAGTGTCATGATTTTGTTAAACATTCTGTTTTGCCAGTTTTCAAACTGGATCATAGCAATGAATCAATTCAATTCCTTGATTTTTTTTTTTTTTTTTTTGAGAGAGTGCAAGAGAGATTGAATTTGGGGGAGAAAAAATAAATGTCATGAGCCTTTGGTAAAGGCTCTTTTGACTATGCTCAGCCTGAATTTGCTAAAAATTTTCAGCAGTGCCTAAAGTAGCCCTAGCTGTTTTAAGATGAATATCACAAACGTGGTGGGAAAACTCAGAGAGAAGGGCTTCTGCTGGGAAGATGTTTATGAGGAGGATAGACATATACTCTACCAGTGATGATGCACAGGGGGTGCACGTGCACCCCCTGACAGCCAGCACTTCCCAGTTAGGTGATGGGCAGGTGGGAGCACTCATGCCTCCTGTGTAAGCACCGACTACTGGAGAGTGGGGGTGCCAGGAGAACCTCCGCTGGCACTTCTGGGAGTGCCGCTTGTGCTTCCAGGTTGGCGCGATTGGGACCCCCCCCCCCCCCCCCCCCGGGG
>NW_017729022.1:165684683-165686138 GCF_001723915.1 Gavialis gangeticus | reverse complement strand
GAGATTGGCCATGAGGGACGCCCCCTGGTTGCTGACTGGCCACTGGGGAGGGCATGTGCACCCCTCGACTCAGGAGGCACCAGTCACCCATGCACTCTACAAAGCCCTGAGAAACAAGACAGGTCTTGGGTACAAAAATATTGTAGCTTCTAACTCTGTTAGGTTCTTGTACTTCTGCTGTTTCCAGTTTTGAAGCAAAGTCTTGTTCATTTCCCATATTACGTTTTGCAGTTGAAGTTGAGAGAAGGTAAACATTTGGCTGGCAGGCCCACCTAAAGGATAATATATTTCCACTGCAAGTATACAGATATAATGCTGTAATTTACTTTTCTCGTTCAAGAATAGTATTTTTTTCACTTTCTAATGGATTAGAACAGCCATTTTGAACTCTTAGCTAGTTATAAGGTAGAAGACCTTAAGCAGTACATACAAAAATTTATTTGGGTGAAGTCTTCAAATAATGAATAGGAAGCAAGAAAATTGCCAGCTATTCACAGCCAAGGAACAGAGGTCATGTTCATAAAAGAGTTTGTCCTGCCACCCTCCCATCCCATTGGGAGTGATTGTGGAGACAGGTGTCAATCAGCCTGTATAAGGGTCAAAACAATTTCTGTCCTTAAAACCCTGTTTCTGCTCTGAGTATGAAACCTATGGGAGTTTTACTATTGCCTTCAATGACATCAGGCTTAGGGCCTTCTTATTCATGCTGGACAGTGGCATAGTACATGCCCACCCATCTTCATTTTACATGTGTATATACCATTTCCTATTAAATATGATAGATGTGCCCCCCACTACATTTAATTTGGATATTTTCAAGCAGCTTACCAGCTAACAGTTTTTTAATATTCTATTTATTTATTTAATACTGTTGTTCGGGATCCCCATATAATCAGATAAGGGTCATTAAATCACTTCTGTGATTAAATAGGATAATACTATTTATTCTCTTTCCTCACCCTATCTATATTAAAGCTTATGCTGTCTATATTTTGATTTTTTAAATGAAGTTGTTATTTTTTTTAAAATATCATAATGATATGAAAAAGCTATATTATCTCATTGTGAGGATTACCCTCCTCCACCTTATCTACCATAATGTCTGCACATATTGGCCTTCAGATTTCCCCACGTTGGTAGCTGCTGACCTCAGGCATTTCTCTAGTCTCCCATCTGGCATCTGTTATTTATCCTCCACATAGTTTTAAAATATGTTTTTCATTCCTTAAGATGTGCTGAGTAGTCTTTGTAAACTGTTCATGCTCCTGGGGATTTTGCTCCGTTCAAGTGACAGAAATCGCATTGTGAGGTGTGCTTGTAGACCAAATTTCTACCTGGTTCCTGTCGTCTTATTTGCCCCACTGTCATCAAGCCACAATGTACAAAACCTACCTGGGGAATCTGGGAAGGGTAGGTTAGATTTTTTTTTTTTTTTTTTTTTTTTTTTTTTTTTGT
>NW_017729022.1:165683493-165684633 GCF_001723915.1 Gavialis gangeticus | reverse complement strand
TTTTTTTTTTTTTTTTTTTTTTTTTTTTTTTTATGCTACCCTACCAAAATGTAATTGACTCAGCTATCTATCTCTGGAGCAGAAGGAAAGTATTTAAGCTTCCATAAGCCTCCTGCCTCAGAGGAAGCAGAACTCAGCTGCTTGGTCAATGATCTTCGTCTAGTTGGCAATATATGAAATATTTTTGCAAGGGACAATTGGCTGGGTGCTTTGAAGCCACAAGCTCTGGACGCGTAAGGGATACATGTGCATTCTAGTAAATGCTAGTGCTTTACAGGCACTAATTAATCATCACTATTAATACTGGGTAAATCCTGCAGACGTTCTACAAACACTGTGTAACCCTTCTGCCAGGTACTGGTCAGCAGCGACAAGGGCCAGGCTCAATTTTGGTGTATTAAATATATTTTAGCTTGGCTCGAGCCCCCATCCAGACCATCTGTGAAACATTAAACAAATTACTAGGGTGTCCCACATAAACAACCCCCCACCCGCCTCCTCGTAAGCAGTGTAAACACAAACACTCAAATTTATTACAAAAAATAAAAAAGCAAAACAATAGAAAATACTAAATATAATTTTAAAACACTGTTAACTACAGTGCAAAGTCTATGGATGGCATCCTCTTGGGGAGGTTTCACCTATACCCAGGTGGTCTGGGACTTGGGGCTTTCCAATGGGTAATTCTGGGGGCCTGCACCCCTATACCTGCCCTTCAGCAATGGGCTGGAGAGGGGGGCCCACATCAGAGAGTCCTGTGAGCTTCTCCTTGGGTTCACTGTGCCATGGGGAGCTGTTCAAGAGCATGAGAGAATTATTCTGGCACATGTCCATGAGGGGCCAGCAGGGGAGATTATGCTTAGGGGCAACCAGCACAGGTTCATTAGAGGCAGGTCCTGTCAGACCAACCTGGTGGCCTTCTATGACCAGGTCGTCAAATCCTTAATGCAGGGGTAGCAGTGGACATAGTCTTTCTGGACTTCAGAAGGCCTTAGACACTGTCTCTCACTCCGTTCTCATTAAGGAACTGGGGGCTGTGGTGTCAACACCTACACAGTCAATTGGGTCACCAACTGGCTGGAGGGCTGCACCCAGAGAGTTGCAGTGGATGTGTCATTTTTGACCTGGAGGGATGTGGGC
>NW_017729022.1:165683141-165683473 GCF_001723915.1 Gavialis gangeticus | reverse complement strand
CAACACCTACACAGTCAATTGGGTCACCAACTGGCTGGAGGGTATGACCCAGAGAGTGGTAGTGGATGGGTCATTTTCGAGCTGGAAGGATGTGAGCAGCGGGGTCCCCCAGGGCTCGGTCCTCGCGCCCACACTGTTCAACATCTTCATCAGTGACTTGGATGAGGGGGTAAAACGAACCCCATTCAAATTTCTTAATGACACTAAGATGTGGGGGGATGTGGGCACATTAGAAGGAAGGAATTGGACCTAGACAGGGTACAGGGGTGGGCGGACGAGAATAGGATGGGATTCAACACTGACAAGTGCTAGGTGCTGCACCTGGGGAGGAA
>NW_017729022.1:165660801-165683015 GCF_001723915.1 Gavialis gangeticus | reverse complement strand
CAGAGGGGACCAGCAGGCATTGGGGGAGTCCCTGTTTCCCCGAGCACTACCAGGAGTGACTAGAAATAACGGTCATACTCTGGCAGAGGGTAGATTTAGGCTAGATATCAGGAGGCGCTACTTCACGGTTAGGGCGGCTAGGATCTGGAACCAACTTCCAAGAGAAGTGGTGCTGGCTCCTACCCTGGGGGTCTTTAAGACAAGGGTAGACGAACACCTTGCTGGGGTTGTTTAACCCCAGTACTCTTTCCTGCCATGGCAGGGGGTCGGACTTGATGATCTGCTTGGGTCCCTTCCAAGCCTACTAACTATGAAACTATGAGACCTTCTGCATTGTAGAGGACTCTGCTGCTCCTGGAGAAGTGGTAGAACACCGACCTCCACTGCCACATGGTGGCTTTGAGGGGTGAACTGTGGCTTTCATCAGCATGTCACGCCCCCAAATTTATAGTCCCAGTCCCAGGAAATAAATTTAACAACTCATTGAAGAAGTGACTTGGAAAAATCATAAAGATTAAAACCAGGGACAAGGAACCTTGAATGATTCTTGCCTTGTGGCTTTGCATTGAAAATGGATTTTGTACATTGGTAGGGAAGCCTTACTGTGAGAGAGGGCTAGAGCTTTGGAAATCATTAAGAGGCCAAATGGCAGGTGCAATTCTGCCTGATCTGCTATGCTGGTGGGCCACGGTGTCACAGAAAGGATGAGATTAGACCAAGGGAGGGTATATCTCAAGACTGGGTTTAAAAAGATCTGTAATTCCTGAGTGCTCTCAAGAGTATTTTCTGTGTTATGAAATTCCTTTCACAGCCTGTTTCCTTCTTTCCTTGTTACCTGCCAGGTTGTCACCAGAAGGGGTGGCGGTCAGGCAGAGGCACCAGTTTTGTGGTTTAGGGTGGAATTAGACCAGGGCAGGCAAAGTCTGGCCCACAGGCTGGTTGCAGCTGGGAGTGCACTCCATTTTCCAGCAGTGCCTGCCCACATGGCTGGGTCTGGTTTTCATGGAGGCCCCAGCAGCAGTCATGCCATGATAGCGTGGGCTAGGGTTTCCGTACAGAGTGGCTCCAGCAGTGCTGGCAGGCAGCATCGGCACCAGCTTCTTCCTGGTTGGGGGGCACTGAGTGTATGGGGAGGGGTGCTGTGGGCCAGCTGGCGCTGCTGGGAGGGTTGGCTATGGGGAATTTTGGGGTGGCTATAGCCCCCCCAATCCCTTCTCTAGCACTGCCCCTGCTGGCAGGGCATGCAGCAGGGTGCAGAGCTGCTCCGGAGCGGGCTGGGATCTTGCACTCGTGACAGGGTGGTCCAGGGCCAGGGCAGAGCTACAATCTGCAGCTGCTCTGTCAACATCCTGCCCCCAACTTTTCCAATTGCAAACTCTTGTAAGTTCTCTGGACAAGCAGGCAAATGGGCTTTACAAGTCCTCTTCTTTCATATTCTTCAGCAAATTTACTTTGACGGAGCCCATGCTTCACCTGTGTTAATTTTCCATGATTATTCCATTACTATACCATGAGCTTTATTTGTATGGATAAAAGCAAGTGTTAAGCTTGGATAGTTGACCAGTTTTGTTGAACTTTCAGGCTGCAATTTTACATTAATATTTGTGGTTTGAAATTCATACTTTTTGTTGATTAGATAGCTACCATCCAATCAGAAAGCAAACAGAATGCCATATGACTGGATGTCAGTTTGAGGTATACTTCAGATCTTTTGCTAGCAATCTGAAGAGCTTCAATTATTTTCTAAAGAAACTCATGGGTGTTTTAAAATACCAAATACACTGAGGATCTTGCAAGCTCGGTGGTGGGCAATTTCTGAAGAAGAAAAAAGTCATACAAGTTATTTGACATATATGTCTTACTCTGTTCTAGTCAGAGCACCACTGTCAAACATACCGATGTTGTCATCTATGTGCAGAAGTAAAGATACACTTGTTAAGATCAAGACAGAGAATCACAGCCTGGAATCAAACTCATTTTGTTATCTGATTCTTTTCTCCATAGTTTCTGCAGGGCTCCTCTCATTGGAATTAGAGTATTGCTGACTATTTTTAGATTATTTAAGAGGCCTTAAAGCAAAAGTTAAATGCAAAAGATTTGCGAATTTTTATTCCTCCTTTTCTGTCCTCTTTTTACATGCTGTACAGGATTTTTATACACAGAATATGGAATTTTTCATTGCTGAGCTGATGGGTCTCATGCAACCTAAAGGCATCCTCTGATGGCTGCTGGGTGGCTTGTGTAAAATCAGTTTGGTGATCACCATTGAATTACACTGGTGATGGATGCAGCATAAGGATTCAAACAAATACACTGTTCCCATTGTGTAAGTGTACAGATTATAATGTCCACCGTTAATTGCTCTACCGGTTAGCAGTCCAAACAGAGAGGTCAAAAACTGAGTAGAAATGGAAATTAAATGACTCCCTCTCACGTAGAGGTTGTCCCTTTGGGTCAGGACTAAAATGCATGGACTTTTTATGTGAAAATGTGTTCTCATATGAATCCTCCTCATACACAGATGACATCTACTTTTTTTTATAATACACGAATTACAAAGTTTTGTTTAGTAATTTCCAAAGGAAGGTCTGTCCGATCTACATGAGACTTCTGAGTATTTCATAAAGTAATACCACTGCTTGTTTATAATCAATTGAGTGAAATCCTCACAATGGGGAAAAATCCTCAAGCAAATTCCCATTAACTTCAATAACACTGAGTAAGTAACTGTTCCAAATAAATAAAGCTTTGTGTCCTACTTATGAAACTAGTAGCATCTTGTATGTGCTTTTTGTAGCCAGAAATAGTTTGACTTCATGGCATCATGTGAAACAAATGCCCTCAAGAGTCTGTTCCTCATGCTGTTTCTGCTGTTTTATTGTGTGTTCCTGCTGGTGTTTTTACTCAGGCTTGAATGATGTATCAATGGCCCCCCTTAGGATCTTTACATTGCAGAAAAAAGAATCCCAATTTCTGATGATAAGAGCCTGACATATTGGTGGGGAACACTGAGCACTAGCAGGCACTTTCCACACTGAAGCCTTTAAAGAAGATCCTGAAAATAAAAAGACCTGGGGGAGGAACAAGATGCTGTATCTTGTCAACTCCTTGGGATATTGTGTGTGCTTATGAAGAGATTTCATTTAACTAAAGTAGAAAGCAGCTCTGGATACAATAAATGTATTTCTTCAAGGGAGGCAAAGGGAGAAAAGGAAAAGGAACTATGCCTAATATTGAAGTAAAGTATGTATGACAGGGTGCATAAGTTCTACCTGGTCTCCAGAGAACAAAGATTTCACCTCAGCTTGGTTTTCACTTCCCTCTCCGTAGGCACTCAAGGGAAGGATTGTAAACTGGCCACTTGAAAGACAGGGCTTCACACCGAGGGGTCATAGGACAGGGGTAAAATTCTACTTGAAGAATTTAGTCTCTTCTTTTTTTGCTTTTGTTAACTTATGTTTTTGTGATAAACCTTATTTCTTGGGGAAAAAAGATCTTATAGACTGCTTTTATATTTTTACCTGTTTAATTATTCCACCTGTTCACAGGATGATTTTACATGGGGTAATGTATCTTCAAAAATGAGGAAGAACAGAACGATTTATAACAACTTGGTGGAATAAGGTAATGTGAGTAGTATGTCAAGTATGCCTGAGTGTGGGTAGTCGGAGGAATCTTGTCTGGCCAACTAAGAAATTGTTTGGGGATTCTATCAGCAAGTGATTGCCAATTTAGTTGTCTGGTCAGTTCTGTTTCCGTGACCAAATTGCATCAATTTTTGGAGGAGAGGAAATACTCCTAGACCGTATACATATCTTTTATTGTGGCACCCAAAGCTATTTCAGGCTAACAATTAAAACCAGTTTCTATTCTGCAAGCTTGTCTGAGTGGTTTCACCTATAATATTTGGGTAACACTGACATGATCTTGACCCATGACTGAGAGAGGGCTCTGAGTATACCTGAAATGGTCAGATCACTTTCAGGTGTTACTGACCTCCATAGTCAACTATATCTTTGTAGTTCATTACATATGGATAGGAACCCCTTCCACAGAAGTTACAATTATCAGTCTTGACAAGATTTCATAAATATAGACCCTTGAGCCTTCAGCCCTCATGAATGTGAGTACTCCAATTGATTACAATGGGGTTGTTCATATAAGGGCTACAGGCATGAACAAATTGTTCTATTACTGAATTATAAAGAGAAAAGAAGAAACAATGTTTAATTTTTTTTAATGCTTGGAAAGATCATGTTTGGATAGTTTTATATTTAGGATATAGGGTATATTATGATAGAAAATGACATTGTATTGTGTCTACAACAAAGAAGTTGTGCCATTAGAAATGCATTTTTCCCTATGAATATGGTACACCTAATCACAGCCAGCAGAAAGTTTGAACTGTGTTGAACAAAGGGCAATTTAAATGATACATAGAACATCTTAAAGAATTAACTTTCTTCTATTACACACAGTTGTGGTTTCTTGATAGATATGCCAACACACAAGACGTGGACATTACCTGTTCACCAGGTGAACATAACCTTTTACTTCTGGAAACATGGATTTCAAACCCAGCACTTAGTAAGTATAAGCTAGGTGGTCTCAGCATAATCCCTTGTGAGCATTTGACTGCTTCCAAAAACTTGCTGCAATTTAGCAGAATCATTTTACTCTGCTCAGGAGAATAGCGAGGTCCCAGGGAAATTGGAGCTTTTACCAGTACTAAAGCTGGCACTAGGTAATTAGTCTTCTTGCTGTGGGTATAGCTGTGGAGCACAAGGCAGTGCCATGCAGAGATACCTGAACTAGCTCAGGTCACAGAAATAACATAACTGTATTCCTGCAGCATTCCACCTAGGCTGATCTGCCTTGCTGAAAAGCAGGGCAAATTAACCCATACAAAGAATTGCAGTCATGCAACTACTGCTTCTGGTACCCGGCCTAGCTCAGCTAAGTCTGTGTGGCACTGTGTTGAGCTCTCTAGAATTATGTAGGTGTTATGATCCATGGAAATGCTCTTTCTCACCAAAATATATCAATTGTCATTGATTATATGGCCACTTAAATTAACATAAAATTGCAGCAATGTAATACCATATTTACTCAAATGCAAGGTGAGGTTTCCTCCCCCAGTTGGCATGGAGGAAAAAGCCCCTCATCTTATAATCGCATACAAAAAAATCTCACTAAAAACATTGTTTATCATTAAACTGCTGCCAAAAGCAGCATGTGCTCAGCAATGGAAACTATGAAGCTGAGTAAATGTAGCCAACACTGAGCATGACTATAAAACACATGGTCCACACTGGGCAAACCAGCTGATGGGAACCTACCACAAGAATACGTTAGCATAGGCCATCTAAATAAGACATATGGTAGTGCCCATTAAGCACAGTCCCCTTTACTGCTGACTCTTTTTGAAGTTATGGTGAGCCACAGCATTGCATACATTTCACCCAGAATCCCTCTGTCAGTCCTTCTCTTCTCACCCTTGGCATATAAGATTAGTGTGGCCCTGCTCTCCATGAGGTGAAGCTGGACTCAATGGCCCGCTCTCATCTGCATGTAATTTTTTGGAGCATCCCAGAACTTGTGACAAGAACACCTGGTTTTAGGTATGTGGGGGCTAATTAGCTCATGGCTCCTTTCTTGGGGGTGTCTAGAGTACACATAATTCCTTTAACATATTGAGCAGTGCTGAGGAGTGCTGAGCTGTGAAGTCTCTGTGGCTTGAACTATGTAGTAAATCACAAGCCTCTTGCTTTGGACTAATGTCATATATAGTTTGTATTACATATAAGTAGATGCTAAAGTGCTACTGAAAAGAGTGCTTATGGAGTACCTGTGCTAAAACTTGCAGTAGTTTAAAAACAAGTTAATATGTATCAATTTTGGATATACTAAGTGCATGGGTACCATATGCAAATTATTACAGTTATGCTTAATTTCAAGGCTATTGTTTTCAAATTTGCCCCTCACTTCCATGTGTTCATGGAGAGCAGGGTCTGACAGTAAAGAGAGGAGGAGGGGGCTGCCAGGAGAAAAAGTTGTGGGGGAAGCAAAAAGTAAAGGGCTACTTGACCCCTCAGATTTATTTTCCTTTTTACAGCAGTGGGAGGGGGACAAATTCAAAGCAAACTTCCCATAATTAGATTCTGTGCCTGGAAAATTATAACAAATATATACATTTTCCATATATAGAATCTAATTATTGGGGGGTTATCTTATAATCAGGGTCATCTTCTATTCAAGTAAATACATTAATAACTAGAATTTTGTAGCTGTTGCAAAAGTATTCAAATAAAAGTTGCTAACAAACTTTAATGGCACTTGCAGCTCCTTTAATGCACTTTCTAAAACTATTCAGCAGTTTTTGGTCACCAGATCTTCATGAAAACGAAGTCTTATGACTAGTGAAATCAATGAATTAGCCTGTGCCAATCTCCCTGCTGCAATGGCAAGAATGCTCCTAGTACCCAAGATATCTCCTTTATAGTTAACATGTTTATCTCTATGCTACACTGCAGTCTGAAGGGTAGACATATTCTGTTAGGTGACCAAATTGCACACCAGCAAATACTGAATCCAGAGAGCCAATGATATAGGCTCTGACTCTGCAATCTATGCATGTGAACCTCTGTGACATCATGGACTTCCAAGAAAGTCAACAGGGCTGAGAGATGTGCAGTGGTCTGGAATTACTTGCAGGATCAGGATTTAAGCTGAAGTGCATGGGTTGTGAACACCAGCTAGCCTATAATACATTTGGAGAAAGTCTCTGTTGACCCAGCTTGGATGATACATTTTATAAATCAAATTATGTTCATGGAAAATCCACTGACTTTAGTTAAGTTAAATCAGAGAAGGTTTTGACCTGTCACTTGTCATTCTTAGCAAAAGGTTTTTCTTCAGCTAGAGTAGCTTACAAGTAGATTCATAGATTCATAGATTAAGGGTCGGAAGGGACCTAGTAGATCTTCTAGCCCGACCCCCCGCCAGGGCGGGAGAACAACAAAAAACCCCAAAAAGAGAAATGGGACTCAAACGAGTCCAGCCAGGTAGGCATCCAGCCTCTTCTTAAAGACCCCCAGGGTAGGGGCCAGCACCACTTCCCTTGGAAGTTGGTTCCAGCTCCTAGCCGCCCTAACTGTGAAGTAGTTCTTGCGGATGTCCAATCTATACCTCCTCTCCATCAACTTGTGCCCATTACTCCTTGTTATGCCAGCGGGCGCTAGGGGAAACAGCGTCTCCCCCAAACCCTTCTGGTCCCCCCTAGTGAGTCTATAGACAGTCACCAGGTCCCCCCTCAGCCTTCTCTTGTGGAGGCTGAATAGGTTCAGGTCCCGCAGTCTCTCACTGTAGGGTCTGCCCTGTTGTCCCTGGATCATGCGGGTGGCCCTCCTCTGGACCCTCTCCATGTTGTCCACATCCCTCTTGAAATGGGGCGCACAGAACTGGACACAATACTCCAGCTGTGGCCTGACCAGCGTCGCATAGAGGGGGAGGATCACCTCCTTGGCTCTACTCGAGATGCACCTGTGGATGCACGACAAGGTCCGGTTAGCCCTGCCAACCATGACCTCGCATTGTCGGCCCATGTTCATCTTGGAGTCAATAATGACTCCAAGATCCCTTTCTGCCTCCGTGCTCTCGAGTAAGGAGTTCCCCATTGTATAAATGTGCTGCTGGTTCCTACTGCCCAAGTGCAGCACCCTGTGTTGTTCTAAGGAAGACTACTGAAGTCAATATATTTGTTTTCCTTTAACAATACAGTCATAAGCAGTCATAAGCCTTGCTAATTCTATCAGCACTAAAAATTATATCTGTGTAGTTGTCTAGCTCAATTTCAAAATGAAAAAGCATTTTCAAAACTAAAGCCCATCCTAATCATTAAAAGGTGTTACAATACATAAAGAAAAATGGTGCTGTTTGGATGCATCAGAAAAATAGTTAAAATCCATGTCGTGTCTGTACACACACACACACACACGGTGGGCATTTATACACAGAACTGATTTAAAGGGATATAAACAGAATGGTATTTTTTGTAAGGAGCTGCTTAGTTTTTCATTGACTTAAACTTTGCCATTGTTCTTATGAATATGCAATATGAATATTAGCTAAATTTTAAAGATAAGTATTTACAAAGTTATTCATTATAATGGAAATGCTGCAAATCATTATTCAAAGAGAGGGGTGTGCATATGTGTAATCTACTACTTGTAATTTGTAATATACATATTTTTGTAATTAGCAAGAGAAACACCAAATGTTCTGAGATTTGAATTGAGCTTGACAGAAAAAAATCTGGAAGTTTATCTAAACACTTTTCCTCTGAAAACTGGGCTGAAATCCATGAAGTAATAGTTTCTTATAATTATACTGTTACACTCACATTTATATCTTTAAGGTATGATAATCATTAAATATTAACAAGAGCCCTCCGGGGGAGATGCAGATAAACACCTGTCTGTATTCCAAATTTAAAGATGAAGAAATTGATGTGTAAACAGGCTTTGTCTGAAGATGTCACTGAATACATTGATTTATATGTGACCTCTGTTGTGCAGACAACTCACTCTTCCTCCACTGTTGTTAGAGTTTTCTCCATGTGTTCACTTGCCACAGCTTTTTGGAACACACCTTATTGTGAAAGGATTTCTTTGTCCATTCCTATCTTACCAAGATGACAATGCAGAAACTGTGGTGGGTAGTCTCCAGAAACCCCTCCAGAAACCATCCCAAAAAGCTGATGGGCCAGCTCTATAACACTAGTCTTTTAAAAAACCCAAGATTTAATAAATATAGAGAAAACACATATAGAGAAAATAGGAATAAAAGAAAGAAACATTGCAGTGTACTTCACCTGGAAGTTGAACAAAAGCCCAGTGAGGTCATTTTCCATTTAGTCTTTTGCAGTGGTGCAACTAGGGTGGGGCAGATGGGGCAGCCACCTTGGACAATTTCTTGGGGGTTGGGGGAGGAAAAAATGCCTGCTGCCTCAACTGCACAGTTAGCAGCCAAAAGTTGTTGCTGCCCCCATGGTGCAGCAGTAGCCACAGGCACATGGCTCCATTGTTATGCATCTGATTTTTTAGTCTACAGGCAAAAGTTGTAGTGGGATAAACATTCTGATGCAACTATCAATGTTCCTGTACTGGTATAGCTTATAGTCAACTTTCCCATATGTAAAGAGAAATGGGTACACTGCACCCACCTGGACTTGAAGACACAAATGTCTTAAAGAGTAGTCTTTGCATTGTCTTCACATTTCTTCCATGCTCTTGATCAAACTTGCCTTTGATGTAATTGCATCCGAAGGTTGTTCCTTGTCTTTTATAATGGTATCTTGGCATCTATCACTTTGCAGGTTGTACCATTGTAACTCTGTTGGTTACTAGAGGTGAATATAAAAAAGTCACGCCCCCTAATCAGCTGAATTGTACTAGTATAAAACATGTCTGTAGGCTAGTCCTCAGAGACTAAAAACACTTTTAAAACTCTAGAAATGTGTTTATTCTGGTTAGCCCTAATATGCCTCTCTTGTTCTACCCAGGTAAATTTATTTTTATCTTCTATCTCTTGACCTGTTTATCAAGTCCTGGGTGTTAGTCCATTTTCATATCAGGTGGAAGTTAAATCAACATTTCTATGAAGGAGTGTTTGATCCTGGCTCCTGTGAAGAAAATGTGAAAGGATTTTTTTTATCTCTACCAGACCACTATCTTTTCCTTACTGCTTTTAGGAGGCTTCCCCATCTTCCTCTCCTGAACTCCAGAATTTTAAAGGCTGCTCCATTTCTTCAGACATCCCTCATGTGTGAAGGTGTAGGTTCATAGCTCTTTCTAGACTGGTTAGATTACTCCCTCATGTTCAATATAATAGGTTTCTAACTTGTGTGTCCACCGAGGTAGCATGGATATGTCTTTGTATATATTCTTCCAGTTAGTTTTCCTTTGCTTTGAATTATAAATTGTTGAGAGACCCTGGACCTCTCTGTCACAGGCATGTCTGGAATCAATCCCTTAAACCAGACTGCCATTTGGTTTACATTTCCAGTATTTTGGGGCTTTAACTAGATGCCTAAGGCAATGGACATGTGAATGGGTAATCGTGAGAGGAGAAGCTTGAGGCATGAACCTGGAGCATATTGCATCATAGCAGCTGTGCACAAATGAGCAGACTGCGTTCAGTAGCTATAAATGAAACCCTGCATACCAAGTGGGGATTGCCATGCTTGACACCAACAGCAGGTGCAAGGGTAAGAAGGGATTGTCTTTTCCAGTACTACCTTCCCTCTGCATGGTGGGACATTTGGAGAAGAGTAAATGGGAGTCCAAAAGCACAACATCCATGGGTCATGAAACAATTCCAAGATTTACATAGCAACATCTTTCCTGGAAGGGCAAATGGAAAGTGCAGCACATGAATGCCTCCCATCTCTATCTCTTTGCATGTCCTTCACTGGATCAACAATCAAATGCGTGACAGCTCAGATGAGTAATTCTGCTATGTAGCACTTAGCAAAGCAATACTGCCTACTTTGTACAATGACAGAAAAAATAAGACAGAAGATTGGGTAGATTTGCACCTTGGGGGCTAACTAAATCAGGGAAGAAAAAAATAATAAGGCTATCCAGGCAGTGAAGGAGTAAGCAGCAGTAGCTGTCTGGAAGCTGGTAATCTCTGAGGCTAGGGACAGACATTACACATAAACCAGTTTAAGTGATCAGAAACTGGTTTAAACCTGTAACAGAACTCAGTGCACATAAACCAGTTTGAAAATGACTGAAACCGGTTTGAGATAAACCTAGTTGAACTGCCAACTGATTTGGCTCAAACCAGTTTATGCAATGTCTGTCTCAGACCCCTTGCTGGTTTAAGTTAAATCAGAGACCGCCAGCATCCCACCATGCTGTTTGGGGTGGGCTCTGCTCCAGAGAGCTTGGCTGGCCCCTCCCCTCTGCTCTCTAGCCGGAGCAGGCACGGGGCATAGCCAGACGTTGGCCTGCCATGACCCCTGAGGTAAATTCCTCCCTCCATCCCCTCTCTCCCCTGCCTCCCAGCTGGCAAACCCTGTGAACCTCCATGGCTTTCCTGCAGCCAGGCAGAGATGGAGTTAATTCCTCCCTTTTTCTACTTGCCTTCAGCCAGGGAGGGGATTAATTCCACAGCATCCTGGAGCGGGGGAAAGAGGCAAGACCTGCACTTGTAAGCCCAGAGCTAAGACCTGCAGGACCAGACAGAGGTGCGAAGTGTTGGCAAAGACCTGACAATCATCACACATATGTGTGGGAGATGGAGTTAAGGGAACTTGCAGACAGCTTCTGGCTGGAATTGTAGACCAAATGCAGAGAGCTACATTTACATTATAAAGCAGGACCTGTAAAACCTAAACAAAGCCTTTCTGAATGCCTGGCTGTAAGGAGACACTCTGCCCTCAGAATTAGTAAGACTTGTGGAAGGCTTTCTCTTGTCTTTCTGATTTACATTTTAAGTTAGACTAAGTTATGTGTGCTGTTGTGCTGGGCTGTATCTTAGGTTAGGTGAAGATTTTTGGTAGTTCCCTGTTTTATGCTTTGCAAATTGCTGTGTTCAATACATGCTTGCTTTGGAGAAGGGAATTTTTTCCCATCCCCACTCCTCCGTCTGGCAGCAGCTCCCCCACGCCCCCCAGGCAGGTGGTTGGCATCCTGTGTGTCCTGCTAGCCCTGGCTGGTGCCTGGCCATGCGCCCTCCACTCCAGCAGGGAGGGTTGAGAGCCCTGGAGGGCGTCTCTCTTCCCACCCCTTTGGCAGTGACTGGCAGGCATGCTATAGTGCCCCCTCCAGCTTCTGGCTTTATCCACTGTAGGAACATGCCTGCACTTCCTGATTTAACAGAGAATGTCTGTCCAGTTATTAATCAGTTTAAGCTGCGCAGCTTAGACTAACCTGAAAAGAGTGAATCCATTCAGGCTTAGGCTTTCCAAATATTTGTCCCACGCCTGACTGTTAATGGTTTGTAGCAAACCAATTTGACATAGGTTCTGTACTTCTGGTTTTGTTCTGGCTGAGGTAAATGCTGTCACCATGTGTCATAAGGTCCTCAAACACACAGGAAGCTATCAATGACTGCATGTATGGGATTTCTCAACATTAGTGGAACAACAGATATAAAATACATTCCCTTTCCTGGACACAGTCCACCAGGCTTTGGAGTTTCTACATGGGAATGATTTTCTACACAATGCTGCAGGCCATTGTTGACACCTATGGGAGATTCCTGAGCAATAATGCAGGCTGGAAAGGTAAGCAATGCTAACAGTTCTTTCTTTCTTTTTAATTGATTTTTAGAAAATGCAATACAAAAATGAGAAATACCTATCTAGATATATATCTATATCTTTCTATCTCTCTCTCTATCTAGATAGCTAGATAGAGAGATAGATATATATCAATATATATAGAATGGCCCAGTTAAGCAAAATAGCTTAGGGCATTGGGCATCTTCTGGGGAGCAAGTAGTGTGGGCTTAATCCTGCCCAGGCAAAGGAGAACATTGAAGCCAGATTGGCCATTTCCTGGATTAAGTGCCTTGGGAAGTGAGCACAGGCAGCCCCACCTCCTTTGGCTGTTGTGTTTTGGAATGAAAGTTGCTAGGTTGCTATTCTTTATGCTGAATTCAATGCTATCAGTGTGTGTTATGCCTGCTTTTGGTATGCCTACTGGGATAGGCCTCAGGGGGATTTAGATGCAGGGAAAATTAGTGTGCAAATCCCAAATAGCTATGTGTCTGAGAAGTGCCGAGACACTCAGCTGAGCCAAGATGCTCTGGGTGTGTGCAGTGACAGAGTTTTAGACACTTAAGTTATCTTACTGTCCAAAACTCAGGGCCCTCTGTAGTCTCCAATGCATATTCAGTAAGAAGCAAACCAATATAAATTGCTCTCTTGGATTTAGGTGCTTAGATTCAGTCTAAATCCCAATAGTAAGGCCTAAGTGCTGCTTTAGATTTGGGTTTTACGGAATGGGCTGATTTTATGCAGAAATGTGAATGTAGTAAAGGCAGGTATAATACCCTTGTAAGATAACTAGGAATAATAAACTGCTCAAAGTTAAGATGAATAATATTAATGTGTTTCATATACAAGTGGATGAACAACCTGGTTAACTCCCTGGCTCTGGGACGATTACTGTCTCTTTGAATGGAAAGCACACTAAACAGTGATGGGAGATAAGAGCACAGAAACCCTCAGTTAACAGAAAGGCATGTGGCTTCCAAATTACAGGAGAAAGAATCTAAACCAGTGTCCTGAAGCAGTCATGCCCTACAAAGCCTAGGGACTGGCAAGTGATTTAAAAAGCTAATTTCTGGTTGAGAAGAACGTAAAAATGACCTAGATACTATGAAAAACATAGCTATAATTATGAACCTTCAAGTGATTCTGGAGCAAAATGGCAGCCCCCAAGACCAAATCCTTATGGGTGGTTGCCAGTCAGCTAACTGGGGGTGAAGCTGCCTGCTCTGAACCCTCTTTGGGCAGGCAGGAAGCTGCAGTAGGACTCTCATCTTCAGCTGACTATGCTCTCCCCTGCTCTAGGTCTTTTCTTCCATCAGAAGTGGGTGCATCAAAGACCCTGAAACTGTTTCTCTTAGTCCTCCTTTGTGGCACACAGGGTACTATGGCAGAGAACAGGAGGCTGGAGAAGGGAGCAGAATTAATGGGGAGCATTTGAGAAGAAAAGAAATGGGACACTTGCAGAAGGGAAGTGACACTGAGCTAGAATGAATAATTGGGGGGAAGGTGGACTGAATAGAGACAGGCAGAGAGAAAGAAATTAGGATGGGTGAACAGGATGAATGGGAGAGAAAAGAGAAGGGGACAACTCTTGCAAGCAACGATAAAAGATAAGTTTACTGCAGTGGTTCCCTGAAGGAAGTAGAAGGGAATGGGGAAGAGAAGGGGACTCAGAAGGAAGAGGATGAGAAAGAAAGTAGAATAAGGGGTGTATGGGGAGGGGAAAAATATTTTGTAGCTGCCTCAGGCATTTCTCCTTCTGGTCCATTACTTCATTGGAGTGAGGAGAGACCACTTTCTCTATCTGGCTTCTCTTCAGTTGCATAATGAATGGTCAAAGGAGCAGGGCTAGAGTTCCCATGACTGTGCCTGGGACCAATCAGGAGGAGCCGCTCAGTTGCTGAGTTTGTTAAACTCCTATAAGGAAGAATGAAAAAGACTGCAGGTAAGTTAGAAGGGAACGTGGGATCAGTTTTGTTGGAGAGAGAGCTACGAAGGAGGAACATGAAGTCAGTTGGCTAGTCAGACCTTTGACAGGGGCAAGAAAAACTTGCTAGTTTGAGGCAGAGTTTGTTGGATACATTGCTTATTGGGACAGGTATATAGTTGAAGTAGTAAATTAACTGGGAAGACTGAGGGGAAAATGAAGAATGGGGGAAGGGATTTGATTGAGAGCATGGGCAAGGTGTAGATAATCAGTTGATGAGGAACAGAGGATTGATTAATTAGATACCAACGATGTGTTGATGGGATTGGAGGCAAGGAGATGGATTAGAGAATGTTGGTGGGCAGAGGATGAACTGATGGAGGAAAAGAAGCTGTGAGGGGGATGTGTCTTGTGTTGGGGTTTGGAAGAAGGGCACAAGATGGATTGGGGGGTGGGGGGAGGAGATAACAGATTGGCTTTCAGAGGCAGATAATTGTCTAGTCCAGGAAGGGAGAATATTTATTTGGGGAAGGGGCAAAGGTTAGATTAGGAGAGAGAATTGCTTAGGGATGCTTTTGGCATGGGGAGAGGAGAATGTATGTAGGGAAGAGGTGGGTGGATGGTTGGGGATGGAGGATTAATGGAGCCAGAAGGGCACAAGATTGGTAGTGAAAAAAGATGAATGGAACAATAGGTCTAGGAAAGAAAAAGGAGACCAGGGTGGGAGTTCCAATAAGCCATGCTGGCAGAACAGAAAATATGAATGAAACTGGAAGATTCTCTGGATCCACACTACTAGGGAAAAGGAAGTAGTCACTGAGGCCAGAACTACCTCAGGGATCCAGGGGTACTTGTACACATGATGAAAGTCACCCTTTTGTG
The DNA here is from genome assembly GCF_001723915.1 of Gavialis gangeticus. NCBI lineage: Eukaryota > Metazoa > Chordata > Crocodylia > Gavialidae > Gavialis > Gavialis gangeticus. Next base: position 165,667,920 of record NW_017729022.1, on the reverse strand, counting down.
TGGATTAATGGCATCACGCTTTACATGTATGCAAGTTTTTGGTGATTTAATGAGTTTGCGTCATCATAAACTAATCCCCATCCCGATGTAGTTTAGTTTGTGACAACAAAACTTGGAATAGTACGGCCATTTATCTGTCACATGTACATGGTAATTCACTGAATGATGTGTGGTGAGTCCCTTTTCCATAGGGTGTTGCTACAATTTTTGTGTAGTGAACCCCCTTGTCCACTAAGTGTACCTACAATTTGCAGGGATGTATGTGGTAGCCGTGTTGGCCTGAGACAAAAAGAAATGCAAAAATCTAGAACTCTTGGGTCCAAAATGAGAACTTTTATTAGATCAACTGAGAAATTGCAAAAAAGATATCTTTTTCTGCAAGCTTTTGGGCTCATGCACCCTTCATCAGGCACAGGGAAAGTTCAAGATGGTAAAAAGTCCCCATATGTAGGAAATAAATTTCATTTTGAACCGAGGAGGCAGAAGCTGGAAACCTGTCCCTCTGGATCCATGAGAGTCTCTTCGTGAGCTTGCTCTTTGTTGCGTAGATCAAGCAAGATTTCTTTCCTGGTGTCAAATGGCAGACAGGGAGGTATAGAAATCTTTCTTGTTGTTCAGCAATGGAGTCTGTAGTCCAAAATTGGCTAAAATCCAGCATCTTCTGTGTTTCAGAGATGTATGTGGTAGCTGTGTTGGTCTGAGACAAAAAGAAATGCAAGCATCTAGAACTCTTGGTTCCAAAATGATACATTTTATTGTTTATAAAAATGTATTATTTATAAAATAAATATATTTTATTACATTTGCAGGTCTTTCTGTGTAACAAATTTTTTTAGGTCACCAAGGGGGAGCCCTGGTGAATGCTGCTCAGTGGCACCAAAACTTGCAACAGTTCTGACTGGCACCAAAACTTGCAATAGTCACAGAGCATAGCTGTCATGTGCCCAGAAAAATCCCCAGACTTGGCCTGGCAAGAGCTGTAAGGAACCCCTGCCCCCCTCGGTCCTGCACCTCTAGAAAAATCCCTTTTTGGCTGGCTGTGGCGTATTTGTTGCCTTAATGCCATTAATTTGCTCACCGGTTTTATGTAAACCCAACAGAGTTCTATGAGCCTGCATGAGCATTAAGTGTTCCTGCTTTATGAATAGCAGTTGAGTTCTGTGAACATTAATTTCCTCACCAGCTATGCCCAAACTGTTCAGCAGTTCAGGCCATGTTCCTCCGGGAGTGGTATCTTGACAGATGGGTCACTGGGTAGCCTGTTGTTCTGCCATGCCCGACTGGGAGCCTGTGGGCTCCCATCAAGGGCCCAACTCTCAGTACATGGCTTATTGGGTAGCCTGCTACTGTGCCATGGCATACACAGGGCTAAAAGACATCCAGAACAAGTATGCAAAGTTGCTACTGCCTGGCTTTAGCATGTCGGATGTCCAAACTTTGCCCAGCAACAACAGGGTGGGATGGGGGGTGAACTTTCCTTACCCCTGTTACCTCAAGACTTATAAATTGAGCGCATAGCTCCCTGGGGAACCCCTTATCTTTCGGAGACATCTGGTGTACAGAGGAGAATGGAGTGGACTGGGGTGCATAGGTCTAGGTCCAGTTGGACCTTCATCAAAACCTGCCTGGTGTAGGCACTGGGGGACCCTGAAGTCATGTGCCAGTTTGTCTGCAGCCAGCGGGCCAACTAGCACATCTACCCTGATGTTGCCAGGAGAATGGGAGAGTGGAGGCACAACAGGATGGTGGTCTAGTGCTGGGTCAAGGCAAAGATAATATGGACTGCTTTTCTTAGGGATGTTGCCAGAGCACAGCCACAGGGCACCCCACTGCATGACATGGCCCATTACAGATACCTCCAGCTGCTAATGGAGGTATCTGTAATGGGCTGGAGGCCTCTGGGGTGTTCTCCCCTGTTGAGTCATCACCAACCACCACTGCAACTCACAGGGGCTTCAGCGGAGAAGAGAGTGGTGGGCGGGCTTCCAGACGTCTTCTGGGATTGGGCCCCTGTGAGATAATGCGCAGAGCGCATTATTGGACTTACAATTAGCACACCACTACAGTTCAATATACATGCGATGATATATATAAGAAATTCACAGGCTGCAGATTTGTACGCATATTGTAAGCATTCAAGAATTTCAGTGTCTCTGTTCATAGGGGTGATTGTCTGAGTGAAATAAAAAAAGACAAGCGGATTTACACACAAAATAAGGTTTACCTGATGACAGAAATAGAAAAATAAAAAATAGGATAAGAATAAAAATAAATCTAGGGATTAATTAAAGAAATAAGAATCAAATAAGAATAACAGATTTTAAATATATTGGTGTAAAAACTTTCAAAAAATTAATAATATGTGTAAAATATGTGTAAAATTAATTAAATTAATGGAATTAATGAATGACACAATTAAATTAATGAAATGCATCACTTTTGGTCATCTGTAAATGTTAATGAGCTGTGAGCTATAGACATCACCAGTCTGTAATGGGGATTACCAATTTGTGGCGCCCCCTGCTGTAAGTAGTACAAAGAGATCAGTGGGGTGGATTGTTATATGGTGCCCCCTGCAGTAATTTACTGTGAATAGTTCACTGAGCATTTCATGAGATTTAAGACCAATGAATGACGGAAAAATAAAACCCACAATTTCAATTTAGGGGACATAGAATGCAACCCTGAAGGACTAACCTCTCATTACCTGTACAAGGGCCCCAGGATGACTGCATAAATGGTCTTGGTCTCTCTGCAATTCTTTAGCTTTGATGGTGGCTTACTGTAGTCTTAGCAAGGAGGTCTTAGCAGGCTTTCTTAGAAGAAGTTCTTCCCCCTGACTTTCCATGTGGGAGTAGACTTTCTGTCCCAGCATTCTTTCAAGTGAAAGAAAGTCTGTAAAAACTTATTGCTTGAAAGAATATTTCATTACTGCATCTTTAGTAACAAAGAAAGTTTTTGGTGCTAAAAGAAGCTGTGTGATGTACTATACTTCTAAAACTGTTAAAAGGCTCTTAACAGCTCTATAAAATACTTGCCACCTCCTCCTGTTCTTTCAGAAAATTTTACTTTAATATTTATCTCCTTGGCTGTGACAGAATTTCCTCCCCTTTAAAACATAAGTTGTTAATTATTTCTGAGATGTCAGAGTCTAACTCCCTTCTAGCTATTAAAATGCACTTGCATTGCGGTTTTATTATTAGTTGAGAAAATATTTTGGAAAGTAAGTTGAATTTGAAATAAATATCAACATGATCATGTAATGGCTCTTTTAAATTATTTTTTTGCAAATATTCAAATGGTAGTTTTACAAGCAAAAGGCCCAAAAAATAATCTTGAATACTCACTGAAAGTGAATTCTGAATTTTACCCAGAGCCTTATTTTTGAAATTCTTGCTGTGCTGATTACTTGTTCAGTGCAGGTCCATTCCATATAGGTAAGAAACAATACTGCATTATATAATTAGCTAACACTGTACAAACACAAGTTGGATATGTAGTGCAAACTGTTCATAAAAAGAGTAACATTTTTTTTGAAAAAATAATTTCAGAGTTTTTTAGTCTATTTGAACATTTTGTCAGCAGGAGACAAGTTGAAATTAATGAATGAATGCATACGCTGTTATTAACTATTTGTCCAACACTAATTGCAGTAATGCTTAACAGGTATCAGAAGTAAAACACCTATACCAGCTTTGGTGGGGACAGGGATTACACAAAATAAGAAATAATGAGAAATAATTTTTCAAAACTATTTTTCATTTTTCAAAATTGGAATGTGTGTGTATGTGCAAAATACATGTATGTACAATGATGCAGTTTGCTGAAAACATTTTGTGTAATTATAGTTTTGATATATATTTATCGTGTGTGTGTGTGTGTGTGCGCGCGCGCATCCCTGCTAGATGCGGTCATCTTCACTCATGAAGGAAGAACAGCATATAGAACTATATCTATCTATCTAGAGATAGATAGATAGATAGATCAATCTATATATATGTTGTTTTTCCTTCACGGGCTAAGTAACCTCCCAGCCCCAGGTTTCAGAGTGATGAAAAGGTAGACAGGCAGTGCTATGCTGCAGCTCCTGGCTGCAGCTGTCAAGAAGCTTGGGCAGGGGTGGGAGGAAGGGAGCCCTCCTGCTGTGTGAGCCCCCCAAAGTTTGCTGGCTGGGGTCTTGGGGGGTGGCAGCTGGGCTGGGTTCACATGGCAGGGGGTTCCTGTACCCCCCCCATCCCAGCTTCTTGACAGCTGCAGCACAGGGCTGCCCAACTGGCTTTTTGCCACATTGGGAACTTCACCTGGGATGGAAGGGAGCCCCTCCCCTGTTAGGGCTCCCCACACAGCTTGCTGGCTGTGGACTTGAGGGGAGGTATGGGTCTTCCTGGCACAGAAGGGGCTCCCTTCCCCTCTGGCCCCAGTTCCTGGTGTGGTGAAAACCTGGTTGGGCAGCCAGGAAGTTCAGGTGGAGGGTGTGGGGGAAGGGAGTCCCCCTGCTGCATAGACCCGGCCTTGCCCCCAGAGATCCCAGCCAGCAAGCTGTAGGGGAGAGGGCTTCACATTTAGGGAGCTCCCTTCCCCCACCCCTCCTCCTCCCAAGCCTCCTGACAATGGCAGCCAGAAGCTGAAGCTGCTTGACCAGCTTTTTTCCATGCTGGAAACTGGGGCCAGAGGGGGAAATGGAGCCTCTCTGCCACATGGACCCAGCCTGACTCCATCTAGACCTGAGCCTGCGAGCTTGGTGGGGGGAACCATGTAGCAGAGAGGATCCATTCCCCCATCCTCCTCACCCACCTGTGCAGGTAGGAGACAGAGCCTTTTCTGTCTCTTCTCTGTGACAGCCTGGGGCTGAGGCTGGCTGAGACTAGGAAGCTGCCCAGCAAAAGGCCCTTGGGATAATGGCAGAATACAACCTACGCTGAAGCACGATAGAGTTGTTATAGATGTTCAAAAAGCACTCTAAATCACTTTAGTCTAATACCACATCCATCAAGGGTTAACTTAGAGTGGATCCACCATTTTTAAAATGCTTTAAATGTTGTGAATGTCTGTTATGGCTTTAAAGTACTTTCTGTACACTTAAAATGTGGTAAGTGTAACATCTATACCTACCTAAGGTGGCCAGTGGACCATACCTTGTCTTTCTTGTGTGATTTTGCTCAAGTTTCTGAGGGCCATATTTTAAAAAGTATTTTTTGAGAGCACAGCTGCAGATATCTAGGACTTCCTGTTTAGAGGTCTGAGTAGCTGCAGTTGTAATTGCACCAAATGAAGCACTCAGAATTAGAACTTCCATGAAAAATTGCATTTTCCCTTTTCTGCATTTCAGTTCCCCTTCTGTAAAATGGTTATACTAACTTCAAAGGAATCTACTCTGAAATAAAACTGTACTTCTATAGCACTCTCCATCCAAGGCTCCAAGAGCACTTTATTGTTTATTAATAACAGATAATATATAATGCCTTTTACAGCTGAAGTAACTATGGTACATTGAAGACAAAATTTGTTTGGTTGCTTAATCTTTTCTGATTCATATTTAGGTTTTAGTTAGACTCAGCTAAATTGATTTAATCTGGGGCTATACTACCTATGAAAATAGTCCGGGTTATCCAAAGCTGTACTGCTAAAAATACCCCTTATATTAGTGGTCTCTTCTGAAAATTTGACCCTCAATGACCTGCTCAAAGCAACGTATTTAATCTGTTTGTCCAGAAGTCCATGGGCCTAATTAGCTCCACAATAAAATCTCTGCATCTACCCATGCAATCCTATTAGGTTGCAGTAAACTAATAAGCAGCACCATAGGTTAGTACTTTTAAATACAAGTACTATCCTGTTGTGGCATTATTTACTGTGCAGCAGTGCACATGTAGGTACTGACAGGGCTGGCTGGGACACAAGCCCTACACTGCCAGCTAGCCTTGCACTGAAGCACCCCTGTTCCCCAGTGAGCCCCTCCACAGCACATTTTACTGGGTTGGAGCAGCCCTGGTCTGGCAGGCTTACTGTCTGGGCCCCCTGCCAGCTGGGGATGCTCCACTCCAGTTCACTGCATTTCAGTTCTGGGCACACCTGTAAATGTGGCACACAGGAACAATAAACTCTTTCTTAATATGTGCGGGAGTTTATTGCTTCACCTTAATATGCACATGTAGATATGCCCCATGTCTGATATTCTAACTCCATAGTCTTGTGTGTTAGCCATAAGACCATTCTTTCTTTTTAGTTATATTGGTTCTATGAGAAATAATAGGCATTACGAGAATATGGGCATTAGAAGCATATATTATTGTTCCTTTCAAAATTTTGTGTACCTTTTTTTTAAACTGAGGCTTTAAAGAACATACATTAATTTCTTGTGCTTTTGGAATCTGTACAGCATGTTCCTCTCTGCTAGGCTTATATTGAGTTATTACCTATATACAAAACTCTATTTTTAAACATGATTCCGTTGATATCACAGATATTTAGCTCTGTCCGTAAATTAGTCTTTGTCTGGCAAGAACTTTAAGCAAAATATTGTTGAGTTTCTTGGTAGCCTTCCCTAAGCTTTACCTACTTAGCTTGCTGTAGGTGGTTTGTTTATTATATACTTCAGATCAAGCTTGACTGGTCAGGAATATGGTACTGGCTCCCTGAGTTGAGTCATTTGCATTGTTGGTTTAAAATAAGTCCTTTGCAAATATTGCACTTGCTCCTGCAACTGCTTGTTTAGTTGAGTGCATTCAACAAGTAAAGGCTCAAATGCTACTTTCTGCCATCCTATCTGTAGCAGGGGAAGTTGGTATGGGGAACCCTTTTCCCATCTGAGTTCCCAGGTAGTGTGCAACTCTGGGTGAGTACATCACAGTCCTAAACCTGTGGAGGAACTATCATGAGCATGTGAAAGATAAGAATGCTCCTACTTATTACAAAATGCATCCCCCTGACTTTTGCCTTGGAACCCTATCTTTGTTGTAAGGATTCCTGGAACAGAAGCAACACTGGCCAGTGCCCTTTTGAACAAAGTAGCCTTAGACCTACATCAAAAGGATCCACAGATCCATCCAAAGATATTAAATAATGTACATAAGTTACTTGATGAGCTCCTACATTTTGGCAGCAGTGCCTTTACTATAT
>NW_017729022.1:165658672-165660699 GCF_001723915.1 Gavialis gangeticus | reverse complement strand
ATATATATATATGTATTCATTGTTGTCGGTTTTGATCTTCTGAAATGTGTAAGCACAAACGTGCTGAACACTTTGGATATGAACAGGGATTTTGTCTTTGCAAGTCACTTTCTTAGGGACTGAAAACTTGCTATGTCAATGCTCCTATTGTTAAGTCAGCTGCTGTGATGTGGACATCCACTGTCTAACTATTTTTTTTTGGTAGAAATACTTTTTGAGAACTTTGTATGGTTCTGCCCCATATCCCAGCTCACATGATTCTTTATCTATTCATACTTGCCAAGTATGCAAGTGATATTACCATTCCTTGGGATATCATCCTAGGTAAAATAACGGACTTTGAGGTAGTTTGGTGATCACCAGAACATGAAAATACACGTTGGTGATGGAAAACAACACTTTGGCAGGCATCGCTACTTAGATTTCATGCTCCTAGCAGAAAGGTCAGTGTTCAGGCAACCGTAATCTGGGGATAGTCTAGGTGCTTGGTTAATGCAGGATGAAAGACCTGTTACATATACATTAAGAGTTTTGACTGACAGGAAAAAATATATTCTCAGTCTGGGAGAGAATGATGGCAATTGTGCATGCCACCAAACAATTCCATCAGGTCAGAGCTGGAGTGGAAGTCCAAGTACAGTAAGATCACAGACTGCATGAGGCTATTTTGACTAAATAGTTCTGGAAAACACTAGGTGTTAAACCTGATTTTATTTGAACCCAGTGTTAGAGGGGTTGTAGTCCCCAACTCAGTCAAGGCCAGAAGGGGGGATGAGCAAGGGTTAGAACTAGCCAAGGTGACCAATGCCACCATGCTCCCTCAGCAATGCTGTGTATGCAACCTGCCTTAGTTTTATTAGTGTATGGCATATTAATTCCAGATAAAACAAACAACTTACAAGATAAAATGAACAATAATTTATTAATAACAAACACGGGAAAAGGGAAGTGGAGAAACAACAGACAAAACAGCAATGGATCTGGGATAAACTTGGAGTAGACACAGCAGGAACAACACAAGAACAAGTCAATATCTCATCAGTCCTAACTTGCAATAAGCAAGAGGATGAATGCTGAGTTCAGCAACAGCAGGTGGAAAGATTTCCAATCCAGAGATAGGTAATTGTCCAAAGCTCCCACTCTCTCACTCTGACTCCATGTGACTTTGTGTCCTGTCAGACTCCTCTGACAAGAGGCAGCTGCAGAGTTTCAGCAAGGAGGACACAGATCCTCTCAGGGATGCTGAGCTTTAGAGCCTCCTAGGGCTTGGTAGTGTGGCTGAAGACTGGGCAGTGGCTCTGCTCTTTCCAGAGGAGCTGCTCTGTGCCCTGAAGATCACTACTTTCCGGTGTCTTCACACAACACACACTCACCAGCCAGGATAACCACTCACAAGATGCACCAAATCACTTGCAAACCCATTCATTCTCACAGATGCCTATGCTCTCACTTCAAGCCACACTCACAGATGTGGTTGGCCCAGTGGTCACCTTTTATACTTTCACTCACCTGATCTCACACAGCCCTGTGTCGTCTAATCACCATTGATCACCACCCATCTATCAATCACATCTCCAATCATAGTCAATTCAAATAGCCATCCTACCACTTGAATCCACTCAACCATACATGCTCACAATCTCTATCTGGATCCCCAGGTGGCAAGTTCACATATTCTTGAAGACTCTCTCAAAAGGTGCAGGAAAACAGACCTTATGATGACAGGCTGAGAGCCATGGGGCTCTTTAGCTTGGAAAAGCGCAGGCTCGCTGTGACCTGATGGCCACCTGTAAGTTTATCACAGGTGACCACCAGGATCTGGGGGAATGTTTGTTCACCAGAGTGCCCCAAGGGATGACAAGGTTGAACGGTCATAAACTACTGCGAGACCATTTCAGGCTGGACATAAGGAAGAATTTCTTTACTGTCCGAGCCCCCAAGGTCTGGAACAGCCTGCCATTGGAGGTGGTTCAAGCACCTACATTGAACACCTTCAAGAGCAAATTGGATGCTTATCTTGCTGGGAT
>NW_017729022.1:165644410-165658574 GCF_001723915.1 Gavialis gangeticus | reverse complement strand
ATCTTGCTGGGATACTATGACCCCAGCTGATTTCCTGCCCTTTGGGCAGGGGGCTGGACTCGATGATCTTCCGAGGTCCCTTCAAGCCCTAATGTCTATGAATGTATGAATGTGCTGATGAACTTCAAAGGTACCAAATGAACCAGTGGCCAGTGAACCAAATGAACACTGGTGATTGCACCCAAAAACTTGCTAAGAACTTTTTGCCAACTACTCATTTGGTGTAATACAAGATATCACATCTACTCGAAGAAACTTGCCTGCCTATTTCCTTAGATCAACACGGCTACAACCAAAAACCCAGTGCTCTTTGTAATCGTGAGGAGTGAAAGTGATAGTTAAGGGTGAAGAAAGAGGGTTGTTATGGCATGTTGTGTCCTGTGTTGTAAATTGTGTACTGCTACTTTAACATTACATATGCATAGCCAGCCTTTGGGTTCCTCCCACTGCAAAGAGCACTAGATGCAAGCGCAAGAAGTTAGGCTGCTGAAGCCAGGCTAGAGAGAGCAGATTGCTCACTGCCTCCATTTAATAAAGTATTTGCTCTTTGAGAAACTTTACCTGTGAGTCTGCCTGTTCCTTCCAATGTTCCTGCTGCCAAGGCCTGTTTACTAAGAGTAACTGGGGGTTACCATGGTGTTGCCAAGCAACGGCAGCCAGCGTTCCTACCGGTGAGCCAATTGTCAAACTGAGGGAGCAGTATCCTCTTCTTTGAAATGCAATGAGTAACGGTAACAACTTATTTATCAACTGCAATTTCACAGTACTGTATTAGCTGGCCATATGTAACCAAATTAGATACCTGTCTATTGTAACAGTAACTATCAGCACAGACGTTTGCCATTCAGAGGTTCACATAGGACAGATGGTGATATGTTTTTAATCAGCTTTACTGAGAGCTAAAAGGAGCTGCGTGAAATGGACAAAAGGGGTAAGACACACAGTGATATGCAAACTTAAATTATGTCTTTTATTTCTTACATAGAAAGTTGAGGTGCACTTTATGTTTCCCATGTATGTGTCTTTGGGATTGAGCTATAATGAACGAGCAGGCAACCAGGGTGGTTGGAATAGTGGGACATTCTGCGTACTCTGATACAGAGCTGGTTAGTGTTTAGCTGACACTCTGTCTAGGTTAAATAGAGAACTACATGGCTGATCTACACGTGGGAGGGTTTTTGTGTGTGAGATTCTGGGCTTTTTTAAAACCATTTCAGAATCCCATATGTTTGCATGTTTTGGTAAAATACGTTATTATGTTTTTCAATATTGTAATATTTTTAAGGGATTGTAGGGATTTGTTTTGACTGTTTGTTTTTCTTAACCAGAATAGATCTGGTATTTGACTTCCAGTATTCACATGAAACATCCAGTAGGCCCAGCCTTCTGGTGCTTACTCAGACCAAACTGCCATTGACTTTGGTCGTTGTTAACGTATGTGGGAGTTCTGTCTGAGCGAGGATTTCAGGTTTGGGCCCACTGACTTGGAGCCGAAAACAGAATTTGCCCTTTGCTGTTCCTAAGGTAGCATATTAAATGACAAGCTATGTGGCATGCCTGTTTGACTGTTTTATGTTGATTTTACAGCTGCTAGTTCATTCCTGTCTCTGTTATTGGCCAGAAGAATAGAGGCATCCTCCAAGACTGCAAACTGGACCATGGCGTTTGAAAATGAACCACTGCATCTTTTATAAAGAGTGCCTCTTGAGGACATTGCGGAAGACATGGACATAATTATTGATTTAGGGATCCTTTATCAGGAAGAGACTTTTTTGTAAACATGAATTTCCTGGCTCTTTCCTTGAGCTGTGGTTTCCTGCTTCATGCCATTGAAACAATAATCTTAGCTTATTGCATTTTCTCCTTACCATTGGTGAGCTCACAGGGGTACTTTCCAAGGCTAGAAAATGTAGGAGCTTTCAAGAATGTGTCAGTTGTGCCAACTCGAGCAACTTGTGGGCTGCCACATCGAAGTACTTTTTGTCAAAGTTCTGCTTTCACAAGTCTTCAGTCCTGCACCCAACGGTTTTGCATTCAGGAATGTCCATATAGATCTTTGCCTGCATCCTATACTGCACTTCTCTCAGTAGGCCTTGGCACCTGTATCACAGAAGACAGGAATGATTTGCATCCAGGATCTACCAGCAATTCTACCAGTTTTATTTTTCATGATCACAAGGATTGTTTTTCTACTCCCCGCTCACAGAAGCTCACAGCTTCATTTACTTTAACTGTGTGGTTGAAACCTGAGCAAGAAGATGTAATGTAAGTAGTGTTGCAGGTATTTACTTTCATGGTGTTCTTAAAAAAAATTAGTCAAACTAGTCAGAGTAGCTCTTTGTGTGCTATTTAAAACAAAAAGAAATAAAGATTAAAAAGTAAGAAAACCTTACGTTTTGAAAAAAGATGTACAGTCAGATCAGCAGCTTCTTACACTATTTGTCTTAATATTTATAGAGAATGTTTCTGTAGTGCTTATGACTCAGATAAGGAGTCCCATTAATTTCATTGGAACTCTTCCTATACAGACCATATTCTTTTTTTTAGTTAAACATATGTGATCCTAATATATATTAATATTTTAAAGGTGACTTAAAAGAATTGTTTTTAAATGGCTTTGTTTCCTTTTTTTTTGAAGGAGATAGGTGACCTGCATTTTGTTTTTAAAAAGTATCTTCTTCTCTTTTTCCCCCCCCCCAGTGTGAGAATTAGTTTGATTTCCCAGGTTCTGCTGGAGGACACCTTCTCTGTATTTAATAATCCATATTCAGCTATGGAAGGTTTTGAGCCTTTAACAGAGACTTCTTTTATCCAAAATATTAGTGCCAAATAAATGTTAACACAAAATTAAACTTTTGAAGGTTTTTACTAATAATTGCTTCCTCTCATAATTGCTTAGATTTCATTATCCTGGAAAATGTGACATCATTATATTAGTTCTCTCATCAGCCTGTCAGCCAACATAGAGTCTGTGTGTAATATAAATACAAAGGCAGAAAAAACCCTTTCAGATAGTTTTTATCTATTAAAAATGAGAACAAATGAATAATGCATTTATAAAATCCTAATTACAAGTTGTAGGCTGCACACCATCATCTTGGGGATCTGAGATTCACAAAAGTTATGTGAAGAAGTTCAGTGAGACACTGTTCTGTTGCATAATTTTGTCTTCATGACTGGAAATTTCATAGTTTCATAGTTATAAAGATAGTATCTTCTGCACTTAATGATATCCCTCTTAAAGAAGTAATTCAGGTGCTGGTTCAACACACCCACCACTTAAGCAGCTGCATAAATTTTAAGCATTTGATTAGTTCTATTAATTTTCTTGAAAGACACACCTTGCCTGTGTGCCTACATGGCACGATGCAGTAGCATGCAGAAGTATCTGAGCCAGCTCAGGTACTGGAAATAGTAAAATGTGCATCTGCAGCTATACTGTTAGCTAACTCATTCATAGGTAACTCTGGGCTCTTGCTTTGTGCCTTGTAGACACAAAGTCAATGTATCATTGGCACTGCACATACGGAAACAGAAATACACATCTGCTTAAATTTTAAGCACATCCCTAAGTGCTTTTCTGGCTTTCTCAGAGCTACCTTAGATACCCACGCAGCACAGCATTGTGCTTTGCAGACATACCCTGAACTGACTTCAGTAGGACTGTTGCCACTGGGAGTGTTTGTATGTAATTAATGATTTGCTCAATGTTAAGCATGTACATAGGTTTTTGACTCAGAAAAGTACATGTGTTAATGACCACAGACTATTTCTGATTCTTAGTTGAATTGCTCTAAATGCTGTGTTCTCCTTGTACAAGCATAAATAACTATACTATGTGCATATTCATACTTGGTTGTAGAGCAGTGATTTTTCAACCTTTTTTTAGAGACACAGGGCACCTCTGTTTTCTGAATTTCGTAGCACCCCAGTTGAGAACCACTGTTGTAAAGTCTCCAGGTGGAACTGCTCTGCATCCCTCTGTTTCCAGCAGCGGTGTGGGGAGCTGGACCCAGAAGTGACTGTGACAGGAATGGGTGTACATAAGCCTCCTCCTGCTGCAGATGTGTCCTGGTCTGGTTCTGCAAGCCCCTCCCAAAACAGATCTGCATGGGACAGTTTCACTTGGCTGTGGTGGCAGTGGCAGCAGCACTAGCACTGTGACATCTTTGAAAGGATCTCACGACAGCCCAGGGTGTAACATCACCCTGGCTGAGAACTGCTGCTGTAGATTATCATGGGAACTTACACCTTAAAACTCCCAATTTTTAAGTTCTTATTCAGTGCTCATAATAGATGCAACAGCTTCCCTGATTATGTGACTTTTTTCTCTTGCCTTGAGCAGGGGGCTGGACTAGATGACTTCATGAGGTCCCTTTGAGCCCTAGTTTCCTATCTATGATACTATGATATTGCTGTACCTCAGAGTTCAGAAGGAACAGTGTTAGGGCCCAGTCCTGAAAAAACTTGAGCAGTACTGATGACTTGCAGGGTGGATCGCATGAAAGATACTCTATTACTGTATTCACTCAAATACAAGATGAAGTTTTTCCTCCCAATTGGCAAGGAGAAAAAAGGCCCCTCGTCTTATGAGTGCATACAAGGAAATCTCACAAAATAGTGTCTATCATTTAACTTCTGCCAAAAAACCATGTGCTCAGCAATGGAAACCAACTACAAAGTTAATTAGATGCGGCCGTCACTGAGCATGACTAAAACATCTGTCCCACTTTGGGCAAATATACTGATAGGAACCCTTTTTTTGTGTGACCTTTAAAAAATGGCAGTTGCTCCCCTAGAAGGGAACAAGCACCAGGCCTGGGATACTGCAATACCAGGCCAGCACTTGGAGAGGCCAGAGCAAGCTCCAATACCCTCTCTGGTGCCAAAAAAGCTGAAGGGAACCTACCACAAGGGCTAATACCATACATAGTTGAGCTGGCAGGGAAAATACCATGATTTCAGTCTTTTGGATAAGATCAAGTGAGCCTGGGGGCATCTGAACCCTAAGGTCTCTGGGTCTGGGGCTTGTATGTAGGATGCCTGCTTGGATTTGGGGAGTATCCAAGCCCCAGACTGATGGGTCTGGGAGGGGGAATACTTGCCTGATGGTAGAGCTCTGCTCAGTCAAATTTTGGAACTTGACTATAGGGCTCTGCCCAATTGAATGTGGGACTGATTTGGTCCTTGAAATGAAATATATATATGTAAAAAAGTTTATAATAGATTTTATAGTGCTGCTTAAAATTTTGTTTATGAAACATTTGTGCTAAAACTTAGCCATTTAAAAAAAAGGAACATGCATCAGTTCTGGATAAACTAAGTGCATGGGTACTATATGCAAATTGCTACCAGCATGTTTAATTTCAAGGTTATTGTTTTCAGTTTTGTTCCTCACTTCTGTGTGCTCAGGGAAAGCAGGGTCTGACAGTAAGGAGAGGGAGAAGGGGCTGTCAGGGGAAAAAGTTGTGGGGAACAGAGCGCAAAGGGCTACCTGATCTTCCAGACTTATTTTCTCTGCTGTAGCAGTAGCAGGGGGATAAATTCAAAGCAAACTTCCAATAATTAGATTCTATGCATGGAAAATTATAACAAATTTATAAATTTTCCTTATATAGAATATAATTATTATTATACCTCTTATAATCAGGGTTGTCTCTTGTTCAAGTAAATATGGTGTTTACCACATGCTAGTGTCCACTGAATGAAACAAATTAGTTTTCCTCCCTTCACAGAAGGAATGCAGCATTCAAGTTGGGAGGGGTGGGGAGGAGGCAGTAGCACAGCATGGGAAGAAGTGGCAGTAGTAGTATCACCGAGAGCTCAGGGCACCAGGTGCATTTGACTAGTCAATATGAAGGGCACAGTTTGGCACTGGCACGGGGAGGTCAGTACATATGCATGCATATTAGGCTGGTAGACCAGAGCTGATTACAAACTTGGAACAAAAGCTCAGCGCACCATCAGGAGCAGGGATGGAGGGGATGCTTGGAGTATCATGCACAGATACACACAGTAGACCAGCCAGATCGCACAGAAAACTCGTCAGCTACCCAGTGCCACACAAATTGGCACTGATGTTTGACTCAACAGACAGGTAGGCACCACACAGAGACCATCATTGCAAGAGCAGGCTGAGGAAGCTATGCTTTTTTCTTTTTATACTGGATGTGTAGTGAGGCTTTTAGCAGCAGTTGGATTTGCCAAGTGGCCTATGTCTTGCAGACTGTTACAGCTGTCTGTATTACAAGAAAACTATCATAGGGCCATAGGGAGATTCTCCACACTGTGCTTGCTGGCTAGCATGGTGTGGAGGGAGATGCACCAAAGTGAGAGACATCCTGACCATGGCTTTGCACTTCTCCTTTACATCATTAAGGAGAAAAGCAAGTATCAATTGCCCATTTTGCAATTAAGTTAACTAAAAGTTAAACAGGACACTGCAACCATTGGTAGCATAGAGCTCTAATATCAGATATAAACAGCCCACATCTCATTCTCTTTGTTGCTTTGGACTCTTTGAATTTCTCTTAGCTATATGCTTGCCATGCTCGTTTTAAGGTGCTTGGACTACTCGACAGAACTTGGCTCTAGAGAAGAGACTAAAATCTGATATCAGTATTCCACCTTTGTCTCCAGTAGTGCAATATTTCTCTTTAGGGGCTGGCCCACACAAGAGAATTACAAGCTTCCTCTGCAGTGAGTGCCTTCTTCAGCTTGAGTGGTGGAGGTCTGAGCTATAGATCTAAGAGTCTTGAGTTCCTACACTTGTGAATCATGTACTTTGAGGAGGAGGGGAAGACTAATTAAAAGAAAACAAGGAGCATTTGTTCTTTTACTGCCTCTTCCAGAACCTTCCTGTATTTGGTTCACTGCAAGGCTCCTTTGTAAAACAAACCTGTGAAGAGAATGAAATATCATTACATGTGCATTTTTCTAATGGCATTTACTAATTCAGGCAGAAGGCAAGGTAGGGTGGCACAGACTAGCACAGACTAACCTCAAGTTCCACCCTGCCTTGCCTTCAACTATCTAGTTATTAATTCTGCAGTTTTAATGTATTCTCAATGAAGGTTTGGGGAATGCAGTGTATATTTACAGGTATCCCTTTTAAGTTAGCACTTATTATGGAGACTGAAGGAAGTAAGGGAATTGCAACACAGCACTGCACAGCTTAACCAGGTTTGCTTTGTGAACCCATTTCATTTGTGACCCAAAAGTTTTCTTAAATCCTTTTCCTCTGTAAAGACAATGAGAAGCTCTATTTCCCCGGTATATTCTCTTTTCTCATCTCTGTCCTCCCACTTATGTCCAGCTCCCCCCTCAGCCAGCTATACACACAGGTGACAGGTGTGTTATCCAAGAATTTCACAGGCAGAAAACAGCTATGCAGTATGTGTTACCAGAAAGTCAGATCTTCACAAAGAAAGTCTGTTCCCATTTACAATGCAAAACACCGCAGTTCAATGCAGAATGTCCACATTGCAGAGTCCCATTCTTAATGACTGTTCCTAATCAGAACTGATACTCTTGTTTCACCTTTATTGACATCATTTCTCTCTCTCTCTTGGACAGGCCCTCCTAATTAGCTCCCCCCCTCGTTTTCACTTCTGTGGCTTTATGTTTTGAAAGTGCAGTCCATGAAGGTCACTTCCCTCCTTAAAGTCATGACACCTGTGGGGGATAAAAAATGTGGGGGGTATTTATTTTAGATAAGTAAAATAAACAAAACCTGGATTATCCAATTATTGTTTATCCAGGAAGTGGGTAAATCCAGTTCCTAAATATTTTGCTACTTAGCTGTGCCTTCCCTCACATTTATTATCTGCCAAAACTAGCATGTTTACAAGCAAACAAAATATTGAGAAGTCCAATCAACAATATATTAAGAAATGTGCTTTTAGTAAGCTTGGAAAATAGGAGCCTGTGTTTGGCAAATAAGTTCATTTGAAAATATCCCTGAGGGCTAAAGTGGGTGACAGAAAAAAATCCATTTATTTTTTTCCCTTGGATTTAAATGCGAGTCAATTAATGATGAAGGTACCTTTTATCAAAGAGTTTAGCTTCTCTGATACTTTTTTCCCCTCTGTGTGTATGTGGCATCTTGTGGGCACACAAGAAAGGAATAAAGTTTTTAATGACAAATAACTACAGTGTAGTATAAAATCAGAATCTGCTCCGAGTGATCTGAGACCAGCATATTATGCGTTGGTCACTGGGCACATCAACATGTGCTACTAGTGCAATGTAATAAGCTCCGGCACAGTTCATGCCAAAGTTTATTGCTCCTGGGTGCAGCGTTTTCCTGTGCACCCAGCACTGCAGTGCATGTAGCTGGGATGGAACAGCCCTGGCTAGCAGGGGACCCCAGGGATCAGCCTGCCAGCCCAGGGCTGCTCTGTTCTGGCCCAACTTGCTGTGGAAGGGCTGGCTGGAGCATGAGGGTGCTTCAGTGCAGGGCTAGCCAGCAAGCAGCCCCTGCACTGAAGCACCCTTGTGCCTCAGCCAGCCCTGTCATCATCTACGCATGCGTTGGGCAGTACTATCCTATGACAGCGTTTATTAGTTTACTATGGTGTAATAGGGCTGCACGTGTAGATGCTGAGGCTTTACTGTGGAGCTAAGTAGTCAGCTCTGCAGTAAACGTCTCATGTAGATGTGCCTGTTGGCTTCAAACAGGCATTCATTTCTGGCAGGGACAACTTTTGAGAAATTTTCTCAACTAGAAATCACTCTAGGAGAGGGAGCAGTATGAGTGTTCAGCCTACAGCTGCCCTCTTTTCCCTGCTCTCTGTACCTTCTGCAGACCCATGATAGGTCTGGGGAAGGGGTGGGGAGCACTCTAGTCTTCAGGGACTGGAGTAGAAGGACAACATCCCTCTCACCCTCCGTTTCTCAGACCAGGGTCCCCTGCAGGGTTGTGGGAATGGGATTTGAAGGCGCCACGCAGTGGGGGGAGCTTTCCTCTGTGTGGCACTTTAAGACCCATGCTGCATAGCCCCACATGTGGGTCTGCAGCACTGGCGTTGAAGTGCTGAGCAGAGGAGAAGACTCTCCCTCTTCCTCCCTGCCTCAACCATGTGGTACTTCAGAGCTTGTCCCTGCAGCCCTGTGTGGGGGTGTAGGTGCAGTGCTCTGCATCTGCTGCGTGAGGGTGGTCTACAAGCATTTGTTCTTGCTGGAGCCGTGCTTTTCAACCTGTGGTCTGTGGACCCCAGGAGGTCCACAGGCTGTCTAAGAGGTCCAGAAAAAATGACTATGATCAATCAGAAGTATGCAAATATTCACAGTAACAATTTGGAAGGGGTCCACACCTTCACTCTAAATTTCCAAAGGGGTCTTCACCTCCATTTGAATTTTTAGGGGTCCACAAATGAAGAAAAAGGTTGAGAACCAGTGTGCTAGAGAAACTCTTTCTCAAGGGAGATATTCCACATTGACATTTGGAACATTTTCTTCTAGAAGGGGCATGTTTCCCTTAGGAGAAATGGAACAAATGGTGATTGACCCAGTATAAATGTAATGCCTATATAATATATAGCTTCTGTTTGAGCAAGCCCTGATTTACACTAAATCAGATGAGAGCAGAATTTGGCTCTTCATATGTATTTGGGAGACTTGGAGACTATGTAGGGTGGCTCAGAAGACTGACAATGAAATGCAGGGTTTTCCAACTTGAGGTTGCCAACTCAGTAGAGACTGAACTATGCTAGTTCTTGTTGGTTCTTTCTGTAGGCTGTTTATGCTGTGTTGCTTCAAACAACATGGCAATGAGCTTAATGAAACTACTTGGAAAGCTAGCTATGCGAAAGGAGTTGGTGTGGCCTCACTTTAGTTCCTTATCCATAAGTGTCCACATAGTATTTGGCACTAACTCAAAACCAGAATGAAAGGCCTGAGGGTTGACTGAAGAAACATCTTGCTACTTAGTTAGTTCCTCTAGATTGGGGTGCACCAACAGGACAGCATGGCACAATCACACATTGCTGTGTGGATTTTCTGTGAAAACAGGAGTCCTGCTGTCTCGAGAACCTGTTACCCTGTCACCACTTGTAAAATTATGGTTGCTTTGTTAAAATAAAAATGTTAGTGTCCAGTGCCTCATCAGGAAACAGTCTGTTGCATAGCATTGTGCAACAAAGAAACTCATGAGCCAGAAGTTTAACTATTAGTTTTACAGGCTGTGGGCCCCCATCCTGTTTTCTGTCATTGATTCTTGAAGAATGATGATCAGAGGGAGGAGAGTAAGTTGTAAATAAAGGTCCTTTTTCAAATTAAAAGTTCAAGTGAATCATTTTCTGCTGTAAGCTTAGCACATCCTTTGATTTTTCTGTCACTGAACATTATCTCAGAGTTGTATTTTTAACATGTATTTTAATGCAGTCTTGTTAGCATCACTTTGACACAAAATGTTGCTGATGTGTATATGTATATATGTCTGCTTCTGACCTTATGTTGGTTTTTTTGTGGTTATTTCCAAAGGTGTGTGATAGAAAAGGCTGCTGATGGACAGACTGTGTTCAAACTCACAATCTCTGAGAAAGAGACCATGTTTTATTATCGCACAGTAAATGGTTTGCAGCCACCAATAAAAGTAATGACATTGGGGAGAATTCTTGTGAAGAAATGGATTCATCTTAGTGTACAGGTGAGTAAAGTAAAAAACATTTACTAGAAGGTTAAATACAAAAATCATGTAAGAGTAGCATATCTGCACCTAAGATATGGGAACAATATTAATCAATTAACACTGGTAAATGTTAGGTTCAAGTCCCATGTGGGGGAACTGAGGGCCAGATTTTGAAATAGTCACTGTAAATTGTGCTATAGAGATTAGTCACAGGTGCACACAGCCAGATGAGGAAACAGGACTAAAAGTTACTTTTTCAACCCAAAAGCACGATCCTCTAACACTTAAGGTAAAGGACAACTTTTTTTTGATACATATACCTTATGTGTGGAAACGGTGAACTTGCTGCTGAGAAACAAGCCTGGCCCACTTGCTTCCACCCTGTAGATTATAACATCTTGAAAAATATTGTGTAGGCATATTTTGGAGTCTTCCAAGGGACCCTTTCAGGATTTCTGCCTCAGGCATGCTCCTGAGAGTGGCATTGGGTGTTTCCAGCACTACTCTAATAGTCATGCTTTTTTCAGCATGCAGCACTTACTTCTAAAAAGCAAGTTTCTACTCCAATACATGCACAAAGGTGACAATCCCAGCTTAAGATATGTAGCTGCTTTGAGTATTCCTATTGCTTCAAAGGAACTCCCATAATTATAGTTTGTGAAGGTAACCATGTGCAGGAGTCAGTGCAGCATCAGGATCAAAACAGATATGTTACAACACTATGAAACTGTGTGCATGTCTACACAAGACTTTTACTGTGGAGCCAACTAATTAACTCTTCAGTAAAACATCACTGTCTACTGCCTATTAAGTCGCAGTAGATTAATAAACACTGCTGCAGGGAAGTCTGGCTAAACACAAGTAGTATCCTGTGGTGGTGCTTCATGATGGGGCTGGCTGGGAGATGCTAGTGCTTCCGTGAGGGGACTGCTGCCTTGGAGCACCCTTGTGCCCCAGCTAGCTGCTCTGCAGCATGTTGAGCTGGGTTGGAGCAGCCCTGGGCTGGCAGGGGATCTGGGGGGTCAGCCTGTCAGCCCAGGGTTGCTTTGACAGGGCCCACCACATACTGTGGGAGCAACTGGCACAAGGATGCTTCAGCACAGAAGTTGTCTGCTGACTAGTCCCACACTGAAGAACGCACATGCATTACCCTGTCCCTCCATAGCCTATGGAGCCTGGTCAGAGTAGCCCTGGCTTGGCAGGCTCAACCCCTGAGCCCCCTTCAAGCCCAGGCTGCTTTGACCAGGCTTGATGTGCTGTACACGAACCAAGATGTGCCCTGTATGTCCTACTCTGTATTGAATGGTATTGTATGTCCTACACAATATTGAGTTAAATATGCCACACACAATTATAAAAATGCATTCCATGCATCTTAAAAGTTAGCTTTCCCCTTGGCATGTCAGCTTTTTAATAATTATCCACTGAGGATCAAACAAAACTGGCTTTATATTAAAAGCTTAATTGTATTTATAAAAATCGTTAAACAAATAAAGAAGAAATTAAAATACTTTCAGTTTTTTGCATGTCTTACAAGTCCCAACAGATAAATTGTTAAATTCTGTTTGCAAGCCAAGTTCACCCAATAATTAAAACCACCAGTTATTAGGTATTGAAATGTTTACCTTCTCCTTCGTTCATTTCTTTTGTCTGGTCTGTGTAAACTTGCTTGGTTTACAGCACAATCAAAACTATTTTCTCTACTTTTTTTGCAACTGATAAATGGTATTGACTGTGATTTGGGAGTTTTAGTGCTGATCTTGTCACTCTCAGAAATATCCAAGCTGTCCTCTTAATTTTTTTTTGCAGTTGTCTTCTTTCCCAAGATAGCAGCATGCTGGTGTGAATAAGTTTTTGGCTGTTGTATTAAAAGAGTGACCTTAAGGTAGAACTAATGAACTTTACACTTCAGACACTCAGAGGGTGCTACATTACTGCTGATGTTGTCAGCCACATTTTGTATAAGCCTCAGAAGCTGCTAAAGGATGGGATAGCAAAGTGAAGAGCAAAGGGGCAAGATGTTTTATGAAAATGTTTCAAATTGAATAACACCCCTCTCCCCAGTTTAGGTCTTTGTTTCTTCTGGGCAGAGCCCTCTCAAATGCACTTGTAGCAACGCAGCCTTTTCTGCCCTCGTTTTTAATGAAGAGTTGCAGCCTGTGAAGATCTTTGGAGACTAGCTTTAGTCCTGTGTCAGGTTGCTGAGATCAGGAGATAATCCTGTATAACATGACTGGTAATGTCTGTAAGCCACCACTCCCTATGAACTAAGATAGAAGCTGTACTCTATGTATTGCAGATTTGATGTGGCTGCTGAACTCCAGACCAAGGGGCTATCAAGCTTACTGTTGGCCAAATATTTTATGCAGTCCCTACATTAGATAGTTCTCAGCAACCTGATAAAAGGCACTATTTGCTACACAAATGATCAGTCTTGGGTGCCTGTGCAAAAAAAGATTAAATAATATTAATATGGAAGAGACTTTGTTAATATATTTATTAAACCAATGACAATACGCAGCAGGGCCTGGATGTTTCCAGAAATCTTGGCTGATTCGAGCCTTGTTCTCAGTACAAAAGAGGCATGGGCAGGCTCTGTGAGGGAGAGGACAGGTAGCACAGTGGGAGATCAGGCATACAAGAGTAAGCAGAGCACCAGATTGGGCAGGGGAAGGAGATTATAGTAGCCCTTGGGCGAGGATTCTGGGCTAATTTGTGGCATGCTTGCCAACGAGATAGACCCTCACTATTCTAAGTAATATAAAACTACAAATTGTGTTATGTTAAATTGGATTTTAACTCAAGTTAAGAACATATCTTTTTTTTGTAGAGAAGACAGGTCCTAGGACTGATTTTCGTGTTTATTCATGTAGAAAAAAATGGATTCATTCCTCTACCCAGCTTAATTGTTAAGGTGTTTATTATGCATTGAAATGCTCACCCACTATCTATTAGGCCTGTGCAAAGTGGCTAGTGTTCGCTTTGGATTCAGCATTTTGGGGGAGAGCGAGTCAATTCGGTGATTCGAATCACAGTCCCAAATCGATTTGGCCTAATCTGATTTAGAGATTTGGCTGTTGCCTAATCTCTGAATCAGCCAGGCCCATCCCCTACCTGCTCTCCCAGCCCTGGCAATGGCTGCCCCTCCCGCCCCAGCTCCTGGCACTTTGAAAAAAAAAAGCCCCAACTCACCGGGTGCTGCTGGGTGGGGGGACAATCCCTACTGCCCCCCACTGCCCTGTGCTACATAGGGGGTCTGCACAAACCCCCAACCCCTGCCTGCTGTCCCAGCCCCCCCATGGCTGCCCTGCCTGCCCCAGCTTTGGCCCTTTAAGAAAAAACCCCCATGGTCTCACCAGTTCCTGCTGGGTGGGAGGCGATCTCCACTGCCCTTTGTTGCCCTGCGCCATGTGGGGGGGCTCTTCCACATGGCAGAGCACCCCATGCAGTGTGGGCCAGTGGGGGCAGCAGGGATCGCTCTCCCCACCTGGCAACACCCAGTGAGTGGGGGCTTTTTTTAAAAGCACCGGGAGC
>NW_017729022.1:165613257-165644225 GCF_001723915.1 Gavialis gangeticus | reverse complement strand
CAACCCCCCCTCCCCTCCCCTTTACTTACCTGCTCCGAGTCTGGGTCCAGCTCTCTGCTGCAGTGGGTGGGGACTGCCTGAATTATTGAAGCTTTCTGAACCTTTTCTGAAGATTCAGAGAGCTTCAAATTGATTAGGACCTTTTTATTGGTCCCCTGATTCCATTCAGATTTGGAGATTTGGCCACTGAATCGGGCCAAATCTCCTCCGAATCAAATTGCCACCCGAAACTTCGCACAGCCCTACTATCTATCCATTTAAAAGGTATAAGCGCATAACTCTGGTATAGACAACAAAGGGAACTCTTACTTCACTACTCTTCTCCTTGCTTTAGGATTGTTGTAGTATGTGAAGTGTCTTATCTGCAGCTGTGATATATAATACCAGAAAATGCATTCAGAAAAATACGAATAGTTTCCTCCCCGTCCCCCCCCATGAATCTTTCTGAGGAGCTTAATGGGTCAGGCAAGCTTTAGAGGAATCTTATCAGGTGCATTTTTTTAACTTAGGATTCAGCTGGATGAATCTGATGACAGAAGACTGGGGAAAATCATGCCAATTAAGTTTAGCTAATCTTGGAGTCTCCAAAATTCTGATACTTATGTTTTTTATTTCTGCAAGAGGCAAGGGTTCCTTAGAATGATATCTTTTGGTTTTTATTTAGTGTTTAATAAGAGGGCTAAATATTGCTAACAGTGGAGATTTTGAAAATGTGAAAAGCCATTTTGATATACGCAAAATAAACATGTCACTTGTAAAACCACAATTGTTTTAGTTTTGGGAACCTGGGAAGTGCTATCTGTGAGTTCAAGTGCAGGGGGAAGGTAGTTATGTGGAAGGCAGAGAGTTCCTTCAGGAATGGTTGGTAGCCATTGTGCTGGGGTGCAAGCAAGCATGACCTAACTTATCATATCATTATTGCAATTATGTGTTTTAACAATTTTCAGCCAATTTTAAGCCAATTAAACCTCCTTGAGAAAGTAGTGATGATATTAGCTTTATTTACATTTTCATTTTCATTAAGCACATTAATTTTTATATGGATGCTAGAGGTCTCTCATGAAATGCGATTTGTTGACAGTCAAAAATTACTGTGTTTCCTAAAAGTTCAGCTTACATGCCTTAAAAATAGCAAGCTTGCATATTTATACGTAACACGGTACGTGATTTAATTAATACTGCTGGCCTTCATTATAAATGTATATTTCTAGACTCTGCAGCATAATTAGTGCTTGTTTTCCTGAAGACAAAGTGAACATTATAAAAATGTAGATTATAATGACTTTTTCAGGAAATCTGAAAACCAAATACAAATGGAAGCAGTGGGCCAAAGTTACTGTGATGGGACTCTGCTGATGTTAGTGGGCTTGTACTTTGGCTAAATCTGCCTGCACATCCTCTCTTATGATTTTAAAAAGCATTGTCCTACTGAATATATAGCATTTCTCAATTTCCTAGGCACATTCAACAATTCTTGCTTCTCCCTCTTAAGCATTATTTGTCTATTATTACTGCTGGCACAGTATTAGATATGATACCCTGATGGTCATACTTGAGATGGGAAAATTTGATGTTCTTTTGTAATAGCTACCCAGCAAGTCTCCAGTCTCAATAACTGAAAACTGAAATATGGCTCTTCCTCCTCCTCATTTCTTGTGTTTCTTATGTATTCCTTGGGTTTTCATTGTTTTCTTTGAGGAAAAGTGAATCCAGGGCTAGAACATTAGAAGCAGAAAACTTAATAAGGGCTGATAACAAGGGCCAGAAAAGCCTTCTTGAGTCCTCTGTTTCAACTTACTACATCTGTTGGTCTAATTCTTGCAGCACATTTTTTAACACTTCATAGAGTCCTATTTAATATGTACTGTATAGTACCTTTGCTGCGTCTGTACTCCTTTGTTGATTTATAAAGAACAAGTGTTTGGGAAAATTAATCCCTGATTCAATTCCTTAAAAATCAGCAGAACTATTAGGTTACACAAGAGATGGATTTGAGCTAATCTTTCTCTAACCATGTTGTGTGTTGTTTCCTCCCCATTTTAAAAACATTATGTACCTCTTCATGTCTTGGGTTGGTAGCTAATACCGTATTTTCTTGTAGACAACACACATCTCCCTCCCCCAAATTCAGCTATTGGAAATCAGAGTGCATTATAAGCAAGGAAATGCATTAAGAACATTTTCTGTATCTTAAGCCTGTACTAGGAAAAGTGAGTACTTTGGCTTACTAGGTGCTTCTACTCAGTTTCTTACTGCTATATTACCAGTATTTTTAAGGAAAGATTTTTTCCCCCTTCTTTCTGCCTTTCAAAACATGTTGTATGTCTTATTCTGGGGTATGTTGTATGCAAGAAAATACAGTATTTACTGTATACATATAAAAATGAAGGCTAGGCCCTGTTTCCGTTAACAGTCGTGGTACTTTCTTTGGTTTCACCAGATGTAGGATCTAGTCCTTAAGATTTGGAAAATCTTTGTGGCTTGTCTTGATTTGCTAATATTTATGGTATATTTCATTTTGATATGCATTTGCAGGCAATACACTATGCTAAAGTGTATAATAGAGTTAAGGTTGTCAGTAGAATAAATGTTAAAGAACCTTGTACTAAATGAGTAACAGAAAAACCAGGAGAATCACGTTAAAAATGAACTTAAAGGGCCTGAAATATTTGAAAGCATAACAAGTTACTTTAATTTTGCCCCATAGAGATGCCAGCCTCAGAGCTGCATTACTGTTATATCAACAACGTCACGATATATTTTTCTTATCATATTTGCTGTTTGGGGTCTGACATTTATTTCTGATGGTTCAAGGTTTATTTAACAAACTAAAAGAGGTGGAATTTAACCAGGAATTCTACAGATACATTCAAGGCTGCAGAAACCGGAGGTTCTGGAGAACTTGTCAGATTGATGCATTTGTTTCATATTTAGTGTCTGCAATTATAAAAATAATCTTTTTACTGGCCTTTATTTTGCCTGATCATATCTATGTAACTCTGCCATGTTTTGGCAGACACTAGCGCATTAAAAGCTTTGGAAAGAAAGTTTAAAATCTAAATGCAAAGAGGTAACCATGACTGAATTACTCTCCTGGGAGCAAAATGCTCTTAGAGTGCCTATTGAAATCAGCATTATCATTTCAATACATGTCAAATATGAGTCATTTCCTAGTTTAGGCAAAATTTCTTTATAAATCTTTAAATCTTCCAGTTCTTTCAAGAAAAGGTTAAAGTACTTATGATTTAATGAGACCGCTTTACATCATAACTGTTTGACTATCAAGAGAAAACTTGTCCTTTCCAATTTGTGAAATCCTTTTATTTTCTGCACAAGTTTTTGAATACTCTACATTTTATATTAAAAGCCTAGAGCCCAGCTGAGTCTTAAAAGACCTGAGGAAAACATTTACTTTCCCTATGTGTACAGACAAAATATAAGTTTTTTTTTTGTACAGGATAATGCCCAATTTGCACCCCAAGTTTAACAGGAATATAAGCTAAACATGAGAGCCTTTTAATTTGTTAAATCCCATTAATCTCCTGTACCATGTAGTCATCTTTTATTTGCAGTCCACAGCAGTAGATTGTAAATAAAAAGAGAAAAACAAACCCATATAAAAATGAACTTCTAGTAAATATATTTATATGTTACTGAAAGCAATTTAGAGGAAAATGGTGTGTATATTTAGTGCTGCCTTCCTGTCAAAGAAAGTAGAAATACACATATTACACACACTACTAAGATGTCTTGTGTGTCTGTTAATGGAACTGGTCATTGGCTCATTGTTTAGAGGTGTTGCTGATGAACTTGCAGGCACAAGTTCATTATGAGTAACTTGCTGGTGCAGTCAGAAATGCTACTATGGCATTCACTGTTTGTTTTCCTGAGCTGAACTGTTTTGTGTTCATGGTAAGCTCTGAGTTTATAACTTGTGCTCCTGAAGAACCTTGGGTGTTTCCATTTCCAGCTAGCCCTATCCATCCATGCATGTTCTTTACACAAGCTTCCATTGTTGCCTGAATAAGAATATATATCTTGGCTCTGCAGAGATTTACTAGTAACATTGGTATTCTAAATTAAGTCAAGCATTACTCTTCCATATTGACAGACGTGGGCCCTATAGTTGCTCTGATGCATGGCTTTGTCCAAAACAGGAATTCAGTATGTTACAGGACACTGAAATAGTATTCCTCTGGAAACCATAGACCCTTGTCAAAAGCCCACTGAAATAAAAGGAGACTTTCCATGAACTGCTATAGAAACTAAAACAGATGAGTTGTTTGCAAAACTGTACCTGGTTTGTCATTCTAATCAAGGGAATGTTTCTGTTGGAAAACTGGTGTTTGAAGGCTTGATATATCAGCTATGGGAAATCAGATCAGGCTTAGAATTGTTATACGGATGATTATTATTATCGTTTCTTTGTAGAAAAATTGGTAACAACTGTTTAAGGTGCACCTTTAATTTAAAATAATCAAGAGATGAAGAATAGACATACTGTATTTACCAACAGTTTCTTTAAAATGATGGTCTTTGGATTCGCATATCTGATATAAGAGGGTTAAAAGTGTGGAGTCGTGTACAAAAGAAAGCAAAAGCAAAGAAGGGTTTTATTAGACTAGATAGGCCTTGACTCCGATTAATCTTTGAAGTGTATGCCCATGTACACACCTTATAAACATTTCCTAGTTAGGTATCGATTGCCATGACATAAAGTACATGTATACAGCCTTATGAGAGCTTTTCCAATCGGTATACATGTTGTATGCCCTGGGGCTCTCCAGGGAGCAAACTGAGAGACTTACAAAATATCTGAGTATACCTGATATCAATGTTGGTAGCAAAACATCAAGCTTGTATTGAGACAGTATGTGAAAATTTTTTTAAAATAAAACTGAAACTTTATCAATACATTAACTATATACAGCAAAAAATCAATACCACCTTTAAAAAATGACTATCATAGGTTCTTTTAAGACAAATGCTAAAAATCTGATCAAAAAATGAAAGGCCAAATAGTAAAATTGTCCTTGAACCAGTCTCCATTTATATGTATTTACCCATTTGCACAGGTTTGTGATTTCTATTGCTATGCATTGCAGCACCCAGAGGGTGCTAGAAATTACATATCCAGATCCCATCTCTTGTCCAACTAGATTTTGTGCCTCTGAAGTGCAAATCCTGCGTGTGCAGGCTCAGAAAAAAAAGTGTTCTCTTGTGTGTGTGTGCATGCGTGTGTTTGTGTAATTCTCTCATGTAGGCAAAAAATCTTTTCTTTGGCCAGGAATTTGGTTAGGGAAGCTGGCAATCTCCATGGAAGAAATGGGAAGCCGTCCTCCTTGTCCACAGAGCTGCTCCACTGATAAAAGTCTAGGATTTCTGTGCCATATCAGCACCATGCTCTGTTGCTGGTTAGGAATCTTTCTGCTCTAGCCCTGCTTCATTTCCAAGTTTCTTATGCAAGAAAATGCAGGGATCTTTCTCAGAGTTTGGAATTGTGCAGTGGAGTGCATTTATCCACATATGAATGTATGCTTTCTGTGCAAGCTCTCGTAATCGTGTCCTCACTCTTGGGCAGCAAAATGCACTAGAGGAAGAGCTAAGATATTCCCCTGAAAGATTTCCTTTACATTTTCGAGGTGCAATCCACCAAAGCCAATAAAATGCATTCATTGTTATACATGCAGTTCATTCAGCCCAGGAGAGTACAACTGAGCTTAAGTAAAGTGTACAGAATGGATCTATAGTAAAATAACGTTGAGTAAATGATAGTTCATTCCTTAAAAAAACCCAAAACCCTCCGAAGTGGTTTATCTTTGAAACAAACTTGTGGGAAAGTAAGCTATAAGGTTTTGGTGGCCTAGAAAAGAGGAAGAAATTCTTAATGCAAAATGTAACCTGCAAGATGGCAGGTAGGTGAGTATGCAGGAAGGATGTAACTAGAAGGTATGGAGTGTGAGGGAGGAGGAGGGAGGGAGGTGGGCCTTCAGGAGTTGTGAGCCAAACTTTACAGAGCCATCAGGGTGAGGAAAAACTTGATCCTGATGAAGATGACTATGTAAAGCTAAAATAGAAGTGTGGCATAGTTCTGGCAGTGAGAAAAATGTTATTTTTTTTCTTTTCATGGGGAGGCTGCCTAAAATCCTAGTTGGAGCATTAATGTTTAAGATATGGGTAGAAGGGCATTCAGAAACTATAATTTGCTCCTTATGAAAAACATCCTAAAGAGAATGAGGCAAGAGAGAGGTGAATCTGTGTTTCTCTTTCCACCTTCCTGCATCCATGGAACTGGCCAGAAACACAGCCCCTACTCTCTGCCTTCACAAAGGGAGCTGAAAGACTATGACTTCTTAGTCATAATTATGCCTCGAGTTCCCCCTGGTCAGTTCAGTTCTATGCCAGCTCCAGCACCGGACAGAGCCAAATGGCACAAAGCTTCTCTGACATCAAATACAGTCAAATCAGATGACTGGATCAATTGATGTCTACTATCAATAATGAAGTATGGATTAATTGCTGTACGTTAACAGCTGTTCACTTCTTTCTTCCGAGCAGGAAGCTACTTATTCTTTGACTGGTAAAATACAGAAACGTTGTTCAAGCACAACATTTCATTTGACATCTACATCTCATTCCTAATTTACATGATTACAGGAAAAATCAGAATCGGTGATAGTGTTGTATTTTAAACAGGAAAAAAAAAAGAAAAAAATGTGCATTGTTATGAGATTATCTCAGATGTACTTCCAGGGCTTTTTTGTTTCAATTAATTTTGGCGAGTCTATTTTATGTAGCTGTTTTAGCTTCTAAAAGGCAGCTTGTTGAATCCTTAATACTTGTCTCTTTTCATGTTACTATAGTGATCATTGGAGCTTGGATCTGATTTGTTCTGTGACTTGGGGAAAATAGAGTCATTATGCAGCAAGAAAGCAATTGTTCTCCATTTATTTTCAGATCCGATGACTAGGATCCTCTTATTATGTTTTATTGTTTGGAACTCATTTGCAGCACAAGACTTGCTCACTTATACAGTTGCATATAGAGAGAACAAAGATTGATGGTTAAAAGAGTAGTTAGAGAAAAGCTTATTCATTAATTATTTAAAGTTTTGCAGGATCTGTATTTACAATTTCGAGCTTACATTTTCTTCCCTTTCTGAAATTTACTGTTTATTCTCTCCTGGGGCCTTCTTAATAGGATAATAGAGCATTACTAGAACAGGTAATAAAGAATATTTTTATTGCCACAATGCTGTTTTGGGGTGGAATGCAACTGAACTACAATTAACTGCTTTAATCTTATTTCATACTAATAGCCTGATCTGCATACCAGCAAAGGATTAAGTGGAATTTTCAGACTGTTACTCGAAATTCCTGCCTGAAGAGTATAGGGATCAATTAATCTCTGATTCAAGTGAAGCTGTTTTTCAATTTAAAAATATTATTTACTTGCCGGTGATTAAATACTGATTATGTGTCAGGATACAGGCCAGTTTCAACAATTGTCTCTCTTCTTCTTTAATCTGTCAATTTCTGGCTTTGCTTGTCAGGTAATCAGAGGTGTAAAGTATTTTGCTCAAAGTGTAGACTTGCACACTAGATTAGAATTACCCTTGTCCAAGTAATGAATGATTTGCTTGATTGTTATTTTGGATCCCCTGCCTGCCTGCTGCTGCTTGACATTGTAGCATTTTGCGAGAGGTGCCCCTTAGATTGCTTGGTGTCCCTGAGACACCTTCAGATCACGTTTTGGTTCCCTTCTGATCTCACCATTTGAGGTTAAATTTGTATTAATATGTGGCTTGTTCTTGAACACCAAGTTAATTGCTTCAGGAGCACAACAGGGTTCCATCATTGGCCCCTTCTTTTCTTCTAATTTACATGGTTCTTTGGGGGATTCATGCTGAAGTAGTGGAACTATGCACAAAAAAGAAAGACCTGGATTGAACAAAAACCATTTCCCGTTGAGAAGGGATTAACATTGTAGGAGATAGTGAGAAAGAAAAGTAAAGGAGGGCAAAGAGAAAAGCTAAATATCTTTTATACAAATGCTAGGAGCATATGTAATAAGACTGCTGAATTGGAGTGACATGTTTTCAAGGATAAGAAAGATATTATTGGAATAAGAGAGACAACCAAGAAAATGAAGGGGGATTTAAAATGCCAAGATATAGAGTTTTAGTGAAGGGAGAGCTAATATAAAGCCAGAAGAAAGGTAACAATATTGGTGAGGGATAATATAGAGTCTGCAGAGGGTAAAAAGAAAAAAAAAGTAATAAAAAATATTTTGACTGACTCAACAGAGATAGTCATATAAAAACTTAGGACGATACAATGTAGTTGTGATTCTTAATTGTTGCTGTAGTCCTCAAGGCAGCCAGAAAAAGTAAATGAGAAAAAAATATTTCTTTACAAAACAGGTAAAAATGGTCCCTGAAAAAGGGCAGAACTTTGTTCGGGGTGTAAGGAGGGATCTGGGGGGAGGTTGTTCGAGATCAGTATTATGATATTGACTGTTAAAACTGCAAGAGAGAGCACGCTTTCACTAGTAGCGCAAGATTGTTGCCTTTATCCTCTTTCTTAAGTAGCCTATGCAGTGAGAATATTCTGCATAGCATCCTGGGAGCAAATATGAATATGGACCTATATATGGAGATGAGAAACAGGCAGGATCAAGTGATCATAAAATCACCAGATTTGAAATGTACATGAGGGTATTACTAGATGGAGGAAACAGCCCTAAAGTTATTGATTTTAGTAAAGCTAACTTTGAAAGAAAGCAAAATGCTCCTGGGATTTTTGCCAGCAACCCTGTGATGAATGGGAAATCCACTCCACACAAGTGGAAAGTATACAGTGTATGAAACACATACAGAAAGTGCAATTAAAATTCATCCCAGTTAAGTCAAAAAAGGGAAAGGCTGATATGGGCCTGAGGCAAAAGAAGGAAAGGCAAAGAGATAGCTTTCCCCTCCCGACCCTATGCTTCGTGTTCTTTACCAGTCCTTTTCCTCTTTCTTTATCCTCCCTAGCTCCTCTGTTGTATGACAGTTCTGTCACTCAGCAGGGAAGCTGAGGTTTCTTTCTCAAGCCTCTGTATCCCAATGCATTGCAGTCCTGCACTGACTCAGGCCATAGCCACAGCCAGTATGGTGAAGTGTGAATGAAGATGCATGTCTCTGCTTGTGTCCAAAGTATTTGATTATTCTGCCTCTCTCCTCCCAACATAGTTTCAGGTCATACATTTGTTGTATTGTTCCCCCAACTTGTTTTCTGCACTTACAACTCAGAGATAACTCAAAATCTGCTTAGGGGAAGATTGAAGATGTAGGCGCTGCTCAGGGTGGACAGATTCATGTAACACTGTAGAGAGAGTGGGGGCAATATGCTGATTTTTAGCAAGCTATGGCAGCAGTTCACTGCAGCAACTGGCACTGGCATGGTAGGCTTATTTTCAAAGTCAATGAGCACATAGAACTGGGGTAGTTTTGCAGTCTAAACTGGATCTGGCTTGTGAGACTCTTTTCTCTCTGACATCCACCTTGTGCACGTGTCTTATCGAAAATTGTTATCTGAGATACAAAAACCATCCGTTGTGAAGAAAATTCATGGAATGTTGTTAGGAGCCATTCTTTGGCAGTATAAATTTGCATAGCTTCAACCAAAGACAGTTTGTGTCTGCTGAGGATAGGGCCCTTAATTGGTAGTTGAAGCCAGAACAAGTAGTTAAAATGAATTTAAATCTAGCACTTTGTTTATAGTAATGATTACTATAACAAAGGAGAGGTTGATTTGAGAGAGAAACGGAAAGGGGACAGTACAAATGGATCAAATGGTCTTTTACCGTCAATCAATCTATATCCCTTTTTAAAGTCATAATAATTTAACTGCAGGAATTGGCAAAAGACGGAGTAAGACTATGAGGTCTTATGGTATGTTGGCCAGATGATGACAGACTAACCAATTTTTGAAGATGGTATGAGGGATCATAAAGTTTAGTTCCATGTGTATTGTGATGATAGTTGCATCTATATTTAAAGCTTTCTGTCACAGAAGCACTCTTGGTGTTGTCAGACTGTCTATTGGACTGGATGAGCTGCAACTTCTTGCAATTGAATGTCAATAAGACCAAAGCAATTTTGGTTGATTCATAGCGCCAGCTTAAGCATATTCACTTGCACAGATTACATTTGACAGATAGTTACCTTCAGCTGAACTCTGTGGTTAGAAGCCTTGGTGTACTCTTGACAGTGAGCTTAGAGTTGATGCCTAATGTTTATTTCATATCCTGTTTTTACCTTCCTAATACAGCGTGTGTATGTCTACATTTAAATAAATTCACAGCTGAAGTTCTAGTCAGTCCACTTGTTATCTCTCAACAGAATGTTGTAATGATTCAATTTCAATATTAAAAAAAGGTGCATTTTCCCAGTTAGGCAATTTTAATTTCAGAAGCCATCTGATCAAGGAGTTTTTATTAGGGACTCCTTGAAAAGCAATTGTCAAAATGTAACAAGGAGAGTAGAAGCAGCAAAGGAGTTTGAGGATAAAAACAAATCAAAGTGGAAAAGAGAGAGAGAGACTATTTTGACTTATTTTCCTGGTACACAACCAGTGTGCTGGTCTGCAAATACATTCTACACACAAGTTCTCAGATCTTGCAAGCTGAATATAAAGTTGAGGTTGTGTAGGACTGCAACATGACTACATGTTGAATCATTATAAATCTTTACAGGTGCATGTATCTCACATTTACATGCACATTCCCCGAATCTCTTAATTTTTTTAATAAAATATTTTCACCATTTTTTCCTTATAACTTTTTAAACATGAAAATAAAAGAGTCTGGGTTAAAATATTCATAGGTTTAGATAGAGCTCAGCCTACTTATGGTAAACATAGATATATTGCAATTCAATTTATGGAACTCAATGCTGAAGTAGAATTAAACTCCTGAATTATATCAAACTGCTTCATTATGCAAACGTCACGTCTGTTTAATGCTAATCCCTTCCTTTGGAGAGAAATTTAGCCCTCTCATGACATATTGCCTGAGCATACTGTTTTCCCTTGTTCATAACTTTACATAAATATTATCTTCTAATAATCTGAAAGTTTGGAAAGTTTGTGTTGTCTGTTTAACCTATATGATATTCAAAACTGCCACATACAGCCTTCACTCCTCCAGGTCATGTTTTGTTGTTTGATCAGAGTGGCAAGTACTTGTGATATTGTACATTGGGTGAGGTTTAGATACAAAATAGCACTTCAGGACAAATGAGCTTTGATTTCATTTCAATGTCAACTGAAAAGCTGAAAATTAAGCAATCCTCTTTCCCATATTTTTCTTTATTCTGAAAAAAAGAAGAAGAAGAAAGGAAGACCTTGTTTTGTTTCTGTTGAACTGAATGGCAGAACTCACACTAGTGTCAGTGGAAGGAGAATTAAGTCCAGATTTTGTTCCTGCAAAATTCCATTTTGCCTGAAAGCCCAGGATGCTGGAGATTTTCTGAACAGAAACTGCCTGGACTTCAGGTTTATTTTTTTCTTTCAATTTTCTCCTTGTTTTTGACAGCTACCTTGTATTGCAAGTTTTCACCATAAATATTGAAATAGAGTTTGAAACATAATGTTTCCATTTTCCTATAGGTAAGGTTGCGGTAGCTTAACATAAGTGCATTCTTGAATGCATATTTTCTATATTTAAAATAGGCAAACAATCTAGAAACTGTTCAAGACCCCATGGTGACTGTGAGGTGGCATTTCTTTTCTCTTTTTTACAGTGAGTGTATAAAAGTAAGTACATTTGAGGCTCCGAAAGATATGATTTCCAGCTGAAAGAGCACGAGGCGCCTTGGCAGACTCATCAGCAAGTTGCATTACTGGCTTAGAAGTTGCCATTGGTCTGTCAAGTATTATGTAGATAAATTATCTGATCTGGCTTGTCCTCCTGGACGTCATTCTTTGATTCTCACTCTGTTAACATGGCATTTACATCTTTTTTTGTCTGTCTGAGAACAAGGGCCCAGACAAATTCGTCATGACATATGCAGAGAGACTCTTTTATGTTAAAAGTGACGTGTTTCTTGTTCTCACATGTTTGCTACATAAATTCATTATCTCTTGCCAAGGCTTAGAACTGCCAGTTCCCTCTTTGTTGTCTCAATTTTCATCCAAATAAAAATTAAAATGAAAAGAGCAAAAGACTAAAATGCGTACGGTTTCAGTCACTGGGGTTGTAAGTTTTGTCTTAGAAAGCAAACACTGAGGAATATTGGCACATGTAAAAATCCTGTTCTAAAATCCCTGGCTATAATGTCATCACCGGTATATTGTTCAGTGTTCCTGGCTAATCTACTTAAGCAGAGTTTTTAACTTGCTTTAGACAAAGTCCTTGTTTATGTGGCTGTAAGAGGTGATAAGGCTTCAATGGTGGTCTTTACAGGCTACATACTTGTGATGATTTGATCTAGTATGGGAGGTAATGCAGGGTATTTTGGGGTGGATAAAGGTTAGATGAAATGGAGTTGCTGTGGAGCAGGGATCATGAAGCTTTAGGGCAGGGGTGTCCAACCTTTTTGAAGGTGGGGCTGGATCATGAACTTTTTATCACCCAGTGGGGCAGCAAGCTATATTCAAAGACCTCACAGGAAGCAGTATTACATCACCCCCCCTGAAACGAAAGTACAGTGTTTACTTTCGTTTCCCATCGCAGCACCTTGGGCCTCAGAAAACAGCTTGGAGGGCGGCATGGTGGCCCGCGGGCCGTATGTTGGACAAGCCTGCTCTAGGGCTTAATGTCCCCAACCCTATAACTTCTACAACACCTGCAGGGTGGCAGCTAGGGTGATTATAATAAGGGATCAGAATAGGGTCAGAGGCCTTAATACATATTTTACTCAGAGCATTGCAAGAATTGCAGGATATAGCCTTCCTTATCTCCCTTACCTGTGTAAGTTTGTGAGGTAATGTAAGTCCTGATTGGCTCTGGACTCTGCTCCCAGTAACCTCCCCTGAATTTGGGGTAAAAGGGGGAAGTCTGTCTAAAAGAACAAGGGAAAAAGAAGAAAAAGAGAAGGAAGAAATAAAATGTAAATAGAGTTATACAATATATGAGTAAGTGTGAATGAGTGATACTGGAAGGAAAAAAGTAGCAAAACGTAGTCAAAATCAGAAAAACAAGGTCTTGGAGAAAGAGAGGTTGGCCTTATAGAAAAGATGTAAATTAAGCAGCTGACTCAGTAAAAAAAAAAAAAAAAAAGGATTGAAGTGTGGCAGGATGATCTCAGCTGTTTTTGATGCATCACATTAGTGGCAGATTGGAGCTCAAGAATTCATAATATGCAAAGGGGAGTACAAAATTTTAGGGTCAGTGGACTTTGCTCAGGTTAATGTGGTCCTGGTCACAGGTGGAAATGAATTTGTTCTTTTTCTATTCTCTTATTGCAATATGATAAAACTGCTACGCAGTCTGGAAAAATTCAGCGTGCGCTGCAGTTCCTAGTCATGAAAAAGAGAATAGCATAAGATTTGAAGAGAGAGATTGTGGTGCTTTGGCAGAAGTTTGTGAGAGCGCAAACTGTATTTGCCCACTTTGTGTTGTTCAAGTTTGTGCCCTTAACATTTTACCTTCTGAGCACAGAATTCACTCACAAATTAAAACAAAAATTAAAACCCACATGAAAGGTAGGCAAATGCACTTTCTATATGCCTAGCAGTTTTGTGAGAAAACATCGAAGTACATAACAATATTTTTTGATATGGTCATTATAATATTTTTATTACCTTTTATACCTGTGTTCAGTAGCTACTTTTACAGAAGATGAGGTGATATAGAGCCAAGTGCAATGCCAAAGGTAAAATATGCCATATATCTTCCCATGGGTAGGAAAAACTAGGATGTTTAGATATATTGAAGGTGAGAGGGATTTTTACACCTGAGTTTTCTGATTAGAGAATTGTAAGAGCATCACTAATTTTCTTCTCCATCTATTGTATACTGTTTCATCTGTTGTCATCAGTGACCACTGTTGATTTGTTGTCTCTATTAAAGTATTCAAGGAAGCCATAGACCTGTCATTTTGGTTACAAATTTAATCTGTTTTCTCACCTTGGAACACATGTCTTAATACACTTTACAATTCTGTATCATGGGCACACTGAGCGTGTTCCTGTTGTGCCCAGTACCTGCGATGCATTTGAGGGGGTAGGATCAGGGGAGACAGAACAGGAAGGTGAGAAAGGGGCTGTAACATGTGAAAAGTATTTGAGATCACGAAAAGGCCATGTTTAGGAAATGCCTCTGAAGAGAACCATATCAAAATAAATTATGGACAAAGAGAGGGACTATTTTCTACTGATTTGAAAGTGGGAGATGGCAAGTCACTTAGAGCCAAACTGAGCTTATTTACACCAGCGTAATTTCAGAACAATTCCACCATCCTGAGATGCTGGTCAACTGTGAGTTAACTTGAATCCAGAGGGGTCTGGGACAGAAGTTCAATAAACTGTTTTAATCTACATCATTTAACTGTGATACTACATCCATCCAGGTTGATCTTAAACCAGTTTTGACCATTTTTAAAACAGTTTATGTGCACTGAACTTCTGCTGTGTTATGGAATTGAACCAGTTTCCAATCACTGGGCACTTTTACACATGCTCTGGGAGTGGGCGGTGATGGGGGGATGGCAGAGCTTTAACAACAGTGGCTCTGAGAACTGCTCTAATTAAAGCAACACCAGGTCTCCTGTACCAGGATCCCCATGCTTGAAAGTGGCAGTGGGGTCTCTTGAACTAAAGCTTGTTAGACAAGTTTTAGTTCAAGCACCCCACCGCTATTTTTACATGTGGGGACACAGATATACAAGACATAGGATGCTGCTGGAGCACGGCAATTGTCACACTCCAGCAGACTGGATTAATTGAGTCTGCTCAGACATGCTGGAATCCCAGTGCATCAGAGCAGCCTCCATGCTCACGTATAGGCACCCACTTATAGTGGTTTATGTGTAATTTCTGTCCCTATCCTGTATGCCTCAGTTTACATACCTGTGAAATGAGTAACAATTTTTCCGCCTCTCAGGTGAGTTGTATGACTCAGCCTATTACTTTTCAAATGTACTTTTAAATCCTCAGTGCTGTATGAATATACATTTTTATTAAGTGTATTGCCATTCCTAAAGAATCTGAAGGCCTGTAATTCAGAGCTATTTAAAGGTAAACTAAATTAACTTGAGTATTCTGTCTCTGAGAGGCTGTATGAAAGTAGAATGTATTTATGTTTGACATTGTTGGAGGGGAAAGCAATAGCTTCCTCTTCTTATTTGACAGATAAACGGGTTTTTAATTTTTAGTGCTTGCAAACATCCAATATTCATAATGACTCCTTTCACTTCCTTGAACGGCCAAGCAGCAGGTGGGTTTGCAGCTCATTTTTCCCTGCCACAGTTAGCCTGCTGTGGGCCTACTGGAGTGCTAATTGTGTATCCTGATTGGAGAGAGTACAAAGCAGAAGGAGATTGTTCTTTCCCCTCCCATTGGTTACCCAAAGAGGAATTATGGGCCTTCATTGGACTCTGCAGTTTTCAGTCACTGCTGTCATAATCACCCAAGACCTTCTGAAGTGAGCAATGCTGATTCACGGTGGGCAGCTTTTGTTACTAGTTACTGAGCTGTTCAGCTACAAGTTGATGGATAGGCCAAATAAGCCAAGCTTGATATAATTTGGCCTGACTGGATGAAAATGTTTTCTTTTTCTCTTCTGCATACTAAGTTCTCTTTAGAGGAAAATAATCTTCTTTCCTGATATACGCTCATCTTGTTTCCACATCAGTCTTATTAGGCAATGCCATCTACTTGTAAGAGTACTTACCACTAATGGTATTTCACCACTAGTGAGGTGAAACAGTAGAATTAAAACTGCACCCTACAGAAGCTAGGTATTGTGTCGAGAGAAGAGCAAATAAAAATGTATTTTAATGAGTAAAAGAAGCATATTTTAACTAGTCTTAAAACATCTGTTAATTGTTCATAAGATTTTCTTCTGGTACTAGGTACCAAAACAGAAAATATAAGCTCTAGAAGCTCACATCTCCAGGGATATTCACTTTTCAGTTTGAGAAACAGTAGCATAGAAAGACCAAAAGTATAACTGCTTGCTTCTTGAAAAAGTGTTTCCCATTGCCTATGATTGATTAATACCAGTTAGGGTGCCAGGAAGTTTTGATTTAGGTACATCAATACCTACAATAACAATATATTTTATATATCACATATATGCAGTGCTCTGTGGTATCACTGAGTACAGTCAGCATTGCTATTTCTGGACCAAAAGTCTGGATTCAGTTTTCTTTACAGTGGAGTTTAGTCTTATTCATATGCCTAAGTGTCAGTGTGCTTGGGTTCTTTTACTTATTCTGACACAAACTCACTTGACTGGCTTTGCCAAATTCGCAACATTTTCCACATCGTTTTCACATCCACAAAACTGGGACAATAATTACTTATCTTTTTTGAGCACATTGAAGTTCCTGAAGTCCATGTATTCTTATTACTGTTGTAACTTAACCTGGCACTGGAGCACAATACTTGACAGATGGTGTATTGTTAGAATCCATCTATCCTGCCAAAACAACCACTATTAAACTTGGTTGGGACCTTTCCTAGTTGCTATGCAAATTGGTGTAGTCCAGGAGAAGGCTTTGGTTAAAAAGTAGTTATAGAATGATGTGCTTCTGTCAATTGTCCATGTGTGTTAGATTATCCTAAGTTATAGCTCTTCTAAAGTCAACCCTAATATCAGAACTTTTGTTATGTTTACTTATATTGGCTGTATGGACAGGACCTAAGAATTACTGACCTTCAAATGAAATAAATATTTATAATTTATTAGGCACTGTATAAGTCATTTTACAAATGCTGAGCTAGATTTAGTCTTTATTGCACTTCTTGGCTAGGTACAGGCATTCGAAAAGTCGAAGGCAGAATCAATCTGTTACGTGATTTTCTGTAAGCAGTGTAGTTTGGATCTAGATCAGTAGTGAACAGAATACACATTTGTCACTTGACTTTTGGGGTGGGAGGGAGGCAAATCTTAGACTGGGTTCCACCATTTTTAAACCAGTCTGTGTACCAATATAGACCAGTTTCTGATCACTTTTCTTGTAAGACATTATACTGTAATGTCTGTACCTCACCCTTCACACCAATCCAACATACTGTCTCCATGATGGATTTACCTGAGGAAAGAATATGGCCATACTGCTAACTGTTCTTTTGAGCTTTCTTGATGTAGTATTCAGGCTGCTGAGCTTCAATAAATCCCACCCCCCCATGAATAGAGACTAGTAAAGATGCATTTAAATAAGCTTATCCCTTATGTCACTGGATGGCATCACCCATCTTCTTTGAGGCTGTGCTGAATGATTATAACCCATGGAAGAGAGGAGAGATTATGTATATCTTAAACCACTGCTGATTCCCTCCAGCTGGACTTTTCACCCACTTAGGTATAAAGACCAGTTCTGCAGTGGTAGGAGCTAGCCCAGACCAAGGGTGAATCTACCTCAGTCACTAAGTAATCCTGACAACCACCTACTGAGGTGATTTAGTAAGTATTTGACAGATGGGGGAGCACAGAAGGAGACTATGTCAGAGCTAGGATTATACTAGCATTCCAGGCTCCTGGGCCTGTGCTCTGTAAAACCATGAGGCTACACTCTTTCTCTCATTACTCTCTTGGGGGAAATTAAGGATCTCGTAGAATTTTATTAATAAAGAGAATCTAGGGGTAATCCTGTTGTCCTGGCCAGCTACCGGTAAAATGGATCTTTTAGTTTCACGGTTTTGTGTGTAATTTAATGCTAATGGGTAGGAGACCTTAAATAACGACATCAAACAGCCAGTTCAGTGCCAAGCTTCTGTCTTATTTAGCTTAGTCTACACTGACACCAAACTTTGAAACATTCCCCTCCTCCCACACTGGAGAGCCACTGGGATTTTTCATACTACACATGGTTTCCCTCCTACAATTTCTTCCCATGTCAGATATTCATACCCCCTTTAATAACCAGCAGGGGGATCATTACATTGAGCTACTGCCAAATGCATAATGACTGCTGCCTTTGCCTTACACAGTCACTGCACTACTGATATCCAATTCAGCATTGTAAAGTGCTTAGGGCTACCTTGGGGATGTGCTATATTAAACCCAACTATTCTAAATCCTATTTAATATAAAGAGATTGGGGGTGGGGGTGGGGAAAAGCTGGAAAGTGATTTAAGATTGCCGTTAATCACCTATTTTCAACAAGTAAAAATATCTGATCATTTAGAGCCCAATTCGGCCAATGTTATTTCATTAATAGTTTCACTGATTTTAATAGGAACCTGGGAAGATAACATACTTTTCAGGGCTAAGGAGTGTGTAGAATTGGGCTCTTAGTGTAACTGTAATGGTATAAGAGAGCAAATTTGCAATGAGTTGATGGGAGTGAGTGGGCCAATTCTGAACTTGAAGGGCTGATGCTATACAGTGAAGAGAAAAAATCAGAAAACATACTTTGTTTCTGACTAAAAATAAAGGTGCACTTAAACTTGTAAAAGACAACATTTTTATTTGAATGATATGACAGAGCTGTCACAGGAGTGCTACCTGCTATAAAGAAAGCTTAAGAATTATTACCTTTATTAGACCAGTGACACTGAGCTTTAGCCATACATTTCTAACTTCTGTCCCTCTACAGAGACAATTTTCTTTTCTTAAATAAACTGTCATGCTAGTGTTAATATA
This sequence comes from Gavialis gangeticus, assembly GCF_001723915.1. Classification (NCBI taxonomy): domain Eukaryota; kingdom Metazoa; phylum Chordata; order Crocodylia; family Gavialidae; genus Gavialis; species Gavialis gangeticus. The sequence continues at coordinate 165,625,430 of NW_017729022.1, read as the reverse complement.
TTGTTGGCTCCCTCATACTCTGAGAATACTGCTGATATAAAACATGTATATGTTAGATTGGTAATAGTATCTTTAGTGTAGCTGACTAGAACAAATGTGTTTCCCTCATGGCTGTGCTAATGTGATAAAGGAAAATTGGCTGTTCATCAGCTTTTGGCTGGGTAAAGACAGTAGAGATGGAACCACATTCTTTTTTATGCATTAATACCACTGAGAAGTTTTTGCTAGTTATATTTCATGTGCCTGCATGTAGTGCAAAGATGTTGTAAAACATGAGATAATGCTACAAATAACAAAGTAGAAAAGCCTGTATCTTTTATAATGATAACAGTCAAACACCAAATGACAGTAACAGGCTGTAAAAAATGTGATGCAAAAAAAAATGCAATGCAACCACCCTATACATGTGTACTTTTCTGAACAGGGCATCAGATGTTCAAAAAGGCTTTGAATTAAAATGAAATAAAATCTTGTGTCTGGGTCATTGATGTGTCAACCAAAAAAGCTAACTTAAAAGGAAAACAAAGATACTAATTGTGGGGAAAACCCTTATGCAAGATCAACTTTCTGAAAATCCTGGGCTACTAATTACGGTGATAACCTTCAGTGTGTGTGTGTGTGTGTGTGTGTGTAGTAGATGGACGGATTCTCTTGTCTAAATTTGACAAATATGGACTGCATCTGAAAATAATAATGTAACTAAGAATATGTATTAGTTTATGTGTAATTTATGAACACTAGATTCTTTGTAAAATTAATTTTCTACTTTTTTCATATTTTTGTACTTAAAATACTAATAGAATCTTGAAGGCTGAAGCACTGCTGATAATCGTTCAACCTTAGATTTACAGATAATTGTGGCTGTTTATCTTGGCCAGAATTTGCAAGGCTTTATTGATGGAATAGCATTTTAAGCATTTACACCAATTTTCAAAATTAATATTTCAGGTTCTAGCCTTCCTTTTGCACCAAATTACTGTGGCTCATAAGCCTTTTGTTTGTCCTTGCACATCCATTGTTCTTAGAGATGCAATTATTCTGGCCCTATTTGATTTGATTAGAGTGGATATCAAGGCAGGATAGAGCACTCTAGCTTCTCTTGGCCTCTACCTACAGAAGTGATTCACCAAGCATCCATTTAAGTTCATGATTACCTGTTTCTGCAAGATGGAAATAACATTCTATAACTGGCAATAACAAAATAATGTTTCAAATTCGGAAGCTAACCAAACTGTTAATTGAAACCTGATGCAAGCTAAATACTGTTAAACACAGTAATTTCAGGTTTGAATGTTTTTGCAAGTAAATCAGTTGCATAAGTGATGAAGTTTTCAATTATATGTTTTTTATATCTGTTAGCCTAGTAAACAGAGAGGTTGTAAATTTAGAATGAGTTGTGTTTAATTCATTTAATTAAGATCAGGAAATCTGATTATAAGGCATGGAGGATGAAATGTATTTTTTTTTTATTTCATGCATTTTGCCATTTTTTTCAGATGAAAATTTTGACCTCTATAAAATCAAAACCTGAATGCTAGCTATGCATTATCGATCCTTTCTAATTTCATATAACCTAAACTCAAGAATATGCCTGACACAAAGAATACCTTGTAAGAGCTCAGTATCTTATGAATTAGTAGGGCTAGGAGACTTTCTACAACTTTTTCTCTGGATGTTAGCTTAAATTTAAAATGAATTGGCAGGAAAAAAATGCATGAAGAGAAAACACTTCTCTATGGTGTAGACTGACTGCAAATTTCTAAGAAAGTGTATGTACAAGCATTACATTAGATTGCCTTAACCAAGGTTAGGGTGATCTAAATGCCAGGGTGTGTAAGGATTTGCAGGGCTTAGGTCTCTTTAACAATGGCGTGCCCCATATGAAGCTGGTTCTCATCAAAGAACTAACTTGAGATTGGCATAGGGTTAACTCAATCTCGCAAGAGTTAACCTGGCCTAATGAACACTTGCATGCATTCACAGCATAACCCCAGGGCTTGGAAAGCTGAGTCACTCTCCATGGCCCCGAGGCTGTGTTGTTTTTACCCCCTGACCCTGGTTGGGCTATTTTTACCTCCCTCCAACTGCACCCCACCTCCATGCCAGACAACACCCCTCCATGGACCCACCATCCCTCCCTACAGACTTGCTACCCCCTTTGGACCTGCCTACTCTACTGTACCCCAACCTACTTGCCTTCTGCTGCCTGCACCTCATCCTGGCCAGCAGCAAAGGCTTGTTTGCACCCAGGAGGTTCTTATGGCACAGGAACTCACTCTCCAGTAACTATAGCAGGTATAGCCAGCTCCTACATTTCTCGCTGCTGCCCCTTTAAAAAAGAGCATGTTGAGAAACGGTGAAGCACGTGGTATCTGTGCCAGAGGCCTTCTTGGAATGTGCTGCACATGATTACACTATCCTGATAGACAGCCTCGTGAGGCCCACATTAGATGGCGCTACATAGAAGAATTCCTAGACGTCCCTTATTTCTACTTGAGGCTACAGAAAATCAGTTGTAACCAGCATCCTGGTGCTACTGCCTTTTCCTCCCCAATTTGGCCATCTGTTTCAAAATCAGGCATAATTATTTGTGATAAGCAAATTTTAAAATAGTCCAGACTGACCATAGATAGCATGGTGAATCCCCACAGATACATGAATTCACTGTGTGTCAGATCACTATGGCGATAAAGCAAAAATACATCCATGAATCCAATATATTTTACTTAGAATGGACTGTAACTTTACACAGAAGGAGGACTAATTTCCCCAAAGCTTTTGCCAGAGTCATGGTGCAGAAGGACTTAAGTGAAGGAGATAAGTGAGGGCTCCAGTCACACAAACACTTATTCATGCATGTAACTTATTCATGCACACTCAGTCACTCTGTCTGAAAGTGATAAGAGAAAGTTTAAATGTAAATTCTGTACTTTGTTACTAAATCTAACAGAAGTCTCTCTCTCTCACTCTTTCTCTCTTTAAAGGAATTTAAAAAGGGAATAATACATATATACCAAGAGGATCACATGATATAAATAATGTTTATAACATGCTTTGAGATGCTTAGATGTATACTATGTTCTTATTCTTATTTACTCAATGTTCTGAGAATGATGTGCTGAAATGTCCTCTCTGTCAAGGGGAGAAATACTACTAGGATTATGGTGTGAAGTCCTGATCTCAGACTGAAGTGTTAATAGAGTCAAATGGGAATGGATAAAAAGCCTTGACTCTGCATTTCCTTGATTTAGGCAAACACATCTCTGAATCTGCCTCTGTTGTAGATTGCTGTCCCATTTCACCACTATAGTACTTTCTTTCTGAAGAACAGGGTGCATCTATACATGCAGTTAGGGCAAAGAAATAAACTCTGGTGCAGTTTAAACCAGTTTATTGCTCCTGGGTGCAACATTTACACGTAAGCCTGGGACTGCAGCATGTTGAGCCAGGGTGGAGTAGCCTCAGGCTAGCGAGGAAGCCAGATCAGCCTACCAGCCCATGGCTGTTCTGCCCTGGCTCAACATGCTGTGGAGGGGCTGGCTGGGGCATGAGGGTGTTTCAGTGAGGGGTAACCAGCAGGCATGTGCCTGTACACATGTTTTTTTGGCATACATAACTACTTTGCTGTTGGCTAGAGTTTGTCCTGGACAGTGCTATCCTACAGCAGAGTTAATTAATTTATTGTGCCCTAATACAGGTGCATGTGTAGATGGTAATGCTTTACTGCGGAGCTTATTGGTAAGGTCCACAGTAAAGCACACATGTAGATGCAACCACATTCAGGTTATTCAGATAGCTATTCTGAGGATCATTCAGTGAATGTGGAAAAGAGGCCAGTGGTTGTAATACACACCAAGATAAAAAATATCTGCTGCTCTTAGTGCAAAGTGGTTGTTAATGGACAATTAATACTAGATGCAACTAAGTTCTTTATGAAGAATACTTATTTTCCCCTTTCTATGTATCCCTATAGGTGCACCACACCAGGATCAGTTTCTTCATAAATGGTGTGGAAGATGACAACACAGCTTTTGATGCAAGAATACTTCGCGGACAAATTGCTGACCCTGTTGTTGATGGTGCATTGCAAGTTGGGCAAAGCTTCAGTGGTAAATCCCATAGCATTTTTATATTGTGAAGCTGTACATTCAGTCTATCACGTGCCTAATGCATGTCTAAAAAAGAGAATGTATAAGTCAATTTTTAGTCTCGTAATGCATACCGAAAGCCAAGCATGCCACTTCATGCAAGAAATATTGTGCATTAGTAGCTGACATTCTTCAAAAAATTGGCAGATCAGGAGAGTATACTGGTTAATGGTCAGGAACACTACCACAGGTAGGTAGGTCTCCACCACTATCCAGAAACTGGGTCTTTAAAATAGCAACTCTTCCTTATCTCCTTTCAGAATAAACATGTCCAAACTTCTTGCTTACTTGGGGAGTTTGTAGTCCCTAATCAACATTATTCTCTATACAGGGGTGATCAATTCTTAGCCTGTGGGCCAAATCTGGCCCCCAGTGCCTTCTCATCTGGCCAGCAGGACTTCCCGTGAGTGAGAAGTAATTCTACCCATGACCCTGCCTACTGAATCTGGTGTGCAAGGTGGTGTGGGGCTAGGCATAGGTTGCATGGAGACCTAGGGCCCCGACCCCCACACATGGGACTGGGTTGAGGCAGTGTGGGTCCAAGGGCCCTGATCCCAGCAGGCAGGTCTGGGTAGGGATAGTATGGTCTAGATCAGGGGTCAGTAACCCCTGGCATGCATGTGTGTGTGTGCTGAGCAAGGCCATTTTGCTTGGCACACCACTGCCAGCCTGGGCTCTAAGCAGCTGCTGCCAGTCATGGAGCCCAGTCTGCTTTCAGCAGGTGGCTGGGAGGCTGCAAGCCCTGCTGTAAGCCCTGCTGCAAGCAGACCAGGCTCCGTGGGTCAGCTGCAGCCAGGAGACTGCAAACAGCTGGTCTGGGCTGCAGTATGTCGACACTTTGGCACCTTTTAGGTAGACGTTGTGGTTTTTTCGGCACTCCAGCCAAAAAACATTGCCTACCCCTGGTCTAGATCTTAGTGTGTGGCCTGATCCTAGGACATGGGGTTTAATCTGGCCCATGGACTGCCCATGGGAGCTGGCTATACCTGATATAGCTACTGGGGACACCCTGTAGCGTAAGAACTCATTTGACCTGTGGGGCCAAAAGGCTCCACTGCTCTAGAAACATGAATAGAACTTGATATTCCTGATTCTTAATATTTCTTTGCCTTCTGCCAAAAGGTCATGTCATTCACTGTGGAGGCTGGAGTTCCTCAGTCCTCTCTCATTCACTTAAAGAGTACCCATCTATATCCAGAATCATGCACATCTTGCAGCATGGCAGAAACAGTGCAGCTCAACTTCAGGGTGTTGTTGTCTTGTGGCTCTCCACAAATCTGTTTGATGAATTGGCTCAGCAGATATGAAAAGGATGAGTACCACTGATCCAGAACACCCAGTAATTTGGAGCTAACTCCTAAATATAACTTCATATAGCATTAACAGAGTAGTTTTGTTTCTGGACAACCAACAAAAGTCATTATATATCTTGATTTTTTTTTTAAAACTGGAACTCTCTTTTGTTGTTATTCTGATTTTTCAGTACTAGAAAGCTAAAGGGTACAACAAGGAAAGGGATATATATATTAAAAAAATCCTTTTATCTTTATTGTATAAATTGATAGGTACAGTTGTACCTACTGTATCTCTTCTCTAATTAGAGGTGGCACATGGGCTGGCTCATTACTTCTGTCTAATGAGCCGATCCTTGTGCCTCCTCTCTAATCAGAAAAGAGATGGGTACAAAATGTTCATATAAAGTTATTATAAATCATTCTTTTTTATCAAAAAAATTAAGTCAATGCCCTCTATAGTTTTGTCCAGCTCCAAGATGGTTTCATTCAGGAGAGGTAATTGTGCAAGAGAGATCATGGTGTGCTGAATTAAAGTTGCTCTCATGCAGTGCAGGACTGCCTTCTGGTTGATGATCTGGATTATTTATAATATATTTTTATAGGTTTAGAACAGTTTGTTGGAAGGATGCAAGATTTTCGATGGTACCAAGTGGCACTTACAAACAGGTAAAGAAACTTTATTCTTGAAAAATATAGGAGTATGATCAGAAATGGAGAGAATATGTAACAATGATACATTTGTTCCACCAAAATACATGGCTTTTCCATAATCTTCTTTAGACGATGCGTGTATTTAGTGGTGTAGCTCACTGGTTACGGATTCAAATAGGGCTTTTCCCTATCTAGGCTTGAAGTGATGTAAGTCCAGGGTGCAGTGCTGGAAATCAATTGAACATTTGAATGTTGCTTAAATATAGGCAGTAACTCCTAACAATAGATAGTAACTTTGTGGTATCTTTGCTGTTTGTGTGTTAGCACTATTACCTACTGCCCTAGTACCTTTCAGTATAGACAGTAATGTCTTTGTATAATAGACCTAATCTCTGGGACTCACTTCTTCCAACTCAATTAGATCTTGGCACTATCTAGGCACAGATTCTAACTCCAGGATTGTGGGATATGTTCCTCAATTCAGCCTTCTTGTCTGATACCTTTCTTTTTGCGATGAAGTACCCCTTATTTGCCATGCATCCTAAAATCACTGTCTGAGGCCTAAGTTCTGCCAAGGTTTCACTGAGGCTCTCAGTGCTTCAGGCTTCTAGTTTCACTTCTTCAGAAATAATGCGGCAGGTAAACAATGAACATAAGACAGCTAAAGGAATTGTGTAGTACAGATATGAAGAAACTTTACTCTTCTAAGCCCTGAAGTTAGGTTTGGGAGGAGGTGGGGTGGACCGTAGTACTGATATCAGTACTACGGTCCACCCCACCTCCTCTCAACCCCAAGTCAAGTACTCAGAAGAGTAAAGTTTCTCTATATTTATATCGATACCATATATGTGTATATATATATCTCCCCAATTTGATTCGGTGGAGATTTGGCCCCAATTTGGAAAGATTTGGAGATTCAGACATAGACACAGCTTTAAATGTTTTTTCTGCATGACTCAAAGCACCAGGTGGCTCATCAGTGCTGCAGTGGTGGGGCAGATGGAGCTTCCCACAGGAGTGCGGGGGAGTCCCCAGCGCGTTCAGCAGCAGACCCAGAAGTGGACCAGAAGCACTTCTGGCCCCCACTGTGCCTCCCTGGTTTGGCGACTGGTGTCTCCTGGGTCTGGGGGTGCACCTGAAGTCCCCCCATGGCTGATTGCCAGCTGGAGGAGGGGTGCAGGGGTGGGGTCCAATGTGCTCCCCGGCAGACCCGGAAGTGGACTGGAAGTACTTCTGGTCCACTTCCAGGTTCGCTGCTGAGCATGCAGGGCTGCACCTCCCCTCCCCCATGCTCCTGTGGGATGTTCCATCCACCCCACCATCACAGTGTTCATGAGCCACCTGGTACCTTGAGGTATGTAGAAAAAACATTTAAAGCTGTGTCTGTGGTCAAATCACTGATATAATGTGCATATTGGTACAGTATATGTATTTGCTCTTCTCTGGTCTGAGTTCATCCTGTTAATGAGTCTGAAGTTTGCTAGCATTTCAGGATCAAGAGCATCCACTCTTCTCTAAATGCCTGCCTTACATGTAGTGATGGTTAGCATGCCACCCACAGCAACATCTGCATCTCTGCCATGTGTTTCATAAGGAAAGGCCAGTCCTGCTCCATTCATGCAGGCCTGTCAGCACAAAAAAACCTTGTTTCATGTAAGTGGGACAGCAGTTGAGAGACAACGAAAGCTAATGGTTGCACACTATAGTCTCAGTGGATTCTTAGTGATAATCATTCAACAAGGTGTCAAACATTCTTCCTGAATATGGCAGCTATTTGAAATACATTATAATAAGCTACTCGCAGACAAGCGTAGACATATATTCAAAGCATTTTACAAAATGGAGTTCTTAGTTACAGATCTACCCAGTTCTGTCCTAAATACACAAGCTATATATTCTCCTAGGGCAATTCTTGCTATATCCCACAAAGTAAAACATAGATTTGACTTTGTCAAACGAGCATAGTTTAGAAGTTGAAGGGCTTTATTTTAAGCCATAGGATTACAGAGTTGGAAGGAACCTCAGGGGTTATCTAGTTCAACCCTCTATTCAAATACAGGATTCATTGCTCCTAAACCATCTCAGACAGGTTCATCCAGCCTCTTCTTGAAAACCGTGATCAAGAGAGGTTTCTATAGCTTCCCTAGCCTGCTTCTTTTCATTTCTTACAGCTGGAAATCTGCTTTGCATCAGTTTTGTGGGTGTAAGTTTTGTGGAGGAGCCACAAAAATAGGTGGGTCCTCCACCTCCTTTCTGCTTTTTCATGACTCATTTTTGACGGTAAGATGATGGTATCTTACAAAAGTAGATATACGAATGGATTTTTCAGGGGTTTGAACAGGGTGGAACAGAATTGCCCTTAAGTCTTTAAGTCTGCTTACATGCTTAGTAGGTGGAATAGGATCTGTTCCTTTTGGTTCATTTGAGCAACAATGGCATCAGGCATCCAAAATTAGTGATCACTTCTGAAAAAGTTTACTGATTTTTTTGAGATTGCAAAATTATATCTGGAAAATTGGACATCTTCTCAGAAAATTCAAGTGGACTAACAAAATAAGAATTACAGATAATATGTCAGAGCTGTAAGTTTTGAGGAAAATACTGAGATTAGTAAGCAGTGTTGGACATACTGTTGCAACAGAAAACTTTTAATGATGTTCTGTTTTGATCATATTTATTGTGTTGATTAATGCTGGGACTTGCATTTAATCTATAATCTTAAAATACACACAGTACCATTCATTGTTCCTTTTAATTTGATATAATTTAAAATACCTAATTTTAATTTTTATATATGATGCGGCAGGGACATTTTGGAGGTATTCTCTGGAAAATTTCCTCACCTGCATACACAGTCAGAGTGCCACTGTCCTAGCAGTCACCCTCGCGTTCACCCTGTGGTTCCGAGATATTGCATTCCTAATGGTGCAGATGATACAACCAACGACAGAGTGCTGAGACTGAACCCAGATGCCCATCCTCTGCATTATATCAATGATGATGATATTGGGACCTCTTGGATTTCTTCTATATTTACTAATGTAACACATCTGAACCGTGGTGTTATCATCACAATAGATTTACAAAATGGACAATATCAGGTAATGAGGAGATGATGTTTTTCTTTGTTATGACTCGTGCATAAGAATAGAATTCAGCTAATGTTTGCTGATTATGTTAAAGAAAAGGTAGGAAGAGGATTACAATGCATTGTATTAGAATTGAAGATGCATTCAAACACTGTGCTTTGAGATGTCAACCCAACATTTAAGGGGCTGGGAAATTTTCCCTTTCCTAGATATAGCACTGTAAAAAGTGACAAGGTATATTATGTTTCTGCCTTGACTAGTGTTAGAGGCAGTGTATTGGCCAGGTGCACCAATGTTCTCTTTCAATATTACACTTCCTATGGTTTATAAATTAAATGTTGATTTCCTGTTGCTGTTGTAATTTTTAATTTTAATTTCTGTTGAAACTCAAAAGGCCCAATTCACACATTCAGGACTGAAAGCCAGGTACAGTAAAATATCTACTCAGGAGTGTATAGCAGTGAAAACTGTGTACAACCTGCTTTGTCAGGCACATGAAACTGGGTAGTGATGCCTACAGAAGTGCCAAGGGTAAAACTTGGATCTAGGGAGTCAGGGCTTGATCCCAGGGGATTACAACCCAAGGGATCAGGAACATACAAAGTCTGGGGGAAGACATCTCCCTTATAGTCAGGTGATCAGGGCAGGTGGCTCAGAGCCCAAGGTCTATAAGGGACCAGAATGTAAGTGGCCACCCTAGGCAGAACCATGAGCCAGGTGGGGTCAGGAACAGGAGGTAGGATCCAGAATAGCATCACTAGCCAAGAGGTCCTGAGTTGGCAGCTATAGCAGTACAGGACCACAATGTGAGCAATGGACAGGTGTTTGAACTGGAGTATGGAGCAAAGGGGTAAAGGAGCTGACAAGGAAGTCTGGAGCACAAGGGATCAAGGACCTAGGAAACTGGAGCACAATAGATCAAGTAGAATGTAGAAATAGACAGGCAGGACCCAGCAACTGGGAAACTTGGAATCATAGAAAGGAACCTGAAAACTAAGAATGAGGTATCAGGAACCTAAGTCTATCCAGAGAGAAATGTGTCCTGTTGAGTTCCTTGCCGGGCACTGGAAGAACTCTTTCAGGAAGCCACATTTATGCATGCAGCTGGGGCCAGCTGGGGGTAGGTATGCCACTGGCAGCCAGGACCATGCAGACAAGTACCTTGCCACTCAGGTAAGCCGATTACTGCCCTAGCTCCTGATGAGAAGACATTATCTAATATCAGATGGGTGTGAGGACAGGCAAACTGAGGTCTTGACCAGCTTGAGTTCTGATTGGAGCTTATTGCTTCTCTTCACAGATTACTGTCTTCTGTGGTCAAGGGCTTGGCCTTCTCTGTGGATGAGCTGGTTCCATAGAAGCAGGCATTGTAAATTGTGCTCGTGGCCTCTGCAGAAATGAATCTGTCCCTGGGTTTAATATTTGTAAAGCTTCTTCTCACCAGCTTTTAATGTTTTTTGTCTATTAGGGCATGTGAAAAGGGGAATAATATGAGGATAGATGTCAAACAGTATGTAAGACATTTTCTTTATTTAAAAGTCAATTAAATACCTGTGAAATAATAAGGCTCAATTGATCTGTTACTTATGTATGGGAATGCTCATCACCATTGCTCATGCAACAATATAGTGTGTGAGTATCCCTTTTGAGTCAAAGGTATTTAACGTGGTTCCTAACCAAAGGCAGGGGGAAATGTTAAAATAGATGGACTTCAAAACAGCAAGAACAAAAAAACCCAAAACAATACAAAAACAGCTACCCAGTGCCCATTTGGCAACACAAATTATTCCTTTATATTTTGGCCAAAATATTGTTAATATCATAGACTATACAAGTAAGTCATAATTTCAAGTAGGCCTCAGGAGGTTATGAAGATCAGTTGCGAAGGAATCATTCCAGCCTCTAGCAAGTGACTCTGTAATAATGCCTGAAGGACCTGAGACCCTGTTTAACAAAGAAGTTTTAGTTTCACTCTTAAATTGGTAGGAGATACAGGAAATAATAGATGTTTTGGTGTGTGATATTTTTTATTTCAACCTGCAAGAATGTTGTATAGATTGTGAAATGTGACATGACCATATATGGGAAAAAACATGTATTTAATATTTGTATTCCTGTAAGTATGCAGCTGAAGCACTATTAATTTCAGTTCTGTATTTTGCTATTTATTTGTAGGTGTTTTATATCATACTCCAGTTCTTTAGCCCACAGCCTCAAGCAATCAGAATCCAAAGAAAAAGGAGAAATGATTTAAGCTGGGAAGATTGGCAGTATTTTGCGAGAAACTGCAGTATTTTTGGCATGGATAACAATGCATCTCTAGAAAATCCTGACTCTGTCAACTGTCTCCAGCTTCCTAGGTATGAATAGATATTATCTGCTATACAGATGCTTTTAACAGGTAACTGTCTCACACAATTCATTTCCAAGTCCATGTTCAGATGGAATCACGTAATTTTGTGTGCTCTTTTATTATGGGGCTGCCAAATACAGGCAACCCCCACTTAACACGGTTTCACTTAGCACTATTTTGCTACAGTGGTCATCTAAAATTAATACCTAATTTCACTTAGCGCTGAGCCAGTTTTGCTATAACGCTCAGTGAAGCAGCAGCAGCAGCAAGAAGTGGTGAGTGGCAGTGAGTGGGTGGGCTCCAGCAGGGGCCCAGGGCAGGGCAGCAGAAGCAGGGAAAGTGGGGAGAAGCGGCGGCAGCAAGAAGCAGCAAGTGGGGGGGCAGGCATGAGTGCAGGGCCCCTGCCAGAGTGCCGGATCCAGCAAGAACATGGGCCGTGGCCTGGCACCTGGGGCTGGATAAGTGGTGGTGGGGAGAAGCAGTGAGTGCAGGACTCCATGGTGCCAGAGCCGGCAGGAGAATGGGCGTGGGCTGGCACATGAAGTGGCCAGCAGGGAGGGGGAGGGTGGAGAGAGTCAGTGGCGTTGGTGAGAAGCTACGTTAAGAAGCAGCAGTCACCAGTTATTTCTATTTACAT
>NW_017729022.1:165601923-165608257 GCF_001723915.1 Gavialis gangeticus | reverse complement strand
AGGGGGGAGAGAGTCAGTGGCGTTGGTGAGAAGCTACGTTAAGAAGCAGCAGTCACCAGTTATTTCTATTTACATTAATGCCTATGGGGAAATGAGTTTTGCTGAACTCAGTTCCGCTTAACGCTCAGTTTTCCCAGAACCAATTAAATTGTTAAGCGGGGGTTGCCTGTACATGGAAGAACCCACGTTTGACTTCTGAATTCCTGATTTTCAAAAGGTTATCTGTGAGTTTTTTATCATATTTTAGATGTTCAAACATCTAACATAATTGATTTTCATGTTATCATTGAGCAAGAACAGGAGTGCTCAACCTCTGGCCCATGGTAGGCCTGCGGAGCATTGGAAACTGGAATGAGGCTCCCCGTGGATCAGGAATTTTGGTGTCAGGGGAGCAGTTGGCAGTTAATACTACCACCCCACCCTGCCACCAAAATCCCAAGTCCCACACGATAGGACAGATCCCGGCCATGACTCTCCTTCACATGGGCCTATCAGGGTTGGGCCATACTCCCTTCCCTATGCATGGTTGGGTTGGAGCCAGGCCACGTCCCTTCTTTCCATGGAGCTAGGCTAGCAGGTTGGGAGCCAGGCCATGCCTCTGTCTCTTCTCACATGACTGGGCCACACCACTTAGTTAGAGTGGGGCCGGGCCATGTCCCCTTCCTCCTGTGAGGTCAGGCTATGTCTCCTATGGGGCTGGATCAGGACTGGATTATGCCCCCTCTACCACCACTAGGCCTGGTTGAGACTGAACCAAGCCCTCTTTCCCTGCACAGCTGGAATGGGGCTGGGCTGCCCTTAACTGCCCTTCATGGGGTCAGATGGCACCCCACTTTGTGAACCCTGGGTGCTGAATTAGGTTTACTGGCTGGATCTGGCTCATGGAGGGATTGAGCACTGCTTATCTAGCTTGACAGACAGAAAGGTTGAGCATATTGAATAGAGCATTGACATTTGGTATATTCATGTTTTTTGAGACTATAGTCACTCAGTAAAGAAATTATGGAGCACTGATAGGATGGGTGGAGAATGGCATTTATTTAATTGATTTTGAGCAGCCAGTTAATCTAAAAAAAATTACTTGACTGATGACTTTTGAGAATTGCACCTTTCTCTCTGAAACTTACTTGTCTGTGTTGGGATGGACAAGGAATAAAGTAAAATAAAAGATAAAATTAGACTGTTGGAACTGGAGAAGTGAAAAACACACAACATATGGGTACCTATTGGCAGTATTTTGCGAGAAACTGCAGTACTTTTGGCCACGTTCATTTTAATGCATTTGGGTACACGTTAATTTTAATGCATTTGGTATTTAAAGCAATAACCCAAATTATCTTTTGTGGTGAATTTGCTCTCAGAAATATATTGTCAGTCCCCTATTACACTGACTAGCATGCGTAAATTAAAAAATAAAACACCACTTCTGCTTATTGCTGCATCTGTCAAAATGCACCAATATTTGCTTCACTGCAGATGCCAGTTGGTGTTAAGCCTATTTAGTACCTGGTTGGAAATCAGTTTGGGAATTCAGTACCAGGTGCTGTAGGCATTTTACATTTTTTTTTCTTGTTTCACTTTTGCCACCTCACTGAAGCTTTCAAAGAGTCAGCATTTTTCTCTAGACTCAAAGAGTTCAGTGTTTTGAGGGAAGTAATGTGAGGTCACTTGAGTTAAATTAGTTTTAAACAAAAATCATTTAATGTTGTTGTTCATGGGAGAGAGAAGAAGAGAAAGTAGATTCATTAGGTAAGTAAACAAAACAATTTTGGTAAATAATCAAAATTAGCTGTAAAATAATGTTTGTTCCAACATAAAACATAATTAACATGTCTTCTAAAAGAAATGAAGATCTAATGTATAAACTGTTGCCATAAATGTTTTATAATGTAGCACAGTTTTCCCCTTCAATTATATGACATAAATGATAATAGGAAGTGATTCAAGTGAATGATGTCGTTATGTACGACTGATGTACAGTGGGCTTCATTTAAAAAGAAAAAACCCAAAACTCTCTTAAGATCAATGTCTATTCTGTATACTTAGCAGGTATTATAGGGAAGAGAAGAGTTCTTATAAAATATGTTGGATTTTTTCTCTTATTTAGACACTTCAAAGGAAAACATTAGGCCTGTGTGAAGAGGCTAGGATTCACTTCACATTTGGATTCATCTAATTTGGGGGACAGTGATTCAATTTGGTGATTTGAATCACTGTCCCGAATTGACTTGGCCAAATCTGATTCAGAGATTTGGCTACTGCCAAATTGCTGAATCTCTTAATCAAACAGGCCCCATCTCCTACCTGCTCTCCCAGCCCCATCAGTGGCTGCTCTGCCCGGTCTCAGCATCTTGGCTCTTAAAAAAAAAAAAAAAAAAAAAATGTCGTGCACTCACCAGCTCCTGCCAGGTGGGGGAGTGATTCCCATGGCCCCAAGCCCCCAGAAGCCCCAACAGCTGCTATAGCATCTGGTGAGTGCGGGGCTTTATTTTATTTTTTTTAAGTGGTGGGTCACTTGGGCAGGTGGGGCAGCCATTGACAGGGCTGGGAGAGCGGGGAAGGGATGGGGGCTTATGGCAGAGTCCCCCACGCAGCGCAGGGCAGTGGGGGGGCAGTGGAGATCACCCCACCCCCCCGCCTGGCAGGAGCCAATGAGTGCGGGCCTTTTTTTTTTTTTTGAAGAGCTGGGATGCTGGGGCTGGTCAGGGCAGCCATTGACGGGGCTGTGAGAGTGGGTGGAGGTCAAGGGGTACTCAACAGGACTGGAGGAGCAGAGGATGGGGCCTGGTAAGGATCCCCCCATGGTCCCCTCCCCCCACTCCCCTGCCTCCCTGTGGCGGTGAGTGGGCAATGCCTGAATTGCTGAATCTCTGAATCTTTCTGTGAATCTTTTCCAAATTGATTCAGACCTTTTTATTGGTCTCCTGATTCAATTTGGATTCAGAGATTCAGTCGCCGAATCAGGCCGAATCTCCTCCAAATTGAATCAGCACCTGAACCTTTGCGCAGCCCTAGAAAACATTTATTGAATCTATCAAGGACAGTAACGTGTAAACCTAATTCTTACTTTCTCACTGGAATTGAGTGGATCTTTCATGTTATATTATTACTTCAGATATAAACTATCCAAACCATACTCAGTTTGATCAGTAGATCCTATTCTTGAAGATGTCCCCACAGTAGCAACAAGTACAAATTTGTAGCAATACATATCTAGAGTGTCATCACCAGAAACTAAACCAAAAGTAGTCTGTGCAGAAAATGTTCATAGGGCACAAGAATCAATGAAAGGTGGCATGGGGATACGTTTGTTGCTTTCCAGCCATAATTATTGGAAAAAACAGTGCCCCCATGCTATATCAGAATGGGGTGGCTGTGGAGACACATTGGCCCATAAAGGGGCATAAAGAAGTCAAGGAGGCATCACTGAGACTTAGGGTTCTGGACTACCAGAGGATACAACAGAAAAAAGGCTTAAACTGGGACCTGTTTATAAACATTCCAAGCAAGAACTACCAAATTTCAAACAACCTAGTAGTCTGTGGAGGAAAAATATATTCATGAGAATTGTGTGCATTAAGTGCTATATTTTGCCCTTGCTTTTGGATGTATAGGCTTTAGTAAGTACAATATTGTGAGTATAAAATTAGTAGTTCTCTTGCTCTAGCTCCCTGCTAACCTCCACCCATAAATATGTCAAAATAAGACACTGTTCACAGTAAACTTCTGCAGATGGTCATCTTGATTATTCATGTTTTGCTGGGCTCTGCATGGCTTCTCAAGCTTGCAGGGCTGTGCCCTCATGAGGCTCAAGTACTCAGCCTGAGCTCATTGGCCTTGGCTCACTTTAGTACCTGCTAGGTTCCATTTGCCTCCTTTATACTTGCCTTTTTAGGGTGCCAGAGTAGATTGTAAAAATAGTCTTAACATAATATCATCCCTACATTTTTACTTAGTTTGATTGGCAGAAAAATAGTTAATAACGCAGGTACCTGATTCATTATCATTGGATATTTGAAGAGCAATTCCTGCAACACAGTGCCATTATTTTGGACTTATTGAAAACTGGGCAGATGTCACCTTATTAGTTATATTTGGTTCATATTTTGAAGGTTTTCTTTGCAACCATAGTGAATAGAGGGTTTTTTTCTATTTATTTAAAAATGAATATTTAGATTCTGGAGCACAAAATGTGGGAAGCAGACATAGGTGATAGACCTGTGTATATTTCCTCTTTTGAGCTCTGTGGGTGACAATACCATTGGCATCAAATTTTGCACATTATAAGTTGCATTAAAGCAATTTTTCATTGATTAATGCCCTTTGTGAAACCAGGAATATTAGAATATATAACCTTCTAAAATATGTCTTTCAATTTCTACATTTGTCTCGCTATTCTGTTTTAAACAGCTTTACTCCATATTCCCGTGGTAATGTTACTTTCAGCATTCTAACACCAGAACCAAATCGTCGGCCTGGTTACAATAACTTCTACAATACTCCATCTCTTCAAGAATTTGTAAAAGCCACTCAAGTGAGATTTCATCTCATTGGTCAGTATTATACAAGTGAGCCAAATGTAAACTTCAGGCACAGATACTATGGAATTAATGAAATTACAATAAGTGGAAGGTAGGAGCTTTACAAATTTTCTTTTTTATTGCTGAAGAAGCTTCTGAACTATTCAGATTTTCAGTAACATGTATGCTGTGTAATTAGCTATCTAAAAGTCAGTAGATTTACCCTGATTTTATGTTCCTGTGATTGAGAAGAGAACCTGCTTTACAGTATTAGATCAGGCCTTAAATGACCCATGCACCCTATAATCTGAACAGTTACCCAAACGTTTGTTTAAAATTAATTACTTTAATTACACAAATCTGTCAAAATAGGTTCTTTTCTTGGACATATCAACTCCTCTAAATCGGGATTGATGATTCTAAGTCTGACTTCTGGTTTACTGCAGAATCTCTTCTGTTTCATTATAGATTCCCAGACATAGCAATTTTAATGGTCTTTATACAGGGCTAACGTCTTTGTTTTAGCTACAGATTTTCATTAAAAAAAACTGGGCAGCTGTCAGTAAAACTGTTATATTATTTGTGACTGACAACTTTATTGTATATGTTAAGTGAGTGATCTTGTGACAGGACTAATTATGCCCTGTAAATAATATGCAAATTTAGCAATGAAATAGTCTCTCTAGAAGCATACAGTGCTGATTGTGTGAACAACTGCTATTTCTGAAACTGTGTTGAAAGATACGATCTTAATTTATGGGAAACACCCTATCAGAGATCACATTTATCTTAAATTAAAATAACTTTCTTTCCTAGTGAAATAATTTTGATGGTTGGTTTAGATGTATTGTGATTACTGAATCAGCTTCTCTCTTGATGACCCTCTGACTCTATAGTTCTAGTTCTATATCAGTCTTTACTGAAATGTCAAACCTTAAGATAAAAAGACTGCAGGCCCAGTTCTGCCCCCAGTTGGGCAGGTGTATCACCCATTGACTTCTATCATAGTACTTAAGTGGTGGTTGCATCTTTTAACAGAGTGAAAAATTAGTTCCTGTATAATTAACCTTGTTATGTCTAAGATTTTTAAGATATTATGGCCACAGTATAGGATCAAGGGGTTAATGTTGACAAGACAGGCATTAACTATAATTAATAATGAGGGTCTTGCATCTGCATATTATATTAAGAAAGAAGAACATAATGCAAATATTATAGCATAAAAGTTGGTTCAGGACATGGTTCTGTCAATTTACTTCTCTGGAAAATCATACTTGACATTTTAAATGTTGAATGGAGAAGACATCTAATGGTTATTATACTTAGGAAAATCTCTCTTCCTAGATTCAGTTTTCTGCTTCGTAAAAAATAATTTTTATGACAGTGTAAAAACTGAGAGATATCTCTCTAGTAATAAGCTTAGTGTATTTGCCTTAGTAGCTGTTGTTTTGTTTGCAGATGTGATTGCCATGGCCATGCTGACCATTGTGACACAAGTAGTGAGTCATACAGATGCCGGTGCTCCAAGGAGAGCAACACAGAAGGAGATCAAGTGAGTCTCTCCCCACTAGCATATATCTTGCATCTATATAAACTGAGGACGGATTCAAATTGCAACATTCGGATTGGGATTTCAGACCTTGAATATCTAGGCTTTTTTTGGATCCAAGAAAAATTTGGCTTTAATTCCTAAACAAAACTCCATCTGGAAATTTTGAGGAGTAGTTGAACTCAAGGTTTTGATTGGGCCTGTGATGGCAATGTGGTCAGCTGCAAAGTTTGGATCCAGTTTCAGTTCTGGCCATCAATCAAAT
>NW_017729022.1:165591244-165596923 GCF_001723915.1 Gavialis gangeticus | reverse complement strand
CAAGGTTTTGATTGGGCCTGTGATGGCAATGTGGTCAGCTGCAAAGTTTGGATCCAGTTTCAGTTCTGGCCATCAATCAAATATTATCAGAGTTTGGGTTTGTTTTAAGGCCTCTGTCTCATTTTGTCTAACAGTGAAATACTTTAACTTGGTTATTTGCTGGGAGATCCTCTCTGGAATCAAAGAAATGGAAACATTTTGAACGTGTGTTAAATGCATATCCTATGGTTGTTTGTACAGCTAAAAGAAAGCTGAGATAGTACTTGCTGAAACCATGCAGGTTAACTGAATAGAAATGGGGTATATATGACAAAAAGGAGGGAAGTGTGTTTTCAGATACAGCTTTCTAACCTAGTGAGGAAGTCTTTAAACTAGATTCACTAGGAGATGGAGACAAGAGCCTGGAGGCAAGTTAAGGGCCAGAGGGGACCTTGATAAAAACCTAGTAAGGAGAGGTAATGGTGGAAGCGACAGTAATCTCCTGATGGACAATCAGGTAGTTTTTTTAAATGTTTATATACTAATGTGAGAAGCGTGGGAATAAACAGGAAAAATTAGAAGTCTTATTACAATTGTTGAATTATGATGTAATTGGGATGATGGAGATATGGTAGGATCCCTGGCTGGGGTACAGTCATGGATGGATAGTACTTGTTCAGGAAGGACAGGCAAGGGAAGAAGGAGCAGGTATTACCCTATATACCATATTTTCTTGCATATAACCACCACCTTTTTTCCCAAAACCAACTGATAGAAATTGGGGTGTGCAATTTTTGCAAGAAAAGTGGCAATTAACTCTGCCATCTTTACCTTACTGCTGAACTTCTGGACCTATGGAAAGCCCCCTGGCCAGATTACATTGCCCTGTGTGTCAGACTGGGCTGGTGTACAGAGTTGCTTTGTGGACAGACCTGGTATGCAGTCTCAGCCACAGTGTGCAAAGTGGGACCTGGCGCACAGCCCCAGGGCTGGCCCACAGCCCTAGGCTTGGTACATGGTCTTGACTCCAGTGTCCTGAGTTAGTCTATGGGCTCCATCTGGCATGCAGGGCTGGCAGCAGGCTCATGAGCTGGCTTGGCTCCCTAGCTGCTGCTATTCAGTTACTATAAAGACATTTTTTTTTTCTTCATGTTCTGTCTCAAAAACAAAGTTGTGTATAATATACAAGGAGAAAATATTAGAAAATGTGGTATAAAAGAGATGCACTTATGTTCTGAGGTGCAGTACAATGTAAGAGGTAGGCCTGCTGGAAGCCTGTGGGTGAAGATGAGAGGGGAGAGCAGTAGATAGGATGTTATGGTCAGCATCTGTTATAGGCCACCAAGCCAGAAGAAAAAGTGTGCTCTTGTTGCAAAAACAGCCAACAGCATACTGGATTGTAATAACAGGGAATTCTCTTGCAAATCAAGAGAAGTAATTTTTCCACTCTATTCCACTCTTTCTGACACTGATGAGGTCCCACTTTGATACTGTGTCCAGTTTTGGGTCCCATACATCAAGAAAGGTATGGATGGATTAGAAAAAGTCCAACAGAAGACGAGTCTACACAAGACGCTAACTGCCCAGTAGCCTAATAACACTGCACAGTAGCGAGTAGTGTGCTGGACAGAACCCGTGCTAATACACTACTGCACAGTAGGATTAGGCTACTATGCAGTTAGTACCTATGAAAACCCGTGTACTAGTGCTATTGTACAGTAGTGCCAGTTACTGTGCTTTGATTCAGTACTTGGTTATGCAAATACTAAACTTAATGTGCAATAGGTAGGATGCATTAATGAACATGTAGTTGCACCCAGAATGTGATAAAAAATGAGAGAAGAAAGGGAAGCATGACTTTATGGCAAGGCTGAAAGAACTAGGATTGTTATTCTGAAGAAAAGAAGACTGAGAGGGGATTTGATAACAGTCTTCAGAAACCAGAAGGGTGATTATAGATGGAGATAAACTTTTGTCTGTGGTAGCAGGAGACAGGACTGTGAACAATGGCCTGAAACTGCAGCAAAAGGAATTTAGGTTGGAGATTAGGAAGAACTTTTGGACTGTGAGGGGTGATCAAATACTGGAACAGGCTACCTAAAGAAGTTGTAGAATTTTCATCCCTGGAAATTTTCAAGAGCAGGTTAGGTAGACACTTGTCTGGGTTGGTTTAGTCAGGGATGACTTAATGCAGCCCCTTCCAGCCCTACTTTCCTATGATCCTGCATGCTTTCAGAGCTCTCATTGAAATAAATGGAACAGTGGAATCTGGCTCAGTGGTTCTGATACTAATATTAAAAACAATTGAAATGTAAGCAGTCACGTTTTTAAAGGCTGGTTGAAAATGTTAATCTGCCCATATTTTTGCACTTGTATATGGGATTTAGGTATTTTGTGTGTAACTCTACCTTTAACTGTAATGGATTATGGTTCTAATAAGAAAGCAATTTTAATATTGATGCTTTTGAATGTTCAAATAGGGATTTAAGATAAATTTGTTACGTTGTATTAGAACCTGAAGTAAAACACTATACTCTTTTTAAAGACCTGGCTTTATTCCAGGAAGAATGTCCTCAATTTCACTGTGTTCTGCTTGTCATTAATAATAATACTCAATAAACAGGGCTTTTGTGAATTGCACTGAAGTTGTTTGGCAGACAACTGTAAACTTAATCCCTTTTAATTTTCCAGTTCTTGGCATTAGGAGACACAGGAAGAATACTTTTGCTGGAAGTAATGCTATCAGTCTTAACGGAGACTACAGGGGAGGGTAGAATATGACCCCAACAGCACATTTCTGGTTTCCTCTCTCCAGTGCAAGCCATAGGAAACCACAAGGCTGACTTCTCTAGGGGTTCCTGAATGGAACCAAAGGTAAATAGAAAAAAGAGAGAGGCTATCTTTTGGCTTTCTTGTAAGATTTTTATATGTGACTCAGCAAAAGCAGAGCCATCTGTTATACACAACAGATAGTAAATACTTTATTGAATATTCAATAGACAGTTCTGCTTTGGCTGAATTGGATGTGTAAATTAAGTAAACCAGCAGGAAAAAAGTGGCAATTCTCAGTTCCTGTGCTAGATGAAAGAAGAGGAGCAATGATGACTTCAGATCACCTTGTGCTGCTTGGACTGTAGGACTTTTGCAGGCCTGTTATTATATCACTGCTGTGGGTTCAAGCAATGTAGGGAGTGGATGTAGCAGTGGATTCAGACTCTTGGGAGGACTTGATAGTTTTCCCTTTTCCAGAACCCCTCCTTTTCAAGTGTGTATTTATTCCAATGTGAGCACCTGGTTATGTGTGATTCTGTTTTCTGCTGGTTGCTGTCTTAAGAGGAAAAGGTGGTCTGTTCTGGAGACAGGGAGGAACTAATGCAAGACAGCCTGATGCACTCTTTGGAGGCAAAGTTGGTGGCTGAGTGAGAGCACACAGGGAACACAGGGTTCTTGGGGATGTATTCAGTCACTGGCAGTGAGGTGGACACAGAATGGAGGCCCAGTTTGGCCAAAGGACCTTGGATCCAGTTTTTAATGAGAGTTGTTTGAATAGTCTTGTGTCCTATATCCTAAGAAATATATGCCTTTATTATTTTGTCCATGACATCTTATGTGTGCAAATTTGTGGTGAGTACAATCAAATGTTTAGGTGTCTGAATACCAAATTACTCAGGCAAAAT
This sequence comes from Gavialis gangeticus, assembly GCF_001723915.1. Taxonomy (NCBI): domain Eukaryota; kingdom Metazoa; phylum Chordata; order Crocodylia; family Gavialidae; genus Gavialis; species Gavialis gangeticus. The sequence continues at coordinate 165,593,267 of NW_017729022.1, read as the reverse complement.
TAGTACAGGGAAGCACCCCATCACTAATTTTTAAAATGTCATTATTTTTTCACAAATAGTATGTTGTGCATGTCAGTACAACATGAGTTATCTTTGTAAACATCTTTAATAACTTAAAGTGCAATTAATTGAAACCCACAATATCCTTTTTTATTATTATGTGTTTCTGTGAACTAGCCTGAGGGCAGCCCATATCATGGTAAGCATATTGCCTGCACATTTTGTGAATCAGGGGTAAGAACTTTATCCTCTCTCTGCCACATGATGAAATCACTCCTCATTGATAAGCACTTGCATTAGTCCTTTCTTTGAGATAGAGCTGTAGGCTATCAACTGCATCTAAATTCCAATGCAGTGATGTTGCAAACTCTGGAAAATTGGTGAGCTGGGTGTGTATGGGCTTGACAGTTTTTTCCAAGTTAATGCAGAAACAAGGGCATTGTCATACAATAGCATTAAAGGGATATCATATTTTTTCCAATAAATACCTGTTAGTTTATTAGCTGGTAATCCCTGAAATTACTTTTAACTGAAAGGTATTAGAGACTCCTTCAAAAAATTCTCGTCTTTCATTTCATGTACTTTATACTTCTGAAAACACACTGCAAAAGCAGTTCCATTGTTTTTGTCACATACATCTCTCTCTCAAATATTCCCCATTTTGAGGAATGTCACTTATTTCACAAAGTAACTTTGACCTTATTTTATACAAATTTGGTGCCTCCATCTTATTTATTATTGATAACCATTTACTTCCCAAAGAACCTTGGAATGCAAAAAATTGTTAATGCAAAAAGAATAAATCCCACTGCATTTTAATTTTCTCCCCTGATTATTTTTTAACATCGTTCATTTTTAGCCTTTGGTCCCATCTTGTGTCTAATAGTATAGGCACTTCTCAGGATATGCAAGAAGGTGTTTTAACAGTAATAGTAGTTTTAACAGTGGCAGCAGTCAGCAAGAAGTCTACAAGCATATGCCCAATAAAAAAAAAAAAAACTTGGTGTGGGCAAAAGAAACTGGTCTGGTCACATGTAGTGTTGTATTTAGGATTACTCCAAATTCACATCCAGGTATAAATAGTGGAACCTTGTAGTAATTCTTATAAAGAATTTTTAAAAATAGGATCTACTATTTTAGAAAAAATTTAAAATGTGTTAATTAATCAATTAAAATCAAGTTGACAATGCCCTTTTAATTAGAGCACACATTTTATATGTTACTTTGTAAAGATTAATTATAAATATTTAATAATATCTGGAAGCTTATTAAACATTCTGCCAAAACCTGTGATACCTCGGGACAAGAAACCAAATACATTTTAATGGTGTAACTATCTTATCAGATATTTTTTTCAACGTTAATGGGTTGTTTCAATGGGTGTCACATTTTTGAATTAGCTTATGTGCTTTGTAACTATAATTGAAATGTTGAAAGTAACCAGTTTCATTCACAGTAGAATTAGGGTGTTGTTTAATTATATTTTCTCATTCATTAATAGCAATGTCAATATCTACTAAAGATGAACTGAAATAGAATTTGCTTATTGGCAGCCCCATTACTAATTCCTTGAATTTCATGAGGGAGGCACATGACATGGATCGAAATGGCTTCAAGGTTTTAATTTTGTAGCAATGTAGTGGTTCTCAAGCTTTTCAGATTAAGGCACCCCTTGGAAAATGCCAGCTTTTATTTTTTACTCGGACTGCAGAAAAATAACAGCAATTTTTCTGTTGCAAAGAACTCGGAAAGGACATGACAGGGCATAATGTCTTTAACGTTATGGATTCCTATTTGAAATCTCTGGGTTTATCTTGCAGCTCATGTTTAGGTGTTTGCATGCCAAACAGTACTAATACTGAGTGGCATATTGCAGCACCATAGAAAAGAACTCACAGTGTCTCTGTAGCACCCTGGTTGAGAATCATTACATTAGTGGTCAGAACTCTGTGTTTGCAATGGCCAATTTCATCCTTGGCATCAAAACTTTGCTAGTTCTCGATTTGATTACTACCATAATTCT
>NW_017729022.1:165589273-165590723 GCF_001723915.1 Gavialis gangeticus | reverse complement strand
TTTCAGGAAGGGGGTGGGAAGTGGGGAGGGGGGTTGTGGGTGGGCGTGGAGGAATGTGGGTCAGTGTGCGGGTAGGTGTGGGGGGGCTGTGAACGTGGGGGCTGCTTAGGAGGGGTGCCCCTCACAGCACATGGACTACCCTGGACCACCCTGCCTGCAGGGTCCCCGGTGCCCCAAGGGGCTACAGCTCCCCCCCCAGCCTTTCCGCTGGTCTCCATCCCCCTGCTCATTCCCCTGCTTGTCTCCAGCCTCCAGAGGCTGGAAATGAGCAGAAGGGTGGAGACAGCAGGGGAAGTCTCAAGCTCATCCCCAGGGACTTGTCTCCAGCCTCCTGCTCATCTCCAACCCCCTGCTTATTCTCTTGCTTGTCTCCAGCCCCCTGCTCATTCCCCTGCTCATCTCCAGCCTTGGGAGGGTGGGGATGAGCAGGAGAATGAGCAGGAGGCTAGAGACAAGCAGGGGAATGAGCAGGAGGCTGGAGACAAGCCCCTGGAGATGAGCTGGAGACCTTCTCTGCTGTCTCCAGCCTCCTGCTCATTCTCCTGCTCTCTCCAGCTTCCCAAGACTGGAGATGAGCTGGGGAATGAGCAGGGGGATGGAGACAGCAGGGGAAGTCTCCAGCTCATCTCTAGGGGCTCATCTCCAGCCCCCTGCTCATTCTCCTGCTCTGTCTCCAGTCCTCCAGAGGTTGGAGACAAGCAGGAGAATGAGCAGGAGGCTGGAGATAATTCAGGGATTTCCCTGGTGGACTCCAGGCTCCTGATAGCTTCCCCTGCCCTTCTCCAGCCTCCTGCACTGCCTGCAGCTTACCAGCAGCAGTGGTGGTGGGGACTGCTTGGGGCCTCATGGCACAGTCCCTCCACATAGTGCTGGGCAGCAGGGGGCAGCAGGGCTTGGCTCTGGCTGCCTGGCACCTGTGCTGCCGCTGCCGCATTTGAGGGTGCAGCCCAGCTCAGCAGTGCACCACACACTGTCTGAAAGCTTGGGGGTTCTGCAGCTGTCACCCAGGGCTCAGTGCCACTGAGCCCAAGTGGCTGGAGCTCTGAGACAGCATGCGGTGCCCGACCGAGCCAGGCCGCACCTGTGTCATGCAGCAGCAGGAGTGCCAGGCAGCTGGTGCTTAGCCCCTCTGCCCCCCCCACAGGGGTCTGTGCCATGAAGCCCTGAGTGGCCCTGACTACTGCTGCTACTGCCAGTGAGTGCGGGGGGGGGGGCGGAGCAAGCAGTGGGTGGAGGGAATGAATGGGGGAACGGAGGGAATGAATGGGGAGCTGGGGGGAACAAACAGGGAATTGGGGAAATGAACAGGAGCTGGGGCCAGGTGGGGCCTCCCCCATGATCCCCCTCCTCCAGCCCCCCACCTCCCTACTTACCTGGCAAGCCGAGTCCAGGTCCCTGCAGCTTGCACTGCTGCCTGCCCTGCACAGGCAGGCAGCATGCTTCAGCACCA
>NW_017729022.1:165579319-165584273 GCF_001723915.1 Gavialis gangeticus | reverse complement strand
AAATGAACAGGAGCTGGGGCCAGGTGGGGCCTCCCCCATGATCCCCCTCCTCCAGCCCCCCACCTCCCTACTTACCTGGCAAGCCGAGTCCAGGTCCCTGCAGCTTGCACTGCTGCCTGCCCTGCATGGGCAGGCAGCATGCTTCAGCACCAGGGCAAGGGCCAGCCATAGAGAGATTCTGGCTGGCTACCAGAGAGTCTCTGTGGAGGACCAAGCCTCCAGTTGCCTCAGGGCATGGTCCAGGACCGTGCCCTGCCCTGCTTTCCGTGCCCCCCCCCGGGCTATTGTTTCACCCCTGGATATCCAGGGGTCTAATTTTGCAAATTTGCAGTGTGGGAAACATGTTTTTGTTCCCACGTGTGCCTCTTGCAGTGTCTCAAAGGGGTTTGGGATGCTGCAAGAGGCATGTGTGCACTCATCTTGATGCTCCCAATGTGAGCATTACGATGATTGTGACTCTGATACTGTTCACACTTGACACTATTCTAACCTTGAGACTACAGTAGCTTTTCAGAAATGATGTGTGATACATGGAGGAAGACTCAGATACTTTCATTCCTGCAGAGAATTGCTTCACAAAATCATGTAATTTTTGTGCTTTATACAGTAGTCAGGTTTAGTCCCACAGGCAGGTTTCTTCTTTTTGTATTAAATCCTTTCCATATAAACCTCATACAGTATTTTGGGTACATTTTTGGTCTTCTGCTGGTTTGTTTAAACCTGTATTTTTTTAACCCACAAATTGAATTCAGAGTGCAAATATTGCCGAGACTTATACTGGCAACCTAAAATAGTCATAATAATAATTCAGGGACTGCAAGTAAGGGGATTTGGGAAAAGTGACTAATATTTCTGGAGCACCTTGGACCAAAATCTGAGATCCCTTGATAAACTCATAACATATGGCACAGTGTGCCCTTGTCACAATTACAATTGGTACAGATAAAATTACCATCTTGAGCATATCTGACATATCACCTGAAAGGATGTTTCACTCTAAAGCAATAACAGAAATTAAAGATCACATAATTTTTTACAGAAAAAAAAATCTCAGTTAAAATAATCATTTACACATGCCATGATCTGAAATCTTTCAGCCTAAATTGAGTTTCTAAAGATATATATTTGTTTATTGTTTTGCTTTGTTTTGTTTCCTTTAAGAAAATCCTATCTGGGTTGAAGAACCATTTTGATGTGAAAATCAGAGAGCAGGGATTTCTTAAGAATGATCTGTACATGTTGGCTTAGCTGATTTTAATGTTGAAGACAAATAGCTACATTCAGAAAGGAAAACAAACACATTTCTCTAGGAATTTTTAAATTTTCCTGAAGTGTAACTGCAAGAAAAATAAAATATAGCTTTCATATAAACCCTGTCATTTTCAAATTGCTGTTCAAATATAAGTTATTTAAATTTCACACCAGCTGCGAGGTGAGCTTTATGTCGATATAAGTAACCTTACATAGAAAATGTGTTTTCCTGGGACACTGGTACATCAAAAGAAGAACTAGAATACCCTTGGATAATTCAGCCACTTCAACTTTGCCTTGCCATTCACAGAATCTGTCTTGAGTGGGTCACAGCTGAACTTCAGATAGAAGTTGAAGGAGCATTAATACTGTGTGCACCCTGGAGGTGTGTGGGCAAAAAGCTGAGAATAAATTACTGGTCATAATGTGGAAGCTTGAGGTCCTCAAAGTTTTCATCATAAATATTCAATCAATGCAGTCAAATACCTATTCTGTCTTCTGTGCCCATTAAATTAAAAGTGGAGGCAGCATTGTTGATTACCATGAATCAGATCAATAAACTGTTTTACACAATTACAGAAAAATTACCATTAATGAAGTAAGTTTGGATCAGCCTATTTTAGATACTTAATTACTGACATATAATGTTATAATTCTTACTATAGTATGTAGTACTAAAATTAATTATCCATCATAGGCTTTTTGGGTAAGTATTAGACTGTAATTGGAGCATCCAGAGAGAGGTCCAGTCATTTCAGAATGAACTGAAATGAAACGCAGCTGACAGATGATTGACTAGGGCTTGGGAAGATAGCACATGCAAAGCCAGCTGGTCCAGGAACCTTACAAACTTGAAAATTTTGAATAACTTTTGACAAGCCTATGGAAATTATGGATTTGCTCATGAGTTCATCCTTGGAAAACTGAAGTATTTTCACAGATCAAAGATCTGTCTTCTAAAATAATTTGTGTACAAGTGGTTCTTGAAATAATGAAAGAGCTCATTGCTAACTCTAGCACCTCAAGTTGTATGACTCAGATGATCATTAACTGGGCAAGTTATAGAAGGATTATTGTGTAGTATAAAGGTTTGATAGAAAAGGAGTAAGTTTAACTTTATAGGGATGTTGCATATCCATACGTTTTTGCATTTAAATGGCATTTAATTTGCATTTGGTAGAATTGCCTTTTGCAAGAATTAAAAAAGCTGCATTGACCTAACAGTGAATTTAACCAACTTGTACACAGTCTAAAATATTTTTGGTAGACTTCTTTGTCATGGTTTGCTTTGGTTTTTTCCATGCTGACTTTAGCTAAATGTTTAAATTGTGCTTGGATTTTTTTTAATTATGTGAAACTAGCATGGATGGAACTTGAGGTATATGCATTTTTAGTGGCAAGATCTGAAAACTAGACTTTTATTCCCTTATGGTTCATAGTGGCACTTAATACTAAATATCATTATTCACTGCACCAATCAGATTCACTGAATCTGATTCTTTCACATCTGTCAATGCCTGACACCAGACTCCAAAGTCAGTCAGTTCTTTCCTCTGTTGGACCCAATAGATTTAATTATTTTAAAATAATTATTTAGAATAAAAGTAATAATAATTTAATTATTTAATAAAATATGGAATAGCCTGAACAGAAGATCCTGAAGCTACAAACAGGTATGGGGTTTATCCCAGGTGTGATTGTCCTGCACTTTCGCTCACATCAAAACAGGAGCGAGTGGGACAGTCAGGGCACATACAGAAGTACAGCTCCTGGGTCTAATTCATGGTGATTCGTAAACATCACTGTGCATTAGACCAAACCTCCCGATCCAACAGACATTAGCTGTTGGATTGGGAGGGTGGAGGATTGGAGCTCATCCAAGGACAGAGGCTGCGTCTTCCTTTTTTCCCCTGTGTCTTTTCCCTTGGCTCTGCCCCCACTCTTGGACCTCCATTGCTTTCTCTGGATGGGAGGGGGAGAAGGCAGGGGAAGGAGGCTCCTTCTATGGTTTTCTCAGCCCTACTAGAGTGGGGGGGCAGGTAGATTGAAGCCTCCCACCAAGGTGAGGGGCTTCAATCTACCCGCACCCCTACGCCAGTGGGGCTGAGAAAACCCCACACAGGACCTCCTTCTCCTGCCTTCTCCCCATCCCATCCAGAAAGAACAGCTAAGCTGGGCAGTTCTTTCACCCAGAGCAGACACATGATTGGAGGATTTTGCGGTTGTGCTCTTCTGTTTGGGCATGGCTTTAGACAACTTTCAAGAGGCTGTCTGAGTGACAAAATGCCACTTCTGTCTGTGCCCTCATTTACACACTCAGCTTGAATGGAAATTACTCAAATTAGCCCCATATACTGTGGTGGTGGTGGTGGTATCTCTGTACTTCACAGATACTTCTCAGATACTTGCAGTGGGACAATAGGTTTGTAGGTCTGTAGGATCCTAGAATAAAAGGGTTTGTTTCTAGAGCAGCAGTTCCCAAACTCTGACAGATTGTGCACCACCAATTTAAAACAATACAACCTCAGGTACCACCAGCCAATTTTTCAGTTCAACCTTAAGTACCACCAGCAAATTTCTGTCATATAAAGTAATTATAATAAATCCAGGAGTGGTGAGAGATGTGCGGGTGAAAGCCTGCTGCACCCACACTTCCCCTAAGCTCTACAGAGACCACCCAACAGTCAGAGACGGCCACTCAGATGGAGCCCCTGGCTCTTGGCTGCGGGGGCTGCCTGTCCCTTTTTCAGGCTCTGGGGCCCAGGAGCATGGCTACCTCCCCTTGTGGGGTCTTTTCCCTTTTGGGGTCTCTGGCATGCCAGCTGGAGGAGCTGCAGGCTATAGTCCAGAGACCACGTGCCATCAGGGATTGCAAGCAGCAGATGGACTCCTACTGCCAGGCCCTTCTCCCCTGGGAGCTGGAGGGTAGACCACTGTCTCCCTCCAGGACAAGGGAGGACTCTGGAACCTCCCATTTTGTCAGGGGGATGGACCAAGGTGGTCAAGGGCCCTAAGGCCCACCACAGCAAGGCCCCTGCCCAGCTGGAGCTCAGCAACAGGTACAAACCTCTTGCAGCTCCAGCAGAGCCTGCTAAGTTGCCAGCTCCCGCAGGCAACAGAGGCTCAACTGTAGCTACTGCCCCCACTCTCCCCAAGACAAAATGCAAAGTGTTTGTCGTGGGAGACTCCATCCTGAGGGGGACTGAGGGGGTAATTTGCTGCCCCAACCCCTTAGCCTGGAAAGTCTGCTGCTTCCCAGGGGCCCGCATCGGAGGCATTGTGGAGAAGATCCCTAAGCTCCTTCAGCCCACAGACCATGATCCCATGCTCCTTATTCACGTGGGCACCAATGACATGGCTCGGAGTGCTCCCAGCTGGGTCATGAGACGCTACAGGGATTTAGGAGTGGGGCTAAAGGATCTGGGGGCACAGGTGGTGTTTTCTTTGATCCTTCCAGTCTTGGGGTATGGGCTGAGGAGGGAGAGGAGGATCCAGGTAGTTAACCAAAGACTGTGATGCTGGTGTCATCAGGAAGGCTTTGGCTTCCATGACCACAGCCCACTGTCTGGTGAGAGAGGCAGTGAACTGCTGGGAAGAGATGGCTTCCACCTCTTTCCACTGGGGAGGAAGATCTTCTCAGCCAGACTGGCTGACCTGATCCATGGGGCTTTAAACTAAGCCTGCTGGGGGATGGGGGGACTAC
>NW_017729022.1:165578632-165579308 GCF_001723915.1 Gavialis gangeticus | reverse complement strand
GGTACTTTGTGTCGGTCTTTCATCAGTCCCATGGGACACCCAGGCCCACTACGGGACAGGGAGATCCAGGTGACGGTGATCCCCGCCCTTCATCAATGCTGACATCATGAAGGAACACCTTGAAAGGCTGGATACCTTCTAGTCAGCTGGCCCTGACAATCTACATCCCAGGGTACTCAAGGAGCTAGTGAACATCATAGCCCAGCCCCTGGCACGGATCTTTGAAAACTCCTGGCGCTCTGGTGGAGTGCCCGAAGGCTGGAAGAAGGCCAATGTGGTGCCTATCTTCAAGAAAGGGAGGAAAGTGGATCCAGAAAACTACAGGCCCATCAGCCTGACTTCTATCCCGGGGAAGGTCTTAGAAAATTTATTAAAGAGGCCATCCTTAATGGACTGGCTGACACCAACATCCTGAGGGATAGCCAGCATGTGTTTGTTGCAGGGATATCTTGCCTGACCAATCTCATTTGCTTTTACAACCAGGTGACCTATCACTTGGACAAGGCAGAAGAGATTGATGTCATATATCTTAACTTCAGAAAAGCCTTCAATCTAGTATGCCATGATCACCTGTTGGTGAAACTGGCCAGCTGTGGCCTTGAGTCCACCATGATCTGCTGGCTGGGAAATTGGCTCTGTGGTTGGACCCAGAGGGTGGTAATTGATGGAAGTCATT
>NW_017729022.1:165557147-165573632 GCF_001723915.1 Gavialis gangeticus | reverse complement strand
TATGGGGCTCTTTAGTCTAGAAAAGCGCAGGCTCAGGGGTGATCTGATGGCCACCTATAAGTTTATCAGAGGTGACCACCAGTATCTGGGGGAACATTTGTTCACCAGAGCACCCCAAGGGATGATGAGGTCAAATGGTTGTAAACTACTGCAAGACCATTTCAGGCTGGACATAAGGAAGAATTTCTTTACTGTCCGAGCCCCCAAGGTCTCGAATAGCCTGCCATCAGAAGTAGTTCAAGCACCTACATTGAACACCTTCAAGAGAAATTTGGAGGCTTATCTTGCTGGGATCCTCTGACCCCAGCAGACTTTCTGCCCTTCGGGTGGGGGGCTGGACTTGGTGATCTTCCAAGGTCCCTTCCAGCCCTAATGTCTATGAAATCTATGAAATCTGTTAATGTATACCACTGACAGGTTGTCTGCCTACCACTGGTGGTACACTTACCACAGATTGCGAGCCGCTATTCTAGAGGCATTCAACTTTTGTTATCAGCCTGAGAGAGACTCATAGAATACCCAACAGCTGGATGCTTGGGGCACTCTCCAGGATAGGTTCAGCCTGGGTTCATCTCTCTGCTCCAAATCAGACTTAAAGGGTTTTTTTGAAAACAGATTTCCCCTACACCTTTTTCCAAGTGAGTACCTTAACTACTTGTGTATTGGGTCTCACATACAGCTCCTTTTTAAAAATGCCTGATGTATTTGGAATATTGGGAGAGCACCTAAAGGATATGGTGCTGGTGGAGAATTAGGTAGGTGAATACATAATTTATCTAGTTGCTGGTTTTGCGTCTAATGCTATGACAGCTTAATGTTATTAGAAGCCTCTGGTGTGGGACTTTGTCAATAGCTTTTTGAAAGTCCAAATACACTCTATCAACTGGATCACCCTGACCACTTGCTTGTTGATGCCTTCAAAGAACTCAGGGGAATTGGTGAGGTGTGTCCTTTTACAAAAGTCTTGTTGACTTTTCCCCAGAAAGTCCTGTTCATCCATGTGACAAACAATCCTGTTTTTTTAATGGTATTCCTGACAAGTTGGTTGAAACTATAAGTTCAGCTCACCAGTCTATAGGTATTGGATCTCCTCTGAAGCCCCTTTTAATGTATTCTAATATAATGTAATGTAAATATATGTTGATCATTGTCACAGTCAGAATATCTAGGCTTATGGATTTGAAGTGGAATGGTAAATTTGATTCAGGATATTATACTTAAGGATGGAAAGAATTGTGTAACAGTTTCTATATAGAAAGGGGGTACAGGATAAATAATATGTTGATACAAATAAGTATGCCATCCAGAGGTAAGCAGTGGAATGGAACATTTGAACAACTAGGGAAGAATGTCTTGATTAAGTACTACTTATGGTAAAATACTGGTACCTTTTCAAGTACATCCTGCATTCTTGATAAGTTGAAGATTACTTTGCAGCTTATTGTCCTCCAGCATTCCTAATGATTAATAGGGAACTCAGCACATGTATGTTCAAGCTTATGTCACTAGGACTATCCGCACATTTGCTGGATTTAGGAATTGTGATAAAATGATAAATTAGAATAAAGTCTTGTTTTGACTAATGAATTGGGTCAAGATGAGCTAGATATTTTGAGCCAGCTGACTTCATGTAATGCATTTTCCTAGAAAACCATTCCCAGAGAAAGTAAAGGTTCATTTACTGTATATCAAACTGGACATATTTTTCCATTCGTATTCACAGACTGAGCCAAGGAAATGTAACATGGCCTACTAACTTCAGAAATATCAGTGGAAAGAAAAGGGACATTCTTTTAATAATTAGCACTTTATTGTCATTCCCCATGTAAGGGAATGACATATAGGTTGAGAGTTCAAAAGACTTTTAGGGGATTTGGACAAAAAAATCCCCTTAAAATCAATCAAATTCTATTGATATCGTTTTAGATCTCAGCTATAATATTTGCTAACGATGTCACATTTAAGAAAATAAGAATAAACTCTTTGCCTACACAAGCATACATTCTGGGCTCTGTGTTTCCTTGCCAGAAATTAGAATTTGGATGACAGTCAAATGAAATTCAAATGCTGATGAAAAATACCTGGCAAATTCAGTAGGGATTTAACATATATATATTTGAATATGCACAAACGTGACAACTACTGTAATGGTATGCTATGACTTCCTGTTGAAAGTGGTAATTTTAAACAATGACCAAAAATATCTGGCAGTGTTAATGCATGAGGCCAATTGTTACTGGCAGCTTAAATGTGAGAAACAGCTGTGTCCCGAGGGAGCTATTTTAAATGTCCCTCTGTCTTTCTTGAAAGATAATGTAAACATATCTGTTGTTAATTAAAAACTTATTTGTAATATTTGCAAAAAAGCATAAAAATTGAGTAAAAATAAAAATAAAAGTAAATAAAAATAGAAATAGAATTGTAGTATAAATTTGACAGTCATCAGTGATTTTTGAAAGATTGTAACATTACACAATTTCTACCTTTGCATGTGTGGGACAGGACTAGAATGGGGTCCGAAAGAAGGATCATGTGTAAACAGGGCTATGTCCAATACCCTAAAGGAAATAGAACCTCCAACCCATTTTAAGCCTTTGTTTTTTGTATTTCTTTTGTAACTTTCTCAATATTTTTCTTTTAGTATTTTTTAATTTTTGAAAGATTATTCAGTAAATAAACCTTACAGCAATGTATGATATGATTAAAAAAAAAAACAACAAAACAGTCAGGAGCTGCATGCTTACATTTCTTACTTCATATTGCTCTTCCTGTGTCCATCTCATGCCATGTGCACCCTGTAACCACAAACTGATTTCTAGAGTCATACAGAATTTTATGTAGCTTGGAATAAAAGATTAGGATTGATCTGGGTATCAGTTAATGCAAGGTAAATATCTTACTTTAAATGCTATAGTATTTAGGAATAGGGTAATATTCCTAATATCAGTAGTCCCCTGTTTGGTTTAATTCGTTCTCTTCTCCTGTTACACCTTTCCCATCAGTATTTATTGTTGTAGCTAATTGAAACACTTTATAACCTTTTTTAACTTTCCCGCAGTAGAACTTGCACTTGATATAAACCTGCTAGGCTTGAAAGACAGTGGCTGAGTACAGACATTACACTTATCATGCAATAAGCACGCAAAAAGTGCTCTACCTATGTAACCAAACAGATGGTCATGGCACACAGAGTGCTTCAAAAATGTCAGATCATGTTCTGATACCACATCCTGGATGGATGGTATCAGATTAAAGTGCTTTAGGTTGGAGCACTTTATTAAATGTCTGTGCTAGATCCCATTGCAAGATAAGGTAGGTCACATTCTGCCAGCATCTCATGGGGCTTTGTGGCACTTCCTTCCTTGCTCTGGCAGAGGGGCACCGTAGCCTTAGCCAGAGCTCATCTGCTCTGCCCAAGCACTGGGCCGGGCCAGCCCTGCCCCTGAGCTGTCACTGACGAGAGTCAGCAAAGCCTCTGTCCTCAGCCCCACATCCTCCCTCTGGCCAGTTACGAGCCACAGCCAGGCTGTGGTGGGAGAGGGGGTCTGTGTCCCTGCACGAGCCTTGGCACCAGGGCGCCTCTGTCCCCTGTCCATGAGCTCCCACCCCATCATGAATCAGCCCACAAACTTGAAGCAGAGCCTGGGAAAACCTCCCCTGTCCACAGGCACAGCCCTGAAGGAGTCCAGCCCTGGCACTTGCACGCCCTCCTAGGTATTCTCAGGCATTCCCTGCCCAGCTCTGGTTTCTGTACACCCTCCCAGGGGACCCCAGAGCCAGGCACCTGGACCCCAGCTTGGTCCCTCCACCCCCCCAATCAGTAGCCAGTGTGGGTGGCTCACCTCTGCTAAGTTGGGGTGACAGGGGGAAGAATATCATCACTGGACCTGCATGAAGGTAACCCTATGGCCTCTGCAGTTTGGGCATTGCTGGCAGCTACCCAGCCTATGGGCACCTGGTGTGCTGCAAGGCTTTTTTGGGACCAGAGCTTCGGGGTCCCAGTGTAAGGTGGGGAGGCGCTGAGTATCCAAGTTGGGACAAAAAGGGAGATGCTTGTCTGGCCTGCCCTGCGCTGCACATATCCAGGGGGCACATGCCTCCACACCCCACGGATGAGCTGCTTGTGCCTCTGTCCCATGCCCCTCCCTGTCCCGGCTGGTCAGCACCTATCCCTGCCCCTGCACCATTCCCTCCCTCACTGCAGGGGTCTTCATTTGCCCCCCAATACACCGCTTCCACCACATCAGACTTACCAGCTGCACGCAGCACTCCACACTGCCAGGCTCTGCTCCTCACCCCCTACGTGCTATGCTTCAGCTGCACGCATGCACAGGCATTTATCGGACAAATTATCGGCCACATTGGGTCAATTTCCAATATAGAATATTTTCTTTATATCAGTGCCAATCTGATATCAGACTAATGTATTGGTGCACCTCTATTAACAGTTCAATTTTTTAAATGTCATTTGGATCTTTTCAGTATTATCCAAATGCAGTTGTCCAAACAGTATTGTCCAAATCCAGTTGTCCAAAGTGCTCTCCATTTATTGTGGTCCATACCTATGATAAATCCTTTTGAAGTTTTGTAGAATCTCAAGACAAACTTGAGATTGTTTCCACTTCATGACCTTCAGAGTTACTGATAATGCAAGACTGGTTTCATCGAACCATGGATAGAAATTTCAGGGCTGTGTTGCATTTTTAACAGTTTTATTCTTTGTGATGTTAAATAAATGAATGACTAATCCTTGTACCTCCTAAGTAAATCTGAAGAAATAAGAACATTTTAGATAAGAAAACATTTTGTCCCAAAGCATTTCTAAAAACAATGGTAGCTGGTTAACTAATACCATAATAGTGTATTTCATATTGTATTAAGAATCACTGTTGAAATACAGATAAAATTGCAACAAAATTAAATACAGTATACTCAGTTGATGGCTGCATACAACTATGCCCAATTCTTTTAAATGAATAATGATCTTTCACAATTTTTAGAACATGAATATGTAATTTTGCATACTTAAAACATTGATTATTTTTATGCTATAATAATATAATATTTGTATTATCAAGCTGTGAAATGTTGTAACATAAAATAGTGTATGCATTTAGATTATGGCTAGCCTTGTGTTGATGCATCATAGTTGAGGAAAGGGTCAAGGAGTCCAGTTCTTGCATTATGTAGCTATGGAGAAACCTGCTATAACGTAATTGCAAAACAGTGGGCAGCAGAATGTGAGCAAATAACTCTTCCTGCCCACTTCCTAAATCCTGCTTTGCAGACATTTGCATCTTCCAGTACTTAAATACTTTTATAAATCTGGCCTTTATGCTGAGTTTGGCTTTTGGTATTTTTAATTTTATTCTCCTTCCTCCCCTTTACCTTCAAACTTAATTCTTGTGAAAGCTGCATCATTTAAAATATATCCTTTGTTGTTCTGTGCCTGCTTCTACATATAAAAAGGTCTTGTGCCAACATGTTTAACAATTAAATGAGGAAAAAAGATATGAAATGCAATATGAATCTGTAGAGTACAAAGATGTCCTTCTAAAGCAAAAACTCATTTTTGTTTTCTTTCAGTGTGACCGCTGCTTGCCACTATATAATGACAAGCCTTTTCATTTAGGGGACCAAGTTCATGCATATAATTGCAAACCTTGTCAGTGCTATAGCCATGCAGTAAGCTGCCACTATGATGTGACACTGGATCCTTTTCCTAATGAAGATGATAGAGGTGGTGGTGGAATATGTGATAATTGTCAACATAACACAACAGGTAATTTGCAAGCAATAACACAATACATCGTTGCTTATTTTGTAATCATTGTGAGGACCATCATAACAATGAAAATAATTCTGAAGTCCAATAATGATGCCTCATAAGAAAATTCACCTGTTTTAAGGTAAGAGGTGACCATCATCAAGATGTTAGAATTATGGGAACACTTCAACTAGACAAACAACTGCCACTAAAATGCTGTCAAAGATTGTATAAAATCTTCCATGAGCATTATATCCTAAGGGACTATATAGGTAAGGTGACAAAATGGTTTCCATTAGTCATGATGCACAACATTTATGGCAGGCCCATCAAATCAGGTAAGGTATAGAAAATATTGGAGATTTTTTGGTAAAATATCAACTTCTTTTTTACAGAGTAAAAATGTGCATGTTGTATATGTAGAGAGTTTGCATACCTTTCAGTATTCTTGGCTTTGCCAATAAAAAGATAGGGGAAAGCTTGAGGTTCAACAGTAATTTGTCCAAAAATGTATAGGCATGCACATAGCACAGCTTTATAGAAGTGTGGTATTATATAACAGATGGAAGTTTAATGGACTAAAACATAGTTTGTAACAGGTTCATTGTTTCATATGCTCTGGATCACTAAATTGGCAGGTAGAGATGAAAGGTGCATTAAAATGGACGTCCTGAAAATTATAGAATTCTCTCAAAGGAATAGAGTCTTTAATTTTGAATTATACAGCTAATTTTAATGAATTGGAAGCCATAATGCATAACCTTTCCCTCATGCAGGAAGAAACTGTGAGTTGTGTAAGGATTTCCATTACCGGCAAGCAGGTGCAGATCTTTCAGCCGTCGATGTTTGTAAGCCCTGTGAGTGCTATGCAGCAGGCACCAAAAATAACAGCCTCCTGTGTGATAAGGTAAAGGATTACAACATCAGATGTTTTCTTCTATTTTGTTTTGGGAAGTGAGTAAAATTATTTTCAGGATATACAATGGGTAGTGTTTTAAGTTGCTGGAGTTTGTTCATTTCAAAATGGTAGGTAATGAAGATGGAAGGTTTCCAAGACCCAATAAACAATTTAAAACCAGTTTTGGGTCACGAGTGATAAGTAATATATACGGCTCAATTTTTGGTGCCTTGTTTGAGCACTGACTTTCTTAAAATTGGGGAGATGTATGGTGTATCACACGGATCACTCAAAAATTGATGCTCAAAAATTATTTGCTTTTTAAAAAGATTAGGCAGTGAGATTAGGCCCCAGATGCAACTAAAGTTAAGTTAGATGTTTTTTTCCCCCATGCAAATACAAATATAGATCTTCCATAAAATTCACCATGCACATTTTGTAACAAAATGAAGGTAAATGAAAAGAGGAAAGGCCATCAACTCTGACTTGTAAGGCTTTGGAACTCGCAAGCAAAATGTATATCCCATTAATAAATCTTACTGGGTGCATCTACATGTGTAATTAGCACGTAGCAATAAACCCCAGTGCAGTTTGCACCAGTTTACTGCTCCCAAGTGCAATGTTTTCACCTGTGCCTGGGACCACTGCACAGTGAGCTGGGGCGGTGCAGCTGTGGGGCTGGCAGAGGGTCTGAAGGGTCAGCCTGCCAGCCCTAGAGCTGCTCTGCTCCAGCTCAATATGTTGTGGAGGGTCTGCCAGCGGCACAAAGGTGCTCCAGTGGGGGGCTAGCCAGCTGGCAGCCCCTGCACTGTATCATCCTTATACCCTAACTGGCCCATATCACCAATTACACATGTATTTCAAGTGAACTAAATAACTGTGCTGTAGGATAGTACTTGTCCCAGACGGTACTATCCTACAGGGAGAATGAATTAATGTACCATGGCCTGATAGGGGTGCATGTGTAGATGGTGATGGTTTACTGCACAGCTAATTAGTAAAGCACGTGTGTAGATGTGGCCACTGCATCTTTCAAAGCTCCTATTAAGTGTCTTTTAAAATACTGTTCAGTCATTATGTAAGAATGATATGTCATGGGATTAAACCCAGCAACATTTGTTAACATCTTGAGTCTGAGGGATTTTTTTCCCTCACACATGGAGATAGAAAATAAAGTGAATTAGAAAGTACACATGACATTCAAGTATTGCATATATGACACACTGAGAAATGTGTCATGGTACATCTTTTTATCACATGGTATTAGAACCATGACCCAGAACAGGCCCTGTGAAGAGATATGGAAAATGCTGTTTTCCTCCACCCCAGTATAATATAAATTGGAAACACAGAGGAATAGATGTAGAGCAGATGGCTTGGAGAAGCAGCCTGCAGAACCACTTGATGCTGTCTATAGATGTGGGGGCTTGGGCAGCAATCACGTTTCCTTGCCACTATTAGGAAAACCACCAGCAGTGAGTGCTCTCTGCATGCCACCACCAGGGAAAGTGGTAGTAATGACTGGGTCCTAATGCCTGCCCACTACCGTACTCTGACCCAAACTGGGTGAATCTGGCCTTCAGCCTTAAAAGGTTCCTCCCCACTGATGTAAAATATATTTTTCAGCATGCTCTTCTGTTAAGGGTTTACTTCTTCCAAAAACTCTTAATAAAATAAGCCATTATAACATTCATCCTATGATTTGTCTTACAATTGTTTATCTTGTCTTATTGAAATTATAATCTATTTTGGAGAGTGGTTTATCTGTAACCTTGATCCTACAAATGATCTTCTATGTACAGATCACCGTTTGACTTCATTAATCTGCATGGAGTTCATTGGTTTACAAACAGATTTCAAATGTGCAGTATGCATATTTAAACCACTATGTGTTTAACAATAATACCGAGTAACCAGTAAGTAGAAAGAGATTCTTATTTCTGTCATCTGAGGATGATTCTTTCTGACTAAATCAAATCAATTAAGATCCTTTAAAACTTCCCAGACAAGGTTGGGAACCTGAGCTGTTGTAATATTCTATAACAGTGTGTGGGGAAAGGAAAATCAGATACTAGTGTTATCACCTTTTGTTTTCTGGTGACATATTAACCAGAATAACAGTAAATTCGGGTAATAATAAAAAGAAGTCAGATAATTTAACAATTTATGACTATAAATAATTTATTAATATTTATAAAAATACAATGGTGAAAAGAGGCTGAGATGTGAACATGAAAGTAGAATTATAAAAGGGAACTAAAAAGGGGAAAATGGGATGGACTGTACTGTTCAATACAACATCAATAGGCTGCTGCTGTAGATGCAAGGCAGAGAGAAATGATTAAGAGGCATTAAAATAGATTAATAAAGCTGGAGACTAAGGGCTGAAATGAATTACATGAAATAGAAAGGTAACATTGAAGGAAGTATTTCCAGGTCTGACCTGTGGAAGATGGAATCAAGGGATAAGGACCCTACTCATGAAAATTAATTGTCACGTCACAATGATAATTTTCAGGAAACATGCCAAAAACAGTGCAGAATACACTTTTACATATCCCATGACATATCATTGGTTGATGCAGTTCATCAATGCTTTTGCCTTCTTTACAGAGCTAGTTATCTGTCACTAAGTTCTAAGGAGGTATAGAATTCCGGAAGAGACATCTGAATCACCCATAAAATGTATTTATTCATCAGATTCAAATATATTAATGTACAGGAAGGATAGGAGAATGTTTCATACATTACTGCTATCCCTAAAACTTCATTGGCATGAGCTTGGGAAATTTATGCCTGTTCTGTTCATCTGTTTTACGTTACTCTTTGTGGGAAATGGGAGCATAGATTTAGCATTTTTACTTAAGTGGATTCCCACCTGCCCGTAACTTACAGCTCATTCTGTTCTAGTAACTTTGTTTACATTTCAAAGTCTAGATTAAACTTTTAAAAATGTTCTTCTTTTATGAGGTATGGAAGTGGGAGTGGGATTTAGGAATGACAACTCACCTCATTAAGGCTAGGGACAGAAATTGCATATAAACCAGTATAAGTGATCAAAAACCCGTTAAAATCTGTAACACAACAGAAGTTCAGCACACACAAACTGCTTTCAAAATGGCTGAAACTGGTTTAAGATAAACCTGGATGGATGTAGTATCAGACTTAACTAACTTAGGTTAAATGGGTTTATTGAACTTCTGTCTCAGATCCCCTCTAGATTCAAGTTAACTCACAGGACCCCAGGATGCTGTGCATCTCCCATTCAACCCCTCCCCCCCTACCCTACAGGGTGGGTGGGCTAGCCTTGGGCCAATCTGTCTGCTTTAGCAGAGCAGGGAGGCATGCTGTAATGCACCTCCGCCTCTCCCCTTTCCCTCCACCCGGGCTTCTGGCCTGGCCCACTGCAGGCATGTGGATGCATTTCTGGAATCAAAAGTGAATGTCTGTTCACTTGTTCATTGGTTCAATCTATGCAGTTTAGACTAATCTGCAAAGATTGAATCAATTCATCCCCGTGGTTTTGGACTGTCTGGACTTAGCCATAAGGGCAAGGGCAACTACAAGACTCTTTTAAATGGTGTTGTAATTGCCCACTCCATCCCTGGTTACTGACCACCCAGTTAGCATGCAAAGGGTACAGCATGCCCCACATTCATTTGTAATATCTGGTGCCACTGATAATACTGTAACTTCACTCTTGCACTCAGATATTCTAAGGTGAATTATTTTAGGAAAAGGAGTTCTTATCTCTATGTGCCTCAATCTGCACAGTTTGCTGCCAGCCTTGAAAGTCCTCAGCATAGTAAATCCTAAATCATAGGATACTGAAATTGCTGCTGGCCCTGATTTTTCTCTCCCAGCTGTTCTCTTCTCCCCTTCTCCCCAATCCCTTGCTTATTTTCCCTATACCATTTTACAAGTGCTTACCTGTCTGCTGTTCTTTCATGATCCTGCCCCCCACCCCACGGAAAATATTGTACATCTCTTTAAGCCCGCCATATGTAGTGGAGTGGTAAACATCATCTTCTCAGGTTTTGTGGAATTGCAGTTGCTTCTAGAAAAAATTCAAGCATCAAGAAATGTTTCAGCAATATCTTTCCATTTTTTGATTTAGTTAGTCTGTAGGGTGGAAATCTACTATGCCTTCTGCCTGATTTAAGATTTAATACAGATATCTCTCTTCCCTTCTCTATCAGTTTTGTTTCCCATCTGCCAGATCAGGTTTCTTCATGTACTCCATTTTTCCTCAGGATTTTCATTTACTTACCACATCATGTAATTGTGGGAATGTTTCAAAAGGCCAGCAGCTGTTACATTTTAATTGGTACATGTGTACAGGTCAGAAATGATTCAAATGTAGCAAACTGGTCCAAATTCAACCCTGAATTAAGCTTTGTTAAATTTTGAGTGGTTCTGCTACTTTTGTATCATTTCCGGCTTGTCCACACAATAGCAATTAGATAGTAACAGCTGTTGCCCTTTTGAAATCCTCCAAATGTACATATATCCATACCCCAAAGTGCTGTATGAATACATTGACAGATTTTACAAGCCCCCTTAGAAAATTATGGCTTATAGTTTCATGGAGGAATATATTCCAACACCAAGGAAAAGCTTACAATATTTTATTTCTTTGAGCACGTGATAGCCTTGAACTCTGTTGTGTTTCCCTTAAAATCCATTCAAGCAGTGGCGATGCATAGGAGGTTCATGGGGGTGCACATGCACCCCCTGAGAGTGGTAGTACACCCCCTGACAGCCAGCGTTCCCGGGCAGGGGGAGGGCAG
The DNA here is from genome assembly GCF_001723915.1 of Gavialis gangeticus. Lineage (NCBI taxonomy): Eukaryota > Metazoa > Chordata > Crocodylia > Gavialidae > Gavialis > Gavialis gangeticus. Next base: position 165,562,177 of record NW_017729022.1, on the reverse strand, counting down.
GTGAGAGTGCTTGCTGCTGCCACTTCTGGGTCAGTGGGATCGGCCAAGTGCCCCCCCTCCCCCCAATTCAGGAGGCACCAGTCGCCCATCCATTCAAGTATGCTATAACAGGAAGAATATTTGGGGGACTTCTTTGCCTTCTTTTTGTTTTGAGCATTCAAAGGATCAAGGACAAATTTATTCCAATTCTAAATTAACACTATTTGAACAGACTTAAAAACTTTATCTTTTTGTATGCGTCTTAGAGATTGTCCATGTGAAGTTTTGGAGCATTTCCTTTGAACAATATATGTTTTTAAAAGCAGCATGAAAATCTAGCTCATGGACATGTAGCAAGCATTTAAAAACACACGCATTTTTGTACTTAAGTCATTGTAGTCTTTTTATTTCTCAAGCACACAATCTAGGTATTTCAGTAGGCTTATGAATAGTACAATATAAAACTAGAAGATGCATTACATTATATGTTATTCACCTCATGTTCTCCCATCTATGACACTTGTGAATGGCAAAATAAAATAAAATAAAAACCTTATGTTGCAACGGAAATAGCATCTTACAAAGGCAGTGTGCTTATGTATCCTCACTGTTAAGGTGTCTTCAAGTTGTTTAGGTGACTGAAGAACACTTGCTCTTTTTTAGACAGCTGATAGAGAACAGAATAAGGAGAATACATTGATGCAAATGCCCACCATTACATACACCAAAGCACAGCTACAACTCTAAGACCAACTAAGGAGGACAGACATCAAAAGCATTTAAATCATGCCAGGATCAACCATTTTAGGCATATTTATAACATATAGGAAACTAAGATTTTTTCAATATTTGAAAACTTTCACCTCTTCATTTTTGTTGGTTGTGTACCTTGACCGTACATTTCACTTCACACTACATTTCACCTGAATAGAAGTGAATCTTGTTGATCTAAATTTGAAATTTGAAAAAGGATCTGACTGCTGCTTTCTTCGGCTGTCCCTTGGTTTGAGGATGATGTCTTTGGGGAAGGGGGGAGAGGGAATTATTTGCGAGTTTTAAGATGGTTAAGGAGTCCAATCCATGTTCTGTAAGTTTTTCCATAGATATGACAGGTAGTGTCTTGGGGGGAGAGGGAACACAGCTGTTGGCCAGGACGTTGTGCGCTTCCCTTCCTCCTCTGCCAGTTGTCAACTTCCTGAGCAGGACGGTTCCCTTTGAAGTTGTCTTGATGTATGGTGCAGCACCATTGAAACCTGTTACGAGCCAGCAGTTCCCAGTTTGTAAGGTTGATGCCACCCTTCTTGAGGTATGCTTTCAAAATGTCCTTGTAGCGCTTCCTCTGTCCTCTGTGGGTCCTCTTACCATGATTAAATTGAGAGAAAAGGACTTGTTTTGGGAGACGAGTGTCAGCCACCAACACACAGTGGCCAGCTCAGCAGAGTTGAAGTTTCATGATCTTTGCCACAGTGCTGGTTCTGTTAGCTGTAGAGAGGATGCTGGCATTGCTGCAGTGGTCTTCCCAACTAATGCAAAGGATCTTCCTCAGGCAATGCTGATGGAACCATTCCAGGCACTTGAGATGGCTTTGATATGTCACCCATGTCTCGCACCCATAGAGGAGCATAGGGATAACCACTGCATTGTAAACCAGGACCTTAGTTTCCATCTGCAGATTTCAGTTGAGAAAGACATGGTGAAGAAGCTTTCTGAAGGATATGTTGGCACAGCCAGTCCTGTGTTCCATTTCTACTTCAAGACCGACTGACTGGGAGAGGTGGCTGCCAAGGTATGGGAAATGTTCGACATTTTCCAGGGGTTCTCCACCATCAGAAAGGAAAATATCCTGCAAGGACTAGTGAAAATCAGATCTGACCAAAAAAAAAAGGGGGTGGGGGAGAATATTATGGTGAAATTTGCATGTTTTGAGTCTCTACTGTACTTGCATTTAGGAGTATTTAATTGGACTCCAAGTACCCTTTCCTTGGGGGTCAAATCTGCCTTTACAGTTCCTTAAAAGAAAGGTTCATTGTTAGGCTCAATGTTTCTGAGCCTAAAAACAGACAAAAGATATAATTCAGATTTGAGCATCTTGTCTCATAGCAAACCTTACAGATGGAAATATTTATTGTCCCACATTAAGTACCTGTGAAGTATCCAAATTCAATTTGAGTTAATTGCCATTTAAACCTAGTGTGTAAATGTTTAGATGGGAGCCATCTCAGCCCTAATCACCCCTAAATCTGTTGTCTGTTTTTAGCCTAAGTGGAAAGCTTTGGGTTAAGGTGTTTCTCAGGTGAAGCACAGGAGATAAGGCAGTGATAGATGACAATGTGTATAGGCAGTGAAATTCCAGGAACCAGACAGCTAAGATAGCTGCTTGTTGGGAAAAAGCAGTGTTTTATCTGAGGTTTCTGTAAGGGGAAATTGCCTGTGTGCAGGTTGTGGAAGTTGGACTTCGGTATATTTTATAGATAAATAAATGCTACTTGGAAAAATATGACTTTGTGTCACTGATTTGTTTTTCACCAACTGGAAACCTGACTTCAGGGCCCCAAAATTTGCTACCATTTGACAAAGTAACAATTCTATTCTTATTTAGTTTCCTTTCATAGAAAGAGCTATGAACTATTATTCTTGAAGACCTTATTGCCAGGACATGCCAGAACTATTACATGGATACCTCAACCAACATATATTGGGGCAGACCACGGCCTGTCGGATACTAGGAACATGAAAATTATCTGTCTTTTGGAAAGCACAACAGTTGCAGAATATGGGAAAATCTGCTAAATGAAATAAACCCAATCTTTGGATGCCAGTTTCAATCATTATTCCTGTTAATATTTTGTCTCGAGAGTGTGGACATTATTACTTTCAGAAAGGAAATGTTCATATGCTTAATGAGAGGGTCCAGTGGGATTTTCATAAAAATGTAGGGCTCAAAGAGACCGAAGGAAATCATCAAGTCCATTTCCCTGATCTGGGGAAAGATCAAGTATACACAGAACATCTCTGACTATTCTGGTCATGTCAAGTATCCCACAGAGTCTCAGTTATCCAAATTAGATCATGCTGCTGTGATTGTACTAGGATTCCCAGTTCTTTCTGATTACTCTCTGTGCTTCTCCCATTAGTATATAAACATCTTAGATGACTGGCTTATTGCCATGCTAATTTACCTCTGACAGCATCATTAAGGCTCCTTTTGCATCCTCTTATGTGGTCTGTATGTGCACTACCTTGGTCTTTACTTACCTGTGGGCTTTTGTCTCCATCGCTTTTGGAGTCCTCCTTGCCAGATTAGTGAGCCTATATGCAAAGAGACTCTTTCCCCTGCTTTGTAGGTGGATCCCATCTCTGTGCAGCTGGCCTTCTTCTTGGAACACTATCGCATGGTTGAAGAAGCCAAAGCCCTGCAAGCAATACCATCTGCATAGCCACGTGTTGATCTCCAGGATTCATCTGCTCCTGTCTGGACTTGCATATATTGAACTCAGCTGTTTGTAATCAGTGGCCAGACTAAAAAAATACTCATAGCAGTGTCTTTAGGGTAAGAAGCAGGCTCCTTTTAAATGTAGGTATTCGAACAAGCACATTATATAATCTCCCTCTTCCCCAAGGCACAAATGCATGGAGAAGAAAATTGGTAGAGAGTAGTTGATGAGTGTGCAAGTTTGGTGACTTTTTGAATTGATGACCATGTGGCTGCCTAGGAGGCTTGAGTTCTTAGACCTGAGATTCAGTGCCATTAAAGACTGCTTGACAGAATGAAAAAATGTTTCTTGAATAAATGCTATGACAGTTATAAGAAATCCTACTTTGAATTCAAAGTACAACTCTGGGTCTCATCAAAGATCCCCATTTAAAAAACTCAGCATCTGATTGGGAGACATTAATTAACAAAAAGCAAGTAGAACAACACCTTTGAACCTGCAAAGGTTCAGTCATGCAAATATCCTTTTGGAACCCATCTAGTCTTGGATAAAGGATTATATTTGTAATAGTAGACCTTTCCTTTGAGGTATGTTAATCTGACAGAGACTTTCTTCAGTCAGAAAATCATAACTACTGTTCTTTCCTTCATGGAAAGCAGTGAAAAAAGTGAGAAAGCTCATAGCAGAGACATTCCCCAGCTTTGAAAGAGGTAATTCACTGCATCACATTCTAGGTTCTGACACACAGAGGCCATTGGTCATTGTGTTTGCTGTTTCTAGATGCAGAGAGGCCAGTCAGTAGTTGACCAAACTGATATTAGAGTGAGTGATGATATTTCTGTTCCACTCTGGTCTACTCTCTTCACATTTCAACTTCTGTTTTGTAAATCTGGGTGATTATTTTCCCTTTGATGGCAATGCCGATTGAGATTAAAAAATGTGCTCTGCCCAGGACAAGATTTTTCCTGGGGCTAATCCTGTCATCTTTATTTATGAAAACCACATCAGACATGTTGAACTTTATGACCAGGACACATCAAGTCTTTTCCATGGAATAAACAAGTGTTCTAGGACTTCAGTGCATGTTGCATTCACCTGGTGAATACTCTGGCCTCGCGCTCTCTCTGTCCCATGGCCTGAATTGGAATGGAGAATGATTATTCTAGGTTGCCATCTGATTTAAGAATTACTTTCCCTGGTTGAATCACTTCAGATAATCTTATTTTCTTCATTCACCAGTTTGAGGACCCAGTTGATGTAGAAGGATAACAGGGATTACCAGAAAGGTCTGTTGAATGAAGTCTGTCTGTGAAATCAGAATGCCCCAAAAATGCCAACGAAAATGGGATTTTTGTTTCTGGGTGGCCTACTGTACCTTGTCCAGCAGAACTGGCCTTTATAATTCTGTCTTGCTTGAGATCTGCCTGAGAAAGAGGGAATAAGGAGGTCCCACTTAACTTGTGGGAAAACTGTGTTCTGCCCTCAAGCAATCAGTGAGAAGGAAATCAGAAGCCACAGGTTGTTTCTTCTTGTTCCTGGCTTTTCTCTTCCTGAAGCCAGTAGGGAAACCAGCTGCTACAAATGTTGCCCTGTGGGGTCAGGCCAACTCTCAGGATC